>NC_086250.1:38565995-39192821 GCF_021018805.1 Prinia subflava | reverse complement strand
AAATTGCTGGCTCAGTTATCAGAACTTGCTTTATGGTTGAATATGTAGCTTATGCATAGCAAGGTATTGTAACATGGTAATTATGCATTCTCTGAATTTAATATACTTGTAGTATTCTTTAAAATCTGTGTGTTGTTTCTGTTTATTGCCTGCTTGGATTTTCTTTGAAAGCATAAAAACTATTTGCAATTCAATTTCTTCAGGAATTCCAAGGTCATAATTTTAACTTTTAAGTCTGACTGGTGGGACATTTACAAACAACTTTCCTAGGGCATGGTGACTATTTGACAGGAATAGGGAGAAAATGCAAAATCGTGGCAAACAGACACAAAAAAATAAGACTATAATTGATAAATGTTACAAATTCCATTTGGAACTTAAATAGATTCTACAGCACAGGCTTTATAAGGTGCTTCACATTTGAATTGACACATTAGAATTTTCACACAAAGTTGAAACTTGAACTCAGTAAGTGCTGAAGCATAGCATACTCTTAGTAGCATAGGAATGTTCATTACATCACTTGCTTTGAAAATGCTGTCTATATTTTGTGTGAATCTTTTGCGAGTTGCACATGATTGCTAGTCTCTCACATCAGGAGGCTTTCATCTTGAGCTATCGGTGACTTTAAGCAGGCAGTTTTTACCCTTACAACATCCACTAAATTTATGTCCAAATTTAAGACCTAGCTGGGAGTGAACTCTGGCTTAAGAAAAAAAACCACCAGATTTTATTCAGCTATTCTAATTATAGACAGTGGAACTAGTCTCACAAGGTCAGATGCTGTTAGCTGCTTTGCAGAAATGGTCCCTGTGTGCAGTATTAATCAAGGTAGCTCCCTTCAGTGGAAGGAGGAAAACTTGGTTAAGCTTTCCCTGTGTAAGTGTCCCTGTGGGCTGTTCAAGGAGCAAGTTGAACCTGGATGCCATGTTTGTGCTGCTGTAGCTTGTTCGCAGCTCTCTGGCTGTTTCTCAGGTGGTTAGGATGATTTCATGTCACTGAAAAAGCTTAGCCACCCAGACAGCTTTTTGAAAATCCTCTGAAGATTGTCTGATATCAGTTAAAATATTTGAACATAATTGCAGAGCTATTTTTGTCCAAGAAAAATTACAGTATTAGTGCCCAAAAGAACTATCTGTTCAACTGACAAAATACATGTTTGTCAAGACCAGAATCTATCAAAAAGAGGTAAAAACTAGAAATAAAAATTGCTCCTAGCTTTGTTTACTGGATTTACTTTGTTTACTGCTTTGCTTCAAGAAAGTCTGCATTAGTAATGAAATAGCTGTACTTACAGGAATCTTGGATATGAAAGTCTTTATTAGACCCCCATCAGCCTTTCAGAATTGATTTCTGAATGTTTTTTACAAATTTTTACCAATGTGTGAAAGTCAGCTCTGGAGTATTTTAATTTCTCTTTTATAAGAGGTACACGTACCCTGTTGAGTAAGGGTCGTCTAAACTGCGTTAATTTCTAAAGCCTCTAAAAGTTGGTGAAAATGAACAGGCTTCCACTTTGGTCTATGTTGTCAAAGTTCTGTTTATGCGCTGAAATTTTTTGGCGGGGGGAACCCTCCTCAGAGTTGAGAGATAAGAATTTAGGACATCTCACATGTAAGTTTTTGGGGAATATTAAGAACAGCACACATCATCTTTTAATTAGTTGTTTACCTGAAGAGAAGGTTCTAAACCAGGAGATTCAAAACATAATGGAATCTGGATGGTTTGGCCATCTGAAACTACTCCAGTATCAGAAATGGGAAGCAGCTCTGGAAAGACGTAATTCTCTGAGCTTGGCTGGTCCCGTGACTGAACTAGTGCTATTTTTCCAAAAGTCTGACCATTGTTACCTTGTTTCGTCTCAGGACTAGTATCTGCTTTCTGAGAAAATGATTGGACTTTTTCCCCTTGGCTTTTTTTCCCACCACTGCTAATTGTAAGCAGGTAAACCAGTTAGTTAATTTGTTTCATCCGTCAATCTAATGTTGGAATCTTTTTTTTCTCATGCAAATACTTGGAATTAATTTAGTCATGCTGTTCTCAAGGTGGTTCTAACAAAGTCTCTTTTTCCAGAGAGGTAAATGTTCTGAGGCAAAAGTATTGGGAAAATTTTAGTGAATATAGTGCAACCAAAATGTCAGGGTCTGAACAAGAATCATGGTGTCTATGAAGTGCTAAATAATTGTGATCCCTTCTGAAAACGATAAGACTTCTGGGAGGGCCAGTTTATTTAATTCTGTACCTGAACAACTAGTTCATATAAGCAAGTCTTGGTGATATCTTCAAGTAAGTGACTGTACTTAGTTCATGTCTTCAGCCTGGGGCTGAGCTCCACTTACAGCTTCATAAGGCATAATATCACTTGAAAAAAAAGGGTTATTAGCTTTTCCATCCCTTAGATAACAGAGTTCAATCAGAACCCAAAATTTGCAACTGAAGGAATTGAAAAAAAACTAAATTAAAAATTTTAAAACCCACCCCACTTTCACAACTATCACATCAATCCCAGTTACCAATGGTATATGAATTGCCTTAAATTCTTCATTGTGTGGTTGCTTTTTAGAAAAGCTTTACAAGCAGTAAGTGTGCAGTTTTTTCCATTCATTATAGTAAGGTTACTCGTTCCTCAACTTCCTTAGCATCATCTTTGGTTTGCATTTTTCTGTAGACGTGCTTCAAGAAACTATTGAAGAAAATGTCCAGGAGGCACTTTTTCCTGGTTTGTCTGAGGACAGAAGCGGAAAGTTTCCGTGTTCACAGTCCTTGTCAGATGTGAAACTTCTGAAATGCTGCATTTTCAGTGACTTGTCCTGGTTAACCTTTCTTTCTTCTGTTCTAATGGGCTTATTCAAAGATGTTCATCCTTCAGAGACAATCTTAAGTGGGAAAAGTGCCCGTGTGCATATCAAGTGTGTGCATGTGCTCTTCTAGTTTATCAAGTATTTTAATTCTAAGTGTGTGATGAAGAAGTAGAATTAAGCAGTTAGCTTAATACACTGCACTAATGCACTAAGTACAAAAAGACTAGTGAGAGAGGCTGCACAGACTCAGTGATTTTCTGGACAGTTGCATCTTAGGAAGTGTGCAAGGCAGTTCCTGGGGCATTACTGGCAGTTAAGGGAGGCAATCTAGAATTGAGCTTTGTAGTTTTGAGAGATTGTATACTTGAGACAGCATTAGAATCAAGTTTGTGATAGTGCTGTTTTTTAAAAAGTAGCTTCCCTCCTTTTTTCTTAGGTTAGGCATCTCCACAGTTCAGTTATGTCAGATATATCTGTATATATATATAAATGCACAACTCAGCTGTTAGAAGGCAGTACCTGCTCCAACTGAATTTAAAAAAAAAAGGTCTTTATTTTTTGCATGCTTGCTATCTTCTTGCTCTTTAGCATCTGTGTAGGGGCAAAGTTGACAATAATTTTCTGCCTAAAGATAGGCAAATAGAAAAATGGAAATGCAAGAGAAGGTTGGCATTGCTCTCACTTCTTGCAGGTCAGTCACCTTATAGGTAGACAGCCTTTAAAGGAAAATTTCTCTCTTAAACTCCATTAAATGAAGAGGGAGATTCAAACAAGTTACTTGGTGTATTTGCTAGGAATAAGTTTAAACTTACTTGTATGTACTTGTTGGGTGGTTAGATAGATACTTCTCAAGTGTTCAGTAAATCTGGGGATGTCTTGCTTATCTGTTGCTTACGTATCACAGTATCTTTATTTCTGTTATGCCTGTGTGAGTATACTCATTTTGTATCCCTGAGGTGATCTGGGGACTACAGACAGATACTATTTTGACTTGACCCTAACTTATTCTAGAAATGCCAGCCTGATACAGTGTTTCATGGCTTAAACCTCCTCTTTTAGACTTTGTCTTCTGCTTTTTTCCCCACTCGTTTGTCCCTAATGAGTCAAAAGGAAATCCTGTTGGCACTAGATGAATCTGGATACATTATTTGTTCCAGAGTCAAGCATTGTGTCAACTGAAAAATAAAGTATAAGAGCATGATTGGGATTTAGGATGCCAGCCATTTCTACAAGATGTGATATGGAAAAACAGGTTTGATCAAGAGTAGAGCCAGGTCTGGTTAGCTGGGAATCACTGGAAGGTCAAGTTCAGGAATGATCAGAGCTGAAGCTCAGTCTGGGTTGTGCTTGCAGCCGTCAGGCATACTGGTCAGTGAAAAAGCCTGTGGTAGGCTTTAACAACATCAAATATTGTGGTAGACTGCAGTGTCCTACATGACCCAGTGGTTTCTTGGATGAGGAGGCAAAGGCCTGCAAGCAAGAACATTTTCTTAGGAAAGCTCTTGTATCTAGGAGCTGAGGTTTTCTTTTCTGTTAGAAAACAGTAAGAGAAAGGTGAAGTGACATCAGTACTGTTGCTCAAAGGCAGTTGGGTGGTAGATGTAAGTGGCAGCAGGCTATGGTGTTTCTGCTGCCTGCTGTATGAGGGATGTCCAGGTTAGCTTTCTTAAAGTGTTTTAGAGGATACATTTGTGTTCCATTCCAAGGTGTAATGGCCAGATGATAACATCAGTGCAGAGATGCCAAGCTACCTATATGTTATATGGGGGTGTGCGCATGTAAAGCATTACTGTGTGCTCTCGGTGAGGTAAAAATTAACTGTAAAAATGACAAAAAATTGTCACAGTGAAAGAAGTTAGTACTTGTATTGTCCATTACCCGAGTTTGAAGGGAAAGTCACAGAAATGTTTCACCTCTGCTGCTGTCTGGCTTTGTCCTCAAAGATCTTAAAAAGCTTTTTTGCTTAGGTTTTCATTTATTAAGAAGATGGCCCAACCAAGCTGTAATACTATATATATATAGCTTTAATTGTGTGCCATCACTTAAAGTAGGAAAATCATCTCCAGAATATTGTACAGTGATTGGATATTTAGGGTTGAACTTCCAAATCTGGATGCTGAAAGAAGCTTCAGCTTGCATTAAATTCCTGAATTGCTGTTTCAGAGCCAAAAATGAAATTGGCAGTCTCTCACTAAAACCAAGTTAGTTTATTTCAGGATTTAGAATTTTCTGTGAAATTGCAGATCACTGAGTAAGAAAACGTCAGAAGTGACTTGAAACAGATATGTGGTACCTGCTGCTGAAGTTCTGTTACTTTTAAACTACTCTCAGCCTTCATTATTGATATCTCCATATTTAGTTGCTAGCTTCAGTCTGGGGACTGAAAAGCTCAGCTTAAACTTTTCTTTTAAAGACAGTGAAATTGCTGCTGGTCACCCAGTTTGTTGTACTGGGATTTCCACTACACCCACTATGTTTATGACATTCTAGTGATACCCTTCTAAAAATAAAAGGATAACTGAATGTTTGTTTTAAAGAAATAACAGTGATGTAATTATAGGCTTAACTTGTCATGAGAGGTGCCTTTCAGGACAGTTAGAAACAATCCTGTTTATGGAAAGACTGGACAATTTATAGATTTGTGAATCTAACAGCATTTACAGTGGTGCCAACTAGATGAAACTTGTGGTGAATGGTTCTTGTGATCTGTGTTTGCAAAAAATTTTGTAGGAAGGGAAGAGTTTTTTAAGTCAGGAGTGAGAAGATGTCCTATTAGGTGTGAAAATCACCAAAGAGTCTCAAAATGTATTGTTAATGGAAGCCTGTGGAGGCATCTCTTGCTGGACATCAGGGTAATTATTTCCTTAAGGCTTTCTCCTTGTGTTCCTTTTGTGAGGGACAGTTCAGATAAATTGAAAGATTCTGCATTTGCAAGAAGTAGGACCTGGTCTCTTGATTTCTCCATCTTTCACAATCGGTAGATTTAATTAGTGATGGTAAAGGCAGGACTCTACCACGGCGGTTGAATTTCTGCATAAATCCTCTTAGCATTTTGTTCTCAACACCTAACAGATGGTGTTTCAGAGACTCTGTCCTATTGCTGCTGATGAGAAGGGTCTTTCTTACTTTACATTCCTCCCTGCTTATGTTTTATAAGCACCTGTGTTGGATCCCTGCACTTGTTCTTTTCCCTGGCCTGTAGATTATTAATTAGCTGGCGAGGGTTTCATCTTTCTTTGGGGGTGGAGAGGAGAGAAAATGGGTAACTCAATCTGATAAGTGCTAGAGCCCCTGCAGGAAAGGAGCTGAGACCTTCCTCTCGGGGAAGCAGTAGCAGTCCTGCTAGCTCAGTTGCCAGCAGGATTGTAAGAGGGGGTGTGGGTTTTTGAGCGGTATGGCCCAAAGACATGTCCCAAAACCCGTGGCCTTGTTTTGGTTTGATGGTCAGATTCCAACAAAGATGAGCAAGCAGATCTCATCGTTTGCTGGTAGTGTTCCACACCAGCTAGTGTAGAACAGGGAAGCAGATCTAGTTTGTAGAAGAGATAGAGTCTCAAAATACTATTTTAGTTGCTTCCACTTACTCATGAAATGAGTCATAATAGATCTAGTGGAACATTAAACAGTTTTCAGACTAGGGAAAGGATTTTTTTTTAAAAATGACTTCTGGGATCCTACTGTTCTTTTTAAGGAGTGTTTGTTTTCTGGGAAGGGGAGGTATTCATTTTCTTGGAAAGATCTCTGTGATTCTTTGTTTAGTGCTTAAGTGTTTCAGATAAAATATCAACTGGATAAAATTCATGCTTTCTCCTCTTGGATAATTATTTCTTATGAATAGTAACTGCTAGCTTTAGTATAGTAGGGTTTTTTCCAATATTGATGGCAGAATCAGTAATGAGGTAGAGCAAATACTATATCTGATGGTTTGCAGCATTTTATTGTAGGTGCATTAAGAGTTGATAGTTAGAAAATATCTGCTATATTAAAGACGTTAACTAAGGATTTTTTTATCAAACCCTGCTTAGTTAACTGGATTGTGATGTCATTATTGTACTTCCTGCTTATAGATCAAATTTTAATCAGACTGGTGTTTTGTGTGTTTTAGGTATTGGGGGTGATTTATCTCTTGCATCATGCGTGAATACAAGCTAGTGGTTCTTGGTTCTGGAGGTGTTGGAAAGTCTGCTCTGGTAAGTATGAGGCAGTTCAAGTACGTTTTTTTTAGGCTTACTGCATTTTTTCTCTAGTACACTCTCTGCTCAAGTATATTCCTTTATGTAAGTTTGCACAAATAAATCTAAGTGTTAGTAATGCCCAGTGAGGCATCATGGCTTGTAGAGAGATCCCTTGCGGGGTGCGTCTGCATCCATTGGTGCATTCTCACATGCTCTATTTTTGTATGGGTTTGGTTGATGGTGTTTGATCAGTCTCGTGCAGTGAGGTGCAGAGCTACAGCATTCTGGGGGTGTCTGGCTTCCACAGATAAACCAGCTATCAGTCTGTGGGAAATCAAGCTCCTTTGTGAATCTCTTAAAGGATATGAACTAGCTTGCCCCTGTAAGTCCTGTGTCTAGAAGCATCTTCAGGGTGCTGTTTGCTTAATGTTTGACTGCAGTGTCTTTAGCACTAATATCTTTATGCAGATAGAAATACAAATTTGCATGTTGGTGGGAAGTTTAATGTGTTTCCTGCATCCTTTCTGTGAGAGTAGGTATATAGCTATGGCAGGTAGATGATTAAAATGCATGAGCTCTTTTATTTACAGGTAAATGATTACAGAACAGTTTAGTCTGACCTAGACTAGAACTGAAAAAGTTCATAAAATATGATGTTCTCAGCCCACCTAAGAACTTTGCATCTTTCCATTTAATTGTGTACCTTACCATAAAGTAAGCTCCAAAGCTTACCCACTCTCTTGAATAAGAAGTATTCTCATACACAGCATTTAATAAAGAAAAACTTAAATGAGAAATCATGTTAGATTGTGAAAGAACATTTTCATTCACCTCTGAATTCTTTATCTCACTGCAGCATTTCTGGATTTGAATGTGCCTGCCCTGATTGGCCATTGTGTCTTAAGTTCCATTTGACTTGTGCTAGAAAGTCCTTGTTGCTGTTAGGTACACAGGAGCAGCCTCTATTGAGTGTAGTTAAGACTAGTAAAAGCTGGCTGTTGTTTTTCGACTAATTCCTGTGCTGGCAGATCAGTAGCAGAAGATGAAAGTAGTTCTAAATACAAATGTAAAAGTTGGTCAGCTGTATAGTATCCTGGACAACTAGAAACTAATACTGATTCTAAGAGTTAGGCAAACCTTGAATCAATGCATGCTTTAATTCTTACCCTCCATGTGACAGTAGATAAAGGCAAGAGTAGCATTGCTTCATCTAACAGTTAAATAGTGAAGTAGGCATACACATCTAATTTCCTGTTGTTTCTTAAAATTATAGTTATGACAATCATTTGATTTGCTTTAAAAATGTTATGGATAATAGAGTATATACCTAGAACAATGATTTGTGTACAATGTTTACAAAATGTCACTAAGCAAGAGAATCTTACTTGAACTTTTGTGTTGCAGACTGTACAGTTTGTTCAAGGAATATTTGTTGAAAAATACGATCCTACGATAGAAGACTCCTACAGAAAGGTATGTACAAAAGACCACTCTAGTTTACAGAAACCTAAAGCTGTAGTACATACTGTCAAATATTTGAATCACTGCTTGAAAATGGGTGTGCCTCACAATGCCATATTAAACCAGATAACAAGTCTGAAATATAAATGTTCTCCTAACATTTGTTTAAAAGGAATAACTCAAGACTAGGTTTTTAAAATTTAAGCATAATACTTTGCTGTCTAGTCAGTAAAAAATGGTTATTTCATTGGCAGAGTTGGGAACATGGATTGAAAAAATACAAAAAACATTCTCACTTTCCAATTTTATAATATTTATTATTAGTTTGTTTGTGTATTAGTATTTGCAGGTGGATTTGGACTTAGAGGTACTAAGCTGCTTTGCTGCTAGAAAAATAGCTAAAAACAACTTCACACCCTTAGAACACTGGAGGCATCTATCATACTGTACTCATAACAATTTAACTGATAGCTAGATATGCTTCCATTAGATGGATTGTTGTTTTATTAGTAAGTTTACACAAACCTGTCGTAAATGAACAAGCATTTACAGCAAGTGGCCTGTTAGTTCCTCTCCTCCTGTCTTCAGCATGACAGGCTGAAAGGTGTGATTCTGCTTGCATCATCTTGAATCTCCATATTGCTCACTCTTCAGTCTCACCTGAGACCACGATTAAGATTCCAGACTAAGAAAATTTATATCCAAACTGCTACCATTAACCATTTGGTGCAAGAGATAAGTTTTTGGCTGTGTCAGTTTCCCAATCTGTCTTTTTTAGCTGAATTACTTTTCATATGCATTGACACACTGATGTTGCTTATCATGTGGCCACAAAAATGTTGGTGTCTATACCAGGGAGGCAAGATGCACAAACCCTAGCTGGGAATGGGCAAACTGCAAGACCTCCTCTTTCAGCACTGAACTACATTTGTGTTGGAACAAAGGTGGTGCGTTAAAACTGTTGCAACCTACAGTCACCAGAATCTCTTCTGAACAGAAGAGGAATTAGTGAGAGCAAAATAATAATTTCATACCTCTTTTCTTTGGCTTCATATAAACTGTATGTTGGAAAAACCCAAGTCTGTCCTAAGTATGTGGGCTTCCAGCCAAAGTAGAACTCTTATTAAAGACGAAATAGCAGAACCAAATTCTATGTTGACACCTTTTCTGTATTAGAGAAGCAAGAATTTTTGGCAGTATTTCAGTGTTTGGTGCAGGACTTTGCTGGGTAATGTAAATTACCAGTACATACCAGTATATACTCCAGTATAGGCAATAATTTACCCAGTAAATGACTCAAACAACATTTACAGGCTGATCTAAAGTGAAGTGTTTCCTTTGTTATATATTTACATTCTTTAGGTCATAGTAGAATCATGGCGTTTGCTGGGTGAATTTTTCCAAAGAGGGTTTCCATGGAGCCTAAAAAAGTAATGCCATCTTCAGAAATTTTGCTGTTAGCTAACTACATTTTTTTGTTGTAGCTGCTAATAAAGATTTATATTCCTTTCAGGTTTGTTCCTGAAATAACTAATAATAACACTGGGTATCCTTCTTTTCAAATCAGCCAGATTGTTCAAGTCTTGCTAAAGTCTGGACAACTTTATGTAATAGTCATTTTCACCTTCTCACTGTTAGTTACAATTCTAACTTGCTCCTTGACTTCAAAATGTATTGGTTTGGCAGTTGAAATTCGATGTTATTTATGTTAAATGTCATTTTATAATATTTAAAGTTGAGAGGATATGACTTATTTGTCTAAATAATTGAGCTTGAAGTCTTGAAACTTTATGCCTTGATTTACTCCCCAAATATTTCTTCATAAAGTGAGTAAATGCTGCTTAATTAGCTGAAGAACTTCAGCAACAATACCTGTTAAAATAGTCTTTATTTTTAAGGAATCACAATCCATAGGAGACATGGGGGAGGTGTGAGAGGAAGGGAAAGAGTCCCATTCCCTATCCCCACCTCAAATCTAGTTACAGAATACCAACTGCAAATTAAAGTGTGCATAAATGGAGAACAGGTAATCTGTTAGCTAAGAATTTTACATGCAGGTGAAAACAAGAGAAGTTTATCAATAGCTCGAAAGAAAAAAAAAATTAAAAATGTGGGTAGTCCGCTTGAAACAGCTTGAGGACACTTCCATGGGCTTTGCTACTCTCAGCCATTTCTTTGAGGTATTTTCACTAGATAGAGGGACTCTGGAATGAACACAGAAATTGTTCTGTCTTCTTAAGCCTTCCATTTTTTGCAAACTCTTCTAAGCTGGGTCAATTTTCTAATTAGTGTTCCTAAAGGCTTGTTTTGGGGACACCACTTTTAGTGGTGGCTGTTTGTTTGCTGTGTACTACTTATTCTCTTGTAGATGTAAATTACTATTAAATGAGCCTTAGTATGCCAATCCAGTTTTCTGGCTTTCACTTGTACTTTTCTTTCAATCTGTGATGATCCCTGAAACAAGTGGAAATTAGGTGTGCTAGCTGCTGATAACCATCATTACAAATTTAGCAGCCTCCTTTTAAATAATCAAAAATCCCTAATCACTTTGCAAAGTGGTACTTGGCTGCTGACACTGCATTTGAGAATGTCACTGGGGCTCTTTGAAAGGCTTCTTCCTGCTGTTTTCAAAGTGTATATCCATAAAGTCTTCTTCAGCCATTATGTTGCTTTATGCATTATGAATTTGATAAAAAAATCACAAAATTTCTGATGACTTTGGAGGGGAGAGTTGCAAGGGGGAAAATTCTAACCACATCTTTCTTTCCTGACAGCAAGTTGAAGTAGATGCACAACAGTGTATGCTTGAAATCTTAGATACTGCAGGAACGGTATGTAAAAAAACAACTTTACTAAATACTGATATACAGCATATTTAAAAAAAACCTTGAGTATTGCAGCAGAAAATAATTGCAAGTTTCCCATGAGCTTATATTCTGTAACAGAGGAAATAAATAGAGCATTTTAAAAGAGATTGTGCTCTTGATTTAAGTTTGTTGCCCAGAAAAAAAGTAGGACCCACTGGCCACTAAGATTTGATTTCTGTTGCTGTAGAGAATACATGCTTTCTTCTGATGTCCTTTTTCTTTTGTGTGTGAGATGTGCTGTGACATTGGGATAAAAATAGTATTGCTTCTGTCAGCTTATAGGAGCTCAAAGCAAAAGGGTTATGCTGACCCTTTGCATACTGGTCAGGATTTTCTCTGACTAATTCCAAAATTACTGAAACCAGTAATTTCCTTTATTGATTCCAGTGAGTGTAAGCTCAAGACTCTTGGAGTTTAGCATGTGTTCTCTGAAGTGTGGCAGTAATTTCGTCCAGTAGTAACTTATTTAAATTCCCTGTTAGATTAATACTCTGTAAATATATAGTAAGATAGAGTGGCTGTTTTCTAGAAATAAATTGCACTTTTCATCTGACATATAGCAAGGGACAGGGAGTGATTGATCAGGCACCAGATAGCCAAGTCACCAATGTGAAAGAGGCACATGCCATTCTACAGTTGTACTGGTAAGAGTGCACCAATGAGTCTTTATGTGCAATATCATAGTTGTCACTCAAGTCATGGAAATGTGACAAGTTTATTGAGTATCTCCATCCTCTAGTCCATCTCCTTGAAAATTAATGTAGAGTTTAACATAGGAAATTGGCTCGACTACAAAATTGGGTGTGAAAAGGGATGCATTTACTTTATGATCCATTTTAAGGACCTATCAGGATATGGACAAAATGTTGGTGTTAGAGATTCAGGAGGAATTTAGCTTCTGTAATCTATGGATTAGAGTGTACCTTCTACTGTACTTCTCTCCAATGAAATTACTCTAGTTTCTCTGAACTAGACCCACAGTTTACAGCAGTTTGTGCAAATAAAATGCAAATTGAATGCAATATCTGTATCCTTTTTTTAATTACAGGAACAGTTTACAGCGATGAGAGATCTGTACATGAAAAATGGACAAGGTTTTGCATTAGTATATTCCATCACAGCTCAGTCCACATTTAATGATTTACAGGATCTAAGAGAACAGATTCTTCGAGTCAAAGACACTGACGATGTAAGATCTCTAAAAATTCTTAACACTTGAAGTTTTCATTAGCTTGTTGTAGTGTACATACTGTGGCCAGGTAGTCTCCAAGTTTTAAGTTAAGATGTATGAACCAGTAGATGCATAGTACAGAAATGCAACTCTTTTTAGGTAAACTGAAGAAATGTAACTTGTCGTGTGTTATATGGAGAATTGTTTAATCTCTTTCTTTAAAATAGCTTAATTGAAACTGGGTATAACTTTATTCATTAGACTGCAGCAAACATTTCTAAAGCAACTATTGTTGTTGCCTTGATTACTGTCAGTGAATTTTTCTGCTCAAAATCCCTACTGCTTATGGTATTTTAAAAGCATAAAATTTTAAATTGTAACCTTTAAACTTACATGTTATGTAACTTTTATATTTTCCTGACTGTTCACAATTAAGTTCAGTCATCCTATTTGCACACAATTTCTATTATGCATATCTTAGCATTATTAAAGCTATAAAGTGAGGCTAAAACATTATATTTTATAAATGATGAAAAGAACTTTACAGCTGTTGGAGGAAGTGAATGCTTGATCTCCTAATAAAGGAAAGAAGTATTTCAAATGTGAAAACAGCGTAAGAGTGTGTTTTTAACAGAAACACCTTGTAGCATTCACGCAGAAGAAGTACCTCCTTGAAGAAAAAAAATAAGCAATGAACAGTTTTTAAGCATGATCATCTCATTTAAACTGTGTTTATGCAAACTTTGATAACTTTGATACATTTCGTACTGCATGTATCTGCATATGCTTCTGCTGTCAGCAGACACAGAATATATTAATCATTTCAGTTTCAGGGAAGTGTATTTTTCAGGGAAGAAGACTTTTTTAATACAAAACACCTTGCACTTCCTTGACCATAAGCACTTGCAGGTGTTACTTATGTTCTGTGGATTTCTTCTTGAAGCAATTTATTGCCCATTTTCACAAATGTAACTCAAAAGGTCAATATTTAAGTGTATGGAACTTTCCTATCCACAGCCTACCAAATTATAGCCTTGTTTACCATGATACTAGTTTTGTACAATAAAATCAAGATAAATGTGATGATATTTAAAATCTTACTTTGTGTGTTATCTTTATGCTGATTAGTGTCATTTTGCAGGTATTTCCTTAGAATTGTATTTTTCAGAAGACACCCCTCAGTTCTGAAAGGCTTTCATTAGTATCAGGAGAAAGATAATAAGCTTCAAGTTGCAACTTGAGTTTCCATCAGAATTCATAGAAAAAATTTTTCTTATGCCAAAACTTAGGCATAACTTGCTTTCTTAGTGGGGGAAATTAAATGGTCAAAATATCATAAACCTGGTGTCAGCACTTGAGTCTGTGAGGACTTCAGCTATGTCCTTAAACTAGTAAAAGTAAGGAATGGGGGGAAAAATAGATGATGACATTTCCTTGCTACAAAGCTCAATTCAGCATTTTCTGCAGTTGGGAATGCTGGTAAGGTAGCATGTTCGTCTTCTCTGTGTGCTGTAGCTTGCTAATAAGAACTGTGTGATAAATGCTGAGAGTAGAAGAATGGTGAAAGGAGCTTTAGCATCCTTCATCATGCTACCCAGTATAGGACACTAATTCCAGGATTTTGGAATTTGTAAGAATCATTTGGTAAATCCTTCAGTAGATTTCTTGATGCCACAAACATCTAAAAATGAAATCTCATTAAATTCTCTAAAAATAAACATGAAATTTGCTCGGTTGGCAGTGTACTGAATCCTCAGACCATTCCCCCTATTGCCATGGCAAAAACCAGCCAAAATGTTTCATTTGAAGATTGAAATATCACACAGCTGTAAACTTCAGTTTCAGATATACCAGAGCTTGATTATTCTGAAAATCAGGGTCCTCTAAGGAATTAGATGGCTTCTAGATTTGCATTTACATTGTGCCGTAAAAATTTTTAATTGTGTCTTTAACGGCATTGATTTGTTTTTTAGGTGCCTATGATTCTGGTTGGCAATAAGTGTGACTTGGAAGATGAAAGAGTTGTGGGAAAGGAGCAAGGTCAGAACCTAGCAAGGCAATGGAATAACTGTGCATTCTTAGAGTCTTCTGCAAAATCAAAGATAAATGTTAACGAGGTATGGCGTTTTACCTGTGGTGGGGAGAGGTGTCGGGGTAGAAGAATGGGAAACTGTCCTGATAGCCATTTACTGTTTGTCAAGGAAAAACTAAAAAAAATCATGAATAATATTCACTGTAATGGACCAAACTGTACTCTGCTGTTTTGAGGTTTATGGTAAGGGATGTATTTAGCTTTGACGTGGGAATTTTCAAATTGTATTGATTTTAGTGTAATTAGTGTAATTTTCAAATTATTTTTGTATGAATTTGGGATAAATATTTCTCCCGTGTTCCATTCCTTAGTTGATACTATCTCGGTCAACTGAGATTGTACTGCTAGACTTCTTTTTTTAAAGACCTTTAAGAGAGTAAAGTCACTGAAACAATCTAAGTTATTTGGTGTTAACACTATTTGAAATGGTAAGTATAAAACATTTTATTAAAAGTAGCTGCTCTGTAAAGTAAAAGGGATGCAAAAGCCTTCCTACTATGTATATCTACTTGCTTATTAAACAGGAGCTAGACAATTAATCAAATTGCATACATTTTGGGGATTTGCCAGCATAAAGAAAGGGATACAAAAATTTAGAAAAAAAAGCTGTGTTAGTATTTACATTTCTGAAACAGCTTGAATTTTATGATAAATCCTACAGTTCATTAGGTCATCTGGAAAACATTGCTGGCAGCCTCAGTCAAGTTGAAAGGGCCTCTGCAAGACTTGCAAGTAATCAAAACAGTATGGTGGTTTTAACACAGCTGATTTTTAGAATAAGTAATGTCTGTTTAATTAGTTGGGAATTTCTGGAAGCCATTGACTTTTTTTAAAACTTGAATTAATCACCGTGGCTGTATAAAAGTCATATGGTCAATAAACTAGAACTTCCAGCAAATACTATAAGCCCTTGTTGGAACATTTGCTGCTTTGCAGCCAGTGCTTAGGAAAGTGCCAGGATGGCTTTAGCATGAGGGCTTCCTTAGTTTATGAGATGCACAAGTAATTGGAGCAGTGTCAATTATGAATGAAACAGATGCTGTTGAAATGTTGTATGTTGATTCGTTTTAAATTAGCCTTTCAAAAAAATCATGTTCTCGTTAGAATTCTAGGAGACTCAAAGTGTGAGAGTCCCATAAATGAGTTACTTTTCTAGGCAATTTTATGCTTCTGTCATGCTGTAGGTCTAGAGAGACAGAATTAGTTCTTTAGATTTCAGTATATTTTTAAGTATCTGGAAATGCATGATCTCATTCAAATACAAGAGACTATTACCGAATATGTAGGGTATGTGAGTTACTATGAAAAATGTGTTGTTAAAACTTACTAGAATTTTCTTTAAAAGAATATCCTAAGAGTGATTTGAGTTAGACGAAAGCAATGACCTGTTTCATGACCTTACTGCTAAACTGCAAAGAAATACCATAGGGTAGTTGATCACTGTGGTATTTTTCATGTGAGTTCAGATGAGTTTGATCCAGAGATTAAATAGCTGTGGGTTATAGATGTCTCTCCAGTTTGCTTCATTGAAGCTGTAGAACCCTTTGCAGACAGTTATCTTAAGCAAGCAAAAAAAAGGCAACCAGTTATTAACTAAGTATACAATTTAACTTTATAGTTGTGTGGTAAATAAATATTTTCAGGGGTTCTTAAGTATGTGAGTGCATTATGTGTGAATTTTCAAGGCTGAAGGTTATAAGAGAAGCCTCATAATATCTGTAATCAACTGATTTCTCTCTTTTCAGATCTTTTATGACCTTGTGCGACAAATTAACAGAAAAACTCCGGTGCCTGGAAAAGCACGCAAAAAGTCATCATGTCAGCTACTTTAATGCATAGCTGTACTGTAGCTCTGAGCCAGGTAAACATTTTCAATTTTTCTGTGCATTATGGCTATTCAAAACAAACAAAACAACAACTAAAAAACCCTAAACAGCTGTGGGAGCTGTTGATGCAGAACAGTATTGAAAGTTATTGATTTACATTATCATAGAAATGTTTCTTGTCTTTATTTTGCCATTTCAAAGTCAGAACTACAAATACGTGCAACGTACACTGTTCACACTAGTCTGGGGGTTTTTTCAAGCTTTAAGGTGTTGGTAGAGCTCAAATTAAGAGTGTTTCCTCTGATACATCAAAGCTTTTGGAAATACAGTTTTCTCTTTTAAAGCCTGATAGAATATGCCACAAAAGCTCAGTTATCTGGAATGCACACAGTACAGTACTATAGTTTGCATGCTGGTGTCTCTTTCTGCTTTCACCTCCTGCATATGCTTGTGTGATGTAATAGGAATTTAGCTTCCTTTCTTGAGACTGTGTGGGTATTTTGGAGGCCGAATTGTATTTAGTATATTTGGATGAGAAAGGTGATCATTGTCACACTCCAAGTATTTGACCTGAAGTTATTGGTTACTAGATCAATTTCTTACTTGTTTGCAGTTGGCTAAATTTCTACATTACTTAATATGTGCACAAAGAATGGTGCTGGAAGATAAAGTAAGCTCCAGCTTGCTCTTTAAGCAAGCCTTTCCAGAAGTTAGTCAGGAGGCATGGATTTTTTTTCTGGAAATGTGTGTTGTGGGGGTGGGTGGTTCTGGGCAAGTTGTTTTCCTCCTTCCATCTCCAAGCCTTAGTATGGGCAGTGGTCTGTCCTGATTGACCTGACATCATCAAAGTTGTCTCTCTTTCCTTCAGTGTTATTGAACATACAGTGATACAGTTCCTTCAGTAGTGGGATCCATTATTTTGTCCTCCAATAGACCTGTTGGAGGTACTGAAGGATCCTAGTAGGACATCTCACTGCCAGAAATTGTAGGCTTTTATTAATAATCAGGTAGTGCCATATGTAACTTTTTTGTTGTTGTTTATTAACACCTCCTCAGTTTGAACAACTTTAAACAGTAAAACTAAGATGGTTCCAAAAGCATTAGCTGAGGGTGGCAGAAATGGTTGCTCCATTTCCTTCATGGGACTTCGAATTCAGAAGCTTCGGTCCTTCAATTGTGCTTGTTCTTAAACCCATGGGAACTCCTATGCTGTAAGAAAAACTAGTCCCATCAATCAACTCTTACTTCTACAGTGCATCCTAGATTCCTCTATGTATGTATCCTAATCCAGTTAGGATGATAATTGAGATAGTTTATTTCTATGTGTACAGAAGTGCATTATTAGAGAAATTTTAAGGTTGTTTTGTGTTTGTCAAGAACTTTGCTAGTTCCTGCTGTAGCTGTTTTAAGCAAAGAGCAAGGACAAATTGTTGTTACTAATAATAACTCATTGTTTTGTTGTTACAGGTCTGAAGAACTGTTGCCCAATTCAACAGTGCCAGCATTCCAACTTTATTAAACCTACCAACATCTTAAATGGACTTTCCTGTGGTGGTACCCTTTAAGAAATGGATGAAAGCTACATCAGTTTGCACATTCTATCACTTTCCAGTGTCATGAGAGATTTTTACTTCTAAATATTCTGTGTATGCAACTGGTAAAACCAGAGCCTACATCCAGTATTACTGATAAGAGACATTGTTCATCCACCAATGTTGTACATGTATGAAAACTGTGTACTGTATACTTCAACAATCCCCACTTTCTATTGGAGAGTACAATAATGTAAATCCTAAAAGCACCACTATTTTAGCATAATAAAAGAAAGTCCAAAGAGCTCCTATATAGACTACTCCAGATAACTTTGCTTCATCGGTATTTGTAGCTTATTGTAACTTTTTTAAAGAAATACAGGATCATCATCATCATCATCGTATTGTACAAAAGCGCTTTGATTAACACAACGGCTATATAGTTTTTTAATTTTAGGAAAAACCTGTGGAGACAGTGACCTAGTCTTTAAGAGTCCTTTCAGTATAACGTCTGACTAAAGACATGGCCTTTAATATCTGTTGGGAAGGAAATGTCCAGACTTTTCAACCTTTTATTGTATGTTTCCTTTTCCTTGTTTACATAGGGAACAATGTTTATAGTTGTGTGTACAGTGGGGGTCTACAACAAGAAGTGTATATTTTAAAACAATTTTTTAATGATTTAACAATTTTTTGTAAATCATTTTTGGGCTTCTGCAGCTGTAGATTCTCACTGTGAATTCCCTTGCTTGCTCATGCATAAGTGTATTTGCAATACCAAATATACAGGTTTAGTACTTTTGCCTGTTAGTGATTGTTTTACATGTGTAACGTTTTGGTTGAGATGTTAAATGGTGGAAGAGTACTGTGGATGTGAATGTGGGAAGTAATTTTAATCATGTGTAATTGGTCACAGGGCCTAAGTTGCAGTAATTACCTTTTGCTGATTTATTTAACAATGCCTTGTTGCTTTGTATGCATTAACGTTTGGGTGTAAAGATTGTGTGTATATCCAACAGGGAGCCACAGTATTTAAATTGACCAACCTAATGTTACAACTGCTTTGAGGTGGCCAAATGTAAACTAAAAGCCTTAATTAAAGTGGTGCAATTTTGTATGACTTAGCATCAGTAGTTCAATAAATTTGGATTGCCATGCAAGGGCTTGCATTACAGTTATACTACTTGAATGTTTTGTGTTTTAGTAGCACTAGTCAATATTGATTTTTAAATCTCTCACACAGTGCAGATTCATACATTTTAGGATGAAGAGGAACCCCAATGTCTTTGTTTTCTGACAAATACATGCCATAGATATTTCTTCTAATAATATCCCATGTGTTAGTGTGAATAAATTTCTGACTGAATGAAATTTCTGGACTTGGAATATTCCAAGCGCTAACAAAAGGAAAAGTCTAACAGAAAAATACCTGTCTTCAAAGGTTACACTATCAGTGGCTGTTTTGGAAACTTGAAAATATGTTGCCTGCTGTTTGCCTTCTTTCCACCGAGAATTAATTGTTAAAATTTGCTTAGTCTAGCAAAAAAATTATCTTGGGAGACAGAATGCTTTTTCTGCATGAGCTCTGCATGAGCCAAACCTTATTTTGATTGCTTTTAAGGAAATCTGCAGAAGAGCACTCTTGCAGTATTGAGTGTAGAATTTTTCAGACTTGAAATAGCTGTTAATAGTGTTGGACTGAGAAGTGGAACACATGGACTAGATGATTTCCTGATCTTGTCTGTGCTGCTCAAAATAATTGTCACACCCAAATACTTGGTACTTCCTGTTTCTCTGGCACAGAATTATCAGAGAGCTTGTTCTAATTTATTCCTGCAAATTCAATCAGATTAGTTTAGCTAATGCTGGTAGGCTTTGAGATAGTTTATGTTGCCCAAACTGAATTAAGGAGCCCAGCTGATCCTTCCTGCTTGTAGTTTCATTAGTCATCACCATTGTTTAATGGAGGTAATACACTTCTACTGTGCAGAGCCAGATTTAAGACTGAAATTCCTTTTCATTTATCATTAGAAACCTTAAGATGTGATCATCCCCATCCTGCTTGGTCCCCAGAGTAGAGGAGACTGGAGCACTAGATGCCCTAGTTCTTTTTTCACAAGGTAGCTACCTTCTTTGGTGAGCTAATCAGAATTTTTCTTCCCTTCATTTCCAACCTCTTCTTATTCAGGTCTTGTAACACTTTGATGTCCTGGCTGTCCTTTTATTGGTCTTTTTAATGTGTTTCTTTTTCAGGCAGCTGTACAGATGGCATTGGGTGGGAGTGAGAGAAAATTCTTTGAGAACGTCATAGAAGGGGCCTTGGTCTGTTCTTGGTGTCCAGCCAAAGAATACTATTGACAGGGAAGATCAGGCTTTGTCCTGAAAAGCTCTGTACTGAAGCATTCTTGGTGGTTCTCTTCTTCAGCATTAGTGGTATTCAGTTGGATCAAACTCTTAAGGAAGTAAAATTTTCAGAATTTCTAGGCTTTAACATCTAAAGATTGTGCTAAAGACGGGAAATACGATCTCCCCTCCCTGTATTTAGAACTTACGTCAGATGTGTAAAGCCAGCACATTGTAACCCAGGTAACACCTAAACCCTGATATTCTTGAAAATTTAGGCAAGCTTCAAGGGAGCAGTTGTCCCACTTGTTAACGGGAAGATGCTTGACAAAATGTTGCTAATGAAATGATAAAGTGTAAAGAAAAACACGTAAGAATTCTCTTCATGTCTAAATAATTGTGGTGTAAAAGGTTGTTGCTGCTGAGGAAGTGAGCTCCCAGTTCCCCATGGGAATTGGAACTGTGCAAGCAGTTACCAGCTCTGGATTCAGAAAAGAATCCTGTCTGCTGAGATCTTTGAACAAACTTTTACGTATCTCCAAGACAAGTCCAGTATGTACCAATGCTTAAGAAGTTCATACTAGAGCTACTTGTACAGAAATGGAACACTTCTCCTAAAGCTTTGGATGAAAACATGCATAACTCCCATTTAGAGAACTAACACAGGCATTTTTGCAAATTCAGTGTTAATACACATGTTACTGCTTGTAAAGTTAAGTTATGCTTACAGTGCACACTGCTTTGTTTCCTCTCTAATCTGAAACTGATATGTCAGTATTTAAAGTCTGAGCCTTCTATGGAAAAAGTAGTACAGAAGTATTATTTAATGGAATTGCACTCTTCATATCAGGACTCTTTCCTTGCAATATAAATTTCTCTTATATATCTTACCTTTTCCTAGTGCCCTTTTTCATTCTCAAATTATTCTGTGAAATGAATGTTACTTGCCTAACTTAGAAGACTATTTTGAGACATTGCAAGATGTTTTCAGATGTCAAAACAAACGAAGTGTAAGCTCAAATTACTACTGCTCTCCTGCATAAGAGAATTTAAATTCCAGGAAAGTATTGTGGAGTTAGATATTACAGTTCTTTCATAAGACATACTGATTCTGTGATGCTAGAAATGAAAGGTGGCAGGAGTTTGAAATTTGGATTAAAATGTTGTAAGTAGAATTGCATTTTTTTACAGATGTAAGCGGTAAAGATGAGAATTTTTCTTCTTTTAAAATGCTGTCAACAAACAGGATGAATCAAACATAATGATTTTTTTTCCCAAGTTTTCTAATCTTTGCCAGTTTTGAAAATAGTTTGGTTGGGAAAAGGTTTGGCCACAATACTGTACTAGTTCTAGATAGACTTCAGTTTAGACATATCAACAGTAAAAACTTATACTAGATGTGAATACTCAAAAATAGTCTATGTTACAGCTATGTAGCACTTTTTAAATTCTAATCTGATAATGCAGTCAAGTATAGACAAAAAGCTTTTTGTTCAATTTTAAACTGCTGTTCCAACAGCATTAGGCTGTGTTTCAATTTATTGCTTTTATTTTGCCTGTGTGTGGGGAGGAGAATAAAGAAAAATAAAAAGTTGATTTTAAATATATAACAAAATGCAGTTGTAAATTGTTCTCCTTAGCATTAGAGTACCAGAGTTACTAATTTAGGTTTTTATTTCTGAATCTCAAGCATGTATTCTTTTCTTTCAAAGGCTTATGAACAACTTGAAGACTTCTAAAACCTTATCTACCTTTTCCATTTTATAAAATAAATTCTGCAATGATACTTATATTTGTGGAAGACTTTACCTTCTGAGTCTTGAACTAAAAGACAAGCAAAGTTGTTTCATAGTTTTGATTTAGTTCACAGTGTTTCAATATCTGGACTTCAAACAACATATAAATGTGGATTTTGCTGTGTTTTCTGTGTTTGGGGTTTTCGGGAGTTGTTTGTTTGTTTGTTTGTTTTAAATAACCTTCCAAACCATTTCTTTTCAGAAGTTTGAGTCATCAAGCAGAGAGTGACTTCCTGTTTTCAAAGAGTTGTTCTTTAGGGAGAGATTAGTGAATGGATAAAGAATGTCTTTGCAGTTCCACCATACTCACTTCAGTCTCAAGAGATCCTAATTCTGCCAAACAACAAGCTCTACAGCTTCAGTGTTTTAAGAAAGTTTGTTGCCACTGGGATTTTTTTTCTTTGAAGTTATGACTGGAGTGAACTTCATTTGAGAATCATTGTCATTTCTAATTAATTCATGTAATGTCTTTTGTTTACCATGAACTTGGAGGCATGGGGCATTTCTGCAATCTTGAATACTGAGTGAAATCCAAGTGGATGTTACAGTTGCTTCTTTTGTCAGTATACTTTACCTTTTCATACTATGTGGCATTTTAATCTTCCAAATCTAGTAGGGAGGACTTGGTAGCTTCACTCCCATACTAAGTACGAAAAAATCTCTTCATGTGAAATCACAGCTCTCATCAACTGGGTTTACTGCTTGTAATGCACCCAATAGCAACAAAGACCCTTGGCAGTACTGTCATGATTTTCAGACACAAATAAAATGAGTTACAAATTTGTCTCTTTCTTCTTCCTGTTTAATTTTTAAAAAATGGTTTTAGCTGAGCTGCTTCAATAGAAAGAGTATGAGAATCAATTTATTTTTGTAAGAATCTGAGCAAACATTTTGAGAGCCAACATGTATTTAAATACTAAGCAATCACAAGAACACCTTACTTAAATTCTTGAGATTAGTTTTTTAAAAGTTTCCTTACATTTAAATTTAAAAAAAATTACACACTTCCAGGAATGTGTTTCAGCTAAGACAAGATGGGCTAAAACATGAACCTTCTTGCTTCTCTTGCAAAAAGGCAAGGTATAGTGTAGTTTCCAGTTTTCTTTGTACTGAGTGTAGTTGTGCTGCTGTCACACATTGCACATGAACTTTGTTGAGCTCTGGCTTTTGGTAATTCTGATTAAACAATTCTGTATATGCAGATGGCGTGTATACAGCTTAGCAGGGCATTAAGAAAATTTATTCATGAGCTGTCTTAAAATGTATTTCATAAAGAGTAACTGGAGTTTGAGTTCAGGATATACTAGATTAAAATTAACCTAGTACATCCTGTAGCCTCTGTTAACTTTGGAGAAAAATAGGAGGGAGCAGAGGAACCTTAGGCACTGGCAATAAATCTGCCAATATTATTGTTTTCTGTGTTAGTTGTGCTGGCTGCAGGGCCATCTTTGGGTGTCCTACCTCTCAGGAGGGAGCATTGCTATCTCCCCTGCAGTTATTGTAACAACTGGAATTAAGATCAGTGTATCTGATGCAAATATGTGAAACTTAAGGACAGATTTACGAATTTTAATTATAAATTTGAATTTAGAGTCCTTTCTATCATTGACTGAAAAAAAAAGCGTTTCCTTCTGCTTCTTGGAAGCATAAGACACTTTCATGAGATTTTCAATCTTGGTAGATAAATGTGAAATGGGATGCCAGTGAAGAAGTACTGAAACACACCTCCAGGTTTTTACCCAGTTCGCCCTGCCTTTACCCTTGCTGGAGCCCCTAAGGTGCTTCTGCAGTCTGGACTTGAGAGGCTGTACATTTTAAGACAAGTTCTCTCAGAGGCCCCAATCTTTCAATCTTTTACAGGTTTGTTTGGTTTGGGTTTTTTAAAAAAGTATGCATCCTGCCCTCTTAATTTCTCTTCAGACTTACTTCCTTTGCTTTGTTCTCATCTGTCACTGATTTTAATAAACTTGAGCTGGCACACAAAGGAAGCATATTCTCCATCATCATTACATTTCTCACTTGTTTACTCTCTGCCCTGAGGCAGGGCTAGCCTGAGGGTGTGAGCTGTTAGCAAACGATTGAACCAGACACTGATTTGTGCATTACTCTGAGTTTCCCACTGCACTGGAGACCATAATGCTACACTGTTTCAGTGGGATATGTTGAAAAGGTGAATTCTATTATATGGTACTGAACTAAGATGTAATTCATTTAACACTTCTTGTTTTCTGTCATGATGTTGTTGCCTTTGCTTGTGCTTTCTTGGTAGTCTTCAAGACAGAAGGATGACCTTTGTTTTTAATGGTTGGTTGTTGGGGGTTTTTTTTAATCCAAAATTACATTTCCTGAGTGACTAATCTACTCTCTATAGGTCTTCTGCTTGCTTGTGTTTCTGCATACCCAGTCTTCATCAGCTTTCTTCTTGTGAAGCCTTCTGAAGTTAGGCTCTCTGGCAGCTTCAGTGAGACCTGTGCTTGGGCATCGTGGTGTTTTATCAGTATCTCAAGCAAGCCGGAGGACTTCAGACCGTATTTTGCACTTCTGCTGCCTTTTGCAGCTGTTGTCAGGTGTATCCTGTCTAATTTGCTTGAAGCACCCCATTGTAGCTGTAGCCCTAAAAATACCCAAGTACTTGCAAGCATATTTCAGAACTTGCCTGTCTACATGACAAGATCGGACAGTTTTCCTTGTCCTAGAGCGCAACTACACGAACCACGGTCAGCTGAACAATCGGTTGTACTTATAAAGCAGTAATAATGTTTTTCTGTAGTTAAAAAAGTAGGCTGAATTCACTTGGAGAAGGAAAGGGAGAGGTAATTTCATAATTCTGTTAAGTTTGTCCAGCTTTGAAGGGTTGAGTGATCCTGCACGGTGCTTACTTTACCCTTTAATGTTGATGCCAGTAGACTGAATTAGACTGGGAGAAACGGGAACGAACCAGACGCGCGCTCGCAACTCCGTGAGAACGAACTCGGCATTGCTGAGGCCGGCACGGAGGCTGCTGCAGCCGAATGTGTCTGAAACACGCTGCGCGTCTGATCAGCCTTTTCTGTGCGGCGAGATAACCCCAACAGCACCCGACACTTTTACACTAAGGGTTGTTTATTTTCCAGCTCTGACCCTCAACGCGGGGTGCCGCGCACTGAGAGGAGAGCAGCCCGCAGCCGGCCCCGCCGCTCCCGCTGGTTCCCCGCGGGCCGGGCGGGCCCGGGCGGGCGGGGCGGCCGGGCGGAAGGAGCCCGTGTCCTTCCGGGCCGCGGGCCGGCGCTGGCGGCGGCGGGAAGGCTGAGCCGGGCCCAGCCGCGCCGGGGCCGCCAACATGGACAGGTGAGGGGCGGCGGCGGCCGGAGCCCCCGGCCCGGGGCCGCGCCTGCCGTGAGACGCGCCCGGGCAGCGGGGAGCGGGTGTGACAGTGCGGGCTGCGAAATGCAGCGGGCCTGCAGCGGCTTCCGAGCGTACCGGAGGCTTTTTGTCTCCCGGGAGCTTTAAGTCTGGCTGCTGCTTCTTGAGTATCTTTGGATTAACCGGGAGCTGTGGGTTGCTCAGGGGTCACGGGGCCGGGCCCTTGCCGGGCCTGCTGAGGCGCGGCCGCGCTGCCCCGCAGCGCAGCGGGAGCGGGTGCTCGGCCCCGAGGGACCGGGGGCGGGTGTGCTCCCTTCAGAGCACCCGTGAGCCTTGCCAGCCTGTGGTGACCGCGGTATCCGAAGGAAAAAACCGTGTCGTGAAATCATGCCGTTCTTTCAATTTTATTTTTCGGTTCAAAATTGAGTTTCCTACTGTTACATCTTTCACTAGCCTTCTTTCTTTTCTTTTTAATAGTAAAATGTTAGTTATGATGTAGGAGGAACGAAGTCTGGGTTTCACGAAGGCTCGTTTCCCTGAGCTAATAAGCACTGCTAAATTTCTGTAGAGGACGCTGGACACAAGTAGTAAGATTGGAGATGACCTAACACTTTAAGTTTCCTGGTTGTGGAGTTACTTTGGCATGACAATAAGATCTTGGACGTCCTGCTTGAATTCACTTGCTTGTTTTCTGTGTTGCTGTTTTGTAGAAATGGTTTTGAAGACATGCCGTCCCCCCATGACCCAGAGGTGATCAGACCTGGACGGAAGCAAGCCTCTCAGAAAAGAGTTTCTAGTATCCTTTTTCTGTAGAGAAATTTTGTCTTTAACTGCTATGTTCACCAGGTGTGTATATTTTTAATACTGCTTTGATTTTCCTGGGTGTACGAATTCAGGTGGTTGTCCACACAGAGAACTATGTGAACCATAGCTGACTCCATTTCTGAGCTTTTGGAAAAGAAAAATAAGTTTTCTTCATTATATCCTAATTTTATGGTTTTATGCTTATTTGCAGGTATTGTAGTATCAGAGTATTATGATGATCTAGTGTATCTTAACTTTCCATCCACTGTAATAGCAAGAGTAGTGCACAGACATAGATTTAAATTTTCATAGAAATTTTCCCCCTGCTTTTTTACAGTGAGGAACCACCCCCACACACGCCATGTAGTTTGACAGCTAAGATAATGCTATTTTCATGGTTATGATAGCAAATGAATCCAGTATGTTTGCTTATTCTTCTTGCGTCTGAAATAAAGGTAATGAGATATTTGCCCTGATTATATTGTGCCTAAGAGTCAAAATGTTCCTAAATGCTAGTAATACAAGCTACTGAAACTTTTATACAATACTTCTTAGTAAGTCATACTTAGAGCACTGAATCTGGTTGCTGACAGGAATAAGAAAATAGAGCAACAGAGCACTTGGAACCGAGAGAGGGAACATTTTTAAAAATGCATTCAGACTCAGATTTTCTTTTTATGGTTGGTGTAGCATGAAGCAGCTCCTCATGGGGCAGAAGGATTCTTTTTGATCTGAGCTGCTGTGAGGAGTCCCAGATCTGTTGTGTTCATATTTCTGAACTTCACTTTGTGGTGTCCCTTTTAACCCTCCAGCTTTTAAGGTTCTGTTGAAATATTTTATGGAACTTTCTGGTTTACTCAGAAAGACAAGATGTGTAATTTTCATAATGTTTGAGTTATGACAAAATATTTTTCCTTTCCAAATAGTCACAGTCATTTGGAATAGATCCAAAAGTGTGTTTAGGAGAGTGTTTCTTAACTTGTTTATTAATCAGTTCTTACATCCCTGGATGACACTATTGGAAACATGACACCCAAAAGCCAGTTTCTTTCCCGAACTCCGAATTCATTACTTCACCAGCCAGGTAAGACTGCTTGCTTGTTTGCTTACTATTTAGCTGAAGGATTTATGTGCTTGTACTTAATAATTAATAACAATCCATAAGAAGGACATGGTAATGTGCTGTAATCCAGTGAAGGCCCACAAAGTTGATTAGTGTGTTAAGTATCTGACATATGAGGAGGGACTGAGAAGAGCTGGGATTGTTTATTCTGGGAAAGAGGTTGGGGGAGGATCTTGTAAATATATATAAATATTTGATGCCAGGGAGTAAAAAAAGCCAAGTTTTTCTTGGTGCCCTGAAAAGTCAAGAGGCAATAGGCACAACAGCATATACAAGGAATTCTGTTTGGATATAAAAAAACATCCCCGTTTTTTACTCTGATGGTGGTTGAATGCTAGAACTGGTTGCCCAGATAGTCTATTGAGTCTCTATCCTTGGAGATAAATAAAGCTGAGCAATCTTTTCTAGTTGACCCACCTTTGGGCTGTCTTTTGCTTTAAAGGTTTGGAGACCAGTTTCCAAGAAAGAATGAGTGATGCTGTACTGCTCTTTATGCTCGTGTGTGTTTACAGTGAACTCTAGTAACTGAGTATTGCCTGTTTGGTGCATATATACAACCTGCTTTCAGGCTTCTAGCTGCAAGTCATAAGTGCTTCAGTCTCTGTTAAAAATTTCTTCTGGAATTTCTGGACAGAGCAGAGTGGCTTTAAATGCTTTCTCTTTTCAGAAAAGCCTCTTTCTCTTTCAGGTGCTGCATTACATCGCAGCTCCATGAAGCCATCAGATATGTCTGCCATCCTGGGAACAGGAGGGAAATCTCCTCTCATTCTACCAAATTCTGGACTTTTTGGCAGTCTGTCAATGGTAAGATGGCTAGAGCACCTTTTTCTCTTTTGTCCCTGTGAAACATAAGAAACTACAAGTTTAGTGTTTGTGTGTTGTTTGCTCCAAAGACAAGCTGTGAGTGGTACAAGCTCGCTAGTACTGCTACTATTGCTGTTTACTGCTGGTGTTATTTATTACTGTGTTGTTCTTTGAGATGATGCAGGGAGAAATAATAGAGGTTTACAAGAACTTTCCAAATACACCATGTGTGTTAAGCTAGTCCTCATAATGTTGGTTTGTGACTTCAAAAATCCTGACTATGCTTTTTAATAAATTCTTCAAAGATAATTGTTTTATGCTAGCTAGTTAAAACTTGGGGATTTTTCTTACTTTAGCATTCTCCAGTATTAGGCTTCACTAAAGTGTTGAAGTTTAGACTTCAAAGAACAAGCTCTTCTGATGACTTTTTAGATGATATTGATTATCTTATACTTTGGAAAAACAGTGATTGGAAAAGTTACCAGTAGGGTCCTCTGAAGTATCTTACCTCCCTTTATTTTTAAATTAACTCAAAAGAAGGTAATGTGTTTTTCTCTATCTACATTTTAATTCATTCTCCTTTTCAGTTGTTTCTGTAGTTTGATACAGGCCATTTGTTTCTTCATAAATTATCAGCTTCTGGGGCCTAGTTGATCAAAGTGTATTCAGAGCTCTTAGCACTGGTAACTTTTTAAGGCATGGTTGCACCTTATCTAAAGGCAGTTATTTCACTATTAGTTTTTTAGGATTCTCTGTTTACATACCATTCATATAGAAGGAAAAAGATGTAGCTAGGCTTGTAATATCTGAGATTACAATTTATTTTCTTTATGTTCTTGTTGTGGTTTTAGTTGGATGAAAGTAGCTGGACCATGGCACTGTCTCCTCAGCAGACAGGAATGTTTGTAAATGCAGACATGTCCAATATGACAGAAGATGTCACGATGAGTGCGGTGCTGCTGCGTGAGGATGACCCTGGGGAAGCTGGTGAGACAATCTGAAGTTTACTAATAAATGATTCCAGTTCTGATTCGTGGGATATAAATACATGTGTCCTTTTTAAAAGCTTTCTATATTACTTTGCTGGTATTTCTTAGTCAAAAGCAGTCTAGTTTTAAAAGTTCAGATAATTACACTGTTCCAGTTTGTTGGAGTTTTGTGAGTTTGTGCTTTCTATGGAACCTGTTCTGATGAAGTAAATGTGATGCTCCAGTGATGTGGGAAGCAAAAGCAAACTGGATTCGTTTTGTGGAGATACACAAATGAGTTTGCTGTTGAAATTCCTGCAAGTGGTGTATTTACAACAAAAGTTTTATAACTGACATAGCTCATAGCTTCTGTCTGTGTTACTATCTTAGCTGGTAAATACTTCTGACTTCGTGAGATAGTTCATATCATCATTGTACTCATCTAAATTTGCAAAAATGAGAAGTCTTGTCATCAGAAGGATGTTTCCATTGTCCAGTGGGGGCTTTTTTACTGAGTTATGCCTCACTAATATGGCTGTTTTTTCTTATATCTGTCTTAGCTACTATGAGCATGTACTCAGACTTTTTGCATTCCTTTCTGAAGCACACATCAACTACCATTTTTGATCTTGTGGATGAGTATGAAAATATTTGTAACAGTCAGGTAAGTAGTTACTTGGTCTTTTATTTCGTTTATTTTACATTCCCTTCCCAAAGCAGTGTTGCTGTGCAGTCACAGTGCTTAACATACATACTTTGAATCTTCCGGCTTATGAATCACTGAACACTAGCATTGAGTAGCATCTCACTTTCCTCAAACACTGGTTGAATACCTGTGGTGTAGCTTGCTGAATACTAAAATTGTCATCTGGCTGCTGTTCCAAAGGTCAAGTGGCAATAAACATCAGCAGATGTATAAATGCTTTTATTAATAAGATGGATTCAAATGTGCTTATTTCTCTCATATATAAATAAATCATATTATTATTTTATATATAAAATCACTGTTTGAAGAAATGGTTGTCAAACCTGTCTGTTGGAAGCATTCAGGATAATAAAAAGATTGCTGTAATGGCTTAGGAAAAAAATACACCCATGGGCAATATTAACTCTGTATAAATTTATTTCCCTCAGGTGAATATATTAGGGAAAATAGTTTATCGGGCAACTCCTGGGCAGCAGAAGTTTTCCAAAACTGCCAGTGTCTTGTGGCTGCTCAAGCAGGAAATGGTAACTTGGAGACTGCTGTCCTCAATTTATAGGTAATTCCTTTGATAAGCACACTACTACATTTTTGTACTGAGATGACTTTCTTAGATAAATTTTTTATGAGTATATAAATAGGGAATCAAGCAATTAAGTACTTATTAATATGCTGTTTAAAGCAGGTTCTGATATAAACTCTGTCTATTCATTATCTATTTTCAAAAATGAAATTGTAAATAGAAGTGTTCTTATTACCTTTGCAACTCCTAGTATTTTTAAGAGCATTTTTGTAGTTTTTTAAAGCATTTATACTTAGGCACTTTGCTAAATTTTCTCAGCTTTTGTTTTAATCTTTAGTGTTTTGCACTTTTATTTCTAGAGACAGAATACAGTCTGCACTGGAAGATGAAACTGCGTTTGATATCACTGTAAGCATGGACTCTTGGCATTTTTTTAAGTGATATAAGAAGCTAAATAAGCAAAATATAGGCTAAATCCCTGTATTTTACTGCTACAATCTCAAAGTGGCAATCACTCAAAATTCAAAAGTGAAAAATGAGACTGATTTTTATGAAGACAATTATTATTTCATCTATTGTGAAGAGTAAATCTAAGTATTTGGTTCTAAAGAGAGAATGCTACTGTAAAAATTATTGTAAACTATTCTTTGTTTTGTTTCCTTATATATCCTGAGTTAGAAGGGATGCACGAGGAACATTGAGTCCTACTCCTAGCTCTGCACAAGACAACCCTAAATTCACTAGAAATTTATTTCTTTTTAAAGGCTGCATCAGTATCTGTGACATTCTGTGATAGGTCAGAGATCATTTTGCTTTGCTTAAAGGAGAAGGTTTGGTCTCAAAATGTCTAGCCTTTGCAGTCCTGATTCCAATTCATCTCAAGAGAAATTCAGTTTTTCAGCATTGCTGTTACAGCTGTAGTCATCTTGTCTGTGTCAATGCAGTGCTTCCAGCCTTTGCTGCCAGAATATGCTTAGGAAAACAAAACAATAAATAAAGTGACTCTGCCTTTGTAAAATTTATGATTGCAGATCTTTTTTCTCAGTCATAAAATAGCTTCCTCTACAATTCCCACTGCTAAGTTGTCAGTGTTAAAAACTATTGTGCCAAAAATACCCAGCTTCCTCCCACCTGTGTTTTTTAGGGAAACACATCTTCTGTTCTCTTTTTGTTGCAAGTCTAATGGAAGTTAAATTAACGCAGGAGATCAGATAGAAGGATCAGGGCTCTGGGGCTAGTGGCTTTTTTGTTTCTTTTTCACACTTTTTAATGTTAAATGTGTGTATGACCTTGAAAAATGTTATTTTCTATTTTAAAGTAACAAGTTGGATTTAAGATAATATTCAGGCAGTCAAGGAATCTGCTGTGTGGAATCTTTCCGTGGTCATATATTTGTGAATTATGTTCTAAGTCTCATTTTTAGTTTTTAGTGTAACTGGATGTAAAAGATCAGATAAAACAATGTATAAGACATTTTTTTAAAAGAGGGAGGGGAAAGATAGCATGCTGAACTTGTAGCCAGTTTCTGAATTAGTATGTGTTGAACTTTTTATTTCTGGTTTTGTGATTTTTTTTTCCATGAAGTAATAATCAGCTTTTTCTTAAATAGGCTTTAACTGCTAGTGAAAAAACAACTGTAGACAACTTGTTTCAGAAAGATTCACTTGTTCGACAAAGTCAGGTATGATGGGAAGTTTTTAATATGAGAATGAAAATAGATTAAATGTTCATAACTCTGATGCTCTATGCACTTTTTGGGCTGTTTCTAATACTTTTTTTTTAATATTCACTCAAGTGTGTATTAATTATATGCATAAAAATGATGCTCCTAAGTTGCTAAAGACCAGAAAGGTTTTTCAGGCTGTTGTGCAGAGGATGAAAGGCTGAGAGCTGTTCCTGTTTGCAGCATGTGTTACTGTTGATGGTGACTGATAAATTGTTAAGTAGCACTGTATTAAATTGCAGTATCCAGAGAAAGAGAGCTCCAGTGCCAGCCACCTTCATACTGAATACTTAAAATGCAATGAATTGTCTTCTGGATCTCTCAGCCCTGTGGTTGCCACTTGGATAACGAGTGGATCCAGAGACGAGAGGAAGGCAGTAAAAGTATTGTTTGTTATATGTTTGTTTTAAAAATGCAATTTAAATTTATTCCAGCTGGTGGTGGATTGGCTAGAGAGCATTGCTAAGGATGAAATTGGAGACTTCTCTGACAATATTGAGTTCTATGCAAAAACAGTATATTGGTGAGTTCTTTATATAGATTTTCCCAGCAAGTGTAAGATTCAGAGTCACAGAATCACTCATGAAAAGAAGTGGGTTTTTTAGGTTGTTCTCTTTATTCATTTCTTTTCTTTAAATTTATACATGTTAAATTTGAAACTTCTTACCCATCCACTGAAGTAAATCTCAGAAGTCAATTAGTGCCTTTTGGGAGGCAAAGATGAAAGGAAAAAACATGAAACCATTTTAATTTAGTCTTTGTCTAGCTTTAGTTTTTGCCTAAGTTCTTATCATTTTGTGTCATTGACCCTTCAGCAGAAGCTGTTATTGTCACCTTGAGTATCACTGATGGATTTTATGGCAGAATGGACCAAAGGATACCTTTCATGCTAGATGCCTGGAATAAACCTGCTTTTAATGGCTTTTGGAATTATATGTTTATCCTTGGTTAAATTTCTGTCCTAGACTGACTTTGCAGTGAATGCTAATGGGAAAATTCACTTATGCAGAAATCAGTGAATAGTTAATACATGAATGATTGAAATAATGGATGTTTTTGAAAGAAAACAAATATGCCTTCATTAATTCTAATATTGTATTTGTTGTGAAATGTTACATTTTCACAACAAATTTGCAACTAGCAAAGTCAATTGATATATCAACCAAACCTCTGTTCTGTAAACATAGTCCATGTAACAAAATGTATCTTTCAGTTTTTGTCTTATTAAAAGGTGCTTGCTAAAAAAGCCATTTTTCTGTAAAACATTTCACTGCTTTCAGGGATAACACACTACACGCCCTGAAGCAGCGACAGTCAAGTACATACATGGGAAGTTCTCGTCCTCTGGTAACAGAATTGGTAAGTATTATATAAAAATAAAGCTTTGCTTCAAAATGGGCTAGAGAGGGTTATCCTATCTTCACAGGCTCCCACCAATTCTTAGATAGTTGTGCTGTCTAAAAGTAGTTGTAGTATCTAAAAATTGCTACAGAAATTGTGAGGCAGAGCACATCCAAAATTCTTTTTGGGATCACTGTGGACTTGTGGACTGTGGACATGTGTTTTCTTTCAGCCATACTCCCACCCCCCCTCACAAGTAGTGGTGATCTGTTTGGTGAAGTAATGGCTTTATTATGATTCTTCAGGTCTGAAACAAACCCATGTTCCTAACCAGAAAAGGTTATAAAACTCTTGGGGAGCCCTTGCAGATAAGAGAATGCTGTCTTTATGCAGTAACTAGTAAAATGAAGCCAAGTCCTAATGCAATTACTCTATAATTAAAGCTGATAGGAAAGAAGTCAAGGAAAGAAAGGACTGCCCATTAGAACAAAGTGATGAACTGCCTCAGTGACAGCAAAGCAGCCGTGGAAGATTAATTCAGTTGGGGAGTGGTCTGAGTTGTTATTTGGCTTTATAAAATCTCATTGGATTAAATAGAAGCAAGTGCAGCTGTTGTGAAAAACCTTCTCAGATAGAAGGTAGAGTCTGGTAGGCAGATAGAAGGGCAAGAGATGTTTGAAAGTGAGAAGAGCTGGAAGATGAGAAATCTGGGGCAAATAACAAGGCCGTGGAGTAAATAAATTGCATTGACTCCTGATAGGAACAGTGAAGAAGAGGAATAAAAGAAATTAGAGGAAAAACAGAAGTATTGTGTTCAATATTACATGGGTTGTACGGATTGTTGTGCCAACATGAAAAAAGTGACTCCTAATTATAAAAAAGGGCAGGACATTAATGGAAGAGACATAGAGGTATTGTGTAGATGAGTAATGACTTTTTTGCTTGTAGGATCCAGATGCTCCTATCCGACAGAAACTGCCACTTGATGATTTGGACCAAGAAGATGATGCCAGGCTGTTGAAGTATCTCTTCACTCTCATCAGAGCAGGAATGACAGATGAGGTAGTGTAAGTTTTAATTACGTAAACATAAATATCTTACTTTTAAAACCAATAAGCTGTGTACTAAAATGTCTGTTTAAATTTGCCTTGTAGTGACTCAGTTTTCAATTTGTTGTCAGTTCTCACTGCCAAATTAACATTTTAATGAAGCTTGCTTTTGGTTAAGTAATTTTGGGTGTAGAATAGATGTTACGGAAAAAACGTAATTTTGGGTGTTTGGGTTGTTTGACAATATTTTTTCACTGTTGTGTTTTGATACTAAATACTGCCAAGACAAACACACAGAATGTTTTAAAGAGCTTCCTAGTTGTGTCTCTAATCATCAATGGGTTATCAGACATGTATACATAGTGATGTTTGAGTAATGGGGAGGAAAGGGGATTTGAGATTCTCATGCCAGAGACCTTAATTGAGGACTATGGTTACTTGTTCATATTCTGTTCCACTATGGTGCACATCTGTTCATTTTCTGATGGTGTGGGAACATATTGAGCCTATTGCTGCAGGGCAGTGTGAGTAGAAATTTGCAACTTCAGCTGGGCTTGGGAAGGCTAAGTGAACTGGGAAAGTAGAGCTGCATGAAGACAATGATTAAACAAAAGGGCTGCTTCACACTAAACTTACCAGAATTGTGCATAACAGCTGTCTAGCTAACAAAGATGAGGCTGTAGCACATTTCTTACATTGCTGTAAATACTGAAAAACTAAAAAATTCAATGAAAAAATATGACATTTACTTTGATATCTTTCAGTTGTTTTGAGTTTAAGATCCTCTGTGCTTATTTTTCAGATAGTAGAATCACTATACAAATTAACTACTTTAATAATATTCACATTTTTAAATTAGAAGAAGAAGCTGGAGGTTTTCCTACCTTGAAGTATATTGCTGAGAAAATGCATTCTTTTTCAGGCACAGCGTTTATGCAAACGATGTGGTCAGGCCTGGAGAGCTGCAACTTTGGAAGGCTGGAAATTGTATCATGATCCTAACATAAATGGAGGTATCTGCTCCAAAGTGCATTTGAGACAGATATAAAAATACTAAGATCTTGTAGCATGTGTTTGTGGCTAAGAGAAATATCTCTTTTCACCTGATGAGCCTTTTTTGGTATCTGGAATATTTTACCATGTCTGTTGAACATGTAAAAACGAATATGAAATTATTTTAGTTGAGGATGAGTTCATTGAATCCATTTACCCATGCTAAAGCCACTTTAAGAAAGAAAGTCAGACCTAATCACATTTTGTTGCTTACAGACTCAAATTGGACTATATACTCAGTTTCAGAAAAATGTAGTAGGACTAGAGTTCAGCAAATGTAAATGCAGGAGAAAGAGATGCTTTAAAAATGTTTGAGAATTGTAAAGTACCTTTCTCCTTGGTTCCTTGCACGTGGTTCCCCATTTATAACACAGTACCTTGCTTCTCTCTGTGTTCAGTACGTTGCAGGATATAGCAAGGAATTTAAGAATGAGTCTAAGTGTTGTTTATAACTGGGTATGAAAGGCTTAATGCTTTCCTTCTTTTCAAATCCTGATAGCCTGTTGCTTTTATCTGCATGCCACACCAGTGTCCTAGCTCTTTTTTTGAGTCTGCCTGTTGTTACACAGGTATAAATGCCCATGCAGATGCATGAAAAATGGTAGCACTGAAGCAGTGACATTTTTAAGAAGCTTTGATTATAAAAATTCTTTTTTTCCCCTTAACTTTGTTTTTTTCCAAATGTGGACACTATAGGTATGTTACAGTCAAAAGCATTATTTTTTTAAAAGCTAGATAGCAGCCAAGTTTTTAAATTACTGTAACTTATAGAGGCAAATTCACCAAACTAGCCAGAAAAGCCATCGTGCAGTGCAGTCAAAAGCATCAAAATACTTTAGGAAGAGTTCTAAAGGGATTGAAATTGGGCTATGAAAAGAAAATAGACTTTACCATTTTTTAGACATTACTGGATTCTCTTTTTTTAATAACACTTTCTTTTTCCTTTCCCCATTCTTGTGGGGGTTTTTTATAATTATTCTTTGCATGTAGGAAAAGAGCTGGAGCCTGTTGAAGGCAATCCATACAGGTGCATTTGGAAAATAAGTTGTTGGCGCATGGCTGAGGAGGTAAGACAAGACTGCTTTTCTTTCTATTAATACATAAATTTGAACTTTTCTGAACTCTGAAATGGGAATTTAAGTAAACATACCCATTCTGTGTTTGTTGCTTAGAGGATTCACAATTAATGCTTCTAAGAGGACTTTTGAAATATCATATTTATGTATTGTGAGAAATCTACGTAATCAGCACCACTTTTTCAGGAAACATCTGCCTTTTTTTCCTAGTTGAAAGTAAAATCACTGACACTGACTTTCATCTTGGCTTAATTGAATGGGAAAGAGAAAACATTGCTTTCTTTCCAGGTCAATGTAAATTTTTGTTAAGTTACAAGGGGATGCTAGTGAAGGGAAAGGCACTTGCTGTTCTTATTTTGCCTCTTTGTGTATCCTGATTTTCCAACTTTACTTGGAATCTGTTAGATGTAACATTTTGCAATCGAATAATCTCTAATAATATGTAAAGTGACTAGAAAACTTAAATGCTTTGTAATTTAAAGTTTGGATGTTTTTACTGTTTATTTTAGGAGCAGTTTAATAGATATGAAAGAGCAATATATGCAGCTCTAAGTGGAAACCTCAAACAGGTATGTCAAGCCCCCTAATTAAGCAGTGTTTGGTAGTTGTGCATTTCCTTTCTCATATATGACAATGATATCATCAGAATTATTGCAGTTACTGGTTTCTGTACTTTTAAAGACCTAGTAAACAGAACAATAGCAAACACTGCTGCTTTAGTAGACATGCTGTTTGTAATATTGACATGTCTCAATTAAATACAGGATAGACTTTTCAGTCAAGGAAAGGCTGCTGTTTAAAGTGGTTACTGCACTGCCTTGGTGCCTGAAAATCTGATCCTAAATTATAGTTGCTCTGTTTGGGTTCTGATGTTTCTCCATCTCTTGATAATTTTTACTCTGTTTTTTTAATATGTAGCTTCTTCCAGTTTGTGATACCTGGGAAGATACTGTTTGGGCATATTTCAGGGTCATGGTGGACACTCTAGTGGAGCAGGAAATACGAACCTCAGTAGTAACTGCAGAGGAGATGGAAGAGCTCCCTAGAGATTATTTAGAAACAAAGTAAGTTTCAAGTAAAATTGCACTGCTACTGCACTCAACAAAGCATCCTGTATGGAATCTGCGTGGAATATTCAAGGTAACATTTTCTGTCTTTTCTCTCTTGCTTTGAAGCTGGACTTCAGAAAAAGTTTTTGAAGAACTTCAAGCAACAGACAAAAGGGTATGTAATAACTGCAGTGTTTATCCTCACTGCCTACCATTTTTAATTATTCACTGGGTTCTACTTTTTACTGCAATCTTTATTGAAATGCTCAAATATGCACAATGACTGATTTGTTTCATATTTTCAGTCCCCAAAAATGTGTGATTTTCCAATTCAAATAGATTTTTCTTTGTGCTACTACCTCTTAACAGTGAAAGTGATACAGGTTTCGTGTTGCCCTGCCCTGTATCTGCCAAACTAGCTGGGTATGCTAAAGAAACAGGTGACTGTCAAATGCTGGCAGACATGCAAAGCAGACAGAGTAAATCAACTATTCAGCACTTGAATAAAATGTTCAAAATCGATTACATTCCATTTTCTGCATATTTCAGAACAGGCATTTCAAAATTTAAAAGTGTATTTGCTTAGCCTGAGATACTTTGTTACTTTTAGCACCCAAAATACTCAATTCATGTGAGATGTGGATACATAACTTACAGGTTCATTTTGCGGTGATTAAATTGAAACTACACTTGCTTTTGTTTGATGGAATGGACACATAGCATTTATCATATTGCTGAGACAAAGACATGCAGTCAGCTGCAGATACAGCCAGCTGTATTTGCCATTGCAACAGTGCAGTCCTCACCATAAAGCAGATTTACAGGTGTGTTTGGATTGCATTTCATGCATTAATGAATTAATCTCCTCTCTGGGGAGAGGGTGGAATTTCTTCCTGAAGTAACTTTCACAGGCCCCTTCTTTAAGGATTTATGCACATTGTTACTTCTTCTGTGATCTTTTATATCTTATCTGTAACATCATTATTTATTCTCCTCTTCAGAGCAAAACGCCCTTAGTGTTGGATGTCTTCCATGAAAGTATTAACTGGACAGATCTATATTCCAGTTCTTTCTTTTAGTTTGTCAATGTTTTTGTCATTAGATACGGAGACAGCAAGTGCCTTTTCTCTTGCTCTTTATGAAGAATACCCTTTGAAATAGGATAGCTATTTCCCCCTGAGGAACCTTTACTTTATTTATGAGTTTGTTTTCTTCATACATTATGCCAGAAGATTTATTCAAAGTTTGAATTTTCTTTTTTTTTGTCTCCAGAGGGTTATAGAGGAGAATCAAGAACACTATCATGTGATTCAAAAATTCATTATACTTGGAGATGTAGATGGTAAGCATTTCTCTAAGTGATTTTTTTTATTGTCAACTGATTACATTATTTTGAGAGACCTTTCCAGAAACTTCTGTATGAATGGATTTTTAGAAGCACACAGTAGGCAAGCTCTGCATTAAAGCCATGCTCTAATCAAGAATTGTAGGGACAGTTTGACCTACAATGTAGTTTTCAAAGAAGTAATGAAATCATGTAAATGTGTCAGGATACATGCCAGGCTATAGCTGTAACTTCTTCTGAGAAATGATAGGATACATCCAGTCCATCCTTAAGCCAAACAGCCACATTTTTCCGAAATTGTTACTGTTCTGTTTTGTTGGACTTCTGAGACTAAATTACATTTGTTGAGTAAATGCATAGTTTTGAAATATTTCTCAGGTGGTTTTTCTTTTTCTCCGTAGTATGGCTAATGCAGATGTTTCCTTGGTGGTTACAGGTTTAATGGAAGAAGTCAGCAAGTGGCTTTCCAAAGACAGAAGTGTGCTCCCAGGACACCTCCTTCGTTTCCTGACACATCTTATTCTGTTTTTCCGCACTCTGGGTATGCAGACTAAGGTCAGTTCACCTGCACTTGATTTGCTGTCACAGCAGCAGCCAGGCTTTGAAGTAGAAATGCTTGTGTGTAAATATGTAGACAACATAGAGTGATGGTAAATTGCTACCAGGCTGAGGAGGAACTGCATGCTTAAATAGTGTATTTGTTGATCTTGGAGCCTAAAAGAGAAAAGAGTATCCTCCTCCCTTCCAGCTGAGCTTCAAAATTGGATTTTGAGGATGGTGGATTTTACTCAGAAGGCCTTTGTTGAGAAGATCCTGAGTCAAACTTCAGTGTTAGGCTTATTCATAGCAGCCAAGATGTCTCGAATGTAACCTGTCCTTATAGACAGTTACTGGAACGGTACCTATTGCTGCTAAGTTCATAAATGCTTTTGCTTGAGGAAATGAGTACCACCTGAAACTTTCTTATTATCTCCAAGTGCAAAGTAAATATAGCCTACAACCTACATGGCCCGTTTATGCTAAATACACAGATGGGTCACACAGCTGTGATTACTAACCTCTGACAATACCACAAGTAATTTGGGGCTCTCCTTTTCTACTGTTTTAAAATTTAGAAGTTGTTATGTATCAAGTAACTTTCTGAATGTAACCTCTTTTGTGAAAACACAAATGTATGTTTTCATGAGATGATTTAAATACAGCTCTGAGTTATTGTTTATTCATACTTACAATTATTGCTTGTGTTCCTTGGGGAAATTTGTTTTAATGTCAGTTAACATTCAGCTAAATAAGAGGAGTATGTGTGTATGTATGTGTAGATACTAATGTTTTTAGCCAGAATCAAAATTTTATGAGGTAGGTCTTCAAGCTAAAGTGCAGTAGAACTAGCCATTAGCATACGTTTGACAGAAGGGAAAAAAGAAGTGCAATTTCCTGCATGAATTCCATTGTGGGAATTTGTAACAGTTGATTTGCCTTTACAGTTTTGGAGTAGATGAATTTATTGCATGATTACTTGATCAATCCTCAGTAGACTTCACAGGGAAGAGGCAGAAGTGCAAGCTTTTATGATGTTTATTGTATATTGATTATATACAGTTCCTATATCTATATGCTTAGATGAAGGTCTTCCATGTACACATATAAAATCAAAATGATAATTCCTGAGAGCAACAAACACTTGAGTCTTGGCTAAAGCAGTTTCAGGTACTTGGACTATAGTGGTTGTTTAGTTTAGGCTATTCCAGATGAGTCAGGTGATATTTATACCCTATTACATTATCATTTTCTACAATAAAACAGGGCATGTAGTACACTGCAGGAGTAATCTGTGTACCTGACATTTTATTAATTTTAAAAAAATGGTAAAATGGAAAGATTTAAAAATCATGTAAGAAGTAACATTCCAGTTAGATCAAAGACCATATTATCCAGTTGCTAAAAAGGAAATCCTCGGAACACTAAATCTTTGAATCAGAAGATATGGTTTTTTAATCATGCTCCAAGAGAAACAGTTCTTCCAGTTGAGCCTGTTTGCGTAGATTACTGAAGCAGGAATAGGCAAATAACCTTGTGTTTGTTTCAATAGTGATAGCCTGTCAAGTACCTTTTGTTTTATTTTATTTTTTTTTATTACCTGATTTAAAATTGAATTTATAATTGTTTGCAATAAGGAGGAAGTTTCTGTTGAAGTCCTGAAGACCTACATTCAGGTAAGCTTTCAGAAATATTGTTTGTTTTCTCTAATGTAATTTAGATGTAAAGGAGGAAGAAAAGCAGACTTAAGGTTACAGGATGATAAGAGCTATGATGCAGCCAATGTTCTTTTCTCAGGAGATAACGTGGAAGCTGGCTTAGTATGCAAACTCTCTGTCAGCAGTTCTTACTTAAATAAAAGACAGTTTTATTGATCCTTGTTTAGAAGCTGAGTGGAGTCTTCCTGTATCAGAAAAAATTAATCATAAATTTGTTACACATTTTTGGGTTTACCCAGTAAACGTTTTTACTTAAGTGTAGACACTTAGGTGTTTAAACTAGGGGATATAGCATGCATATCTGTTATATATATTTATATATTAGTGGATATCTTCTGTATATTTGCTTCTTATATCTTTGCTTTTCATTCTGTGTGTTTGCTTTGTGCTGTGCAGCGCTTGGTGTCTGAGAAGCACACAGATTTAATAGCATTCTATGTCAGCCACCTGCCCCCGGAGCTCGCTGTGGCTCAGTACGCTTTGTTTCTTGAAGATGTTACTGAGAGCGATCAACGCCACCACTGCCTGGAATTAGCAAAAGAAGCAGGTGAGAGACCCTGATAGTCCCATTGTCATTTTATATCCTGGGCTATTTTGAGTTTCAGTAGTTTTTGCTCCAAAAGCTAGCTATGAATGTGTTACTCTTTCCTTCATGTGTCTCTCTGTTTTTCAGCTAAATAAAATTAATTTGCTGATCACATCTTCAAGTTGGTATATAGGTGTGTTTTCATTAACCTGGAATTGTTTAAACTAAATATCACTGCTTCTGGGTTATGTCCAAACACACCAGGAAGGAAATGCCAGCTGCCTGTCTTAAGTATGTGTTCTGAACCTTATCATATTATTTCAGAGAACTAATTATAAAAATATATAACTCTATGTGGATTTAGGAAGGTTATGAGTATCTTAATTTTTTTGTCCTATTTATAGTGCTTTTTCTTAGCCATGGCGTGTTGCTTGCATTAATTGTAAACTTCCTTCCAGGCCTGTACATGAAACTAGGAGGGATTACAATGAAGCAGCACACTGTTCATCGCTTGACAATGCCTCTGTGCCACTCAGAATACACAAAGAAGCAGATTTCCTGCAGATTTCAGTGTCTTAACTTCAGTCATTTTGCAGTCATTTTCTTTTAAACTCAGCTAAGGTTTCAAAAATAAAACATCCTGCTTAAGCATCTGTAAAAGAACTATTCTGAGCTTTTCCTGGTACATTCCTGTCAAATCATAGATTTGCTGTCAGAACTGTAGGAATCAGTGATTTAGCAGATATATCTGTATACTGTCTTCAGCACAGACTGAAAAGCTTACTAGTTGTCTTATTCTCATATTTGATATTCTCTGTTATATCAAATTTTGTTCCTGTAAAATACCTGCAATAAATTACATAGTGCAAAAGATTATAATTTATTCTGACAATGTGTGTCTGAACAGACTGATAAGAATTACCAATAGTAAGGAATAAGATCAACAACTGAAGTCTGAAATTCAATTTGTGTCAAGTTTGAATTCACCATAGTTCTTACACAGTTCTCTTTTAACCCAGGTCTGGACGTTGCAACCATAACAAAAACTGTTGTTGAGAACATCCGCAAGAAGGATGCTGGGGAGTTCAGCCACCACGACCACGTGCTGGACGCAGGCACAACACAGGTGAGCGCTTTGCAGAGCAGATAGTGTGGCTCACAGTCAGCTACAGAGTCTGTGACTGTGTATGAGCCATAGTTTTCTGTCAACAATGCTGAAAAATGCCTTGAAAAAGCCTATGAGGGAAATGCACTTTTCATGTGGCCAAGTGAGGATATTGCACAAATCTTTAACTGTTTCTACTTCTCCTTGCTCTTTGTGTGTGTGCTTATCAGCAGCTCTACCTGCATACAAACATTAAGTGAAGATAAGGCCCTTGAAATGACTGCAGCATCCTCTGTTGTAGCTGGGAGTAGGATGTTATTGTAGCCTCTACAGTTTATGAGGATTAATATTTTGTATCTCAGATGTACCTTTTAAGATGCTGAAGTGGCATTTCTAGCTACAGCAGACACTGCTTTTGCTGACAGTTTCCTTGTCACTGCTATTGAGCATTGGTTAGATCCAATTCAATGCTTTAGAGACAGCAAGGTAATATTAATAGGCTCTATTCAAAGTAGTGTTTAGAAAGTGACTGATGATCTGCAAATCTGTGGTAGTGTTTTTGCTGTTGAGTACAAAGTTTAAGCTCCTTAAGACAATAAGATAGTTTATCTGACATAAGAGTTAAAAAAACATAAAACGTATTGGTGCAGTGTATTTGTATTAAAATTTGAGGAAAACGCATCATAATCCATAAAAAATGTTGCGAGATGGTGGATATCTTGGAAACACTTAGAAATTAATTTTTTTATCATTCCAGATGGCAGAGATTTTCTAAGCTTTTGAGTAAAGCAGTCCTTGTTACTGTGTTGTAATGCTTTCCAAACTTGTGTATTTCCCTGACCAGACCTAACCTGTGTTACCTCAGCTGTGTGCTTGAAATGGTGGTGAATCTCTGTGTTGGTTTTTACAGGCAGATCAGCTGAAAATAGATGTAATTGACTGGCTCGTATTCGATCCTGCACAGAGGGCAGAAGCACTTAAACAAAGCAATGCAATCATGAGGAAGTTCTTGGGTACTAAGCTTTACAAATATTGTAAATTTACTTTTAAATGTCAATATTGTTCTCGTTGGCTCTTGGCACTGTATTTGATATCATTTTGGATCTAGTCTATTAAAAAGCTGGGTTTGCCAGCTGAAGAAGATAAGGTATGGAAATTGCAAAGCTCTGATAACCAGTTCACATTCTCATAGCATCCAAGAAACATGAAGCTGCAAAAGATGTGTTTGTGAAGATTCCCCAAGACTCTATAGCAGAAATCTATAACCAGTGGGAAGAGCAGGGAATGGATACTCCGCTTCCAGCTGAAGATGACAATGCTATCCGGGAACATTTATGTATTCGTGCATATTTGGTGAGTTTCAAATATGCAATATTCCAAGGGGTTATTTAGAAATACTGGTGGCTTTCCCTTGGTGGTGAAACTTTAGCTTTGTCCATTTGATTTAGTTTCTGATTCTTCGATGCATTAAACCTGTGCATGAAATGACATTCTGGTTATTAGATGAGTCAAAAATACCCAAACACTGTTTCCAATGCAATTCAGGAAGCCCATGAAACCTTTAATGAATGGTTTAAACACATGAACTCAGCTCCACAGAAGCCTTCCTTGTTACCACAAGCAAGTTTCACTGAAAAAGTGGCCCATGAACATAAAGAGAAGAAGTATGAGGTAGGTGGAAGTCCATCTTATTTACTGTAAAGTTTTATGTTCTTGCTTTAGAAGCAGTCTAATTTAATGCAACAGAGTAAAAGAGTGCTATTTCATATTATTTAAGGACTCTTGTTATAAATTATTTTTATTTAAGAGAGTATGAGACAAAAGAATAATAAGGCCACTGCACAATAATTCTGATTTTTAATGACTCAGCTTTACATAAAATACTGTAACGTAATAGTAAATGTTATCCTGTGTTGATTGTCACTGTTATTAATAAATGTGAACACTTGATTTTGCCGTTAACTCTGTTAACTCTATTATCACCTTTTGTTTTCTAAAAGATGCTGCAGTTTTGTTTTGACTGAAGTTGTTTTTGCAGGTCTGGCCAGTAAAAATATACTGTATTCAGTTAATATAAACATTTGTTTTATAAGCATGGCAGAATAGGTTGTTGCAAATTATCTTCCTCTAGTGGCTTTGCTTCTGACCAACCTGTCTGGCTCTCTGGACAGGATGTTAAGCAAGGATGGAAATAGCTGTTAGCAGCAAGCTTTTAAGTTTTAGCCACTGACTGAAGGTTCTAATTTGAATTGGAGCTGCACTGCATGTTGCAGTCTGTTTTAAAATAGCCTTGGAAATTATCCTGTTCTGCAGTAGTTTATTTTTTGTTTCTCTGCCAGATGGATTATGGCATTTGGAAAGGCCTCTTGGATGCTCTTACAGCTGATGTTAAGGAGAAAATGTACAATGTGTTGCTGTTCGTTGATGGTGGATGGATGGTTGATGTCAGAGAGGTAAAATGAATTTTTATGTCACAACGCAGACCACAAAGCACAGATGATGCATTGTTGTACCTTTGTGACATTTAGTTTCATGTGTTCCTGTTTAATTGGCTCTGGCCTTGCTGTGAGCATTTAGAGCTTGCTCCCCTTGGTTACCACACAGATCATATCTGACAGTGCACTCCAGGCTGCCCGGGCCAGTTTCCTGCCTCTGACAGCACTAATTGTGTGTTGTGCTGAGTTGCGGGTTAAAGGTACGTTTTCCTAACACCGAGACGTTCTTTTGCTGTGTCAGGATGCTGAGGAGGACCCTGAGCGAGCACACCAGATGATCCTGCTGCGCAAGCTATGCCTGCCCATGATGTGCTTTCTGCTGCACACGGTGCTGCACAGCACGGGGCAGCACCAGGAGTGCCTGCGCCTCGCCGACACGGTCGCCTCCGAGCGCCACAAGCTGTACACGGTGAGCGAGGCGCGGCCGCGGGCAGCCGGGCTAGCGGCAAAAGCTCTGTGGGTTGGCTGTGGAAAAAGCTTCTATATAAAGAGGAAGACACCATATGTTCCTTAACAGCATAAGTTTCTGTATCGTTTCCCATTCACTGCAGTAGTAAAAGGTTTCCTTGTGTTAGGACTTAAGGAATCAAGGAGTTAACTGTGAAACATTAAGGGTAATGACCGGTGTTCTGAAAACCAGTTCTATGTACCACAGTTCCTAGTTATTGGGTAGGGGCTGTTGAATTTTAACTTCATGATCTTAAAGGTCTTTACCAGCTTAAATGATTCTATGGTTCTAAGTTTAGCTGTAGAATTGTAATTGATTTCTTTATTTCCATTACATTTCAAACAGGTTTTGGTTTAGAGCATATGCTATATAAGCAGGTTTTGGTTTAGAGTGTTTGGTTTACCCATGACCATCTTTGCCTCCAAAAGCGTGAAAAACAACCCCAAAATGAGACAGAGCTATCTTGAGCCTACCTTCAGGTTTTGGATGCTGCCACTAACCTCTCCTTCTTACTGAATGTCCTTCTGAAATGCCTGATTGTCACACTATCTTCAATAGAAATAAATAATCAAATAGAGAAATAGTAACTTAATTAACCACCGCTTACTTTTTTGTATCAATGCTATTCATTGCAAATAAATATAACTTTATGATGTTTGGTTTCTTATTATTTATTCTTAGGTATTTTCAAAAGAAGAACTAAGAAAGCTTCTACAGAAGCTGAGGGAATCTTCTCTGATACTTCTGGACCAGGATCTTGATCCTTTGGGATATGAAATTCAGTCATAAGTTTTCATGTAGATACTTGCAACAGCTTCCGAGCATGGACATTCTGGTTATTAAAAAAAACAAACAAGAGACCCCAACAGAATCATGTACTTGGACAAAGTGTTCTCTTTTTGTGGAGTATAAAACCCCAACCTTCAGATTTCAATTTAAACTTGAAAAAAGTATGACCAACTTCAGAGATGTTATTTGTTATACAACCTTTTTCATTTTTTTTTTCCTAATAAAAGTGCTTGAAAATGAGAAAGTGTTTGTTCATTCCAATCTAAAATGTCATTATATAAATTTGGTGATTGTATGAACCTCCTTAATCTAATCCATCCCATAGACTGGAAACATTGCTTAGCAGTAAAATGTGTATGGATACAGAGGGAAGAAACATGAGACTGCTGGAAGGTGTATGGAGAAAGTAGGGGAGAAGAAAACAGACACGCTGGAGGAAGGTAAAATCAAAAAGAAGTGTGGGGTTGCTTCAAGCCCTTGAGAAGAGAAGGCAGCCTTGCTTCATGGTTTCTGCTGTTCTCCGGTATAGGAAGGAGTTGCTAAAACCCTGATGAAATCCTGAACCGGAGGAAAAATGATCATAAATTGAAACCTGCCCTGTCTGAGATTTTGTAGTTTATTTTGAAAGCTTGTTCTGCCCCCGTTTACATGTGTAAACACACGTTTAGCTGCCTTTCCCCTAACAAGACAGGGTGCAGAGGACACCTAGTGCAGTTAGGCAAGAATTTTGGCTCCTTCAACCAAGCCGGTGTTTCTTGACACCTGACAAGGAACGTACGTCGCGCTGTACATCTGTAGGTACAGTTTCGTGTTTGTGTCTGCGGAAATCCAGTCCAGTTGCGGAGAGGTCCTTGTGGCTTGGAGCCGAGATGCTTTTGTGCGCCTCGGGGCTGTTGGGCAGGTGGGGCACATGGACATACACCCAGGCACACAGAGATACAAACACACACTCACACCCGCCCTGTCCCCCCGCCCCTCCGTGCCGCCGCGGCGGGCGGGGCCGTTCTGGCGGGCGGGGCCGTTCTGGCGGGCGGGCGCACCGGAAGGCGCGAGCCCACGTGTCCCGGCGGGGCGGGGAGGCGGCGGCGGGCCCGGCCGGTGCGCGGGCGGCCGCCGGGCTGCCTCAGCCATGGGCTGGCTGCCGGCGCAGGGCCGGCTGGCGGCGGGGCTGCTGGTCAATCTGGCCGCCTCCATCTGCATCGTCTTCCTGAACAAGTGGCTCTACGTGCGGCTGGGCTTCCCCAACCTCAGCCTCACCCTGGTGCACTTCGCCATCACCTGGCTCGGCCTCTACCTGTGCCAGGCTCTCGGCGCCTTCTCCCCCAAGAGCCTCCAGCCCGCGCAGGTGCTGCCGCTGGCCCTCAGCTTCTGCGGCTTCGTCGTCTTCACCAACCTCTCTCTGCAGAGCAACACCATCGGTACCTACCAGCTGGCCAAGGCCATGACCACGCCGGTCATCGTGGTCATCCAGAGCGTGGCTTACGGCAAGACTTTCCCTCTGCGGATCAAGCTGACCCTGGTGAGGAGGCGGCGGGGCCGAGGGGAGCGGGGAGGGGCAACGCTGAGGGCAACGACCCCGCCTAAGACCGCCGTGTCCCCCTCCACAGGTCCCCATCACGCTGGGTGTTTTCCTCAACTCCTACTACGACGTGAAGTTCAGCGTTCTGGGGATGGCGTTCGCCACCCTGGGCGTGCTGGTGACCTCGCTGTACCAAGTGGTGGGTAAGGCGCGGAGCCGCGGTGCTGGGGCTCCCGCTTGCTTTGCTCGCCTTTAGGTAGCGCCCAGCCTCCCAGGGAACCTTCCGTGCTCCGTTATTTCTTTTTCAGAACCTCCACCAAATTATGATAATCCACCATAACCCTTGATAAATTAAGGAGTTGATCGTCCTTGCTGCTAAAAATTGGGGGGTGTAATCTTTAACGTGAGAGTTATTTTGAAGCGGCGAAGATTGCTTTAGCAGTAAAACTCCTTTTTTTTCTAGAGGGAACAGATGTTCGTCCTTGCTGAAGCAAGTGCCTTGGCGTTTGAGCTTTTTCTTAGAAAGGATTTTTTCCAGTCCTTCAATCCCATGGTTTATCCTTGAGCTATTTACATTTTCTCAGTATCCTTCTTCAGTTTCGACTATACACATTCTAAGGTGGTTTTGTAGAGGATGGATTAATACAGAAACACACAATACAACCTTTCTGGATAATTATGATTTTAAAAAGTGATATGTCCAAGAGCTACCTCAGCCCCTTTCTGCTGTAACATTGTACTAATAGCTCACCGGATTTGTTATTGACCATGACTGTAGGAGCCTCCTAAATTAGAAACTCCTGTCGTGTTGATGTGATAGATTTAGACGTGAATTTCTTTGTATGAGGTGGACTGTGCCTCAAAAAAAAAAAGTGAGGCTCTTTGACCGGTAGTGTGTAAGGTGATAAATAATGGTCTCTTGACCTCTTTTGGGGCAGGAGGAGAAAAGAGGTGCTGAACCTTTGCCCCACCTCTTTTGGGGCAAAGGAAAGAGGTGCTGAATAATAGCATTAAGTGATGATGTGTGTACTGGAGAATGGTACTTGGGTAAAAATATATAGATAAAAAAACCTGAGCAAGTTTTCATGCCGGAATCCATGTTACCAGTTAATGTGATTTAAGTGAGTATTAAATGTCAGTTTTCAGCACAACACAAAGATGCGTCCTTTTGGGTGTAATGTCTGTCTTCATAGCCATAGATAATATTTGTAGCCAAATAATATTTATGAAAGCATGCAAGCTTAAAATTTGAAGTTAGAGTCAATTATAATCAGTATTGAAATTAAATCCATTAAATCTGGAATAAACTGACAAAAGACAAATGCCTACTGGTTTTGTTAGCTTGTGCGTACAGGAAAATAAGAAGAAAAGAACAGAATCCAGTCCCTGCTTAGGCAAGGATGCTCAGCTCCAACACATGCAGGATCTGGAATTTGTGTTGAAAATAAAGGGGAGCTGCTATTTTCTTCCCAGCTCCACAACCTGTTTGTTCTTCCTCAAGTGCTATAGGAAAAGGAAAGTTTAGGCACTCTTTTCACTGCCCCTGCATACGATTTTCTCGTCTCATGGCTTTAGCACTTGAAAGAGACAAACACATGGGGCCTCCAGTGAGGAGGTGAGGCTCAACAGCCTGTTGAAGTAGTATTGTCCATGTGAGACTCCCTCTGTGTTAGTAGCCAGTTTGCTTTTGCTCAGGTTTTTCAATTTATGGTTTTTTTTCCTCATGTTTAACAGCTTTCTCTTTTGGTTTTAGTGGGTAGGCGCTAAGCAGCATGAGTTGCAGGTAAACTCCATGCAGTTGTTGTACTATCAGGCACCCATGTCCTCAGCTATGTTGTTGTTCATCATACCCTTCTTCGAGCCAGTCTTTGGAGAAGGGGGAATATTTGGGCCCTGGACGCTTTCTGCTGTGGTAAGGCTTTTATTGACTTTATTTAAATAATTATCACTGATGTAGTTTAATTTGATAGTAAGATCTGTTTCTTTGTGAAACAGTGTTTTACAGCTGTTGGCTATGGTGAGATGAGAGGGGCGTGTGCAGGACACAAAGCCTCTTGTTGAGTCTGCCTCACTTCCTCTGAGAGGAGCGAGTCTGTCAATTGATTTCTCTCCTTATTCTTATTTCTATTTAGAGGGCATCTGAACAACAGCAAAATCTATCAAAATCCAGAAGCTTCCCCTAGTGTGTTAAGTGCTCTAGTTCTAGCTCTGACTGTCCACTCAAGGACACTCTCAGCTTCTCTTCTGTGGAAGGATGCCAACATTGGTTGCTCTGTAGAATTAGTAGTTTATTTTCACCAAGAAGGCTACAGTTTCTTTCCATATCTTCTGTCCATAAAAGAGCCAGTGGCATGTTCTTACTACTGCTGATTGTGCCCCTCAGTGATGGGTCATTTCTTGTAGCATTGCATTTTAGGAATGGGATAGCAAGTATTCACAGTAATAAAATCAGATATTCTGCTAAAATAGTTTGTGTTGTGACCATAAATAAGACTATCTCAAAGTTAAAGAATACAACCTTCATGTGAACGAGGGTCCAGATTTTCTAAATCACCCCTAAATGTTCACCAAGAGTAAAGGAGAAGAGGCCTGTGCCTCTATCACTGTATATTTATGGATGTCATACCCTGAGCTGCTTATACACATCACCAGTGTCTGTACTGATTTGAAGCTGTCCCTATTTTTGTTCTCCATATGTTTTTCTTGCCTGATATTTTGCATTTGAAAGTAAATGAAACTAAATAAATAACCTGGAATGTACCTACAAATTGCCAAAAGCAAGTCAGATAACTGACTGTGTCCATTAATCCACAGATAATGGTTCTGCTGTCTGGAATAATAGCGTTTATGGTAAACTTGTCCATTTACTGGATCATTGGAAATACATCACCTGTCACGTATCCTTTGTAACTTTGGTCATTTCTCCTGTTTCCAGATTAATTATGTTGGAATTCATTTGGGCTGATCAACATGGGAAAATTGTTTGATAACTTTCCTGGTTTATTTTAAATGACGAAGCTGGAAAAGCATATTTGTATTTTAGTGTATTTTGTTTCTTTGTTTGGGATTTGTATAGGCAATGGCTGTTCACTCGCTGACCTTCATACCTGCAAGGAGTATTACCTCACGCTTTGGCCTTGAGGAAGTGTTGGCATGTCCATCAGACTGCAGTGAAAAGGGGTGAAAGGCTCTAGGTGGAGGTTAATACAGCCACAGAGATGGGGAAAACTGTATGAGTTAACAGGGTGTACCATTGCATGCTGTGGGTGGGACTAATGAAAACTCAAAGTGTTTCTTTTTACAAAAAGTAATACTAGTATTGGCTATTATCCTTAACAGATGTCTAGGTATAACATGTTTGGACATTTCAAGTTCTGCATCACCCTCCTGGGAGGGTGCCTCTTATTTAAGGATCCATTGTCTGTTAACCAAGGCCTTGGGATTTTGTGCACGCTGTTTGGCATTTTAGCCTACACCCACTTCAAGCTTAGTGAGCAGGAAAGCAATAAGAGTAAATTGGTCCAGCGTCCATAGAGCAAGAGTTTCTGAGGACTGTTGTGAAGGAAAACAAGTATTTAAATATGCATTGATTTTAGAATGCACAAAATTGCCTCATCCACTTAGATCTATGGTTTTAGTTTACTGCCAGGATTGTTATTCTGTAACTAAACCAAACCAACTGAAGGATGTAAAATGCTGGGGTTTTGCCATCTCAGTCTGTCCTATCGTTTTCATTAAATTGAAATAATAACTTACAAGAGAAGAAGGCACACTTCAAATTGCTGTGGAAATGGTACTGAAGTAATTATATTTTTTTGCATACCAAATGAGATCGTGATGGCTACAGTTATAATACAGAGAGAGAGGAAAAAAAAAAGAATCCTGTCTGTTTTCAAGCCAGTATTGCTGTTGTGAAGAAACTTGGAGGCACTTTTTTGCAGATGTTCTGGTGCATAGTGATGCTTCCTCATTTTTGTCTGATGAACAATCAAGACAGAAACATGTCCAGTTTGTCCAGTCATTTAAAAAAAAGGCTGCCAGACTCATTCCTATTTCTTATATATACTTTCTTATCTATGGTTTCAACACAGGGATAGAATTTTAGATGAAGAAAGTAGATAAAATTACAGGTGAAGAGGAAAGCAGAAAACTTGAAGCCACAGGCCAAGCTGTGGAAAAGTAGGAAATCAGATCTAAACAGTTCATCTTAGTTTTTTGTTTTAATTAGTCAGGACATTAATGAAGCAATTGATGTTTTGAAAAATGTTGTCACTGCTTTATAATTTTCTCTGTGCCAAAACCAAGACTTTACACAAGATCTTGTAAATACCTGTGAGCCTAATAAAATCTCTGGTTTTGTGGTAGTAACCAAATGTTCTGCAGCCCTTGCACACAGATACCCATGCTAAAAAATCCTTCTGAGAAGGCTTCGGCAAGGTCACTGTCTTTAATGGGTGTGAAGGTTGCCCAGTTCTCTCTCTTGCCTCCAGCACCACCTCCCTTGCTCCCCTGCCTTCCCCCAAGAGTTACTTTGGGTGGGATCTGCAGGTTTGTCTGTTGTCATTGTTTTAGGGGAGAGGCCCAGAACAATGCTGGGTGTGAGGCAGCATTTCCTCAGCAGACAGTCCTGGGAAATGTATCTGGATGGCTGAAGAGTGCAAGGTGGCACCTGCTTCTGCTCTAATTAAAAATGCTTTGAAAATTATTTTATGACAGTATCAGGCACTTAGTTTTACAACATGGATGAAAGAAGTTCAGTGCTGTTCTAGTTAAAAAAAGGGAAGAAAAAATAACTGCTTTCCATAAATCTGGTGAGAACATATGTTCACTAGATTTGCAGGGTTAGAACTTAATTGCAGTATCTTAATCTTTACATGTTGGGGTTTGTTTTGTCTTCATCTACCTCTATCAGATTTAAAGATGGGAATTGTGTGAAAAAACAAGTGTTTAAGTTGTGCAGCCACTGACAGAAATAATATTTAGTTCCTCTACGTTTTTTACAATAGAGGTAAGAAGTCTTTGTGTTGGAAACAATGCAATTTTTCTCAAGCATATAAATTATTTATTCTGTTACAGAGTTCTTGATTTAAGAAACATTTATTCCTCTGGGTAACCTAAGTTTATACAATAACACTATCATTTCAGAGTTAGAAATACCTGAATAATTTTACCTCTTTACCAACTGTTTCTTGGACATTGTACTGCTCCAAGAATAATTTTTTTAAATACAGTTTTGTAGATCTGTGTAATTAGTTTAAAAATACAGCCTGGACTATTGAAAAATGTGTTCAGATGGTCAAGCTCTGGATGCATATCCTTCAGTATATACACCGAGAGAGCCATTTGCATTAATTTGTGCTGTGCACAAGTTCTTTTGAGATGTAGATAGACTGTAAAAAAAACCAGCTAGAAAACAACTGAATTATATGCCTGTATGACAAAAATATTTGAGATGAGATGGATATAAATATATATATAAAGTGGTAGAATTAACTAAACAATCATGCCTGGAAATACAAAAGACTCCATAAGGAGAGGAGCAGATCTGCAAGAGAAAGTTAGCATCATTTAAAAAGTACATTATAAATATAATCTGGTGCTGGAAGGTGTGTGTGGGAGTCACTTAAGTGATGTGATTTTTTTTTTTCATGCATTCAAGAACTCTCTTTTGAGATTTTGTTGTATCTAATAAATGAAGTATCTTGAAGTTTGTCATATCGTTCAAAATATTAAATCCAGGATGCTTGTGTAATTGTGGGATAGATCTTTGTATGTACTGTTTCTTTGGATACCGTGTGTAGGGTGGGAATAAATTTTTAATCATTTGTCTGATACCTGCTTATTGCAGAAGAGAGTAGTTGTTCTTGTCTTTTTTCATCTTCTGTTTGAATTACATAACTTTGGGGGTCTAGATGTGTGCCAGACAAAGTGGTACCACATGGATTTATGTCCATATGAATACGGCAGGGAGTTTGAACATTTTGAACTCATGGCACAAATGAGGGAAACTTTAAATCCTGAGGTATAAAATTACAGATACTTACTTGCTTATTTTAGTTTTTTAGTACACTACTTGAATGTGTTTTCCTGCTAACTATGTGTATTCCAATCAGTTTTGACTTTCCTGGAAGAGAAATCAGAGACTTGCCATCTTCAGCAACGTGTAGTCATTGCCTCGTGTGAACTGTTGCAGTTGAAGCCGTACCATACAGGCCCTAGTGTTCACTTTCTGCTTTTCATTTTACTTTATATCCATACTTTATATGACTAAACTGTGGTAACAGGATGGGCTTTGGTCCTTTTCTGCCATGCAGTGCTTTGCTGCTGTATTAGCATTCTTTACTTTAAAAAGCTACCATTGATGTAGTTCAAATGGATCTGTAGATACCAAGATGGCATTTAAAAATGAGAGCAGATGATTCTGATTAAAGTGTGAGTGACTGGTGGTAAGTTTTCTAGCCTTGTCCCCAAAAGCACTTAAGAACAGCCTTCTCAAGATTTTCCCATTTTCCCCAAAGCAATAGGAATTAGGTCTTCATTTAAGAGACACTCGGTGTAAAGCTTTGTGTTGCCTTAACTTTGGTAACTTGGTGCTTGTTTGACAGCTTTTGCTCGGGTTTTATACAACTTGCTAAGTTCTTGCAGGCTCTGGGGCAGAGTGCCAGAGGAGTTTTCCTGTAGATGGGTGAACAGCTGCTCTCTCAGGCTTGAGGTTGAAGGAGTGTGGTTTGCTGCTGTTAGATGTATGAAAAGGAGGTTTGTCTTGCAGGAAGTCTACAACGTTCAGGACAGAACTGCAATTCAGCAGGACTGTATCCTCTCTCTGTCTCATTTAATGAAATGAATGCCCAGCGATGGCTAAAGCAACATTAAAACTTTGTTTAGGCTGCCCATAGTTTTTTCTTAAACTTTTAAAAGAATATTAGTGGTAGTCAATGCTGGTTAAATATCCAGGTAAAATCTCGTTTTGTAATGTCTTATTATATAAGAGTTTCAGAAGAGTGGTTTTTAACATTTTGGAGTTGAGCTAATGTCTAAGCCACATCTAGTTTGTCAGATCTGCAAAATCTATCCAAGATGTTGGATTTCGTAGCTGGCTGTGTGTATGGGTACAGTTGGGCTGCTGAGGAGAGGCCTGCTCTTGAGCAATACTGGACACTGGCACACTGTTCAGGTACTTGGCAGTGACTGAGAAACATCTGGCCTCAAATTCACCAACGTACTTGGGAAAGGAAAAGGGCTCACTGATTGGGGAGAGCTTTTTAACTTCCTGCTCTTTATGTTCCTGCTCTTAGCAATAGGCTTGCAGCTTATGGGAATTTGGAGAGCAGGACTTAGTCCCTCATAGCACCTTTCATATTAAGATTTTTCTTCCAAGATGTCAGTTTTGCTTCCAGTTAAATAGTTATTTCTTACCTAAATTATGAAGGAAACAGAGTTTGGATTGAAGTTCTGTAGGTGTTTGTGTTACAGGTTCTTTTCATCTTAAAATTTTATTTTAGCCTGTCAAAACTCAAATTCCCTGTTTAATGAGAAAACAAAAAAGGGAAAAATATTTTAATAAATGAAAGGCTACTGTGTATATATAGTGAAAATATGTTTTGTTTTGCAAAAGAATTTCACTCTTCTAATTTTGAATATGCAGCTCTTTTTCTACTGTTACAATCAGGCAGATGCAAAGAAGCACCAGCTTTTCTGCTTCATATAAATTCACTCTCTTCCTGTAGGTGCTCTCCCTCTGATCACAGTCTCAGCCTTCCATTTGACAGCTCAGTTTTTGCAAAGATGATTGGGATGTCAGCTGCAGAGAGTTAAGAACAAAAGGGAAAAACTATCATTTTTCACTCTATCAGCAGGAGCTGATATAATCTTGGGTGGTAAGAAATCCTACTGTAAGACACAGAGACATCTTACCAAACAGGCCTGTGCTAAGCAGCAGGGAGAGGTATGGGTTCATCTCCAAGCAGGTATTGCCAAGAATGCAAGAGCTAAATTGTTTGCTTTCTTATTGTGCTGTAGTAGTTGACAAATTTAGTATAAAGTAGTTTTTAATAATATAAAATTGAAAATATAAATGCCATTTAAGAAAAAAAAAGGAAGCTGGGTTCAGACAGTAAAAGATCTTTGCCAAGCTTGTTCTACAGCAGTGATAATCTTCCTAGAGAGAAGGGAGCTATTGTTGTTTCTCCCCTGCTCCAAGGATGCTGGGCTTGGTGAAGGAGGGTTTGTGCTCTGCTTTTTTTCAGCTGCATCAATTGGTCCAATGAAAATATATCACCTCTCCCTGTAGGGCTTGTGTCACTGAAGTTGCTGTTTCTGCTTTCATCCGCCTGACATGGATCATTCTCCTGTCTTCCTTATGTGTGTAAAACGACCCGAAAGGTCCAATGGATCTAACAATTCTGTCCTGTGCTTCTGTGACCCCGGGAGGGGAACATACTCCATTGCCTTGTGTAGCTGCAGTCTCCAGTCAGCAGTAGAGAATCCAGCCCAGCCCAAGGGGTCACAGTTACAATCTGCAGTACAAGGACTAGAGGAGGAAATGTGATCCCTTTTCATTGTTTTACTTGTCTCGCAGTTTCTAATACTTCGCAATTTTAGTCTTTGTCATTTCCCTTTAATGGGTGCATAAATAAGCTCCCTTTCCTGTTGCAGTCTGTCCTTTCTGTATAGTTATGACACAGTTTATGGAATTCTGGAATTGATACAGAAATTGTATCACTGCTCACATAAATACATTGACCTCACCCGCTGTTGCTGGTTTTTTACATAGGGGTCCTTGTCTGCCTTCCAATCCAGAAAAAAATATTTGCTTAAAATACAGGAGGAGTCAGGTTAACCTGAATTAAGAGGTAATTAGTCAGCTCAGGAGTTGCATGTGCCTTGCTTAGTATCAAACAGGCACAATGTGCTGCCTTTATAATGGATAGGCAGGAACAGACATGGGCAGATGAAACATAATGTAATTAAAATAAATTACATATTTAGAAGCAAGTAGGGGGAACAATCCAAAGGCTGCTTGGAGGACTGGCATTGCGAAGATATTTCTGATCTCTTTGTGGCTTCACTAGAACGTGAATACAAGCCATTCATTTGAAGGCATGTGGTTATATCCAGGGAGCTCCAAGAAGTCCAGCATGGCTGTGTGGGTAACACGCACGTGCAGGATGCACATGCAGGCTAAGCAGTGTGTCAGAAAAGAGCAGGATTATTTTTAGAATCATAGATGGCTGTGTCTCATCCAGGAAGTACAGGGAGGAGATCTCTGGTTGAAGCAGAGCATAAGAATGTAATTTTTAATGACCTTGGCACAAAAAACTGTTGTGTTTTACTTTCTTATTAAGCAGAGACTGAGAAGCAAATTTGGTTTGTAAAGGAGCTGTATTGTGAAGCACATGGAATAATTATGGATACTGAGACCATAGAATAGGGGTGGTTGTCATTAAAGAAAAAAAATAAAGTGAGACAATGGATTAAGAAACAACAGAGAAGAGTAAATAGCACATGCACATCTAGGCAAGTTTTTAAATATAAGATCTGAGTTTAGATGTTTAACTCCACAATTAGGCAGCTCAGTAACAGGACCAGATTTGTCAGTGTGAACTCCCCTTTCAAGAGAACTTTAGATAGAGAATGGCATTGGCTCTGCACTTCCAGAAAGGAAGCTGCATAATTGACTAGTTTGACTTTTTTTTTGTCTCCAACTAAATTAGGTATCACACTCAACCAAGAAACTGAGTCCTTGTTCTGTTTCCTTACTTTGCCCACAATGCTTTTAATCCTCCTCACTTTCTGGGGAAAAGAAACTATTTGTGCCCTTTTTTTTCTAACTAGAGGGACTGAATGGGTTTTGTTTTACAATATGCCGAAGTTGTGCATTAAAACTTGGATTAAGATCTTCTTAATCGAGCTTCTGCCTTTGAGCTGAATGGAAAAAGCCTCTCCAGCTCCTATTATAAAACATCAACTATTGTGAAATAGATCCTTCTCTCCGGAGAATCCAAAGCAATATTAAGGTCTGGGATCCAAAGTGGTTTACTTGTTCAGTGCATCTCTTGTGGTGGTTAGTCAGAAACTGGTTTCCTATTTGTTAATCCAGTTGAGAGCAGTAACTGACAGTGGTGATCATATGCCCTCCAGGAAATTATGACTTCTGGAAACACACATTCTTGCTTTTCTGACTGTTAAGGTTGTTCCTCTGATCAGTATTAACAATGTACCAATGTTTTTCAGCCGGTATCATTCCCCAGAGATGCGGTAGATTTTTTTCTCAAACAAAGCCTAAGCAAAACTTTTCCACAAAGCACTTTCCAGTTCATTAATAGCTTTGTCTCTATTGGGATGGACATGTAAACCTTCACTCTATACCCCTAAACCTACAGTCTCAGAGCTCTAGCTGACACCAGTGTGACTGGACATGTGGAGGACTGGCACTGAGCTGGGATTGCTGAGCACCTGCACCAAGTTGGTTTTATACAAATAGATTCAAGTTTACAGAACCAGCTGTATTTGGATGTCATTCAAACCTCATCTTGGATGCTGAAGACAGAAATGTAAATTCAGAAACGTTGAGAAATTAGCAGATGTACTTGAAGACACGCTCCTAGCACACATTATACGAGATGGCAGCATCAGTGGAATGTCATGTTCCTGCTTAAAGCACAGGTCCCGTGTCTCCCCTTGGACTCGGCTTAGGCTTTTGCTTCTATCAGAACTGGGAAGTTTATCTGGCCCTGTGCTAGGCAGAATAGCCACGACTGGCTGTAGAGCCTTCCTGTGCAGGCAGGCAGGCAGTTTCCGTGCTGAGACAGCGGGAAGGGTGACACCACACGGCTGGAAGCGGGATCGAGGGAAGCGGGGCGGGGCGGGAGGCGCCTCTGCCCGTACTCCGGGTGGAACGTCCACACGCCCAGACTCGGAAGATGGGCTTGAAGGAGGAAGTGTCACGCATAAACGGCATGGTGAGAAAACGCTACTTTCATGTACAGCTACCAGCCTCTCAGACAGAAGCCCTCAAAGACCTTCTTAAGCACTCAGTATATTTATGAGCCTTTTAAGTGGTCTTGAAGTCTTTGGGAGACTGGTCCTGAGCCTCAGAGGCTTGCTCCCAGCTTCTGCAGCCTCCTGTGTACTGGCAGTTCTCTATTCCCCTTGTCCCCCATATAAAGAGAAGACCTTTGGAGGTAAATTGTATGTTGATCCTATTTTTCAATGTGCTTTATTTAGCTGAACCAGTCTGTGCTACATCATCTGTTTCTGCTTTTTGGTCGCCTCTAGTAATTCACTGGGTGTCATACAAATCACAAATCACTGGGATATTATTTATAAAGGCTGGTTAATTTTCTAATCAGTTACTTATCCCTAAGCAAGCCAGGATTTAAATATCTTCAAATTAAGTATTCTCAGTATTTTCATTGAGTGTATAAGTAAGATAAGCAAGTCACTTCATCTTTGGAGTTTCCTTTTAAAAATTAATGTAAATCAGCATATGCAAAGATGTCTGAGGAAATTATTTTATGATGTGATGTCCTTATTGTCTAATGAGATTTAAATTTGTGGTGCTAGAAGTGACTGAGACAAAGAAAAACTTATGTAAAGATTTTGCTGCAAAAGTGGTTTGGCAGGATTGGATTGTAGTAGAAGCCAGAGACACTGGGCTCTAAAGAGGACTTGCTTACATTGGAAACTGGAACCAGAATCTAGTAAAAATGGAGAGCTGATATGCATATATAAAACATAGATAAAACCATATCGTTTTATTAGTTTTAGTGCAGTCTTTGTTTTAGTGTTGCATAAAATAATCGTGTGGCTACATGAACCAAAAGGACTCAGTCTGTGTGCAGAGGTTGCCAATGGTATGTAGAAGTATTGCTCCCCAGCTACTTCGGGCTTCTGCTTTTCCAGAGACGAATGTCGTTTTCCTGTCTGTGTCAGCAAAGAGGAAGGTGTGCCCATGCCGTGGTCTCCCTTGGATACAGTCCTTGGAGTATCAGTTTAACATGCCAGAGTGAGAACTGAGATGTGGGTAGCGATCCTGCCATCGAGACTGCGGGGAAAACAGAAACTAACTTCTCTGCATCGTAAGGGAATCAAGGCAGTCCTTTATTCACCGGGATGTTATTTCAGCCAGGATGTACAATAGAAATTATTTCATCCACACATGCCCCGGTTGTACAGTAAAAATCATTCAGTCACAAACGGTTTTTCACCACATATTCCACATATTTATACAGATTAATCCCGAAGAAATTCATGTTCATTGGTCTTAAATGACATAAATCTTAGTATTCTGTTTCCTACTGGTTATTGATCCCTTCACCTTCGACGCTGATTTGGTCCTCATTCTCCAGTTCTCTCAGCGATCTTTTCCCTGACCCGTGTCTCTCACAGCAGCGGCACGGGTAATGTTTGCTGCTGTTCTGTCTCCTGTGCATCTTGTGGCCACTCCCAGCCTGTAGATGTTAAACTCGTCAGACCCCACCCGACAAACGGCGTCTCTTGAAGAGAAACTTCAATTCCCCTCCCCCTGGGCAAAGGCGAACAAGCCCCTGACTAAAGTTACATTAAATATGTTACAAGTTGTATCATGTCCAGCAATTCCCTCCAACTCAAATTGTATTGCAAAGTTAGTAACTTTTGTTACAAAATCCCAACGACAGCAGAAGGGGGTGATGTCTTATATTTTTAAATCAGCTTTCACAGAAAACACTTTCAGTTTGAAGTACAGAGAAAATGAGTTATATAACACAACGGCCTGCAAATAGCCATCAGAAGTGCCTTCTTTGGTAGCATCAACACAACTCATCCTGCAAACCTTTCAGCTCCTTTGCAACACAGGAAAAGCTGGCTTTGAGTAGCTAAAGTAATTATCAGTGCTAACATGCTTCTCCCTGAGTAGTAACACCTGAGGGAGACTTCTAGGAATAGGGTCCCAGTTCTAACTGGTTTATCAACCCAGGTGACTGATACAGGAGATAACATGCAAGGTGTGGTTAGATGATAAGGAAAAGACCACTGAATGGCTCCCTGCCTTCAGAAGGAGTTATTTCCCCACTTCCATCTCCAGTTCTCTGCTTCCAGCTGTGTGTCCCTGCTGCTTTCTTTATGATGTCTTATCATAAGCATAAGCTTATGAAGCTGACATACCAGCTTCATAAATACAAGTAAATATCCTGCTGTTGAATCAGATAAATCTGGTCAAAGGACCAAAGCCAGTTCAAAGAAATACTTGGCTAGGAATGCACAGCTCCTTGCAAGGCTGTTGTGTCAACAGGGCATTAGATGAGCTCGGGATATTCTGTGATGGTATTTGGTGGGCTCAGCTGCATCACCAAACAGTCCAAGGAGGCTGAGGTGATCCAACACCACACTTCTTCCAAAATCATTCTCACCATCCGCTTGCAGCCATAAGTGAGGTGACAAGGAGGAGAATGGGACACCTCTCTTGCAGTTGTGTGCCCTGAAACCAGCCAAGCTTAATGTAATCTTCCTCCCCAGTAATGCTGCTAAGATAGCTGACACAGATCTCACCTTTTCCCTGCCTATCTGTCTGCTGCCATTCCAGTGATGTCCTGCTGTGTAGCTGCTTAGGACTACCTCAGGGAACTGATCTACAGAAAAAAAAATTGCATTATTTCTCAGGTGTGCCAGGTCACTTTATCCACTTTATACCATAAGTGCACAAATAACAGAAGGAGCAGCAAGAGGATGGAAGAAATGGCTGGGACTTTTTCTCTCTGAAGTAACATACCACCAACCCCTTTACAAAGGGATGCATGCTGAGTCTTCATTGTCTTGCCATTAAACACAACTATTTTAGTGTGGCTGTGCAGCTAAGTAAGCCCCACAACTGCTATATTTCTTGAGCAGAGCAGATAATGTGACTGATTAAGGATCAGAGAGAAGGTAAGACAGGCCCAAGTCAATGACTCACTGCAGCTCTACCTGTACCCCATCCAAGAAAAAGAAGAAATTAGTTATTGTGATATCCTCTGCATTGAATGAGTTAAAGATCAGGATTGGCAATTATCTGCCAAAAAAGATAGCCTCTATTCTAACAGACTCTCTTCAATAGATAGAGGGGGAAACAAGTGTTTTTGAGAATCTTTTTGAAACTGTATTTTGGCATGAAAACCAGATCTGTGCTCTCAGATGTCTCACTGCAGTGCATTACAAGGTATGTTGGTGTGAAGCTTGTTTTGCTCATGTGACCAAACTGCAGCCTGTCCTTTGACAGCAAAGGCATGATGCAGTAATATCTTACAGTCCCACAACAGTGGATTTGGGATTTTTCCCTTGTGAGTAGCACTACATGCTATATTTCTCTCAAGGTGTCTTACCCTTTGGCCTTGGCTCATAGCTGAACAACATGTTGTTAAGATAAATAAGGTAAGTCAGAATTCAAAGACCAGTGCCGGCATATCTCTCCACATACATAAACAAACGCAGAAGAAATTGCCAAATTAATTTTAAACTACAAAGGTGATTTAAACTAAGATGCTAGGATGGATATTGCAAAACCAGCTGAATGAAGGAATACCGAAAAGTCCATGCACTTGGTTTTTGCAGAGACAAGAGATAACTGAGATATTAATGCTTCAGTGGAACTGAACAAAGCACAGAACAGTATTTTGCATGGCTTCATCATCTGCAGTCAGAGCTTGGTTTGTGTCCTGCTTTGCCAGTGGCATCAATGGGTGCAACTTTTATGCATTAATTCCAAGAGCCTTTTTGGGGTGCTGTGGATGGGAAAACACCTTTTGTGCAGCAGATGGCGCAACCACCAGCGAAGCTCCCCTAGCCAACCTCGTGCCGAGGCCAGCAGGGTGGGGCTCTGAGGGCCAGGGCTCCACAACTGCAGTGGTGACTGGCAGACCGGCTAATGGAATCAGGGCAAGTGACAGAAAAACAAGTTTAGTGGTACATACAGCCTTCAAAAATTCGTGTACCATTTGGCTTAATACTTCCTCTCTTCAAATACTGCCTTTCTGATAAAGATTCTGGATGTTACCCTGATCTGTACTGCCCACTGGTACTTAAAAAGAGGTTTCAATTTGTAAAGCAGCTGGGCTGGGGGATTTCCCTTAACTTTACTGTTTCATAGTTAGTAAAAAACACAACCAACCAAAAAAAAAAAAAAAAAAAAAAAAAAAAAGAGAGAGAGAGAGAGAGAGAAATATTCTGGTAACAAAACCAAGTCATGGACTTGGACAAGAACTGCTTGTTGTTCAAATGTCTCTAGCGCAAATGGCCCATCACAGTCCTCCTCAGACTAATGCATGCTACGTATTGGAAACTGCTACCAGCTGGCTTTCAGGTGGAAGTTCTGAAGAATTAAAACTCTACAATAAAAGAAGAAAAGCAGTATGTGAAATATATGGATATTAAAACACATTTTAAAAGGAGCAAACCCTCTTGCTATATGCTTTTTTATTGATCCAATTCTACAAATATCTTCACATATAACTACCAAAACTCAGGACACATGAGAGTAATTGCTGAATATATTGTGAGCTCTTTGTATGAAACTACTTTTTATATCTCTAGAGCATGTGTATATATATATATATAAATATTCTGTGGAAATATTAACAAAATCTGAAAAGCAGAAATTACATGGAGGAGAGCGGGATACAGGAATATGCAAGCACTGGGAAGAAAACACTGTTGGAAGCAAAGTGGAGAAAATCAGAGGTGAATGTGAAAAAAAAAGCTCAAGACAGTGCTGGTCATCCCAATCAGTGTCTGGCACCTGAACTGCAGGATGCCACTTCCTTAGTGTTTCTTACTGCAGATGTGAGAATGTAAAACATGTGTGAGAGCTTTTCCTTTGACCCAGGGGGAAAACATGACATTTTCCCTTGATTTCTGTGACTGTCATGTTCCAGGGCCTTGGAACCCAGCTTGGAACAAGCTGGTAAACCATCACTGCTGTCACAGTGGAACTGTACTGCATCTCTGTGGGTCACAAAACTCCTCCCAGGAACACCCAGTTCTACACCAGTTCTCTGCTGAGCGCTGTGCTGAGGTTACTATTCCCTTGCTCCACAGAGACAACAGTTTCTGTTTCAGCCTCATGAATGTGCTCCTTACTTACATGCCATTGTTTCATACTTGTGCTTAAACAGGTACTAACTCACAGACAGGCAAGTGGGCACTGTAAAAAACTTCTCTCACTTGGCAACAAGTTATTGCATACCAGCTCCTGGGTGACTTGCAATCTGGATCCACGTGAATCAAGAGAGGGCACATGGGCAAAAGAAAAAAGGCTGGGTAAGCAATGTGGTTTTTCAGATGGATGATTCAGCAAGATAAATCAGTTTATTTCAGGAGGCATATGGATCTATGCTTCATTTGGGGGACATTTAATCTCAAGGAAACTCTTTGCAGCAATTCTACTTCCACGGTGGGCTTCAGAATTTACATCCAGGGTTGATAACTTAGCTCTGTTTGTGATGGCAAAGAACTCTTGGAGGGAAACTACTCAAATAAGCCTTAAGTGTTTCAGATCAAGGCTACATCAGACACTAATGCCTCTAGTAAATTCTCCAGACTACTTGTCTAGCTACTTGTACTGTTTAACTGCATGTGCTACAACTGTTGGCTAAAAGTTGTACTGAAGAAGGTATGCTCTCAAACACAGAGAGCCAGCAGAAAGGTGACTTTGTAATTCATCAGTAAATCAATTGTATTAGGAAAGGAAGAGGGCTGAGGCTTTTTTCAGGAATGGATGGTTCATCCTGTGTCAAGTAAAATCATACACCAGTCAGTAAGACTGTATCAACCAAACACTAAGTTGTGTAGTGGACTACAGACTACAAGAAGGTCTGCAAGGAAGGATGTTATAGATCCTTCTATAATATCCAAAGCAAAGTGATCCAAAGCAAAGCACATATTCTTTGTATAACAGGCAGCTAGAAAGCAAGTATGGAGCATGCAGAGGAGATGTGGGCAACTGGGTCAGCAGGACTGGGACAATTTTGGGAGATAAATGACCAGGCACATAGAATAGGTCTGAGCTAAGAAGCTCATTGTGTAATAAAATCCTTTCTGGGTTTTGTTGTTAGAAACAAACAGTTCAAGTAACAGACAGACACTTAAAATAATTTTTTGTCTTTTCTTCCTCTAACCTAGGCAGCAGCCTGGCTTGAATAGTACCTCAGGCCTGACCTCATCATCAGCTCTCTCCATCTCTCTCCATGCATGGCATTCCAAACAGATTGGATTTGGATTGCATGCTGTGTTTGCTCTCAGCTTCACAATCCTGGATCTAGATTGTCCCTGAATACATTCCAGTTTCAGACTGAAAGATATCTCAGTGTTTCACATGAGTCCTATTAGCCTGTGCATACCCCACACACCCTTCTGGGCCACTCCCTGGAAAAGAAATGGTTTTTTGTGCCGGACTGAACAGCACATTTGAATGACAAATGAGCACTGAATTAAAAGAACAATTCTAAACTGAATTGACATCATCCTAGTTTGATTAAATAAGACAGATGAGCTTGATTGTACTGGGACTTTTCTGATCTAATTGCATACAATCAAGTATTTCTAGGAAAGGAGAGAGCACTGGATTGTTTCATTTTCAGTTTGGTAAAGCAGGATATGATCCCAACCTAGTCACATGCTTCACCCTTGCTTAAGAAGAAAAACATGTTTCTTCACTCAGTGATGTGCTTAACAAATCTATTTGAAAGTAAGAGGAGTCTTTTCCTGAGATTTCTCCCTTTTAGTTCTTTAGAATAGTCCCATGAGCTTCTTTCAAAAGTCTTTTAAACAGAAAACTAGAGGGGGAAAAACACCCAACCCTTTCATTTTGTGTTAGATATTGAGCAGAAGTTCAAAATAATTGGTTTATATTTTTGCCAGTTGGCTTCTCTTCAGAAGGGATTGTTTTGTTTAATTATGTTTGTGGCTGACTGCACTACTACTAAACAGGAATCAGATTTGGGCAGATTACCAGTGTCTCCTAGATGGATGAAAGAATAAATACACCAATTAAACTAATGCAGAAGTGCTGTCATTTTCTAATGTGGGGTTATTCCACCTCCTGATGGTTTTGAAGCAGCTGTAGTTAACGTGCTTGAGAGCAGACACACCTGAACTGAGTGCCTGTGGAGGGAGGTAAGAACTCATGAACAGCTGCTAGAAAAACTTTTTTTTTTTTGAGACCCTCTTTTCCAGTACACCTGAAGTAATTTTACATTTTTCAAAATAAACATCTGAAGTTATGGAAATGTAGGAAACCGACGATCTCGTATCCAAAGCACCCACATGGCACATGGTGTTATTCTCAGAGGTGTCCTGTGCAGGGCCAGGAGTTGGACTTTGGTGATCCTTTTGGTTTCCCTTCCAAATCAGAATATTCTGGGATTCTTTGACAAGACACCACAGCTCAGGGTGTGCACCAGGTGAAGCTGTAGAGCCCTGCTGTGCCACCCAGCGTGCAGAGTAACTGAGGTTGTTGGGAAGGGCAGTGCAGCCCTGGGAAGCTCAAACAGGCTCCTACACACCAGGAAAACACAAGCTGGACAGCAGGGAGACCGCTGCAATAGCACTGCCTGTGGCTTTGGGGTTCCCACTGCTGCTATGAGCTGTGCTCTTGATTCCTGCCTGTCTGTTCAAACTTGCTCCCAGGAAGGCTGCACCTCCTTTTCATTTAGTAGAACCTGAGTGTCATTTCTAGTAAGAATTTATGGTAGAGGTACTGACAGACCTCTCCATTGGGATAGGTGTTAGGAAATATAATTTCCCTGAATCAAATATGCTATTACTGGCATGAGGATTTCTTATTACTGTGCTTTTTCCTACACAACAGGAGTGTCAAGGAAATGACAAAATTCTTTCTCCTGTATTTGTCCAGGATTGTACTGACCCACTGTCTGGCACATGGGGTCACAGCTGCAGTAGGCAGCCCTGGCAGAAAGCCACATTAAGCAACACATGCCCCAGCTGCATTTCAGCTTCTTTCTTCCTTTGTCCTTTTACCTTGTCATGCCTGACAATCTGCAGCAAGGGATCCCAGCTTTATGTCACAATAATAGAGATGCAGTCTAAGGCTTCAGAAAGCATACTTCAGCACCAGGAGGGTTGCTTTGAATTTATTTCTTTTTTGTCTGGGAGCAGTTCATAGACAGTGGGAGTTTATTCTACCTGATTTGGAGCAAATGGCTTGGAGATGAGATCTGACAAGCCCTGGCCACCTATGCCCTCTGATCAGCATCTGGCAAAGACCATATTGTGTATGTGCTGAACAGGCAGCAGCCAGGAAAGGGTAAATGGGGCATGTTGGGGGGAAAGAAATTACAGTGAGGAACAAAAATCAGAAATTGATGTGTTTTGATGGTCCATCCATTCACTTGAATTGGTCACTCCTGCAGTACAGGGGCCCACCTTTCCTCTGGCACATATGTCTGTTGGTAGACCAGATCCATCTCAGGAAATAATTTCACTTGTAAATATTAAACAGTGAAATATCTACAGTTAGAATCTGAATTTATATTAAAAAGGGTCTCATAATATGTTAGTTAACCACAATGTAAAGTGAGTATCTGCAGTTAAAGCAGCTGAGCCTTAACTGCTCTAGATATTTTCTGTAGCATTATAAGTAAAATACACAGGTGTAGTGACATCTCCCTTTCTTTTTACAACCCTCAAATAGTGGAAAAGTTAGCTCTCCCAACTATACAAGCTTATATAACTGTAACTCACTAACTGTATCAGTGACAAACAAGTGTTGCAGCACTGCATATCAGAAAATATCCCCGTCTTTCCCTAAGCTAGCACAGACAGCAAATTTTACCTACTTGCAGTCTCCCTTAACTCAAGATTAGTCTGTTGGACAAAAGAGATAAGATTGTCCTTGAAGACTGATAAAAATTCTAGACAGAAACTGTTGTTTTTTGGTGTTTTGTTTTTTTTTTTTTTTTTTTTTTTTTTTTTTTTTTTTTTTTTTTTTTATCCTTAGGAGTTAATGAATCTGTAGGGGAAATTATTATTTAAACAATCTGTCTCAAAGTCATTGGTCACAAGATGCTTATTGGTAGAAAAGTGGAAAAAGAAAGTCATAGTTATGAGCTTGGCATGTTTTGGACTGCAGAAAATTTATTGCTAATTTAAAGAAGCTCTTTAGTTTCCACACATCCATGGCAAAATGATACTGTGCTTAAGATGAGGATCAAAAACGTGATCACTTGGGGAAAACTACATAAACAGTTTTATTTGGTTTGGTTTCCGTTCAGTAATATATTTTGCATTGGAATTAAATATGTGTTGTCTGCATGAAGACAAGATTGAGCATCAGTAGTAGACTTGTTTAGTAGCCATTCACTTCCATCCTCTTGCAATTTTGTGTAGTTGGGTTTTCTCCTAACAATGAAATTAGCTAGCTAAGGGTCTCAGGAATTGGGGTGCTGGGTGGAAAAGAGCAGATATCTGATTTTGCCTGCTCCAGGACATTCTTGACTCCACTTGAAACAGATTTCTGTTTGCCTTGAAATCCCAGCACTAAAAGGAGGTGTGAGCAGGCTTTGCAAAATTCTGGCAGCTTCTCGGTTGTCCCTCACTAGACCTTCAGCATTATGCTCTAGAGGGATAACAAGGTCATCTTGAAAATCCATCTTCACACAAACATCTAGATTTAAACGGTTGCTGGAATTTTTACAAGGTGCCACGGTTGCTGAGAAGCTGTATTTGGCCAAAGACAAGCCCAGGCAGTTATCCACTGCTTGTTGGGACAAGTTAGTTGTCATGGAAAACTAGCATTACCCTCCCTCTGCTCTAGCCTATCTTTAAACACTGTTTGCAGCACTCATGTTCTCTGACAAAGCTTTTCATTATTCAAAAATAATTTGAAAACATCACCATGGGCAGAGAAAAAACCTGAGAACTAGAAAAGGCAGTCAGACTAAAAGCTAACTTGTTCGAGTTGAAGTGTAGCAACTAGTAAGTACCTGAGAAAGTTACATAGGTCCAAACGCCCTACGTTTAAAATACAGAAAATTACAGAATGGGAAAAGACAAGAACCTAGGACGACAACATCCAATTATCTTTGGATACAGAGTTTTCTACTTCCAACTCTTAAGCATCTGAAAAAACCCAACTGAGAAGGCATGAGCGGGCGCTGGGAACGGAAGCGGTGGTCCAAGGCATTGTTCGGGCCGGCGGGCGGTGCAGCAGCGCAGGCACTGCCGGGGGCGGGCGGTGTACTGCATTGCCGGGCGCTGGCACTGCCGGGGGCGGGCGGTGTACTGCATTGCCGTGCGCTGGCACTGCCGTGCGGCGGGCGGTGTACTGCATTGCCGTGCGCTGGCACTGCCGTGCGGCGGGCGGTGTACTGCATTGCCGTGCGCTGGCACTGCCGTGCGGCGGGCGGTGTACTGCATTGCCGTGCGCTGGCACTGCCGTGCGGCGGGCGGTGTACTGCATTGCCGTGCGCTGGCACTGCCGTGCGCTGGCGCTGCCGGGGGCGGGCGCTGTACTGCATTGCCGTGCGCTGGCGCTGCCGGGGGCAGCCGTTCCCCCTGGGCCCCTTCCCACGGCGGCTCTGCCCGCGCTGCCGGCGCTCGGCGCGCCAGGGGGCGCTGCGGGCACCAAGATGGCGGCGGGCGGCGCGCGCGGCGCGGCGGGGCCGCGGTAGAGGGTCCGGGCAGGGCCCCGGCGGTCCCGGCGCTCCGCCCGCCGCGGGCCGGGCAGCGGAGCGGGCGCGGCTGGCGGTGCGTGGGGATCGATCGCGGCTCTCTCGGGGGCCGAGGGGGCGCCGGGGGTCCCGCTGATGGCTCGTGCGGCCCGCGGTGTTGGGGGAGGGGCTCCCGCGGGGGAAACGGGGCCAGGCCGCGCTGGGCCGGGCGGGCGGGGGCCGCGGGGACGCCGCCGCTCCTTCAGGGCCGTCTCTGCGCGCCGCCGGACCCCCCCGCTTGGGGCGGCCGCGGTGAGTCAGCGGCGGGCCCGACGCGCCCGCCCGCCCCCCGCGGTGACTCGGCGGCGGCGCGGCGGATCATGCTCAGGCATGTCGGGCCGGGCCGGCGCGGGTGCTAAGCCCTGACTTGCCTCCTCTTGGCAGCGCTATATAAGGCCCGGCCCGGCCCGACTCAGCCCAGACACGGCCGCCGGAGTCCAGCGTGCGGGCTGGACCAGGCACCGAGGTGAGTGGGCCCCGCCGGCGTGGCGGCTGCCGGCCGCCCGGGTTGTGTCGCCGGGTGCCGCGTTCTGAGGTTGTTCTCCCCTTAACTGCAGGCAAATGTGCAATACCAAGATGTCCTCCCTCGCGGATGCCTCCTCTGTCACCGCTTCGGAGCAAGAGGCGCTGGTTAGTAGCTCTGTTGGGCGCGCGGTCTTTGCATGCTTTTTGCAGAATTTTTAGCGGCTAATTCAGAAGCGAGCGATGGTTGGAGAAAAGCCAGGAAATCCAGCCAAGTGAAGCTCGTCTCTCTCTTGTTCTGTAGTAAGCGAATCTTAATTATAATTGAGAGTACAGGGTGATGGTGTAGGTCTAGACTGTCTCCTGGAAACGTCTGATGTTTTTTGTTTTCTAATAAAAAGGATCCTATTATCCGATTTTGATCGTGGTAAGTATTTTGGGTGGAAATTGTTAACAGATAACTGAAGAGCTGTGGGAAATCTCCAGTGTAAAATACATACTGTTGGTGAAATAGTCTGAAGATTTTCGACTTTCTCCTCTATTGGAATTCATAAGAAGATTGTAAGAAGAGGCTTCATTTGTGTTTATGGGTTTGCATTTTCAGGCTTTCCATGATACAGTGACAGTTCTGCTGTTTTGTTCTTAGTTTTCCTGAGGATGGAAGCCTTTTATACCTGAAATGCAAGTTTAAAAACTGCATATATACAGTGATGGTTGAACTGGATTATCTTGTGTAGAAGGGTAAAGCTTAAACGTGTGCACTTGACAGTAGAACTTCAAAAAAGTGAAATTGCAGAACAGCAGACTATTCAAAATTGATTTTTTTCATTTGTGTCTTTTTTTTTACGTCATCATATTGTGATATTACTATCTACTGTCACATCTGCAAGGCTGCAGAACTTCATATTTGGAGAAGTCAGGAGGAGAGGACTGGGGATTTAAAGTGGGCTTAGTTGTGGATTCAGAGGTCTGAAACTGCCTTGCTACGCTTAGCTGTCAGAAGTACTTGAATAAATTATTGTTTGCTTTCTTTATGAAACTAACATACATGCTGCATGTTCTAAGTAATTCGGTTTTTAGGAACTGAATGGATGGCTTAGGGGTGAATGGACATCTAATATTGTGCACGATCTTAGTTATTCTTTCCATTATGTGTAATTCTTGCAAACAGTATCTTGTTAACTCGCTAAAACTAAAGTTGGTTTTAGCAGATCTTTGGAATGTAGTGTAGGGTAGTTCCACCCTTCCCTCAAACATTTATTCTTTGTCTCATGATATTTTATTCACACTTCCCTGTTTTGTTTTTCTTTCGGTGTTTATTTTTTACATTTTATTTTATGTAATATATTGGGATAGCTAAATATTAGCTATATATAGCTGGTTTTAGAATGGTTAGGCTATGGCTAAAGGGTGACACTAGAATATGCTGTGCTGGGGGTATCAGTGGCTCCACAGGCTTTGCTGTCGTGGCAGCCCCTGCAGCTTGTTCTCCTCTGCTGTGCTGGTGCTGCACAGCTGTGTGGGATAGTGCACTTTGTGTGGATGGGGGAAGGGATTTTTCTTGTTTGGGTTTTCCTTTCTCTCTGCCTTGGGACTTGCCGTAGACTGCAGATTAAACTGCTGGCATGGCATGGTGTGTGGGTGGCAGCCCATTGCAGAGGTGGGAGTGAGTGAAGTATGACAGAAAGGACAGGGTGTGCTTGTTCCAGCTAAGAAGAGTCTTCAGAGGTAAAGCAGCCCAGCTGCAAATGCAAAACCAAAACCCCAGAAACTGTCACAGAAAGAGAGTAACAAAGAAGTGGACCAGTGTTTAGCTTTATGGCTCGCACTCTGGACGTGACAGTCACAGAGGTCTGTTTCCATCCTCCCTCCCCTTTGGGAGTTGTGGTAATGGTTAAAGTAGTGAAGCTGAATTCCCCAGGACCCAGCCCTGGACTTGGAGCTAATAAACAAACCCTGCAGCTCCTGTTAAGGAGTTTGTATTTACCAATGTGTTGAGGTTTAACCCTAGCTGCCAACTAAGTAGCATGGAGCACTTTGTTCCCTTGCCCCCCAGCTCCCTCAGTGGTGAGATGGGGGAATCAGAAAAAAAGGCAAAACCTGTGGGTTTAATAACTGAAGTAAAGTATAAGCGGAATAGTAAAGAAAAGGGAGAGTAGTTAAATCCGAGGAAGACAAGTGTTGCACAGTGCAGTTGCTCGCCACCTGATGATGGTGCCCAGCCCGTCCCCAAGCATCAGTCAGCACCTCCTGGCCAGCTCCCCTGTTCAGAACACTAAGCCTGACATTCTGCAGTACAGAACATCCCTTTGGCCACTCCAGGCCAGCTGTGCTGGCCATGTTCCCTCATGCCTTGTTGTGCACCTCCTCACTGGCAGAGCGTGGGACACTGAAAAGTCCTTGATTTAGTGTAGCTACTTAGCAACAATCAGTGTGTTCTCAACATTATTCTCCTGCCAAATCTGGTACCAGCTACTAGGAAGAAAATTAACTATCCCAGCTGAAACCAGGGGACAATGAAAGACTGGGGGTTGAGCTAAGATGTACAGTGTATGTGAAGTTTAGTATGATTTGGTTCATATTATTTTCTTTTATGAAGATAGGTTTTAATGTAGTTGTATGTTTGCATATCAGATTAATACTGAAGGAGGAAGACAACCTGTATAAATAATGGTTTTCTTGTGAATAATCAGTGCATACTGTTTTTCTCCTTCCACACACAGGTTAAACCAAAGCCACTGTTGTTGAAATTGTTAAAGTTAGCTGGTGCTGAAAAGGACACTTTTACTATGAAGGAGGTGAGAACTTTTAATCACTAAAGGTAGACTACAGTGGGTACAGATAGATTGTTTTGGATTGGGTAGATGGGGGGACAGTGTTGTTCATAGCTTGTCTAAAATTGAGATAAGATACTATTTATTTTCCTGCTGACTTATAACTTGGTATTTACCAAGTTTCTCAAAAATCTGAACAAAAGTTTTCTGATCAGTAGAATAGCAGTGTTCTTTTGGAATGATAGATGAAAATCTGTCTGCTCAAAGAGAGTTCGTTAGGCAGAGTTTGAAGAGCAAATTTCAATGTATTTCGTATGCTTTGTCTTTTGCACTTAAACTTAAAGCAACAACCTGGGTGTTTAACATCTGTTTCATTTATTTCACAGGTAATATTCTATATTGGACAATATATTATGTCTAAGCAATTATATGATGAAAAACAGCAGCATATTGTACACTGTGCAAATGATCTCCTGGGGGATTTATTTGGAGTAACAAGCTTTTCAGTAAAAGAACACAGGTAAAATGAGATTCTTTTCTGAGAGTCTGGTTGGGCAATAATGAAGAACGTAATGCGTATGTCCCTTTCTTAACTCTTCGCGTCTTCAGAGATGGTAAGCTCTCTTGGATGGTTACGTGTAGCTAACTTGTATCATCTCTTTCTTTATCCCTGTTTAAGGAGACTATATTCAATGATTTCCAGAAATCTGATAGCAATCAATCAACAAGGTAAGCTAGTTTAGGAGGGTGATTTGTTTGGGAAACAGCAGTAGGGAAAATATAATTTACATCATGTATCTTGCAGGTAGTGATCAGACTACAGCAAGCTCTCCGTTATTAGCTATTTGGCTTTGCTCACTCTAGTCCAGAGCAGTCACAAATAGTGAATCAAAGCAACCACTTGTTTCTTCAGGAGGAGCAAAAAATGCTGAACAGATCATTTGAGTGGTTTTATTGGACTAGAACCAGGAAAAAAACCAGAGCTGAACAAAAAGGCCACTAAATTACAAACTTAAGTAATTTGCTTGTATTTGTTACTGATAAAGCTCTCAACAGCATATGAAGTTTTAATATGAAAAATTAGCTTCTTGAAGTTATGCCAGCAATGAAAAGAGGGCAAAGGCTCTTATTTTTAAATTATTTTTAAAGTTCTATTTTAATTTTCACAACTGAATGTGAACTGGTCATTCTTAGCTATACTCAGCCGTGTTTTAAATGGGCTGTATATTTTTTTAAAGTAGCTTTGTGGTGATGCTGTGGATAGCCACTCCTTGAATGGAGAATTGTTATACACAGTCCTGCAGTATAAAAATGCTCACTATAGCTGTAATTTTTGCCTAATACAGAGTAAGTTAAACAATGGAATCCATTTTGTAAATTGACCTCTCATTCTGTATAAAGACACCCTTTGTTTCTAATTTTTCCTAAAGGCAAGTGTTCAGCTGCTGAAGATGGGAAACTTGCTCTCTTTGTCATCCTCATTGTTAAGCTTGCAAACTTGAGTTTATCTTTCAATTCTTTTTTCATGAAAGACTCTTTATTAATTCAGGATCAGTCTGTTAGCAACCATGTATCATTAGCAACAGCTAATTTTTCTTCTTATGTCTTTTTAATTCAGGGTTCCCATAAGATAATAAGTAGTAAAAAGCACTTTGGAGAGGAGCAAGTAATACATTTTGTGCCTATATTCTTTCATATCTGCAGAATCACAGTTTATGCACAGACTTCATTTGAAGCCATTTGTAATACAATTCTGAGCTGCTTTCAGTTGACATTTCTTCTTTCTCCCTGCATTTCTGCTTCAGTAATGTTACAGAGACGGTGCTGCACACACCTGAAAAATAAAGGAGCAGTTTCTTTCCATTGTTGCAAAACATCTGGATTTTAAGTTTTACTCTAGGATTTACTTTTTGAGCCTGAAATTGACTTTTCCTGCTATATTGTATTACAGATTTTATTTTGGTTTGGTTTCAGACTCTACCCTTGGTGACACACCTGAGGATGATGCCACATCTCAGCTTGAAGGAGAAAATGTTATTAAGGTGCTATTTTTATTTTCTTTGAATAAATTTTCTGAGCTGTACATTCTATTGAGTTTTGCATGATAGTGTCAATGATTTAATGTAGTAAGTTGATTCTAGCACTTAGCTCATCTTCATGCGCAGGCTTACTCAGTATTTCTGTTATCAGGAGTCCATGCAAGAGTTAGAAGAGAAGCAGACTTCGTCCAGCGTGACTTCCCGGCCAACTACATCTTCCAGGAGGAGGACACACAGTGAATCTGGTATCTGCAGATTTGTGATGCACAGCTTTCAGTAGCATGGCCACTTAGGGGGAAAAGCTACATTCTCTTGCCATGCTAACAAATATTATTCATGTTTCTCTGATTACCCAAAAAAAAAGTTCAGTCTGAAAGAAAACCACAATTCCTTGCATTGCTCCAATGTCATGTTACAGTTTGGATCTCTAGAATTGTTAGTAACATGATGGAATAACTTGCTCCACAGCTCTGTTAAACTTTTTCACATCAGCAGGGTGACTTTTTATCAGTTGTTTTATCTTCATGATGAGAACACCTTTGTTTGTAGTCAACTGATACCATCAAATTCATTTCAGTTCCCTCTGTAGACAGTCACAAAATTTGACATTTTAGTTGTTCACTAAAGCCACTTCTCTTTGGATTTCAACTGGTGTGAGGCATCAAAGGCGTGGCAGTAACATAGGATGATTTTGGATATGTTCAGGTACCTCACCATTCATTAAGCACTTAATGCTTAATGTTAAAACATCTGGTGACCTAAGCATCATATTTGCCTCCCCTTCATCTTTACTGTCTGTGGTTATTCTATAATCACTGGCAAATACATTTTCACAACACAAAATGTTTCTTCTGATAAGTAGCAATTACAATCTGGTCAGCATAAACCGGAGCAAGTTTCTCAATGGAATTGTTCTCTACAATTCTACTTAAATATTGTTCTGTGGAATTTCTTAGATTAGTTGGTTCCATCACTTACTGTCTTGCCTCATGACTTGACAGTTGTAATTACCTGGGCAGTGATAACCTTCTGTCACTGCGTAAAACTTCTTTTCTTCTCTTGCTTAGGAACATTTTTCAGTTCCTCAGCTTTCAAGTAGTATTTTTAGTGTCCCTCATAGGCCACTGTTACATTAAGTCAGTCCCAAACGAGTGCTGCGTTGCTGAGCGGTTTGCACTAAATTAAAAGAACACTTTAATGTTGTAACTAAAACTGATGAAAGGATGGAAAGTCTCAGTTAAACATCACAACCTGTAATATTTAGGCATGGCACAGAGCACATAAGGCCCTGTGTTGTGCTTACTTATTGTAGGTTTGATTATTAACTCTTGTCTTTGCATCCATTTATTAGTTTGTTACAACCTTAAGAGTTCTTTTAATGTAGTGTTTTTATATACACTTTTTTTCTAATTTATAGGAAATCTTCCTTTTAAACCACTATTCTTGTTAAATTGGGCTGGTAGCGGCTCCTTTGGAGCCCCTTAACTAGTGTATAGAGACCTTGTGGTGATACAGTATCAGTACGGCATGGAGCCATGGCAACTAAATGAGGACAACGATGGACAGGAGCACCCTTTGGGCCTGGGGGCACCAAGTTTTGTGGGGCTCTCAGGGCGGAAAAAAGAAAAGAGAGGGGCTGAGCCAAGAAGCACCAAGGGAAAGTGAGAGAAGTCTCAAAGTATGTACAAGTGTTTTGTTCTCTTTTTTTTGTTTTTTTCTTTTTTGTACAATGAACAATTCAAGACTTGAAGACTTGTGGATTGTCACAGTGGGATTTGCAAGGCGAGGGAGAAGCTGGGCAACAGAGGGTGGGTGCAAAAGGCACCTGTGGGGGGCAGCAGGCTCCTACTGAGACCTGTTGAACCAAAAGTTGTTGGCATCTTGGGAGGTTTTCACTCTGCTGCACTGACATTCTGAATTTGCAACACATTTTTATATCAAATTGTATTTTACCAAACGCTCTAGAAGTCAGGGGAGCTGAATCTTCACTTATTTACTCCTAAAATGCTGTACCCTTAATCCTTGTGCTGCTGTAGGTGATTGTTCCAAAACACAGTGTATTCACAAAGTCTTTTTGCCTTCAAACCAAGCATGCTTAGTAAGCAGAGCTTAAAGCAATGTTTCCAGAGTTCAGATTTTTGCATAGTATGTCTTGAAGATTTCTTGCTAGAGTGGGATGAAAGTTCTAATAGTTTGTTACAAAAAACAAAAAACGTACTTGTTGAGTAAATACAATTACATATGGTGCAGCTGTTCACTGATAAATTGTTGAGGTGTCTGAAACTTGAACCTGAACTTACCTTGTTTAGCACTAGGTGTTCTGTACGCGTGTGGCCTGGGAGCTTTATCTCCCTACAAATTCTGGGATCGACTCAGAAGCACTCTGAAAGTGCCTTTCTGTCTATTGCCGCTAGAGGGAGCGAGGACAAGAAATACAGTTCTAATTGTATTTCTTGAAATTAGGAAGGGTTTAACATGTCATGTGTGGAGTAAAATTTCTTTCAAATTTGCAGTTTTCCATGTGGAGACTGCCATTCCTAATCTATACTGATGGGACAAGTGGGGAAAGCCAGCCCCTGAAATATTGGTTTCAGAAATGTTTCACACTATAAGTGTGTATAGGTGTTATTGTGTCTTTTTAAGTAAGTCTTAGTGCCTTCTTGCCCCATTAAAAAATACTAAAATATTTTACTTTATTGGATTTCTTTATAGTAAATTCTATTTTAAGCTTCTGTTTAGAATGTTCAAAACTGCATGTTGCACAGATATTTTTGAGTAATAAAAAAATTCTTGCCTATGCCCAGAAGACAATTCTTCAGATGATGTGCACAGTGACAGAAGGAAGCGACACAAGTCAGACAGCATTTCGTTGACGTTCGATGAAAGTCTCTCATGGTGTGTAGTCAGTGGTCTGTGCCGTGAAAGAAGCAATAGCAGTGATTCAACAGATTCTCTCTCCATTCCTGTAAGTCAAAATTGAAATGTCAAATATTTTTGTGGTACAGATTTTGCAGATGCCACAAGTGCAAACATGCATCTGAAAACATGATGTTCTTAATTAAAAGCAGCAGTGCCTTTAGTGGTGTCTAAGGAAAGAAAAGAGGTTATAAGAAAAGTAGGTGTGTGGGTGGAATGGGGTTATTCATAGATCTGCTGGCAAAGCTGAAGTGAATTTTTTTAAAATATTAATGTTGAATAGTCTTTAAAAATCAAGATTCTCACTGCTTGGCACAGTATGGAAAAAATGTCAGACGTATTTTGTGTTTTAAAGTATTTCTTAGGATGCTAAGAGACAAAAAGAGTCATAGACATTCCATAATTCAGAGTTAGGTGGTAGTTCTGGTACAGCTTTGGTAACTGTACCCAATGGAGTGGATGTTGATGGTGCATTGTATTCATTTGCCATGCCACTACTTGGAAGTTTTATATTGTTTTTAGCAAACACCAAGGGAAATGATTTGTGGTTAGATTAAGTCATGGAGAGCTGAGCTAACAGTATTCCTAGTCACATACTGTGTTCTGAATTGGCAGAACTAATACAGTATCTTTGGTCGTCCTATTTTGTAATTGTTAAGACATGGTCTCAGATTAAACAAGTTTATGAGAACAGAGAATGTAATGATATGCAGCCATGCATGACATTTTGCATGTATTCTTTCCCTTTTTGGGAGGGACTTTCTGAAATAATAACTGCAGCCTTTTAGCTGCTTGTAAGCTGAGTGCAGTTTCTTTTTACAGAGCCAGCAAAAGGCTTCCAGAACTGGCTTTATTTTTACCCACCTATGACTTGTTTATCTCATGAAAAGTATTGTGTCTCACAGCAGCTGGTCCTTTTTCTTCCGTAGTAATTATACTGAGTAGCACAGTTTTATCCTGAAAGTTGTTTTAACAATAATGTTATGTGTATGGGCTGGTGAGGTTGAATGTGTGCTTTCTGATTTTTTGTTTTTTCAGGATCTTGATGCTAGTTCATTAAGCGAAAACTCTGATTGGTTTGACCACAGTTCTGTATCAGATCAGTTCAGTGTCGAGTTTGAAGTTGAGTCTATTTATTCAGAAGATTACAGCCATAATGAAGAAGGGCAGGAGCTCACAGATGAAGATGATGAGGTACTTTCCTTGTTTTGAGCCTGGAGGGAAGGGTGAGGAAAGGAATTTTAACATGAAAATTTTCTGGAAGTTTCCAAGGAGAACTCTTCAGGTATATTTTCCAGCTACGTGTGCTGGTGTCACAATCTGCGCTCCGTTGTTTATTAAATCAAATTACATGTTGGTGCAGTTGGGTCAACTTATACAACTCACCAGCCAGTGACTGAAACAGTGCTGAGGCTTTCTGCAGGCTCTGGAACGGGCTACATAGGAGAGTCTTGGGTGCTCAACTTCTCTCACCAGCTGTTGGAGTCCATGGGAGCCTGTGTACTTCAGTCTTTCTGCATTTTTACTTCTAGAAGTATGTGTTGAACTTTGACAACACATAATACCAAAGGAAACCTTTCTGAGTAACTCTTTCCAAAGGGATATGTCCAAGTTTTTTGCCTCTATGATCGTTAATGTTTCATAGAGATGCTGAATCAAAGTTCTAAAAATCTTTGTAAGTAGGCAAGAAGACAGAAAAACTGAGATTCCTGCAATTTTCAAGAGATTTCTGGAATGTCGGGGATGAAGTGAGAATGTATGTGGGGTTTTCTTTCCGAGTTAGTTTTCTGTTACTTTAAATTGGCAAGATTGGGTAAGTAGCACAGGCAGAATTCTCCAGGGACGTGCATGGTTGTGGTCCTGAGAGGCTGAATGGGGCTGGCTGTACTGATGTACACCCAGCTGTAGTGCAGTGCAGAGCTGCACCCTGAGAGGATGGTGATTTGGAGGAATAAAGACTGAAGAGTGCCTCTGCTCCAGACAGTAGTTTTGGGAATTGCAGAATGCCTGGTGTTCAGAGGGGCCTCTGGAGGTTCTTACGCACCCGCCCTGCCTTGGCAGAGCGGATTGCTCAGGTCCATTCCCAGAATATCTGTTTGGAATATCTCCAGGGATGGAGCATCTCATAGATGCTCAGAGCAACCCAGGCCAGTGCTGCATCCTCACAGTGAAAGGTGTCTCCTGATATTCTGAGGAACTTCCTGTGTTTAATTTGTGCTAGTTGCCTTGTGTGGTGCCACTGGACACCACTGGAAAGCGCATGGCTCTGTGTTCTTGATGGCTCTGTGTTCTTCCTTTCAGGTATTTACCCACATTGATCAGGCACCCCCTGCCCTGAGCCTTCTCCAGGCTGCACAGTCCCAGCTCTTTCAGCCTTTCCTCACATGACAGTTCCTCTAATCCATTAATAATCTTAGTAGCCCATCCCTGGAGACTCTCCACTAGCTTGCTATCTGAAAATCTTTGCAGGTTAAAACTATTTGGGGTTTTTAATTAAATGCCAAAACCTAGTTATATGTTTTTAAAATTTAAACCAGGTTTACCAGCTGACTATTTACCAGGACGAAGATAGTGATGCTGATTCATTTGATGAAGATCCAGAGATATCTCTAGCTGTGAGTAAAAACTTTGTGGCAAAGTATCTTAAGTTGGGTAAACTGACATGGAATAGATAAAGAAGTACGATGAATTCTGTTGCTACCAGTGATTTTTTTAAGAATTGACTTTTTCTTCTGAGAGTGAAGGTTCCAATACAGTATTTTAATTACTGAACATGTGATTACTAAGGAATCTTGGGAGTGTTTTTTAAATAATGAATATGCTTCCTGATCCATTTTTAAAAAACACCAAATCTATGCTAACTTACCATTTCATTGATTCAAAGGAAGGAAACTGTTCGGAGCCTAAATCTGACTTTCTGCTCAGAATGGAAAAAAAAATCAAGATCTTTGTCACGTACATTTAAAAAACTCTCCCTGTAAATCAGAATACCTAGTTTTATTGCCCAGCTTGAGTGAAGGTATCTGTAAGAGACAGATGTGAAGGCAAGCCTTTTTTGAGAGCAGTACTGTGAAAGAGGCCTTTACTACATTCTGTGAGACCTTGAGGAGTGGGAAGAAATTTACAGTCCTGAGGCAAATATGGAAATGTTTGTGAAGAAACTTTGCATTTTAATTCTAGTGTATGCTATCCCCTTGTTTATATGTGCTTTTCACAATTGACACTTGAATTAAAGCTGTTTTGTGGAACTGTGGAGTGTTCCAGTCCCTTGATAGTCTGTAGGACTGAGGGACTTTGTGTGCTGAAGACAGGGCTGGCCACCTTCTAAAAACACAGCAGTGCTTCTGTGTGAGAAAAGAGACCTGTACATTATTGTTAGTATTTAAAATTGGCCTGATAAGCTTTTGATGTTACTGATGTTATTCAGGACTCGTGTAAGTTGGGGGTTGTTTTATTTTTTTTTTATTTTGGTTTCCCCTACAGCTTTGATTATTTCTAAGAAGGGTTTCTGTCCGTAAAAACAAAATGTATTTTTAACGAAATACTGGTTTATTTTCATTGTAGTATATGTAGTAACCTCTGAGAGGCTGATGCACCACTTGTTTTTTTCCCTTACATTTTTTCCTTCCCCCCTTCCCGTGTGATTTTGCATTGCCGAGGCCTTTGTCCCCTGCGGCTGTGTGGGAGCGCCCTCACCCGGCCGTGCTGGGCACCAACAGCTCCCCAGTCCTGAATGCTCCCGTTGCAGAAGTCCATAGTCGAAAAGAAGGGCAATTATGACCTTTTTAACAAGTTTTTCATGAGGGCCCCTGAAGAATTTTGTGGTCTGGTTTCTGCAGTTTTGCATAAGAAATAATATTTTCTTCTGTTCACAAACCTCCTGCAAAACAAAGGAAAGTCAAACAAAAGAGTCCTTTTAAAATAAGAACCATATTAATCTAGAACTGTAAAATGGGGCCAAAACCACCGACTGGAATTTGAAAATTGTAAGCAAGTTGATAGCTCAACATAATAATCATTTTGGCAGTAATAAATTGTTCATAATTTCTGAATCCTTCAGCTGTAAGTCTTCCAAGTAGCTTAAGCTTTTCCAACCTTTGATTCCCTAAAGGATTATTGGAAGTGTCCCGAATGTAATGAAATGAATCCTCCGCTTCCACGACATTGCCACAGATGCTGGGCCCTTCGAGAGGATTGGCTTCCAGATGAAAAGAGTGAGAAACTGGAAAAGAGCAAATTAGAAGCCTCCATTCCTGCAGAGTCTGGGGAAGGTTTTGATGTCCCTGACTGCAAGAAGACAGTAATGTCTGAAGATAAAGAAGCAGCTGTGGACGAGAATGAGGATAAAGCAGTGCAGCTTTCTGAGTCGCAGGAAAGTGAAGGTTACTCCCAGCCATCAACATCGAGCAGCATGTTCTGCAGCAGTCAGGAGGACTTCAAGGAGCCCGAGAAGAGAGAAGTGCAAGACAAAGAGGAAAGCATGGAATGCAGTCTGCCCGTTACCAGCATAGAGCCGTGTGTCATATGTCAGAGCAGACCCAAAAACGGCTGCATAGTACATGGCAAAACGGGACACCTCATGTCGTGTTTCACGTGTGCAAAGAAGCTCAAGAAGAGGAACAAACCCTGCCCAGTGTGCAGGCAGCCCATACAAATGATTGTACTAACTTATTTTAGTTAGACTGGAAAGCTGCAAAAGAAACTTCATAAAGTGATTAAGAGAGTAAGAAATTATTTTTGTATGCTTATTGGAAAATTAATATTTTGTGTCTCTTGGTGTTCTGTATGAAAAATAATTGCTGACATAAATGCACTGGAGTTACTAAGAGGTTTGCCTAATACTCTTAAGTCAACTTGGAGATTTTAAATTCAGTAACCAGCTCTTCTAAACCACCTGCCTCTCCAAGTGTTTAATGTTCCACGCAAGTTAGTGACATGTGTTTTATTGAATTAAATACACACGTTAAAATCTCAAATTCAATGATTGTTGGAGGAGAGACATGTTTAAGTGTTTATTTCTGCCAGTTCCTCATTTAAGAAAATCAATGATTATCCAGGTTCCAGTTTTTGTTGCCTGGTGAAGACATAAGGCTCAATTGGACCCCTCTGAATCAGTCAATAAAATGAATAAATAGAATCTCTTCTTAAATTTCTCCAAGTAACCAAATTCTGTGGGAGACATTACCAGGAAAGATGTGGTATAAAATAATGCTTTGGAAGCAGAGAAGAGGATTGTGCATCTTTTATTTTTATAGTGTGCATTGTAAACTTAAGGGCTGTGTGTCCCCTGAGAAGTCATTGATCCAAGCTCACTCAGACAGTTCTCTCTCCAACGTCCTGAGAAACTGCCTTTTGTGGGTTTGGAGGTCTGTACTGGTTGTGAGGATGATTTAATTTAGCAGCATGAAACAAGTCTCGGGCAGACAAGATAAATGAAGGATATGCTAAAACTGGGCACGTCAGGCACTATTAGGGGGCAGTTATTTTCTTTTTCTGTGCTTATTTTTGACTTAGCAGAATACACTCAGCTGCTTTGCTACAGTCACTGTAATAAAAATAGAAAAAATCAACCTTCATCTGCAGAAACAGTTAAGCTGTGCAGTTCCCGTTCACATTCCTTAGGCACAGTAGTCTTTCCAACTCACTCTTCTTATCTGTATCGCAGGAATGCTGAAAATCTTTTGCAAAGTGTTTGGCCAACTCAAAGTTGGACCTGTTCTTTACTGCTTTTAGCTCTTGCCTCCTCCCTGTACTTTGTCAAAAACTTGGTGAAACTTAGCAGTTCTGTGCCCAAGGAGTCTGCCCAAGTTCTGGGGGCCTTCCGCCAAGGTAGCGCGAGTGTGGGAACCAGGATGCAGGAAAGACCACTCAGCTGCTTTTCACATGGAGTTTCTGTACCAAGTGAGTGATATTTATTCCTTTGGAAAACTATGTTACCAGAGGAGTTGGATATTTTTGGCAGCTTCTATTTTTACAGGTAGTTGCTGATTGTCTGCCCAATAGGGAATGGCAGATAAACAGTCAGGGGAGGGCCACGAGTGGAGATGTAGTCCAAGTGCAGGGATTGTGCTGTTACCATCTGCCAGGCCAAGGCTCAGCAGCGTCCCTAACACCAGCAGTATAAAATTGCTGATGCCTGTGTACTGGCACAGAGGCTTCTGCTGCTCTCCATAACTCCAGGGCTGCAGATGCCTGGAAGTACCCAGGAAAAGGACATAAAGATGTACAGGAGAGACTCAGTAAATCCTTGGTTTGGCTTGGTTGAAAAGTAATAACTTCATAGGTAAGGACTGAATTATTGGGATCATTCACATTTTGTTCATACATTTGAGCTATTTCTTTAAAAATACCACTAAAAGATACTGGTGTACCTGAAGTTCCAGCATAGTTCATTTCATCTAAACAAAATATAAACTCCAGTTGTGTACATTCAAACTCTTACTTGCAAGTTTCTTGCTACCTGCAATTTGTACAGGGACAGCAGGTAGCTGGAAGTCCTTGTAAGTGTTTTCATCAGCAGAACCTTTCACGGGTTTTATAGGGTTTGGTAATCCTTCAGCCTGAGATAGAGAAGGCCTTTGGGCAGATGGTCAACTTTTTCAAGTAGGGTTACTAATAGATGGTGAGAGAACTGTAGATGTGTATATACAGAAGCATCAATAACATGGGGACTGTACCTAAAAGGTTTCATCTTCTGAAGCTTTGTCCACTGCATTGTCTCCCATGCCTTCCCCTTTCTCAGCATGATGCCTTCTCTGCAGCCACTGCCCTGGCTGTGTAACTGCAGTCCTTATCTAAGTCTTGTTGGGACAAATTGTACCATCCCACTCGTGGCGTTTTTTTTCCAGTCACATGCCTTCTGTTGCAGAGAATAGCCCTGCAAATCCCTTCCTCTCACTGCAGTGGTGAGGAGAGGGGGAATTTCGATTTCTGCATCTGCAAATCACTGTATCAAGGGTTTGAGGTTTGAGTTACATTTTGTGGCTTAATATTATTATTAATGGTTTCTAATACAACTTTAGTGTATTTGGTGCGGGTGCAATGCCTTCTGATGGGAGCGATGGGTGCTGATGCCTGTGCTGTTCCTGTTGGGGACACTGGTGGGCGAGTGCGAGTGCAGGCCGGGTGCGCAGGGGCTGTCACAGTGCCCCCCGTGGTGACCCCCGGCTGTGGCCTTGGGCTCTGCCTCCCTCCTGTCTCCCCACCTGGCTGTGCTCTGTGTATGGGCATGAGCACTGAGCACCCTGCTTGTTCTGGCACTTAAAACACATTTCTGGCCTTGGCTGGTGGCACAAGTCAGTGAAGTTTTGTTACAAAAGTTGTTCCTCCTCGGTGAGATGTTTGAGATCCTTATTTAATATTGCACACATTTTAATCTTTAATTTATTGTTGTTTGTAAATATCCTTGTGCTCACAGTTGATGTTTTGAGCTCTAATTTATTGAATTAGTCTACTGGTACATGTGTAGTTATATAAATATGTTTGTTTAGTAAATCACAGGCACAAGAAAAATATTTTAAGAAATGTAGTGTTAAAATACAAAGAAATACTCATATTCAGATTAAGAAGGGCACAGGAAGGTTTATGGCTGCGTTTCCTTTTTTCCTTCCCTTAAAACAACTTCTGCATTGAGAAGGTGTTGGTGCAGCATTAACATAGTGAAAATATTTTGGTGGTGTTTTGCTTTTCTTTGGAATATTTTGGCAGGGAGCTGACTGAGTGCTCCGGGGTGCTGGTGACACTGGGGGTGACGGGCAGGAGGCGCAGGACGGAGAGGAGAGGAGAGGCTTTGGGGTCAGCTGGCAGAGGTGCCCGTCGCCTTTGGGCACGTGGCCAGGAGGGTTGCAGGGGAGGCCAGATGCCCACAGGGTGCGACTGGGTGCGATTTTCAGTGATTTTCTTAGTCTCTCCCTTCTTGCACATCAGGTAGACAATATGTACAAATTTTGTACAGTTATGTACAAATGGTGCAAGAACTTGCATTTATTCTTTTTTAAAAAGTACAATAAGCTTACTTGTTTAAATACAAGTCTTTAACTATTTTCCTGTTTGTTAGTATTGACATTATATTAGTGTTGAAATGCACTCCACACCAGCAGGATCGTGGGCTCTGCCGTCCTGTTCCTCTCCCCTTAGCAGCTGATTGAAAAAGAGTTAAAGTGCTTCAAAATGCTCACTGGTGAAAAGCTTACATTTCTTGTAAGAGTGTGGTACGATTTTTATCACTGAGTTCTGTTTGCTGTACATTTGTTCAAATGTTGCTGTCTCTGAAGTGTCTGTGGGTATGAAGAGGCTTGCAGGATTTCAGGCAGATTTTTTTGTCATTTACTACTAATATGAGGAAGAGAAAATTCCTCATTCTTAAAGTGTCAACAAGAATAATTGTTTCAAAAAATCGTATCTTACAAAAGCTTACAAAAGAGATCAGAAAATTATTAGGAGCCTAATGAAACCGAATAAACCAAATAAATAGGATGAAAGTAGGGGGGAAGATTTTTTTTCTTTGCCATCTTAATGTAAGGCTGCTGTTGTGTTTTAGGGCATATCTTTAGGTAAAGCTTATAATTTTTAAGCAGGTAATTTATTCAGTGTATTGACTTGCCACACACATGGTGGGGGCAGGAGTTAGCCCTTATCCCAGGAAGAGACAGCATTTTTTTTGTGCAACATTGGGCCTGAAAAGGGGCATTTGCTGTTGTGGGGCTTCCCTTGGGAAGGAGCATTGGACACGTGCGTTGTCCTGGAGGGGCCGTAGGGCACAGCTGGAGCAGCAGCCTCTCCCCCTCAGGGGATACTGCCCTGCCGTGCCCTGCCGTGCAGCTCCCCCAGACCCGAGTGCAGGGCATATCCTGTTCTGTAGAGGTTGCACAAGCCAAGCACAAACCCCAGAGTGAGGTTTTGACAGTGGCACTTACTGAACGTGAGCTACTGTTGTAAAGTGTGGGGGTTTGTTAGGGGTTTTTAGCACAGATGCACTGAAAGCTTCAAGTGAATGCTTCTTCAGTGTATCTGTAGCTATGTTATACATGTGAAATTTGTCAGTGATACTTAAAAAGGTGGTGGGTCCCCTTTTGAGTAGGTGTTGTTTTAGCTTTACAGCCTGCTTTTAAAGGACAGTTCTTGGTCTTGAGCCACAGTAGTGGCTGACAAGATGATGATCACTGAACACCTAAAATACCAATAGGTTTTCTAAGACCAGGATCTTGTCTGACTACACATAGCTGGGGTGACTGTTGAATGGAGTAGTTCATAGTGAATTTAAATAACTATGCAACACGCATCCAAGAGCTTGACCTGGTGCATTACTCTCCAGCTACCCAGTGCACGTATGACCGCAGTCAGTAACCATTAAAATGCAAGTATCCACTCCAGTTGCACACAGTATAGACCCATTTAAAGTAAGTTTCATGTGTGTTGCATTTATCTTTCAGTTTTTCCTGATGAAAATTGAATACTGTGTTCCATTTAAAAGCTTTAAATAAAGATTTGTTTATATACTCCATGGTGCTTTTTTTTTCATGTCAATTACTTGACTGTTAGAAGTTCTGGTGCTTTGTTTTCACACGCATTTACTTTGTGAGCCAGCACACAGGCTCTTTCTGTTCCCCCCCTCGGTTGCTGGACTGCTGACTTCTGTCAGATTTCTTCGGTCTGGGAGATTTTAACTCAAGGAATCTCTCATTCTTCCTGCTACATCAGTGGTGGGATTTAATGCACAATTACTTCTCTGTGTGGTAAACAACCCACAGCAGAGCAAAGGGTGAGAAAAGGTAGAAAATGCAAATGGATAGAAGGAAGACATTGAAAAACCAGTCTCTGGTACACACAGCCCTCATGGCTGTTGGCATTGCTGTTTGAGTTCTGAAGTGGATTCGCACACTGAATGTGGAATCCCGCAGACAAGTGGCTGATGCCCAAGCTCCACAGTCCAGCTGGTAAGGCTTGGGGTGACAGGGAGCCTCAGGAGAGATTTTAAAAGGCATTAAAGGATTAACTGCATTCCTGCATTTTTTATTTACTGTATACAGGAAAAGATTGATGTTTCCAAAGATAATCTTTGCTGGTTTACTTTTGAAATTGCTTAAGAAAATTACTGGCAGATAAAGCTTTAAAATAAACACAGGAGATGGTACTAACTGGCATTTCTTGATAATTTTTCTGTTTATTGGACAACTTCAAAGGGCTCTGAAGATGACTTGCAACTGGCCAGGCAACAGGAATCTGCTAATCCTGCCTGCAGTACAACCCAGCCAGGGGAGCTCTGAAACCACCCTCTGTAACTGGAGCTGCTTGTGCCTTGCTGAGTGTGCCTGCCTGCTCCTGGCAGGAGTGTTAGATAGTCCCAACAGTGGAGTGGCAGGGCTGTGAAGCTGTTGGAACAGTATAAAACCATAGCTAAAACTATTCAAAGAATTCTGAATTGTATGTGGTTCTGTGCCACAGCAAGTCCAGTTAAAAAATGGACAAGGTATAAAGGTGTCAGGGACTCTTTCCACATTGTTTTCAGCAGCTCTGCCATGGGAGAACAGTGTTTTCAGAGCCACAAATCCCTCTTCTTCCCCTGTTGGTGCAGATTACCATCCAGTTTCCACAGCATGGCCCTTTGGCAGATACCCACAATTCACTGTCATCTTCCTGTCTTACAAGAGGTCTGGGTTACTGGTCTTTACCTCATTTGAGCCCTGAGCATGTCTCATCTCTCCAGGTAAGAAAGAGCATATATAAAAATGTCATTCTTCATTTATACCAGTGGCTTTATTATGAGAAATTAGTATTGAGCTGATGACTTACAGTTGTGTGGCACCTGAGCTGCTGGCTCAGTGAGGAACCTGAGCTTGCATGAAACATTGCAGTACAATCCTCAATGTTTTTGAATTTGGGAAAATTCTTCAAAATGTAGTTGTACTTTCTGCATCAAAATTCTAGTTACCTCCATAGGCTGTACAAAGTTTCTTCAGAGTAAAATACTTACATAGAAAAATATGATAGTCTGTTACAATTAAAAATACATCTACTATAACTACAGTAAAACATTCAAATGTCAAGCCAGTATTTTACAAAATACAGTAAACAGGAGTGTGGATCTGAGATTTTGGTTTATAAAAACATACATTCTTTTGCATATGCAATTCCTTCTCTGAAAAGCCACATTTGTGCAGGAAGATCTTGCCTTTGTCTTTGTCATTCCTGCCTTTATTTGAAAATTACGAGTATGACAGTCATTAAAACCAAGATGTGTACAGTTGGTTTGACTGCAGCTGAAGCCCGTGTGAGCTCTTGGTAGAGGGGAGTTTTGGGACATGAAGCAACTCTTGATCTGATCTTATCTGAGACCTCTGGGAAAGAAAAGTCCTGTCTCAAAGCACTGAAATTTCCTGTGTTGTCAGGTATTTCCACTGTCTTCAGCATCGATTTAAATCCTGGTACAGTAGCCTAGGAGCAAACACAAAAGTTCTTCTTTGGTTTGAAACATCGAGTTCAACTGTGAAACAATCACTGTTTATACTTTAAATGTACAGGGGAAAATGTTCTAAAGATACATTTGAGAACACAGAATGGGAAAAGTGTCAAGTTTTAATGTTATAGCAATAAGACTCTTGCTGTACAAGAGTCAAATCCTGCAGTGATGCTTAAGCATAAGCCTTTGGCAGCAGGCAGAGCCTACAGGGCTGGAGGTTCTTTGGACTTCCACAGAGAAACCATTTTGCCACAAGGCCATGACAGTGCCGCCGGTGGTGTCAGCCCGGCGCTGCCCGCCTCCCCGGCTCCACCCCCTCACCCTGCAAGAGCTCTGCGGTTTGTTTCAAACACTTCGAGCTCCTGTTGCCGTGCTCCAGATGCTCATCCCAGCTGCCTCCACCGTCAAGGTCCAAGGAGTGCTTATCTCTGCACATTGAGGACTGTATCAAAAACATTTCCTTTCTGCTGACTAATATTTAAATACATAGGGTTTTCTAAAGTTTTTACACCTCCTATCTATGACTTGAGTAGTTGAGCTCACCCACCCCTAAGGCTGCAGTGTCACTGTGCTCTGGAGCTCAGTGCAATAAGAAACAATTCTTCAGTAAGGCTGTGTACTCACATTGATCACATACGTCCCAGGCAACAGGAGAAGAAAGTACTCCCCTTGTTCATTTGTTCTGTAGGGGCAGACATGTGGCCTTCCTTTGACTTCCACGATGGCATTGGGAATAGGATTCCCATTCTTACCAGTAACTTGGCCTTTGACACCTATGAAAAAGGGAGAGGAGGGAAAGATCATGAACTGGAGCTGAGGAGCCTCCTTCTCTGAGAAAGGCAGACTGTTCTGTCACTGGATGCACTCAAAGGCAATTTCACCACGTTGTAGCACATCTAATATCATCACGAGTCACTTCAGCCTTGCTCAAGGGAATTAAACCAGAAACTCCTTGGCTGTTGCAGTTAGTAGTTTACCCTCATGTTAAGTAAGAAGGCAGTATTGTAATCTCCTCTTCTAAATCTCATTTCCTGAAGCCATCATATGCACTTACTGTATGTCCTTTACTGAAGGGCTTCAATCTTCAGTACAAGTTTGGCAGTCTTTGCACAAAAACACACAGACATCCCCACCCTTCTTTTTTGTGACTTAAAGTAAGTCAGCCTCTTGTCTAGTACTTTCCAAAGGCAGAATATGAGCAATGTCTGCTTATGAAGTCATTTCCCTTAATTCCCACACACCACCTTCAAGGCAGCACAGGCATTAAGCAGAGATAAAATAGCAGTCAGATATTTAGGGCAACAAAATACAAGATAAGCAACAGGTTTGTGCAAATCCTTCAACTCATTGTAAAGCACCACAGCTTCACTAAGCAGCAGTTCTCTTCCAAATGTGAAGTCAGATCACACCTAGAGAAACCTTTCAAATCTACAAAATCCAAGCAGCAAAGACCCATGACACTTGTGCTGAGGCACACATACACTTAAGAGACCTCTGAAATAAATGACTGTCCCAAGGCTGCTCAGGAAAATGAGAGGAGGGGGGGAGTGCATGGTCAGACAGCCCCCAGGGCTTGTCCCTTGCTCCTGCCCCAGCACACTTTACGCCCCTTGCACACCTGTAGGAGCACCCATGGCCCCTCGCCTGACACACTTGTAAGTTCTCCTGCCTTACCCATCCCTGGCTGTGTAGCACTTCCTGTTCAGAAGCCCCCAGGTTATCAGCAGATCTCTCCCCTGTGAGCTATCACACCGACCCAGGCTGCTGAGGAGTTCCCTCTGAGCTGCCTCAGTTTTCACTGCCCCATTCACATACCCACCTAGGTGTACTTGTTTGATATATTCGATCAGAGCAACTTTGTTATCTCTCCAGAACTTCTCCAGCTGGTCTGCTGGAGGGTATTTACAGCACGACAGCTCCAGTGTAATTTCAAAACACTGTCCCCAGACATAGTTGTAATCTTGCATTCCACCTTAAAAGTGAAATAAAAGGGTTTTCAGCTGCAAAGAAACACTAAGGTCAAACTAAAAAACAAACAGGAGAGTTAAAATGTTGGTACTTGCATCATACCTGTAGGAAAAGTAAATCAGATAAATTATTCCTCAATGCCACACTTGTATTTACTGCCTCCTGTGAAAAAACCAACTTAATTATTTACTCTAGTTACTCATAATATTGTGTTCTAAAGAATACTTCATGTTGGAAATGATGATGATTGTGGCTGAGAAAGGGCGGGTCTTTGACTTAATTTCATTCAAGCTTTCCCAACTGAAAAGGGACAAATAGGCTGGCACAGGATTTGCCACTGCCAAAGCCATTCCAAGCCCCTTTTAAGTCTTGGAATTCAGACAATGAAAACAACACACACAGTGCACAAGCCCTCTATTCTATTTGGCTACACATAAACAATAATGAAAACATTTATTTCGTTAATTAAACGTTAAAAATGGACAACATATGAATAGAAGATTGGTTTTCTTTCTGAAAGGAGAAGATCGTGATGCCAAGCAGTGTGTGCACACATGTGTAATGTATACAGCTACTGCAGGCCTTAAGCAAGGGGACAGGAGCAGGCAAACAGCAGTGACTGCCTCATTCACTTGTGTAATTACTGGCTGGAAGTGTCTGAAAACACCCAGGTCCTGCTCACAGAATCTGCACAAAGGAGTTGACTTGCTCCCTTCATCAGCCCTCTACTGTGACTAAAATCCCTGCCCTTTCCTCATCAGAGATGGCAGGAGAAAGCGAGAACCTAACAGAAGCAGCAGAAAGCCATCGGTGCCACTCTTACCTTCCAGCTGGTACCAGGAGTACCCGTTGGTAATGCCTCCTGGGAAGGTCTGCCTGTTGTCACACCCCGTCCCTTTGTACATGCTGGCATGGTTGGAAGAATAGGTTTTTGCCAGGTGAATAAAGACATCATCATCTGGAGATCTGCTGTAGCCTTCCAAAGAGCCAGTAACTGCAGAGCAAAGACAGCCACTGTGCAACTCTCGTTAATGGTAAAACACACAGTGTTGGCTTACATGCAGGATAAACATCCCCTGAATGGCCATATTAGGCTGTGAATTTTGATGAGATTTATCAAATTCTGCCCATCTCAGCTCAAAAGCTACAAGAACTTTGCAGGAATCCTTATAAATTTTGCTTTGGCACAGCCAGTTTCTAAACCCAGTCAGTTGTGGAGAACAGAGTTTGTCACCAGCTTACCTGGGTTACCATTATCAAAGGTGTAACTGGCAACCAGGGCACCCCCATGCAAGTTTGCTGAAAGAACAAACGTTTCATTTTTTATCCAGTCCATTACTGCTCGAGTCTCTGGCTGAATGCTGGCGCTGTTATTTTCAAAGGCATCAGGAAAATTTCTGTTCAGATCTTCTCCGTTCCTGTTGTACCTTAGAAAGAGAGAAGACATTCTCATTACTGTTTTGCCTGTGGGTACTTCCACATCACCAGTCCCAGCACTTCAGATCTGTGGTGTGCTAGCATCTCCAGGGAACAGGCAAGGCAACCATTTTTTATTTCTCAAGTATTACAGTGATGGACTTCAGTTTGCTTTCTGGCAGTGCTGGAATTTTCATAGGCCACAATAAAACAATTCTAAGTGGAAACAGAGAATATTTAACATGCACGTAAAATGCACACCTACTCATAAGTGAACTAGAAAAACCAGAGCCATATCAGAAGGACTTTATCCTGCTATTGTATGTGTTTTTCCTGCTTGTATAGCAGACCAAGGTGTGGTGTGAATGGCTGTATCCCTTGGGCTGTTGTCACTCTGAACAGACAGAAAAAAATGAGATTGAACACAGAGTGCATTTTCTTCTCCCTGAACATGAACACCCGCTGTTCAAACGCTCTCTTGCTTTTTCATTCAGATAGGTCAGTAAAGGAATAAAGAGGGTATGCACCATTGACTGTGTTAATTTTTGAACTCAGTCTGCTAAACTCTGTCTATTTGACAGTGAGGGGATAAAAAGTACCCCCCTCCACACAAGTTCCATCTATTTGCTGAGGAATAAATATTTTCTTCATAAAAAGGATGGCCTACAGTTGTCACCTAAAGAACTAAACTACCTAAACTTCCTTTTCACTTGTTTCTGATGTTGCCAAGGCCAGTGATCCAAGAGAACTTCTAGGTCATGGGTTTGCTTTTTCTGCACATTCCAAATTTGTCATTTGTGCATTTCTCCCCATTCTCTCACTATTTCTTTCCCTCTTCTAGCTTGCTAAGCTTTTCATCCCCTTTTTGGTCTCTGCAATAGTCACATTAAAGAATGCAAAAATAGCACGGGATGCAATTTCAAGTATATTTTTTCCTGAGTAGTTTTTTTCCTACCACCACTATTAGTAAAGAATCTATTATAGTCAGCTCTGCTTGTGTAACTCCTCCTTCTTACTAAATCTACATTCAACATGATTTTTAAACACATTACTACTGTCCATTCAATGAGCTTAGACACACTTTTTCTCATTAAGAAGGGTTACACAATTTTCCAATTGAAATAGATCCCCGTGGGTGGAATTTTCCTTCTTGTCTTGTGGCACTCAAAAGGTGCTACAAAATAGGGACTTGTGCTTGTATGTGCAATCTGAGTCTGCTGCCTAAAAGGTGAGGTCATTACACCATTCTGACCAATTTTTTCTGGCCACACCACATATAAACAGCAGTCTGACTCAGTCTTCCAGAAACTCTATGCCATAACAATGTGTCTTCAGAAGAGCACAGGAAAAATTAGCCCTAGTACATCCAGTAGCCTCTGCTCTCCACCAAGTATGATTCAGTCTTCTGGCTATCTGCTATTATTACTCCCCACCCATTTATTTTCGCTCTCCCACCCTCCTAAGCCACCCTTACCTTCCACGTGTGTAATAACAATCAGGCACTTTTGTAGCTTCAAATCCATCAGGATTCATGGTTGGCATGATGTGAACCCGGGTATTATTGAGTAAGCGGGTAATGACTGGGTCCCGTCCATAGCTGGTCACCAGGAAATCTATCAAATGGAGCAGGAGCTCTCTGCCAACAGTCTGTGTAAAGAGCATAGGTTTTACTTGAAGTCTGATAGGGAAGAAGAAAATAAATAAATAAAGATCCAACAGCCTGAACTTCCAAGTTTTTCTTAAGGACTACACAGACTTGCAAGGCATATGAGAGCACACTGATCAACACTACTTTGTTTTGTGCTCTCCCCTAATTATATTTAAAGCAATTGAACAGATTAAAGGAATCACTGAAGAGTTTTCACAAGGCCTTTAAACCCAGATCAACCAGACTGTTTTGTATAATGGGAAACTGACTCTGTCAGATGCACTGCTTAAATCCTGCATGGATAAGAAACAGCTACAACAAAAACTAAAGCTGCCTGATAAACATCATGTGGGCTTGGGAACACCCCAGTGCATTTATTTCCTCAGTCCCACAGCAGGGCCCCAGCTCTGTGCTGGTGCCCAAGTGACCCTGCCACATTTTCTAGGATGCCACAGAGCAGGATTTTTTCTTGTTCATTCTCCTTTATGGGAAGTCAACATTAATACAAGATCAAAGAGGCCACATAGATAATTTTGTTTCATTGCTTTGTTTCAATGTCATGAACATGTGCATTGGGAAAAGCAAATAAATCTATAGAAAAAGACATGGAAAGACATTTGGATAGACTTTAGATCAAGGAGAGGCAGTGGCAGAGAAAAAGCTAAACACATTTTTGTTCATATAAGTTTGTGTAAGTCATGAAAGCTGACATCTTTCTTCAGTCTATCTAGATTTTAGGCAAAATAGTGTCAAGTACTAGATCCATAGTCAAGGACAATCCTATTCTACCTCAGAAACCACTGCTAGTGTTCACTGGACCATGCTTTTCAGGGGCACTTTCCACAGCACTGTGACCCATGCCTCAAGGGTGCTTTAGGGTTCCTAAACCCTGTCTGGAAAGGGAACAAACCAAGACTTGCAAGTAGAAGAGTTCTAGAGATAACTTATCTTTACTTTATCTCCAGGAATAAAGCCTGGTATATCAGAACAAGATCTAAACCAGCACCTAAGTATGTGAAAAGAGACTGCTCTGCAGGATTGATAAATATACTCTGTGAAATTTAAGAAGGGATGCAGCAGAACCTGTCTTGTACAGGCAGCTCTTGAAAAGGGTGATAGACATCTTGGGAAAAATATAAGGGTGGAAGAGAGGGAGAGGGAGAGGGAGAGGGAGAGGGAGAGGGAGAGGGAGAGGGAGAGGGAGAGGGAGAGGGAGAGGGAGAGGGAGAGGGAGAGGGAGAGGGAGAGGGAGAGGGAGAGGGAGAGGGAGAGGGAGAGGGAGAGGGAGAGGGAGAGGGAGAGGGAGAGGGAGAGGGAGAGGGAGAGGGAGAGGGAGAGGGAGAGGGAGAGGGAGAGGGAGAGGGAGAGGGAGAGGGAGAGGGAGAGGGAGAGGGAGAGGGAGAGGGAGAGGGAGAGGGAGAGGGAGAGGGAGAGGGAGAGGGAGAGGGAGAGGGAGAGGGAGAGGGAGAGGGAGAGGGAGAGGGAGAGGGAGAGGGAGAGGGAGAGGGAGAGGGAGAGGGAGAGGGAGAGGGGTCAGCTGAATCATAGGCCTGGGCATGAGAGATGAAGTTACCAGACTAAGAATCAGCAAAAATAGTTCTACCACAGAGACAGCTAAACTCCAGACAAGACTGGACTGCTGTCTGGAGAAACTGGGAAAGTGCTCTTCTCCTACCGTACTTCTCTTCAGTACCTGCCCAAAAGAAATCCCAAAAAGAAAGGGTAGAGAAGCAGGAGCAGAAAGGGGAAAAATAAAAGTAATAAAAAAATGTGGTAGAAAAGAACAATGTTTATAAAGAATAAAAGATGATCAGATTTTCACAGATGACATACTTTGCACTTTAAAGTTAATCCCAGGCTTGCCTACATGTACAGTATTTTACAAACAATTTCATAGGATTCCTGGTATGGCTGTTGTTGTACTCAGGACATGAGGTGATTCAGATTATCATAAGAGTGTTGGCACTTGGTGATTGCACAGTGAGGGGAGAATATCTTTATTACCACTGTTTTGGTGTGGTAACAAGGGGTAGTTTTCTTTTGGTCCAGACCACCCTGCATTGCTTGGGAAAGAACATCTGGAAGTATCTGAAGGAAAGTTTTTGTTTGTGGGAAAGTTCAAGGTCAAGTTTTGATCAAGTCCTTGGAAATCATCTGCTGTTCAGTCAAGCTTTACCCTGTTACTATAGAGGTCAGGTGTGTCTGTGGATAAGAGTTATGAGTCACTTTGTTTTATTTTAGAGCCTCAAATAAAGGATCTGGACACACTGAAAGTAGGTTGCTGACAGTGAAGTTGAGGACAGACACCTTTACCTGCCCCAAGTTTAATACGAAGATAGAGAGAAGAGCACGTATGTGTTCTGGGGTTTGAGAGGACATGACCATTTAGTTTTGATTGCAGCATCCCAAGGGAGATGCCAAAGGGGACTGTGCTACACTATTTCACACAGAGGGTGACTGAAGCCAAGGAAATCCCTTTCTCCCACCTCTAGGGATACAATTAGACATTAAGTTTCTCTGTGCACTTTCAGATGTCAGGTTCCTGCTGTGCCCCAAAGGGAGAAAGTCAGCAGGAAAGGCTTTCAGTGATCCTCAGGGGAAGCCTTGAAGGAAGAAGCGGGCATGTGTCAGGACATTTCAGCGCTGTAGAAAAGGGTGCGACTGCTGCCTCTGTACACAAATCCTTTAAACTTCCTGACTGTGCCTGCTGGCAGGGCTGTGTCAGCACCCTGCTCAGCTACCACACGGATTACTCAAGAAGCCCGAGCGGCAGCCAGTTAGGAGATTAAGGTTAGCTCCAATTGCACCTGTACTGTAACACTGCACTGCATCAGCCCTGGGTTTAGAACAGTGTTGTTACCACATGATAGAGACCTAATACCTGGGGACTATGGGTGGATGGACTCTGCCCATTTTTATTATTAAAATTCTTTCTTTAAACATGGCCTGGTTTTTAAGTTGAACGATGTTGAAAGAAAGATCCAAACCGTCAGGTAGGACCTGTTTCAGGGCACCACAGTCTTGCCCATGTCCTTGCTCCAGCCCTGGCTGCTCCACAGGCCAGGTTCAGCATTCCAGGCACAACCCCACCTCAGGAAGCGGAGTATGAGCAGAGAAACCAGTAGGCCATCCTGGTTTTCCCCTGAAATGCCACAGTTGCAGATGTTATTTTTAACACTTGTGGAGCACTAATTACCGCACACTGCTAGGACACACCCTGCTGGGGTTGTCCTGCACTAAAACACGCCAGTGCTAAAGTCACTGTTTGTGCAAACAGTCCAGCACGCATCCCTTTGTTTCTACAGCAGCCATCGCCACAGACACCTGAGAAACACCACACTATGACAGGGAAGTGCAGCTCTCCGGTTTATCACTGAAGGAAACGACAACATAAAGCCTGCTTTTGAACTAGTAACCGGTCTAAGTTGTTACCACCTGGACAAACTCCACTGGCTTCAGGGCTTACCTGGCCGAGACATGGATAGCTTTTTCTTTTCCCACTCAGAGGAGTGTGAAGAAAGATGAGGAGAAAAGCAACTGCAGTAAGGCAGTGTCAAAATATGTTGAAACAGACCTCAGAAAAATCCAGCTGTTTTCAAAGTCTGTTGCTAGCACTGAGAGTTGTTTGTTTTGAATTTTGAAATCTGTGGCGCTTCTGACCTTTTTCACATTACATCAGCTAATTCTCAAGCTAGGTGGAAAATAGTTCACTATGCAATAAATATTTTTATAAATGGGGGGGGGGAGGTCCTAGAGCAAATACTGTTTCCCTGCATATCTCTTCAATAATATATCACACAGGACTGAGGACATAGGACATTTCCTTATAGCAAGCTGTGCAGTATATGCAGTATTCTTTTTGTGCAACTGGATGACAAAAAACCAGCCTTTTTTCCACAGTGGTAATTTGATAGTGTAAATGCAGCTTCCATTAATTTTTTAGAAATAAAAGTGAGAAATTCTACACAAGACTCATTAACTAATTGTTTGATTTTTTTTTTTAAGACCCCATTATATTGATCACAAATAAATCTACCCCAGTCCTAATTCACCTAAGCCGTAATATTTCAGGAAACCCTACTGTAGATATGACTATGTCTATGATGACATTGAAAACAGGATAGAGTTGTTTTAACTTATTTCACAAGATAAGGCAGCAGATAAACATGTAGGCTAGTCCAGACCTATCAGTACAGGCTCAGTTTCACATAGTGAAAGAGGAAAAATACTACTCTTTTTAATAATATTTTATACTACTGTATTATTATATTATGTGTACTAGTGTTTTGTTTATATTATTATAAATATTGTTCATTATGAATAAGCTATTGTATTATTTAATATTATTTGCATTGTTGTGAGAAAAACAGATCAGAAGTGGACACTTTAGGAGAAAAGGAGAAAATCAGCACTGAGAAAGAGTTTATCTTGTGATGGTCCAGTTACACTACAGCTGCAGAAATTAAAGCCATATACTCGATACACTAAAGGGGGAAAGCAGAAAACAGAAACACTAAAGGGGGAAAGCAGAAAGCAGAAAGAGGTTTACAGTTTGTTCAGATGTGCTTTTCCTTAAAGGGTTTCCCTGCAGTGATATACATGATTTAGGAACAGCCTTCCAATTAGATCCCATTTGTTCAGTTGTATAGAATGGACTGAAGTCAGTCACTGGCACAGAGGGTCCAAAGGTGATGGTTCTACTCCATTTATGACTTAGGGGTATTTAGGGCTTGGCTGTGGTCAATGTTAAGCAGGAGGAGTTCTTCCCCAGGGAGAAATGTGTGACTTAGAAAGAGAAGAGTACAAGGCTGGGACAAGAGAGGCTGCTGTCGAATTTAGAATGGGAGTTTCCCCAGAAGACCAGGCAACCTTTCCCTCACCTTCCTCCTGCAGACTTTATTAACATTTCACAGGCTTACGCATTTTGTGCAATTACTGCCATCTTGATTAAAGTTAGCTTAAATCAGTTTTAATTTAGCTCAGTTTAAACAAAAAGTACTGTTAAAAATGGTGTCCAGCTTCCTACAGGCAACACAAAGAATGGGAGAGGTCTTTTGTTGCCTCTCAGTGGATCTGGGGCAAAAGTTCACTCTGTCTGGCAACAGTGAACACAAATGAAAATCTTTGAAACCTTGGCTGGTTATGTCTTAGAGTATCAAGAAAAATGAACTGACTTAAAAAAAAATCCTTTCAGTTCTGAAAAAAAATACTCCTTTCCTGGTATTGTGTACTCACATTATTTTATTAGACCTTCCCTACTGGGCAGCTTTCCAAATAACCTAGGTTTTCTTCCAGCAGCATGTGTGAACAGCCCACACACATGTAATTCAGGTTCCACCCCAACTTTTGTGTTTTTGGAGCAGTAGGCCAGCTGAGTCAAAGTGTCATATGTGTGATGGTAACAGGTTAGAAGGGCAGCATCACCAAACAACACTTGAGAACAGCTTATTCTGTACCTTTCATAGAAAATGTCACTGAAGCACAAAAGACCTGACTGGATCAATGAAGCCATAGTCCCGCAATTTCAATTTATGAAAAACTCTGGCACACAAGCTGAAGCTTGTTGTATCATCAGTGCAAAACTTATCTGCTTAATATACAGTAGGGGTATTGAATCTATCCCCAGTGATTAGTCCAGCAGAATCTTAGATTATGGGAAACAAATTCAAGTTCTCCAACACTTCTCTATATGAGGAATTAATTTCCTGCCATCTGAAATACATTTATGATCAAATTAAAAAAAAAAAACCCAAACACCAACTGTGTGTTACCTGTATGTACCAAAAAAACTCATACAAAAATCATTATGAGGACCTGAAAAGGAGGAATAGCTCTATTTCTGGCACGTTTCCTAGGTGTGAGCTTGGTCTGACAAACCAGTGTAATGTGGGATGACTTAGCTAGGCAGCTCCAGGATCAACCCTGCTCAGACTGTCTGGCACTGTGTCTGACTTCAAAAGAAAATCTTGCCTCATTTCCTCATGAAGTCAATAAAAAACTTAGATCCTAGGCAGTGATCTGAGTTTCCAATCCCCAACAATTCTCAGCCCTGTGGATGTGCAAACAGTGTGTTTCTATTGTCAAAGCTCTCTATGCGTTTCCAGCTGGGCAGTGATAATGACAGGGGTGCTTCCAGCATGTGTGGCCCTTTACAGCCCAGAAATATTGGATTTGCAAGCCAGTCCATTCCAGATGAGATCATATCCTGCCCTCCACCTCCTCCCCATCAAAGCTGGGTGATTTACAGTCACAGATTTGCAATCCCTGTCAGCAGTCTGCAGGGACTGCAGGATGCAGCCTCAGCTCCTAGATGCCTTGGTGACACACACCAGATTCCAGGAGCTGCAAACCCTGTCTTGGGCACCCAGTAAGAAATGTACCCATTTGACACCATGAATCAGCTTCCTCCCACACAGAGCTACATTCCCAAGCAGTCAGACTCCCAGCAACACTGTGAGCAAGGCCAGTGTCGAACAAGGTGAAACTGGTCTAACTTGGGGAAAATTCTTGGCACATAATGTCACAAGTGCCTGTAGGCGTGCAAGTGCTCACACACTGCATTGTTAACAGCAATAACTCGTGACACGTTACCCTTTGCACAGGATACACTTTCTGCTCTATCTTCCTTAGTTTGGGGAATTCACAATCTAACACATATATATATATGTATCTTGCTACTCCTATTAAATTATTTAACTTTCACATGAAACACTGCATAAAAACGTATTGTGCAGTTTAAACTTATCCTGAAGATGACTAATATAATCACGTACAGCTAAAGAATAAAAGAAATGTAAAGCAAAAAAGGACTATAGAGGACAGTGAAGCTTTGGTTCTTTCTGATTCAGATTCAAGTACTGCACCAGGCAGGTTCATAATCACCATTTCTCCTTGATCATTAATAAGTAGGCATTCTTCCCAGAACAAGTTTATTGTTCTGGCATTGCTTTTTCTTTTGTACTCCCTGTTATCTCAGGTGAATCTAGCTGTTCCTAGCTTAAGGTTCCCAAAATAAATTTTCTTCCTACAATAAATAATTTGATGCTTCACAGCAATTATTATTTAATCTTAGGATGTATTTGAACAGTTCTATCAGTCATATTTCATGCCTAGGCAATAACAATGTACAAGCAAACTACTGCATCTGACTCATTGCCAGGAAACTTAAAGCCTCTGGGTTTACTTACTTGGAGAAGACAAAGCTCTCCTCTTAAGAGAGGTCTTCAGTGTAGGATTGTAGGACTCTTCACCATGATGTAAAGTCTCCTAAGGCCCTTCCACCAAAACAAGGGAACTTTTTTCTGAAAATTCCTCAATAAATACACACATATTTTGTCTTCCTTGAGTTATGACATACCTCAGTAATAGGAAGGACATGCCTGAGAGAAGCTCACTCTAAACCTCTGGTAAGTGTATTTTGTATAAACGACATTGCAAAAACAGAAACGTACCTCATCCCCATGCATATTAGCAACATACTTGAACTCTGGAATGCCAATCATATGATGGGTTGGAAACCTTCCCAGAACAAGAACCCACAGGTCTCTACCTTTAAGAGGGGAAGGGGAAAAGACATTTTTTTAAAACAAGTGTAAAAGCATACAAGCCTTAGAAGAATAAAAAGAGTTGGTCATTAAGACCATTATACAAATTCTCATATTTCATTGGTGCCCACTCAGTCCTATATATAACATATCAAAGTAGACTGTGCGGTTCTTTTATTCTATGAATATTTGCAATATTAGTTATAAGAATAAATATGCTTTACCTTCTGCCCAAGTATGTAATAACTCCTGCAACTACTAAAGCATTTAATCAGGTCTAGAAAAGAAGGCTCTTTTTTTTTTTTTGGTAATAAACATTTTTCAAATTAAATTTAGCAAATAAGACCACTGTTCACCCCCCCCCCCCCAAATTTTAAATTATAAGACTTTTTTGAAATATATACAGAAGTTTTTATTATAACAAAGAAAGAACATCTGGTTTTGTACTAAAGACAACACAAAAAAGCTAAACACATTCATGCATTACTGCTCAGAAAACAGGAGGTACCAGAAAGAGCTGTATCAGAGACATATTTTAAATACATCAGCAGGGAAAGAATTAATAGCTACAGAAAGAGTATTAGTTAGGACCACTAAAGCTGCAAAAGAAGCTGAACTTTAAGTAACAAAATGAACATACATATATTTCAGAATTCCACACTTAAGTGCTGCAGAGAGGGAGAGGAGAGGGCATTTTTTGTTACTATTTTTAGTGATACTGTGGCATTTCAGACCTCATCTGCAAATCTGTGCTTCCCACTAGTCGGCTCAGTGAAGTGGAAAACTCAAGTTTCAGTAGATGGCAGCAATGAAACTGGACCAGTTCCTTGATAATGGCAGTGTCAGGCTATAGATTGCTAATGCCCAGACCTCACAAGTGTGCTACCTGTCCCCAGCTCCACTGGGGATTGTTGGGATCTGTCTGAGAGGAGCCCAGCTATCACTGCTACTTGCAGGAACAAGGAATGTAGGAAGTGCTATTTGCAGTACTATAAAAAGTCTTATTTCCTAAATCTCTGTGGATCATCAAATCTGAAGTAAACAAACTCTGTTTCATATCATCTTCCCATTCCTGAAGGCACGACCCCTGTAGTCATGCACATGCCCCAGCATTTCTGTTTTCTTTTCTAGCTATGTGACTAACTCTCAGCAGCTATACCACAAGGGTCATGACTTCAGGAATGGGAGAAAAACTTGAAGAGGACTGAAGCAACACTGCAAGATGCACTGAAATAGTTGTAAGAGAGGTAAAACTGAAGACAGATATTGCCAAACTAAATTCTCAGTTAGCAGAATCAGAGTCTTAGGATCAAGAAGCAGCAAGACAGTGATGAGTGGGGACAGATTCAACAAAGAGTGATCTCAGTATCCCCTGGTTTTACATCTGCTCTTGAAGACTTTGTTCAACCACTGTAACCATGCTAAGCACAAAGCTGTGAGATAATGCTACTGACTCTTTCATTAAAGAACAACATGGGCAAGCAATTCATACTTTTAAAAAGAATTTTGTGGCAACTGATTGGGAAGAAAGCTAGTTATGTGGCCTTGTTCTATGTAGAGCCACTCTTTCATAAAAAAAGAAAAAGCTTGATTTCTGTAAGCCTAGAGAAGCTGCAGGGTGGAGAACCCAAAGATACTAGCTTTTAATCACATTCTTCTTCAAAATGGAAAGAAAGAGAATACACAAATCATATCATCCTAGCCCTTCTCCCCCCCGAGACCTCCAGAGGTCTCCTCTAATCTCAACCATCCTGCAGCTCTGTGAAAAGAGATGACAAGTCTTGCTGTACTAGCATATGTTTGGAACTGAAAACAATCCTAGTAGTGAAAAAACTATTACTCATAATCAAATGTGGACAACAAACTCAACTTACTTTCCAACTCTGCAATGTGTCATTCTCTCTACAGTTGTATCCTGGGGCAACTTGCAATGAATTACCAAGAAAGTTCTTCCAGAACGCTCCCATGATTCTCTGTCCTTATGCCCTCTAAGCCCTGCTTCCCAGCCCTCATTCCCTCTACTGGAAGGCAAGTTCAGACATCCCTCCTTGGTATCAGTTGCCATGTGGGCTTCTGCACCAGGAGGAACACACCTGCTTGCAGCAGCAATTGCAGCCTTTCCGCCGCGGCCCAAACCTAAAGGTGGCAGCTCATGGTATGTACTCAAGCAAAGAGTCCAAGTAGGGCTAAAGTGCTCTAGATGTTTCCATCATTTAAGATTTTCTACAAATAATAGTGTCTTCTGATTTCAGATTTAAAAACAATACTGGCAGTGTCTTGCCATCAGCAGTACTCATTCGTACTGCTCTCACTGAGAGTTACACTCATGGGAAACACAGGGAAGAGCTAAGTATAGACTAACATTAAGTATTTATGTAAATTGGTCTTTCCTGCATTAGTGTTAAGTGCTTAGGGTTTGTGTGAGGACCATCTACACGATAAACACTCCCATGAGCTGAGATACCTGTTATTTCCTGGCATTTCCAGCTTGTAAGAAGTACTAAACCTTCAATTAACAATTAAAATACATTCCTGGGTCTGCTCAGCCTGCAGTACTGGATAGTGTATCTATGAGGGATGATGTAAGATTTCTTTCCATACGGCTGTAATTAACTGCATATAAAAAGTTTCAGCATATGGACAGTTTCCTTTAATCAGCAAAGCCTAGATAAACTCTAGTTTGGTACCTGAAGGAAATAGCTAAGCCTCCTCTCATGCTTTGAAAACCCATTTCTCACTGCCAAATTGCCAAACCAAAACTGACGTCAACTAATTAGTGAATTATATTTCAAGTGATGAAGACAAACGTGTGTTTCTAACTGTGTGTCTCAGGACGAGTAACAAGACTTGCATTGGAGCAGAGCCAGACCACACAACTTCTAGGGGAATGAGAAGCCTTTTTAACTTTTTAAGATGTTTTCTAGCATTGCCACTAGTTTGCAACAAGTGTCAGTATTCTAAACAGATGTACAAAACACGGTAATTAAAATGAAGATCTGAAACTGACCTTCAGATCTAGTGGGAAAGAAACCAGATCAATTTGTAGATGTTGGAGTCTGGATTGTGCTCCCTGTCTTTGTTCTGAACTTTATTTCTGCTTTTCTTCACTTTGTTCTTTAGAGCTTCATTTATGAAAAACTTGTCATTTCAAAGAAAGTTATGGCTAGAAAATGAAGGGAAATGACTGGGGAATGGCTCAGACCAACTTTCAGTACCAGTCAGGCCAGAGTACTGATTGAGGAGTTTGCAGGGAAGACCACTTTGACCAAGAAAAAGCCATAGAGTGCCTACAGTCCTCCTGGGCTGGCCATGAGTTGCACACAGGCAGCAACTGCAGTAATGCTGATCTGTGTTGAGGCAGTCCCTACCTAGAAAGATGTAGGACAGAGGAGAGGGGGAGAGATTAATTCTTATTAGAATGCAAGGTCCCAGAGCAATTGAATAGAACCAATCTCAGAATCATTTAACAGCCCAGGTCAGAAGCAACCTCAAGAGATCATCTGATCCAGCCCTACATGGGAAAGGAAACCTAGGTAAAATTATTTAGCACTTTGTTCAATTGCATCTTTAAAACCTCCAGTGAAGAGGACTCTGCCTAATTTCTAAGGAAGTAATTCCAGTGAATGATTCTCACTGTAAAAGATTTTCTCATATTGAGAGGAAACCTCTCATAGTGCAACTTGTACCCATTACCCCTTGCTTTTTATCACGTGGCTCCTTGCAAAGAGAGAGGATCCATCCTCATTGTAGCCACTCTCCAAGTACTAGAATTCTGTGATAAGATTCTCCCCTAAGCATTCTCTTCTCCAGGCAGATGAACCTCCTCGGGGCAACATTGTTTTCCAGTAAAACACTACCACAGCCAATGAAGGACTTCAAGAGTAATTCCTTTTGCTAAGCTATCACCAGCAGCACCCTTGCCCTGAGGCACTCTGATTTGTCATCCCCTATTCAAGGTGAAAAATCGAAATCCATTTTGGAACTTTTCTTCTGCAAGGGGACTGCCCAACAACACACATGGCTTGATTCAGATTCTAACAGAATTTGAAGTTCCAGTACATTATTTGTATAACCAGAAATGGTTAATCAGAATGACTGATACAGCAGTACTGCAGAAGTAGCCTTACAAATATGAATAAATATGTGATTTTAATCTAGCCAGACTGAGTAAAACACCTCCAAAATAAGCTACATACCTGAAGCTGAGATCAGACAAACATCTCTAAGAAAAACTGTACATCAAACTCTTTTGTGAGCATTTATCCTTACTTTCAGGTATACCACGGTCCACTGACCGTAACGAATAAAAGTTGATATGCCAAGAAGAGCTAGGACACTTTAAATATAAGAAAGTCTTCAAGGTACTTTAAAGAATAAATAGATATAGATCAATCACATATATCCACCAGGCATATCTGCCAGTATTCAGCATGGTGCTTGGGTAAGCAGAAAAAAAGCCAAAAGAAGCCAAGGTAACATTCAGCTACAGGTCTATCACAGCCACTGAGTCACTATGTGGGGCCACTGCTAAACTCAATATCTGGCCTCCTCCCACGGATCCCTTATTACAGGCATAAGGCACTCTCTCTCAGCAAAAAGTAAATAGAAGTATCATTTTCCCACTATTTAATCAGTTCCTATCTACTCCAAGAGATTGTACCAGTCACTCTAAATTAGAGTCAGCACCATATAAGCAGAACTGATGGAATAAACAATGACTCTAAAAACCACTAGACACTGTTTATTTGTATTCAAAGCACTTGAGAAAGGAAGGGAGTCAAAACAATTCATGGTTCACATGCTTGCTTATCTTCCCAAAGGTTTACAAACCTTTGGTTGGTTGGGACATCCATAGCTGTTTTGGACACTTTCACAAGGCTTGTATCTTATGAGAACAGCAACCCTTTCTTTCCTATGTACATGTGAGTCATCACTGTACTATGTCCAGTTCTCATAATCAATTTGAACACACTCTTTACACAAAACCATGAAAAATTGCCAATGCAGAGCACAGTATCTACAACAGTACCTTATACGTTATTTGAAAAAAAAAAATCAAGAAATAAAAATAAATTTGTAAAAGCCAAAGAAAAACAAACCAGAGGGAATACTGGTTTTAAATTAAGGTATGCTAACCTTATTCAGTATTGCTCATAAGAAGATGAGAAGACCATAGACACATAGGAACAGTCTGAGCAGGCTTTTTCTACTGTTTACACTGACTGGTTTCATATTTACACCCAGAAACCAAATAGACTATTTTTCCTTTCCACTAACTCTTGTCTCTATCACCACAGGGTTTTTAAACCTAGTTCTAAAAAGGTGTACTTCATTTTCTGAGAAAGCTATGAAACTGGTATGCATTTAGTAATTTTCAGAAAAGCTATTGTATACATGAAAGTAATAAATATTAGCCTTCACAGCAGTACCATTGACTCATCATGAATAAAGTGATTGCTTGTAACACAAGCTGGCCATAAAGGAGAGGAGTGGTTTGTTTTAAAGCGCTGTTTATCCAGATTTAACAGTTTTGTTTAGCCCATGCTTTTATCTCCAGAGGCAGAGGACATCAGAACTATTTCTGCCACTTGAAGGTAACAGAGTTACACTACAGGCTGTGGTTCATACCTGGCTGAGAAGTTGCTGGTGCACTGTGAGGATTTCAGTTCACTGAAGCACCTCACCAAGAGACTTGCTACACCTACCCTGTAAAAATCCTTGTCAGATCTTAGACATTATGTTTGCCTCAAGAATAGGAAGCTCAAAACCATACACATCTCAACACTGACAAGCAGACTCCTACAAATCCAGACACTGAGTGGTTCCCCCCACCCTTATTTTTTCCGGTGTTTTTTTTTGATTTTTTTTCTTTGTTTGTTTGTTTTTAACTCAATAAAGGAGGAAAAAATGGAGGCTAGATTAATTTTTTAAAAATAATCCAGTCTCTGTCGTGATCATCTGTTTCTGATTTAGTTAACAAGCTACACTAGTCTGACCTGTTGTTTTCAAATTGTCTCCTAAAACAGGTAACAAAATGTCTCTGTAGAAACATAAGCAACTGGCTTCCAGGAAAGGTAACAAAGACACAAGGCAACAACTAAGAAGCAGGCTGTGTTACTTACTACCTACAAGTAATTTGGTCCTTAGTCTCTTGAACAAACATGTTCCCACGGCCTTTGTTTGTTCTTGGGATTTTGAGATCAGCCTAATGAAATTATGTATCAAAGCAAGTTTTGTACTTCAGGCACTCCACAATCAGGAAACGTGCTTAATCAGAGTCATCCTGGTTGCACATTGCTTGAAGTGCATACCAGGGAAGGCACCTGTGCCTACCTTATTTCTGTAATTTTCTCTAGCTGTTCTTTGGAAAACAGAATAATGGACCAGACTGAACTTTTGAACTGGCACAGTAGAACTACATTTCTTATTGAGAACAGAAATAGCTTTTATTTTAGATTTAGGAAAGTGTTACCTTTTCAGATGTGCTCAAGCTCTGTTTAAATGCCCCAGGTAACTGCAAGACCACGGATGTAGAACACACTGGCTAGGGACAAACAGGAAATGTAGCTCAACTGTCCTAAATCCACTGTGAGCTCAGCATGTTACATACTAGCTACAGTAATTTAACTGAGTAACTCCTACTGCCATGGTCTGACCTTTCCCATAACAACAAGTCCTAGATATCAAACTGCAGAATCATCTGCTTAGAAACATCCTCTAACCTCTTTCTCACATTTGAGCCACTGCATAGCTTATAAGAGTGAACAGTTTTACAGGGAGGATATTCTCTCAGTTGTGAGAGGAAGAGATTTACAGCCAGTCCAATGCGTTATCTTTTTCTACGTCCATTTTATAAAATTAATCTTCTAATTAATAAAAAGTTCCAAAAGCAGAACTTTCAGAAAGTTTAGAAATCATGTGCATATTCAGATTTCATTCCAAGAAAAGTCCCAGCCCTAAAATCCATCTAGATCTCTCTTCTACATAAAAACATGTACAGAACGACTGTCTAATGAACAAATGCCTCGTTGTAAGAAGTCTTGCAAACAATTAATTAATGTATTATAAGTAGGTCTCCATGTACTTATGTGAACACAATATGCCACAGCTACATACAGCAAACCTTTAATTAGGTATCTCTGAAAATAAGCAGGGCTGGTTCCTTCAAGGATCTACAGCCAGAGGTCCTAGGCAGAAAAGCTGGGCGGAAGGGATGCAGGGCACACTGCTCTTCTTTCATGGGAAGTGACTGGAAAGCTACTAGAAACACTTTTCTACTTTTTCTACTAAAAAGTCTCATTGTCTTTAGTGGTAGGAGGGATGTGTTACCAAGTTCTCCTCAAGATAAAAGGAGAATGCAGACAAATTGACCGTCTGGGTACAACTGAGGCACAAGATAGGAGTTTTATTCCTTTAAGTAAGTTTGTGATTAGGATCATATTTCATTTACAGGGCTAAAAATGTATGCACAATGCTCCAAAATGCAGAATCCTACAAGCAGTGGGGGGGGGGGGGGGTGGGAGGAAATCATTCATTTATGTCCATCATGCACTATTGTTAGTATCCTGAGCTCTGTATTTTAGGTAGTTTTAAAACAAACAAAACCCCCAAACATAAAATCTCTTATATATTTACTTCCTCAGCACCAGGAAAGGATATGGATACTGCATCCACCAGCTGAAATTGCTGATTCTATGTTACAGGAGCTCCAGAGCATTTCTGACTTCACTGCTGTGAATTACAATACCCAGTAATCAATTCTGCCTATTTCTAAACAAACACAAAAAGCTGCGAAGTCTTGTTGATGGAAAACAGGATGGCTGCAGCATTAAGACCTTTATTACTCTGAAAAAAAGGTTGACAAATATATGCTTCAACCAGACAACTACAAAGCAAAAGGTAGAGAGGAAGCAGGAGAACAGAGATTTTTCCCATAAGTCTGATTCTAAATAAACGCTACTCACATGAGCAGTGTACTATTTTTAAACAGATCAGATCTTTCAATTTTGAAGTCATAACATGACAATTTCAATACTAGATAACAGTTTATAGGAAAAACATTTGATCTATGTTGCTAGGATAGGTTCCCCTCAGGCCTTTGTTTGTTTGTTTTAAATTTATTTATTTATTTATTTATTTATTTAGGTTGGGACAGAAATCTCTGATACAGCATGTTCCACAGGAAAAAACAAACAAACTTTCCCACAAAATTTTCTTCAAGAAATGTATTTAAGTAGGAGAGATCATAGAAGGCAGGACAAAAATGATTGACCAATTCAGAGCAAGTGTAAAGAAAAGAAAGTTTAAGCAAATAATTTTACTTTCACTGCAAGAAAATAGCAATGTGCTCAGAGCCAGTGACTGCATCTCCAAGACTAATGTCTAAGGTTATCAATCTTTTTACCATCTGTCACTGACCAAACAACACACTTTTTATAAATGATTAATGTAAAAATCATAGTTATACTGACAGGAAAGCAAAGTTAAATCATTATCATCAGATAAAATCTTAGTACTTGGCTATTGCAGGACTCATTGCACACAAACTACTTGTGTCACATCACAGGATTCAAACTGCTAGAGGATGCAGTGTATGAATCTATATGAAATATGAATCTATATTTCAGCACTGAAAGAATTTTTATCTTCAGTTAGAACAAATAGACCTAGAATTTAAGGCTAATACAGTAATGGTGAATTCTATTTAAACACATGATTTAGAGCAAAATTCAGTTGGGAGCTGAAGACTAAAGAATACAAGCTAACACTTCTTGTTTTTAACGTCATGATTCAGCTTTCACTAGATAAACCATGAAAGAGCCTGTACTTCTTCTCTGTTTTATTTCCCTTTTCCATCCCAGTGACTCACATCATGTGCTGCAAATAGAGTTTACAAGGCTATTACTATCAAGCCCACCTGTGAACCCAAACACCTTTCAATAACAACACGAACATGTAAACCTACTTAGAATCTTGTTAATATATATTTACATGCCACGCATACTGTCAAAGACAAGAACAAAGATAGTTATGAGGAAAGACGCAAAAAGAACAAGTGACACTTAACAGGAAAAAGTCTTCAGAAGTGGGCAAGCAAGGATAAGAATTTGACTATCACAATAAGTTTTAGAATGCCCATTTTTACATGGAACGCTGGACTGGAGCCAAGCAACTTTACTATGATTTGAAACATGGGGCCCTCAGAGTGGAAAATGTCTCATTCATTCTTGTTTCTAAAAATGAACTTTGAAAAACCTTAATGCTTATATTATCTATATACACCATACTTGCATGATGATCCGGTAAGGAAATTTGTGGCGGGCGATAAGGAAGAGAGAAGGGAAGAGATATGGAGGATTGGAGACAGGAGGAAACTCATCTGCAGCAGTCAAATGGAACAAACCTAAGGTAATGATCTTCTACAAAAATATATCTCACATAATGTAACCACAGAAAAAATAACTACAATATAGTCTTTAAAGATATTTGCTATGGATTTTCATCTAGATAATTTGTTTATTTTTAAGACAAAAAGAATCCTATTACCTTTCACTCTTCTTCCTTCTTTCATAAACACTGGTACTAGCATTTAATAACGGGTAACACTGAGAAACTTACCTTGAAGTACAGTGGGTTGTATACAACCTTCTCATTCTATTTTTGTGCAGTACCAGAACCCCTGAGCCAACCCAATGATAATTCCAGTAGAATACAAACATTTTATGGATAACATATTTCAGTTTTGCTTTCTCCAGCTGTAAAACTTGTTTTCTAGTACTTCAAACAAAGTAAAAACATCCAAAATATAGAGGTCTATAATGTAAATTCAATAAAATTGCACTCTACTATTGACGGTAGTAACTCAGGCTTCTTCCATACTGTGTCACAATAAATAACTTAAAATGAGTTCCTATTTTTTCCCAGCTACATACACAGATTATTAATGTGTAGGTGACACAAGTACAATGGCCTTTTATTATTAAATATTTTCACGGAAGTGCAGTGACCCTTAAATCAGTGCTCCCCTCTTCAACAGCCACTCATAAATGCCTAAAGGTATCAGTGACACTGTATCATAAGATTTAAGTTGACCTCTGGCACATCTTGGGCACGCATTCCACTGATGTTGGAGAGGAATGCTGGACAGGTTAATTGCCTAGGTTTTCTATTGACTGTATTACCCATTGCACACAGCACTACCTGAGTCCTGATCCCTAGCACACCCTTTTGCTGAAGTCACAGCTGCTTATCAGATGGAAACCTGGGCATGCTCATTCCCTCCTGTTTTCCAAGGAGGAGAACACATGAACGCAGGCAGGAAGAAGGCATAATGTGCTCCAACAGGCAGTTGAGTCACTGAGAAGCCTGGCCTGCTGGGAGCCCCGCTGAGCACACCTTCCCTGTAGTCCACAGCACAACCCATGCACACAGCCACGGGTGAGTCCTGCATGAACTATAAAACCCACAGCAACCACACACACACCCTGCACATTTCAGCCTCTCTTGTTTACAGAGCAGGAATAATAAATGCTGATAAGCAAGACTCACTACTTAAAAACAAATAAAAATAATTTCCTCTGAAGTTAGCAAAATGTTTAAGATTAATGGATAGAATGTGTCCGTTCAAGGGCAAGAGAGAGAGCAACTGAATGTTGGTGGTCACTAAGCATCAGAATCGGATAACTAAGCCACATAGTTCTCAACCAAAGAAGCTTTCAGGACACCTCTTTTGCAAGGTAATTCTAAGAACTTCAAGTGGAACCAGAACAAAATCTGGCCAGTTTGTTTTAGGTTTTTGTCTCTCCAGTGATAAAATCTGCCAAATGGATATTAATATATAAAGTTGACTTTGAAACTTCACTAGGTAAAGACAGGGGGGACTTTTACCGTACACAACCTTTCCCTCAGTGAGCAGAATCTGGCCTGAGGATGTTTTCAACTGTCCCAAGTTGACTGGAATGCTAAAAATGCAGACTGGCCTCCAGAAAATCTATCTAAACCAAGCTGTAATTAGCATGCTATCACTTTATCTCAATCCAGAGTGTATCTGAAAAGACTTTTTTGAGTGTGGATCTACTACAAAAGTTACTCCACTCTTCCAGTACCTGGCTGTTTTTGTCCTCCTAAGGAGTTCATCAGGTCTGTTAGAATCCTTAAGTCAGCTTCCCACCACCTTCATTTTCTTTTCAGAGAATAACAGCAGCACTGTATCTTGAGCAATGAAAAGCCACAGATCTTACACGTACGTTGACTATTTTCCTTTCGGTAATGCACTCTAAGATTTGCTTGCTGAAGAGTCAGTCTGTTTTTCACTGGGGTGGCATTAGGCAGGACGTGTTCATATGATTACACCAGGTCCCATTCTCCCATCCCAGACTGATGCAGCTCTGCAGATTCCTCTATTATTATAGAGTGCACACACTGTGCTGAGGTTGGATGTTGGACATGTTAGAAAACTGAACTCCTGACAAAAAGCTTTTATAACTTTATTCAACAACACACCTGAAACAATATAAAAAAATTAAGGTATTTTCTGGACCATCACACATCTCTATCTGCTGCTAAGACCCTATCAGATTTCTCACAGACAAATCACCTATAAATCTTGAGGGATTTGAGGATACCTATTAAATTAGACCAAGAGGTAACACTCAGTGTTGTCAACCAATGAGCTACATCTTTTAAGTTCATTTCTCCCCTCATTTAAGGATAATAGCTTAGCAGATGAGATACATAATTAAATATCATAGCTTCCAAATCAGATCTGGAGACTGAACAGGCCATTGCCAGTCTAGAACACACTGTTCCCAGTAATTTGGCAGAGATGCTCCAAGTAACCTGGCAGTGGGGAATTTCCTTATGGTGATGCAAACCACCACAAAACAAGTAGGGTGTATTTTCATTTGTTTTCCATTGAGGATCGTGGTACAGATTCTGCTGTGCACACTGCTATTATAGTCTACATGCATCAAATAAACACATTATGTAAATCTCACTTCAAATTTATCCATAACAAATCACACTTGACGTTTGAGTTTTATGCAGAAATAACTGATTTGGTGAGAGGGAGCAAAGCACCCCACTTCTTTAGTCTTGACCTTAGCAAGGCTTTCGACAGAATCACAGATTCAGGAATTGCATGGGACTGCTGGAAGTCACCTGGTCCAACTGCTCTCCTTAAGCAGGGCCACCTACAGGCAGCGGCCCAGGACTGTGCTCAGACAGCTCTGGAACATCTCCAAGGATGTTCCCTGAGCAGCCTGTCCCAGTGTCCAGTCAACCTAATGGTGTCCTTGAAAACAAGCTGGGAACATATGGATTAGAGGAACAGAGTACAGTAAGGTCAGAAGCTGATTGGACTGAACAACTGGTGGTTCAAGAGACTAAAGATTATTAGCAGCATTCCTCAGTGTCAGTAAGGGTCAGTACTGGGCCTGATGCTGATTAATATCTTCATCAGAGCCAGGGCTGCCATTCAGAGGTCCCCTGGTAAGATGAAGGATTTTCTTGACAGCAAACTCAAGGAGTTTGACCAAGAAAAATGCAAAATCCTGCACCTGGAACAGAAGAACCCCACAACTGGATTATCAACTCAAGAAAATAACCCCATGCAGATACAGACTGCAGACTGGCCGGGTTGCAGCTGTGCAGCCTAAGGGCTGCAAGGTGGCTCAGGTACCCAGAGGCTCTGTAGAGCCTCCACCCTTGCCCATATTCAGAAGGAGAGAGGAGAGGGCTCTGAGCAGCATCATTAACTTTCAAGTGAGCCTGGCTTTGAACAGCAACTAGGACTGATAGCCTGCAGACCTAAATGACTTTACTATCTGCCTGAAGCAGGTGAGGCTTCTGACATGAAGAGCATTTAGATACTTCTCCTAAAGAACTACATGCAATCACTTTCTGAAGAGGTAATACACAGGTCCCTATCACCCTCCACAATTGGGCTTTTAAGAGTGGAATTTTGTATCTTTGCAGAGCTCTGGGTCTACACATAATGACCAAAACTCAGGCCTTTACTTCACATTCTTCATAGTCCAAGCCTACATGGCAGTATAAATTACTAGATTGCTAGATAAAATCGGAATAAAACAGATTAACAAGTAACATGGGAACAATAGCCATTAATGGTAGTAGTAAAATAATGTCTGTTGGCTTTATAGGCATTGCTTTGATCCATGGGATACTGTATTCCTCATCAAGAATTTTCATATCAGGAATATCAGCTTACTACATCACATTGATCTCAGTTTTATAATACTTAAATTAATTTCTGTTTCTCATCATCAAGAAGTACATTTTGCTATCACAATTTAGCTAAATGGCAGGAGGACAACACTAGTAAACCCATACAAGTGCATGCACATACAGACAGTCTCACTTTCGTCAGCTTAACTGAGAATAGAGGAACAGAACTTCAACCCATGGACCAACACTGAAACTTCATTTTCACCAAAATTCTATAACTACTGTTTTCATAAGACTTTCTTTTAGTATGAGCAAAAAAACCCCCTCAAATTAGACTGTAATTCAATACTGTCCCATACCTCATTCCAGGTGACTCTGAAGGCTCAAGTCTCAACAAAGGTAGAAATATCTTAATATTTAGAAAAAATTGAAAGAATAGAGCAGCACTAAACACTTTTCACTGCCATTCTGCTTTACATGGCACTGAGAATAATGACAAGGAGAGCCCACACAGTTCTCTTTTCACAGTCTGGCAAAGCAGAAGGCAATATATCAAAATCTGATTGATGTTTCAGTGCATAGCTCAATCACAATCAAGAGATGATGCTTTTCCAGTTTTCATGCTGATGGGACTCAGACAAGTTGAACACCTCCTGTTATCAGCTTTCAGGTATCTAGATATGTAAAAGCCAGAGTTTCAATCTCTCAGGTTGGATGAAAGGTTTTTGCCTACCCGCACAAAGATAAGCCAGCTGAGCTCCTGGCAGAAAAGTCATAATCTAGTCCTGTCATCACAACGCCAGCTAAGTTCTCTAAAGGTATGAAAATGAGGATGTGGATAATTGCTAGTTTGTACTGGAGGGAACTGTACTTACAGGAACTAATCTCTTGCATGGATGAATAACATAATCCAGTCTAATTCTGCCTTTGATGAAACCAAAACCAACACAGTTTATATAACTTTAAGACTCCTTGTCTACTGTCTGTCTCAAGGCAGAAGGCACGAAAATGTCGTCATGATCACCTAGCAAGAAGAAGACAGATTTTTATTCTTTTAAACACAAGCATGGATTTGATAATAGATGCTACAAGTGTCTCCTTCCAGTGGTAAGAAATGGGATTAGAGGAACAGACGATGTTTCTAAAGAATGGATTTTCTATCTAGCTTTATAGCTCTTCTCAGAGTGATTTAGTTTTTTGAACTAAAATCTAATAAAGCAGTTTGAGTTTTTGGGTGTGTTGGTTTTTTCGGTTTTTTTTCTTTTTTTGCTTAAAAATAAACAGATTAAACAGATGTACATTAAAGTCCATATGCTAGTAAGCACTAATCTTTAAAATCTCTTTTTAAAAGTTAGCCACTTCCCCCCCAAATTTATGGTAAGAAAGTAGCAATCATAGAGAGATAAATTAAAATATCAGTATAAGGTTAGAAAGGTGATTACTGATTTGAGTACATTTTCCTGTAAGGTTTGAGACTGAAATCCTGTTCTTCATCTACAGCACAGCACCTTGTATCGCAAAGGTATTTTTAACACAACCACAAGTTAGAAAACACACGTCTTTAATCGTAGTCCCACCCAGAAGGGGCACTTGGCAAAGGGGTCCCACATATCTACGCTCCATAAAGACGGCCCTCTTTCTGAAATTGCCACTCAGGACGTTTCCAGTTCTCAGAAATATAAGGGTTGGGAGAACTTTTTCCCTGATGACAGGGATGATGCTTCAGCCAGAGTGTGTTATTCACGCTTAAGCAAGAGGAAGACGAAACTTCACAGAGGTTTGTTAGAGCAGCCCCGCAGCCAGGAAGAGCCCACAAAACGCCACCTTTACCCACACCTGCCCCGATTTAATTAGAACAAAAAGCCTTTTCCTCCCTCGTCCCGCCGCCCTTACCTTCCACCGATCGCCCGATGCTGTGCAAGTGTGTGAGGGAGGGGTTCGCGGCGTGAACCCCCCTCAGGTACTGCTCCAGCTCCTCGCTGTGGTGGTACTTAAAGTCCAGCGCGGCCCCCGCAGAAACCAGGCAGAGGATGAGGATGCCCACCACGTCCTGGAAAGAAACAGATGAGGCTCTTTCCGCGGCCGGCCGGCCCGCGAAGAGCCCTCCCTGGCCCCCAGCCTGCGCCCTGCAGGTGCTGCCCGCCCTACCCCCGCCGCTGCCCTCATGCTGCCGCCGCCGCCGCCGCGCCGCCACTGCCGCCCGCCCGGGCGGGGGCCGCCATCCCCCGCGGCCTCGCCCCGCCCCGCCCTGCCTGACGCCGCCTCCATCCACTCAGCTCCCCGGCCCGCCCAGGGGTCGGGGCCCGGGGGGACACGGCCCTCCCCTTGTCCCTTGTCCCTCCCTCCTTCCCGCCTCGCCGGAGGTTCTCACCTGCGCGGGGCACGGCCCTCAGCTCTGCCCTCTTCTCGTCAGTCCCTGCTGGTTTTTCCTCGTTTTTCTTACCGGAGGGCGTGAGCGGTCTGTAGGGATTAAAATACCCCAAACAACAAACCGGGGAGGGGTGCAAATTTTCATGTTCTGACCTTTGGTGTTGTTCCGATTCACAAGAAGGGTTGTTAAATAAAAGCCAAGCTCCTCCTCAGCACCCGTGTGGTCCTGGCGTGTGCTCAGGACGGCAACACCTGGGGCCCAGAGACAAAGCCTGCTGCATGAGCCGTGAGAGAATTTATCTGCAAATCCAACAAAATCTCCACCTAGCGCTATTTTTGCTTTGGCTTGTTTTGTTTAAAGATGAGTTTTTAATAGGCTTGTATTCACATACTAAAAGGTCTGGATTCTGTCTACAGAATTAAGTGCTTTTCTTGGTTCTCCACTAACCACATTGCCTTGGGGATATATCTTGGTCTTGGGATTCACCACAAAGACTTTTTCATCACCTTTTGTTGTCTTGAAGATTGAAAAGAATTAAGAGAAAGAAAGTTAAGCTGGCTTGCAGCAACAAAAATTAGGATAGTGTCTGCATTTATTTTAAACTATGAATGTGGACATAGCTGTGTATTAGAATACAGCTTCTGGTAAATTCTGTATAATTCTACTAAGAAAAAAGTTATAACCACTAGTGGGATTTCATCTGCTTTCTTCTGAAATTTGCTATGCTGGGTAATGTCAGAAAAGGATGTTAAAGGAAATTAACCTATGAGTCAGTCCCAAATAACAAGTCCTGTATTCCAAATAGAATACACCATATTTAACAAAAGTTCTTGTTAAACAAGAACTTACTGTTAAATTTAAAAGTACCTTTTTTTTTAACATGAAGTTTTGAGAAAAAAATGTTGAGACTGTATTTTAATGCAACTACCTGTAGTATCCCATTGTACCAGAGGCATATATATCTAAAAATGCTAAATGTCCACATCCAGAACCCTCTTAGTTCATGAGAAGGATTTCCATATCATATATGACATACAAGAAGGGATGTATGCAAATTATGAGGCTTCTTGACTAAAAGAGATCTGTATTTCCATTGCATAGGGTTCGGTCCAGGATGGTATTCTGGAGGAGGGGACAGATCCAGAGCCTTTCTCCCATACACTGACTCCACCTCATTTTAACTCTTATAACTTAAAAAACCTTCTCTCTCCCATTCACAAAACAAAATTCTTGTGAGACTTAAACATGAATGTCTCCTACATTCTGTAAAAAAGTAAAAAAGTTGATAGTTGATTTTGGTAATTTTGGTTATACTTACTGTGTGAAATGGGAAAGAAACTGTGGAGTTACAATGCAAATATATCTGCAGAGAACCAGGAGGGGGAAGTCTCAAGTATGTGAGCTTCCTATTTGAATTCATTTGGCTATAATATTCATATTTATAGGCTCCTTGAAAGATGATCTGGACACACCACTTGAGTAAGCAGGGAAGAAAACACACTCAGGTGGTAATCCCACATAAACATACCTGGAAACCTTCCCAAGATAATCACATGAAATCAGAGAGCTCTGAATTCAAGACAGAGTAGGGTGTTGGCAACAGGGTAAAAATCACAAGGGGTGTAAAAACTTAATCTCGGTGAAATAGCTAAAGTAATTTTTGATACTGGGTTATCACACAGTGTTATCTCATTTGGAAATTACACCACCCTCTAATGTAGCCAGGATAGTCATGGCTAAATGAGAGCATTATTGCATATAGGAGTGTTCAAAATGATAGATTGTTTCTGTGCCAGGTGCTCGCAAGTTAAAACAAGCCAGCCTGTTTGGCAATATTTGAGTTACATGTGACAGAATCAAAAAAGATTTTTTCCTCTCCAACCTGCACAAAATTCAAAGATAAACTTGAATCGCCTTCCACAAAGTCAGTTTAAGCCAGCCTGGACTAGTCATAGTCTGGTAAACACAGTTGTGAGTAAAAGTCAGTACCAAAGATCAAATCCTGGATGAAACTAAACCAGCAGTAAACCTCCCCTTAGCATCAGCAGCTCAAAATCAGGGACTACGTGTCTGAAACTGGTTGCAGTGGTTCTCAGCACTGCGCTTGGCAGTGACCCATATGAGGAAGTGACAAACACAGAGAAGCCAACTCCTTTTGCTGTAAGAAGCATTATTCTCCTCCCAGCGTCATTCTGGATAGCCCACTCAAATGTATTCGTTATTTGGGTTAGCACTTGAGCATGGGATTTGTGGAGAAAAGCCCGCAAGCCCTGATGCGAGCTCGGCAGCGGTGCCCTCAGCAGGAGCTGGCCGGGGCTCGCCGCTGCCGTGCGGAGCGCGGCCGCGTTGCCCTCTAGTGACAGGCACGGAGATCCCTGCCGCAAGCCTCGGTACCAAAAACAACTCACGCAACAGGTGGGCACCACCCCAACACCAGGGCTTCACAGAGGCAGCTGAGATAGGTAATGGCAGCAAAAGGATCTTCTGGAAAATTCTGTGGCTTTGGAGAGCCATTCACAGAGGAGACCTTGGAATTTGAAATCTTAATCAGTTTTTTTGTCATCTTTCATGCAGGATTCCTGCACTTTCCAAAGATCAGTAAGACAAAATAGGTGCACCACATTATAACTGAAGTGTCAAAATATTTTTGGCTAGAAATTAAAAAAGAGGTCGCTAACAAAGATTAAGCTTTGAAGAATCACCACTGCTATTGAAACTCTTATCTGAAATCATGTCCTGGGCATACAGACTACAGCGAGGTGTTTTTTACATTGATGTAACATTAAGGACCTGACAATCAGATTTCTCTGGGGGAAAATCGCAAGATAAAGGCTTGCTCAAGTGAGATGGACCAGACAAGTGAGTTCAGTACAAGTGATGACACAGACACAGGAACTTGATAGGACAATCCTGGATTAGCATAAAACCAGATACAAATCACCTGAATAAACATCAGTGAAGCCATTCTGGTGTATAATATCTGCACTGATGAATTAACAGGCTGATATTAGTATGGCAAAAGATAGATTCCCTGCAAGAGAGAGCACTGAAGTATCAGAAATCTCTCATTGACCAACTGGTTAGTTGTCTTTACAACACTGACAGTTCTCAGCATATTTGGTTCATAAATCTCCTCCCCTCTATCCCAGCATAAGAATTACCCTTGGAGAAGAAAGGGATGCCCTGCTGTGTCTGGTAATCTGCAATTAGAATATGATCCCAAGGGGAACTATTAGCAGCTGGTACTGTTTAGAGCTGTCCAGACAAGCACTGATTCAGCTGGAGAATCTGGAACCACAACCAGCTGCCTGATAATCCTCTCACTCATCCCATCTTGCAAACAGCAAAATCTGCACGCAGCAGAGATTTTGAGCTACTGTGTGACAACAAGTTGTCATGTGCTATGGTAGAACAGGTCAGTTCTGCTCCACACAGGGTTGAAAAATGGCAACATGATCTCATTCAAGACAAAGTTCTTGAGTGTTGTGTCTTGGATATTGTAATACAATTGTAATATTTTCAGCTTTATCTTTCTCCTCTTAAATTGGCTTATACTTGACCTGTCAACAGTCCACACAGAATTAGACGTCATTTGAAAATAAATTATCTTTGGAATGGCATGACCTAATTCTGTACCTGAGGCACTACGTGTCCCTGGGTAGGTAAGAGCATGAGACTAAGAATAGGGAAAGTCAAAAGGGTTTGGTGGGAAGTTCAGTGGCCTATGGACAGATGTATCTCAGGGAAGTAAACAAAAAGAAGGAGAGTGAGGAATGGCCATAGAGATCTTTAGGAGGTGAGAGTGGCCTGGAAGGTGGAAGGGTCACAGATACTGTGTTTGAGAAAAAGCAACTGGGAAGATTTGGCAGGTGAGTTCATATGGAAAAAGATAGAGAGTAGTCTTTCTGCTCACTGACATCTTACTAATTTGATCTCAGGGTAACAAAATTTGAGGGATTTAAGATGTTGACATTGCAGCTTGTCAGGTCTGCTAATTTGTATATGAAATGCATTGCATTTAATGCTGTGGAATTTACAGAGATTCTTCATAGCTGATTCCTTGTTGATATTAAGCAATACTTTTGAGCAATCTGAAAATTATCTCAAGAAGTGGAATCATTTCAGCTTTAGCCATTTGGAAAATTTGTCAAGTTTTGAAATAGCATTTTGCCATTTTTGCTAATTACCTTCAAATCAAAATGTGTTTTAATTGCCATTGTCAAGAACAATGCAACACTCTTACTCACAGTGATGGCAAGTTTGTCTCCTAAAAACAAAATTCCTCCAGACCACTTAGCATATCTGTTTCAAGTAAACAATGGTGCCATTTCTTGAACAGGAACTTAAGACCCTTTTTGGAAAATTTCATTGTGTAATAAAACAATCCTTTATTTCTCTGCACTGATTTATGTATAATGGGCCTTTACACAGACAACTGAGTAAACAGTGTGCACTGAAATCTCCTGTCAATGAAAAGTACATATTACGATGTTTTGCACTAACCTTTTTCTTCTGGGAAAGAAATGAATGGGAGCTTTCCAGATATACAATAGCTATGAATTTGCTGACTGGCAGTTTAAAAATGAATGTTTAGTGGTGCAATAAACAAAGATGCCACTCCTTTGACCATAGTGAAAGCAGATGGCAAGATTTCTTGGATTAGTCTGTACTGGCTGTGCACTGGTTAGACTGTCATTTATTAAACCATATTGCTCTGTATAGGCTCCATTTCTCTGAAGATAAGGGTATGGGTTTGTAACCAGCTTAAAGCAACCTCAAACTGAGTTGTCCCTGAGAGAGGCTGCCTTGCTGTGTCCCTTTTGCCAGTGTGAGCACTCGAGCAGCTGTGTGGTCAGCTGGACTGGGGTACTGGTGCGTCTGGAAGCTAACCCAAACACACACACACAGCATTGAAAGAACCTCTGTTTTCACCTGGCTTAGCTGCCTAATCCATACAGGCACTGGCTTTGCTGGGGGAGCAGAAGAGCCAGATGGCTCCTGGAGAAGGAGAGTGAACTGAGCTGCTGGCTAAGGGGAGGTACCTGTGGGATGCCACAGGTCAAAAGAGAGTCTCTTTGGAAGAATAAGCTGAGCTTATAAGAGAGAGACTGTGGTGCTCTGCCTCTCTTCTGGCAATGGCTCACTCCCTAGAGACATATGAAGTTACTTTCCTCCCCCACTAATGATATGGGATTATTAATGCTGAATTTAACTCTAGATTAATTAGTGCTTGTCAAACAGTCTTGTAACGCCAATTAAACAGAAATTTGAGAAAGAGAGCCCTCTTACAGATGTGGAAACCTCTGCTACCTTTAGTCTGATACTGCTGCCTGTTTGGCATATAAAATGATGATGTTATATCAATAGCTGCTCCATCTACATGAGCTTTCCAAGGCAACTGTCGTGACAGAAACCTTATTAAGGTTATCTTGATACAGCCAGTATTTACAAACACAACAGCCTGTATAAATAGCACTGGAAATAATAACTTTTATTCACAAACACTCAAAAGTGAAAGAAAAGCTGCTCCTGTGATGGCTATGGAGGCTGGCTAAACAGCAGCCCTTATCAAGACAGAACCTGTAGAGCAAGGATCTTTCAATATTAAGAATTTGAAGGTAGTTTATTTGAGGTCATGAATATCTTAATCAGAAAATCCAAAATCAGGATGAATAAGGTTGTTTTGCTGACAACAGAGAATTTTTTCCCTGCTAGTTCATCTTTTACAGAATTATTAGAAAAATATAAAAAGTAGGCAAGATTTGATACGAAGAAAGAAAGAACCAGGTAAGCTTTAATTTTGTCTTGGTTCACTGAATTTGTATACAATTAAACTTCCAATGTTATTGGTTTACAAATGCTTTTAAGTGCTTTCTTGCTTTAGAATGCTTTGTACTTAAACTAGATCATGAAAAAAAAAACTTTTTTACAACAATGCTTTCCTAAAAGTAACCCCTCAGCAATTTTTCTTGTCAAATTCACACACAGAGAAGATATATAGGATAAGGGATGCTTCAGCATTTTTGGTACATCTTTGGAATGGATGTTTCAAAACAACATACATTACAGCAGGCTCAAGCAGAGCCATCAGGCATCAAGCTGACATCTGAGCAAGCCCCAGATTGGAACCAGCTACAGGAGGAAAAAAATCTTCAATGGGTATCAGTGTCTTCATTTTTATTCTGCTAATATATGGCTGTGTAAATATAAGATTTTCTCCTGGGAATGAGGATTTCAAGTGTTTAAGAAAGGGTAGACTCATCTCATTTCCATTAGTACTCTTTGTTGGCAGTCTCACACACAGGAAGCCTGAAAATACACAAGAAAAACTTTAATTCCCCAGAGAGCCTGTAAGGAGATCTCTAAATTAAGATAACTGGAAAGATATCCTCATTTCAAGGCATGTATTCAAATCCCTTTAACGATGGCAAGGCTGAGTATTGCATGGACTGCAAAGATGGACAAAAACCTTTTCAGTAGTTGATTGTTTTAAATATAATTTTCATTATTATTCATCCTACAGAGTTTTTAATAGATATTTATGGAGCCTGGATCTGCTGTTTTCATTACATACAAAGTAGCTTTTTTGAGCCTCTCCTCTGCATGGCTGCTCCCATGCAAGCCTAACTTAATGGGTGATTGTCTTTGATCAATGATTGAACTGTTGAGGCAAGTATTTGGTCTTTAAAACTATCTTCTTGTGGGCTGATACTTCAAATTCCATTGTATATTACAAACATTTCCACAGGTTGCCATGGATATGGATATTTATTATTTTAAAAATTACATTTTCCATATTTGCCTTCTTTGAACATCAATTATTTCACCTTGTCCTAATATTCATAGATCCATTGTGCTCCAGAATTTGGCATTATTGCAAAGTACCTGTTCACAATTACAAATGTATTACAATAAAAGCCTAATGTGATTGCTGGTTTACAGAGTCACAGTAATAATCTTGGATTCATGGTGGCAGATAGATATTTTACAGGAATGTTAGCCAGTTCTTATGTGAACTGAAGAGAGTTCTTGTTTTAGTTTTAACTATAGTAATTTTAAAAACTAGACTAAACTTATAGGAAAATCTCAGTTGACAGAACTTGCATTTTTCCTGATCCTATGATGTAAATTATATTAATGTAAAATCAGTTCTTCTGTTTTTATTGGTTCCCTTAGATTCATAACTTATGAGGCTGGATATCTGCATTTTGTCTTGTAGTCTAAATGTAATCAAAATGTGTGGTCACTTCTGTCTTTGTCTTTAAAAAAAGAATTATTTCTTTTCACTGCCTGTGAAAACACAAAATATATTATCCCTTGTGTAAATTTATATCTAGGACATGATTCCTTATAAGAGGACCCAAATTTATTTCTTCCTCTCCAGCCAGTGTTGTCCTAATTACCCTTGGTAATTTTGGTACTTTTGTCTAGATCTAGAGTTACAAAAAAGATCTCTGTCTCTGTGTGTTGTCCAGCCTTTACCCAGCTGTAAATAGAGGAACTAAGCCAGTAAATCAAGCAACCATATGTTCAACAACTTTAAACTTATGCCAAGATTGTCTTGATTTCAATCACAGTTAAGATAATATGTGCTATCTTGTAGGAGATGGAATAGGCTTGGGAGCTTTCATAGTTGGGGCTTCTGCTGTTTCAGAAACGTCTGCCTCCTGTAAAGTTTACATAGTTTTATATTAAAACAGAGAGGATCCATGGACGTAGGCATCTGTAATTTCTGTTATTTCTCTTTTAATGATTTGGGCTCACAATTTTGATCACCGTTATTTTCTCCCATACTCTTTTGAAACAAAAGTTTAGTGAGTGGCTAGGCCAGTAGAGATTTATGAACTTTTGGTGTCTCATAGGAACATACTATCTGATTAAAATATAATATCATAGTTTACTCTTGTTTTAAGGTTTTTTTTCTTTTCTCTGTTTATGTTCTATTCAAAACTGATTAACATGGAAAAAAATCTTGATCCAGTCTCTTTTGAGAATTAAAGATTTTTCTTTTGCTTCATTCAAGATTCTAGAGTCTCTAGACTCGATGTTGCCTTATCCTATGTTGTAATTTATGTATATAGAATAATTGAAGAGTGTGCAAAAGTGATAAATCAGCATTTTCCATTCATTTGGCAGTGATCTATTGATTGGGCAGAGAATATGTCTACCTATCATTTGGCATTCTGCAAAGACCATGGCCAAGTAGTAGCTGGTACAATGCTGTGGTTCGGATTTCATATGAGAATATTGTTGATTCCACAAGGATGTTTTAGCTCTTTCTGAGCAGTGCCTACTTTAAGTCAAGGACTTTTCAGTTTTCTGTGCTCTGTCAGTGAGGAGGTGCACAAGAAGCCAGAGGGAGCATGGCCAGGACAGGTGACCTGAACTGGTCAAAGGAATATTCCACACCACAGAATGTCTAGTTCAGTATATAAACTGGGGGAAATTGGACAAGCAGGGCTGATCACTGCTGGGGGACTGGCTGGGCACTGGTCAATGGGTGGTGAGAAATTGCATTGTGCATCACTTGTCTTTTTGGGATTTATTCCTCTCCCTCTTCTTATCTTCCTTTTCATCATCTTCATCATCATCATCATCATCATCATCATCATCATCAATCTTTTATTTCATTGCAAATACTAAACTGTTCCCTCAATGCACAAGTTTTACCTTTTTACTAATTCTCCGCTCCTTCCCACTGTGGGGGACTTAATCCATGGGGGAGATTTCTCCCTTCTCCTCCAGTCTAATTACTACAACTCCTGCAAATTCCAAATATCCTTGGGATGTTCAAAGCAGCACGGTTTTACTGCTGTGTCTTCTGACTCTTTTCCAGGACTTGTTGAACAACTACTTTAAAAAACCACCCAGAGATCTGTGCTGAGATCAGACAGCTCTGAGTGGATGGGTGTGTGGGATGGTGTGGGCAAGTGCCTAGGACAGGGGACACCTCCTGCTTTTTGGAACCTCCCCCTGAGCAAGAGCAAGATCCAGAAAAACTGGGAAAATACTTGGAAACAGATGCCATGGGCCTGGCAATTCCACAGAGACCCAAATCACTGCAACATGCTGGGTCCTGGCCTACCAAGCCCAGTTCAACACTATTCAGGATCCTCAAGGGAAAAGAATCTCCCTGGATTTGATGACAAAGTGACAGACACTGCAGCTGCTCCAGTCTGGCCCCAGGCCCTGAGGCTGGACCAGAGCACCAACCCCTGCCAGTATCAGTCACCCCTTTTCACCAGAGAAATGGACACAAGAGAGTTTGTTCAGTAAAGGAGAGCAAAGCAGGGCCATCACCAGGACAGGAGGAAGAGGCAGAACAGGAGGGAACCACTCAGTCCCTATCCCTGAGAGAGCTGTGTGAGATGCCAAAAGATTTCAGCCATCAGCCAGGTGAGCAGGGGATCACCTGGCTGCTTGGATGGTGGGTAACAGGGCTGGAGCCTGGAATTGGAGGGTAGGGACACCAAGCAGCTGGGATCACCTTCTAAGGAAGGTGACAATTTTCCAAGGCAATTGGCAAAGGGCCACAAGTCCTCAGCCTTTGGGAGATGGCTCCTGTGCAGTGTGAAGGAAAGTCCATGAAAAGGCTGCATAGACACTTTAGTGTTCAATGTTACTTTTTTAGTGAAGGGACTTTTAATCTAATTTTCCACACAAAAAATCCAAAACAAGGAACAGGTGTTCTGTCCTGTGAAGTTCACCCTGTGATGACATGGTTCATGACTAATAACCTAAGCTCCTTGTTACTTATTCCTTATTTGCAAAGACAGCAGTTGGTCAAATTCAAGTTTCCATAAATGAAAGCAAGAGTCCCCAAGTTCCTCAAACATAACACACACTTATGTAAGGCCTGAAGTAAATTGATACAGATTAGGCATAAGTTTCATAAAGAAGGAGATACTTGGAGTAGAAAGTATTTATATTAAATACTAGAATATAAAGAATGGCTGAATGTATGTGGAAAAATGACATCAGGATATTAAAGTAAATATTAATGAATGAAAAATAATAGAATGTTAAAATTAAAGGGAAATAGAATAAATTTTTTGGCAAGTCATGGAATTCAGGCCCTGAGACTAAATGCATTCTTGGAACTGGCTATCTTGACTCATCCTTTTCTCTGTAAAAAGATCAAACTCAATACATCATACTTCAAAAAGACTCAAAAAACAGAACCTTAGATTCATCTCTAGTTAAAACACTCAGGCTGTGCATGAAGTAAATTGACAGATTTTGCAAATAGGAAAGGCAGAACAAAAGAGCCTTTCATTAAAATTTCCTATAACAAACTCTCCTGTCACAGAATGATACTGTCACTTCATTGTGCTCAGAAAAGACTTTAAATTGAATCATCAGAAAAACTGCTTGTCCCACAGGTGCAAGATTGCTCCAGGGCACAGAACAGAGTTTGAAGCAGCCTTGTTTCACCTTTGGCTCTTTTAACTTGTAGATTTAAGCAAAGATCAAAATTGCTCTGTTTGCTTAAAATGCATGTTTTATGAACATTTGAAAATTATCTGCCCAATGGTTTGGGAAAATGAGACACTAAATTATAATACACAAGAAGCATAGAGTGACTCTGACATCCTGCAAACAAACACAGAAGAAGAGAGTAAGTTTACTATAGCCCTGCATGAAGAGCTGAAAATGCTGCTGTTTTGCCTAAACTGCAGTATATTCAATTTGGTCTTTTCTTACAGACACTCTGTATTTTATTCTGTAATGAATGCTGTAGCCCTGCTGATGTTACTGTAGCTCAACAAATGGTAAGGCAAAGAAAGAAAAATGCAGACAGGGGATTTAAAATGTATGAACATATCAATCAGGAGGATTTACTAGTTTTAAAATATTGTTACAACTGCCAAAAAGTGTTGCCACAATTGAGAAGGCTATTTACCCAGTAGTACAGGATAAGGCCCTGACACAGAATTTTAAGGTGGTGCTTCAATTTTCCTGTGAAACAGACTGTTAAATCCACTGTTATGTCATGCTAAGACTGCTGAAAATAACTTGGCAACACCAGGCTTTTGCAAACTATGGTGCAAATAATTCTGAATAATGAACACATTGAGTGAAGAGGCACACAACAGTTGTCCCTCATCACAAAATAATCATCTCTATCTGTGGTGGCTTGTGGGCTGCCTCAAGCTGATCCTAGGTATTGCATATCTTTGTAATGACGAGGACTCTCGAGATAGCCTTTTGAACAAATTTCCTGAGAAGACCAACACATGAGGCTCCCTTACCCTTCACTAGCTGCCTTTTCAAAATCACCCTGCTCTGCAGGGGTATTTATCTCTGTTCTGAAAGATTTAATATTGTCTGTAAGCCACTAACACAGCACTATTGCCTTCTGGTACGGGCTGTTACTGTGTTAGTCCTCTGTACTCACAGAAATAAGCTACAGTAGGGCTTTTGTCCTGTCTTCCTGGGATGCGCATCACTCCAAGCCAATCTTGTCCTTTCACTGATGCTATGTGGACAGCTCTGAGGTCTGGGACACTGCAGTTTTGTTTCAATTTCTCTGACTATATGCTTTGTCATACTGTTTCCCACCATCACTGTCTTTCCATTCTGGTACACATGAATTTGGCCTTAGAAATTTTTTTTCAGTTGAAGAGAAATTTCTACAAAATCTGTCCTGTTGCATCACAAACTTGCTGCTCTGAAAAGTGAGGATGATCAGAGAAGTCTGTGACTCCAAGAGAAACCGCTGCAGGGACAGCCCATGACACCTGGTTCACTGTTCCCCATCTGAGAGCAGGCATTATTTCTAACATTCCACACACACTGTTAGTAAGGGCAACCAAAGCTTCCCCTTCTGGTAGTCTGCAAACTGCAAGCTTTCTCACTCACAAGAACAGAAGGGATATTGCAAACACCATTTTAGCTAAAAGCTTCTGATGAGGACTGAGCAAAGGATCTCCCAGGAGTTATCTGCTATTTCCAGCTTGGTCCTGTCTTGTAATGATGTCACTGACCTGCGGATGGCCCGTAACAAAGAGCTTCGGTGCATCAAAATCAACTTCTCCTTTTGCCACTGTTATCATTCCACTCTCATCATCAAAACAGTTTGCACAGTTAACAAAGTCACTATTGCAATTAAAATGACAACTGTAAAAGAAAAAGCTCCATTTGAAAATGTCTGCAGCTGTGGGAAGCCACCATTAGGAGAGATTCCAGGGATTCCCACCATGGCCGCAATATGAGTAATCCATAATTTCTGGAAAACTACCTAGTTGATGAATCCAGTAAAAGTAGGATGTTTTAGCACGTACCTCAGGAGTTCAGTAGGCATGCAAAGGCATTAAAGTTAACAAATAACTGCCTTTACCTGATGGAGTTTGATGGTAATTTCTATTCCTATTGTAACTGTAATCATGATCCTTCATGGAGATTAGCCTACAAATAAAAAAAAACTTGTCACTTTTTGCATTGCAAAGACTGACATACACTACTCATCCATTTCTGAACAATCTATAAAACCACATATAGTTAAGCTAAAATACAAGCAATCATCTGAGAGCTATAGGTATGGGACTTGACAGATATTCTACACTGATTTGCAATTTAAGACAGCAGTATCTGGATAGTAAAACCATCCAGAAAGTTTTCTCTTGCTCTATCTTGTCAGATAAACAATAACATTAAAACAATACATATTTTGGGTTACCACACCCTGAGCGAGCGATCAATTCTCAGTTGTATGACCTCAATGGTAACATACATTTCTTTTAATATTGTTGTAGATTTCTAACAACAGTTAGGCTCTTCTGGCAAAAAAAAAAACCCAAAAAACAAAACAAAACACCAAACAACAAGGACCCAAACCAATTAACTGACCAAAACCAAAAAAAATCCTCCAAAACACACAGACTCTGGTTTTGATCATATATTTCCATCAGTTTCCTCCCATAAACATTTTAAAACAACCCCAATATAGCCCTGTACAAAGTGACTTTCTTTTCTAACTGCAATACTACAAAACTACACATGATGCTCCACCAAGCACTTTTTACCATAATCAGCATTTCTATAACTGAGTCACCTTCTCTTTTTCATAGTGCTATCCCCACGGTCCTCTCAGCTCTTAACCACTACAGTATCAACAGCATTTATTTGGGTTCTCATTTTAAATGTCTCGCTTTCTTGCCTTTCTACTGGCTATTGTGTAGCTGATGTACACACTCCCCTCAGATGTCATTTATGCATGTATTTACATATTTAATTGAAAACATATTACTGGTTTTCATAACACTACTGTCATTAAGCCTGAACAATTTTTTTTTTTGTGATAGCTCTCAGATTTGCTTATTTTGAACCTCTCTTTTTAATTGCCTGCAATTTGCTAACAAGTGGGAACATTTTTGCTCTCTCTTCCAAAACCTTTTGGAAGCCATGTTACAAACTCTATGAATGCAAAAATAAATGAGCAAATGCAAAGATTAAAAAAAAAAGACCCCAGTAAAAGTAAACGGTTCTCTTTCTTTCATCTACCTCTTTTTTTTTTCTTTTGGAGATCAGAATCTATGTATTGTATCCAGATTCCTTCGTCATGCTGCTGAATAAGTCAATATCTGGCAGCTAATAGAAAAAAATCCTGATTTGCAGCAGCTTCCAAGAACTTCTTGTTCACTTTTCACCCCAAAATTCCACTAGAATGGTGACGCTTAGCAGTGATTAAATTTTTACTGTGAAGGCCCTGGCAGACTCTTCATACAAATTCTAGATAATTCCTTTCTCTGGAGGTTTTCTTTTACATGCTCATATTTCTCCAGGCTGGTACAGCTTTCTGTGTTCCTGTTGGTAGTTTCTCACAGGGTTTCCCTCTTGTGCCTTTTACTCCAAGAATAGGGAGTAGAAAATTTATTTTCTTGTCCTTAAAGGTCTGTGTGTTTTGTGGAAGACAGCAACCTTGTCAGCTCAGGAACAAGCCTGGCCTTTCATGTGAACTACTTGTACTGATCACTAGCTGATCGCTAGCTAGCTGTTACCTGGGAACTCAAAGTTTCTAGTTTATTCCAGCAGCAGCAAGGGGATAAATGGGAAACAGATTTCTAAAACTCACAGTCTCCTTAAATTATGAAAGACATTTTTAATATATAATAAGAATGCTGAAGATCTTTTTAGGTGCACATATATATATTTTTAATATATAATGAGATGTGCTTTATTTGACAAAATCCCCCCAAACTCTTATGTTTTGACTTTTAAAGCTAATTCTATCCCCATTCAATGAAGATATTTTATTATTTATTGTCTCCCTCTCAGATCTTCAAATACATGTGCAGCATTTGTTACAATGCCTGTACTTCACTGGCTTGGTAAAGAACAGGGGCTCACCCAGCTCAGAGCTAATGGCTCTCTGTACTCTCTGGACAGCATCTGGCAATCTTCTTCCAATAAATCTTCCTATTTTATCTTTTTGTCACAACACACCCAGTTATCAGGAACATAAGTTATCATTTAAGTTGATACATCTCCAGTTTGAGAAGTTCTGACAGCAGGCATAACTGTAAAACTGTTCCCTGGAACTAAATTTCACAGCATGAAACTGTTCCCAGGAGATAAATTATAACTGATAAATTAATTAAGATTTCCAGTCTTACTGGAATGATGAGCAGCATTAAGGGAAAAAAAAAAAAAAAGATTTGCAATCAGGTTTAAAAACCAAGAACAAAGTCAGGGCCTGTTTTTGTTTAGTGAACAGTTCCAGGTCTGGATTACAGCAGTTCTACATATTGATGTTGGAGTCATGAGAATGTTGCCCATGCAACATTATGCATCCAGTCATGACTACAGGTTATTTATCCTTTTTAATGAGATACAGATCAAATGTATTCTTAGAGAAACTAACTTGATGAAGAAGACATAAATAATGTAAATTCTCTAATGTGATGAATCTTCTGTGTTTTTTGGAAATATGCCATGAACTGTGCTTCTGTGATCACACATCTCTTTGGTTTCCGGAACCCTTCCAAAGTCAAGGAGGTAAATGTGACACACACAGACTGTGGAGGCTGTTTCTGCTCTGCCTTACCAGCAGTACCTGGGTGGGCTTGGCTTGTTTTGGTTTGTCCAGGAGCTTTTCCTGGTGATCTCCCTGTAGTGTACATATATAGCTCCTTCTAACACATGGTTGTGTTATGGATACAGTCATGGTGATCTAGTGGATGGGTTTTTTCTCTCTGTAGTGCCTGACTTGACTCTGGTGGTTCATCAGCAAAACTGAGGTAAAGAGAACTTCCTCTAAATGATAATATACAGGAAATTATGTGATCACATAGTAAAACCTGCCTTTAGGCTGCTGCTACAGCAAAATAAAGCCACTTTCTGTTCAATGCACAGCTGGAGGAACTCCAGGTGGGCTGTGTGGCCTTGAGAGACATATCCTGGGTCAGATGCCTCTGGATACCCATTTACCTCCAAAGATTGCATCTAAATCCTCCAAACTAGAACAGCTGGTGCCTCAAGACTTAAGAATACCATCAACAAGAAGAATGGGGAGTCATCATTTCAAACAAGATGGCTGCAAACAAGAGCAGCAAGGCCCAGCTGAAAAAAATTACTGTAGTCACTTTGGAACTTAAAAAACAGTGTCCAACAATGCTGTTAGACGTTACTTCAATTAGTTCTTCTTGGCAACACTACTGGGACAGAGGAATGAACCTCAAGGGGGATGTTTGTGGTGGAAAATGAAGTACAAGAGGTCCGTGCCCAGACCCAGAAAAGTCTTCAGACAGATATATCCTCTGAACTAGCCAAATCCCGCAGCCCACAAGGAAAGACAAACCCTTGAAGCTTGTCTTCCTGTTCCTTACAAAATTGCTCAGATGCCTTGTAGAGGGTGAATTTAAATCAGGAAAAGCTCTGCACCTGGCTCCAATTGCAAATACCATGTACTGATATTTTCACATCTCAAATTATGAGAGTGAAAAAATACAAATCAGTCAAAAGAATTCTTCTGGGGACACTACATTAAAAATAATAATTTCCTTCAATTTAGCAAAACACATTATGGGACTGTAATCACCTCTTTAAAAACTAGGAAATCTGCCAGGTGGCAGGGACTTAAACTTTGTAATGAACTTTCCAGTTCAGCTCTACTTTCAGATCAGTGAGGAGCTGCATCTCTTCCAAAAGCTACTGGTTTCTAGTCTTTAACTTTCAACAGCTCACCTTCTGGAAACAGGAGAGTTACTTCTATTTTCAGTAAGACATCATGAAGCAACGTTAAATGACAGTTCCAGCAGTCAACACAGTGGAAGAAGAGATCAGCACACGATGATTCACACCATCTGTACAATCACCTAATAACCTATTTCTATTCTTCAACTGCTTGTACTTTCCTATCTCCTCTTTCTTTCTCCCTTCTTTCTTCCCACATGCTCTTCCCTCCCACGGTTTCCACCACCCTGCCCTCCCTTTGATTTAATCCCTAATTCTCTATGCTTCTTTGCTCAGTTTCATGCACCACATGAATCCAGACCTCCCATGCATGAACCTGGAATGAAAAGTCTGTAATAAAGAATCAGTCACGGACTTAATTGTCCATGCTTTTTGCTGCAAAAGTTTACAATTTATCCCAGAAGTTAGATTTTTCCCCTGATAGCTGAACCTTTGTTTTGCATGGCCAAAGGAAAGAGGCTGCCTGTTTATGAAGAATGTGGAAGAAGGATTCTGATGAAGCCTCCCAATCCCCCAGCACATAACTTCTCACTGAGAACACAACGATGTTGATGAGGGTATTCAGTCTGGAAAATGATAAATCACAGGGACAACGTAATGGCCAGGCACATCCTCAGTTAGGGAGCATGCCTGACAAGTGTGGATGCATTTGCACAGTGTGCTCACCACCCGAGTGCTCAGCATCCAATGGGGCAGAAAGCATCCAGGGGCAGTAAAAATGCCAGTGGAAAGGGGGAGTGCTGCCCAGGTGGGCACCCACCTCAGCTCCAATAGCTGCTCCCAGAAAGCTGTTTGTGGTTTAATCAGTGCCACAGCAAGTGGCTTTCACCAATGCTGCCTTCTTTGACATGCAAGACTCTGATATCCTTCCTCCCTAGTCAGCAGGTTCAACCAGATTGTTGTTTTTGTTACAGAGATTGCAAGGAGCAGAGGATGGGGAGGAAGGTGGGCACACTCGTGCCTCTGGTACACTTTCTGTCTCCTTATAGCCTCTTCAAGTTGCTTCCAGTTGATGCTGGTGCCCACCCCCCATCCTCCCACACCCCTCAGTGTCCTTCTTCCCAGCTTTCTCCAGCTGTCCCACTGCTGCTGGTGGCAAGTCTCAGCCACTGTCTGGAGAAACAGCAGCTGGCAAGGACTGGTCTCTCTCCAGTATCGTAGGAGTCGCCTCCAGGGCAGGTTCCCTTCTCATGCTGGCCTTGTTTTGGCTCCTGTATTGCTCATGTACAGCCAACAGACAGACAAGTTGCATCCTGCCCACAAAGCCAGGCTCTGTCTGGGTATTCTCTTAGGCATCAGAAATTATTAATTCTTATATTCACAGGAATACAGACTCAACTGGAAGGTGGAGTAAGTCACAGATTAGTGGTTAGGCAGTCTCTAAAAGAGATGTGAAACAGGGGTTTGCTAATACTCCCAAGAGAGAACTGCTGCTCTGGGGCAGTCCTGTGGAAAAGGGGTGATGGTGTCACCATGATTTAAGCGGAAATAGAAGCCAAGACTGTGTCTACTGGTGCATGAGAGAGGAGGCTTTGAGAGCAGACCACCAGACAGAGAAACTCTTGTTTCTGAATTCTGGTGAGGTACAAGTAGTTCATGCATGAAACAGAAAACAAATTGCTGAGCTCTGTTACAACTGAAGTGTTTCTGCAAGTGTCCAGAGGCTGAACCTTCAGAACATTTGAAAAGCCAAGGATTTTAGAGGCCTCCCAGCTGAGGTCATATGTGAGCCCTGATCTGAAGAGTAACAATTTTGGGTTAGCAGGTGCTCATGGTCAACTGTGAATATCAAAGTTCTTCACATGATCTGGTCCTCCAGCCTTAGGAACAGATGTGGTCTTCAATGGATGATGGTTCAGATTTGAAAAATCCAGGGCAAAGTACAAGACCACATTTGGACTCATGTCAATTATGACTGAAAGAATATGTTTCTGTCACAGAAATTAGGTACAATTTGGGATATTTTTTGGCTTTGCTCCTGGGTTCTATCCTGAAACTCTGCTTCTGTGAAGAATAGTGGAATTGCTTAAGACTTTTGGACACTCTTTGGAGTGTATGGTATTTAGCAACACACAGTTGAGTAAATTAAGAGGAGAACTTGAATTAGAGTTGCCTCGGTCTATAGTTAGGATTAATATACCTACAAGTAAATGGGACTTTCTGAACTCTCACATATAGTCCTTACAAACATAGTGAATATAGATGTATAAGTGGAACATCCCTACATATTTATAGTAAAATTAGTTGTTTAAAATTGGAGTATTAGGGTGTCTTGAGACTCGGTGATGAGCATTTCCCACATCTATACAATTTTGGAGTTTACAAAATTAAACAGCAATGTTGAATTTATGGAGTTCCATTTTCAGCACAGGCTGCCAAAGTTGCCACAGTTTCCAAGGCTTAAATGTAGTACACATACCTTTACAACCTCTATAAGAGACTGCCAAAAGTCATCAACCACCAAATAATTTCATTCCATTTTGAAAACCCAGTAAGAAGATGAAGAGATAGAGGGGTGTATTACTGCATGGAGGTTTGGTAAGGGATTGCAAGTTAAGGGGTGTGGAAATGGTGAACATTGTTTTCTAGGGAATAATGCTGTGCACTTGGAAATGGATGGGATTTTTCTGATGACTTTCCTTTGCTCTCAGCTGCCCTCAGGAAGGTGTTTAGGAAGGATTGTGCCTCCTGAACCACTGAGACTGGCACCAACAAATCCACACATTTCAGCAGGAGTTTCTTGACTCTGTTTTGCACCCCTTTCACAAGGAGAAACTAATTTGTAAGATCAAAACACAATCAAAAACAGTTGCTTTCTCTAAACAAAAGATGCTAAGCAATATAGCTGAAAACATTGCTGAACTTTTGCTCTGCTCAGAAAAAATAAGATGAATGCATGCATGGATGGATGGATGGATGGGCAGACAGATGCACTAAACATTTCACCCCATACTTGAAAGCTAATGAAAAACACATTTTGTGGCTTTGACAAATTAACAGAGCAGAGCAACCTAGTTTTATATCTTATTTCCTGTTTTTCTAGTGAGTTTTGGCTTGGAAAGCAAACAGACTTGTGCACAGATGAATAATGTGTTTAGATTTAGATTTGGCCAGAAAAGGAAGTCATGGAAGACCTTTTTACTTGGATGGAAATAATGTATGTTACTCTGATGTTTCTCTGTGGGATTCAGTTCTGTTGCTGCTTTCATAGCTGATTGCAATGTGCTAATGTCCCAGCGCCAAATCTCAAATGGCTCAGTGGGAGTTTTGACTAAGTCAGATCTAAATGACATCTGAAGAAGGATATTAGGATTTACTTTGTCACAAGATCTTCACTGGCACCCTAAAACTTTTACACCCTGAAAAAAAAAGAAAAGTATCTTGGAAGAGTCTTAAACACTCTGTAACTGAGATGGTTTCTGGAGCACAGACAGGCGCTCAGGAAAACAGCTGTAGGACCATTTTCCAGTAATCCCACCAAATCACAGTGCAAAGGGCATTTCGAGGACAGACTAGAGTTGTAGCACACAGCACTGATGTCAGGCAAGCTCTCAGGGTGTGCAGGGTAGCAGGCAGAGACTGTCCATGTCAGACCCACCCGTCTTCTCATGGCCCCTTTACATGACTTAGAAAAGAGGGGTGCTTCATACAAAATCATCAGCTTTATTCTCAGATGAGTTTCCTATTAATAAAAAACAGAAACTCATGCCTTAGCTTCTGTGAGTTTAATTATCATCCTTCTGTAGAAGCTATTGATCTGGGTGGAATAAAACTCCTGAGCCTCACTCTTACCAGGGCTCTTTTACAGTGTCAAAACCCTGTTCATCAGTATAAAACCAAGTTCATGGTTTTATGGGATTATACAATGGCCTCAGTTGCTATTTATATGCTTTTTAAGGAGTTGCATTTTTCAAAATATTTCAGGCCTATGTAGCCAGAAAATGCGAACTATATGGATTTAAGCAACAAAAAGAACGTTTGCTATTTTTAGTCCTCCTATTTTTAAACTACTCTCTTGAATCATCACGTTTTGGGGTCTCTGGGGCTTTGAAGGGTTGCATTTCACATCACTTCCCAGCTCCAGAGGATAAGAATGGTTCAGTGTTCTCTCCTTGAAATTTCAATTAAGTATAAAGATTAACATTACACTGCTATGACAGCTTTGTAATCAGAACTTCCTTTCATGAGAAGCTGGCTGGAGCCACAGATGTTTCTTGTATTACATATCATAAAATATTCACCTGAATGTACAGATTATAGCCTTTTTTAGACATTAATCTGGTTTGGGTGTTAGCCAGCTGGACATTTTTGAGGCACTCTGTTAAACAGCAGTCCTCTGCCTTCTCTTCATCCTTCCACAAGTATATATACTTATACACGTACAGAACAGCTAAAAGACATAATTCGAGAATTCTGGTATGAATGTTTTGAAGTACTGACATGAAGCCTTGTATGCTCCAGACCTGTGTGTCTTCCTGAAAGCTACACTGGCTCACTGGCTACACAACCATGTGTAAGCTGATCTGGCCAGATGCCAGATGCCCACTGAAGCTGCTCCATCACTCTCCTCCTCAGGCCCATGGGTAGAGATAAGGGAGAGATCATTCACTATTACTGTCACAGGCAAAACAGACCCGACTTTTGGAAATTTATTAAATTTATTACCAACCAAATCAGAGTAGGATAATGAGAAGCAAAATCTAAACCTTAAAACACTTTTCTGCAAATCCAGGGCTCAGATTCACTCTCAGTTTTTTACCTCCCCACACTGGCAGTGCAGTGAGATGGGGAATGGGTTTGCTTTTCCTTACTCCTCAGGGGGGCAACTCCTCACACTCTTCCCTTGCTCCAACATAGGGTCCCTCATACAGGAAGACATTCCTTCATGAAATTATCTACCACTGGCCCTTCCCACAGGCTGCAGTTCTTTGTGAACTGCAGCAGGGTGGTTCCTTCAGGAACAAACTGCTCCAGCATGGGATCCCCAGGGGTTCACAGCCTCCTTTGGGCATCCACCTGCCCTGGTGTGGGGTCTTCCACAGGCTGCAGGTGCATTTCTGCTCGATGGCCTTTGATGAGCTGCAGGGGCACAGCCTTTCCCACCATGGGCTGCACCACAGGCTGCAGGGGAATCTGCTTCTGTGCCTGGAGCACCTCCTCCAATTCCTTCTCTGACCTTGGTGTCTGCAGAGCTGTTTCTCTCACGTATTCCCACTGCTCTCTGCTCTGACTGCAAGTGCTCCTGTGAGGGGAATTCTTTCCCCTTCCTAAACACATTATGTCAAAGCTGCTTTCACTGATGGGCTCAGCCTTGGCCAGCAGTGAGTCCATCCCGGAGTGGGCTGAAATTGACTGTGTTGGACATGGAGGAAACTTCTGGCAGTTCCTTACAGAAGTTACCCCTGTAGCCCCCCTGCTACCAAAACATTGCCTCACAAACTCCATACACATCAGTTCATGCACATACATTTTTCACATTGAGGGAGGTCAAACAACAGAACAGATTTTCCAGAGATGCTGGGCAGCCTCCACATTTCCAAGTTTTCAAGACCCAATGGAACAACCCCTGAGTAACCTTCTATGAACTCACAGCTCATGTTGCTTGGAGCAGCCCCTGGCCTGCAGACTTCTGACGTCTTCCAGTTTCAATTACTGTGTAATCCTGGAATTCAAGGACTATGTAGTGGATAGCTAGAGATATAAAATATTTTTTTCAATGCTTTGGGGATAAATATTAAATAATCTACACACAGCTATATTATAAGTCCTAGCTGTGTAAACCAATGAAATCCATCCACTATCCTTGTTTTCCTTGAAGTTACAGTATTAATTTTAACTCTTCCAGCTAACAATGCAGAGAGTTTAAATATTTTTACAAATTATCTTTAAAAATACACATTAAAGTTATATTTCCTCCCCACCCACCCTGGAATGCATAGGGAAAACATTTCAGTCTCTCCAGTTATCTTAGTTGCAAGCTCCCAGTATACAGGATTATGAATGTTTTTAGAGTAGAGGTGTACCTGTTCACACAAAGAAGGGTAGAAGTACAGGCTACAAACCAAAGGGAAATCAGAACAGGCAAAAGAACTATGAATGCAAGAGAGGAGGAAAAACATCTGGTGGTATCTTCCCTCAGTTCAGCTGTTTGTTTCTGTCTTGAGAGTCTCTGTTGCCAGCCACAGACGCAGCATACAACTCCCACTGATTCCCTTACAAAGCATTCCATGACTCTTGTAACACATTTGCTGTATTACCCATTGTTATCAGGTTAATATTCCTTCCTTCTTATGCTCCTTTCCACTGCCCTACAAGGACAGGATTTTTCTAATTCCTCAGTTTACAGCTAGTCAGAGTTCACACCCTTTTCATCTTCTCTCTCATGAGTTTTTGCATTGCCCTTTCCTGAAAAAATAAACTTTCAGATTGCACAGTGATTAGAAAGATTATCCACATTGAGCATTCCCCTCGCAAGCACGAAAAAAGCTCATTTGAAAAACTCAAGCACTCTGCTGTAAGTGGGAGAGGTATCGCCTGTCTCCTGCAGAAGTGGCCTTTTTATTCCCCTGCTAGATTTAATCAGTCATTTGTGTCTATCATCTCACCAAGAAGCTCTTTTGCTTCCTGAGGTTTCCATGAATTTCAAAACTGCTGCTAAATCACCAGAACAATTATATTAATTTCTGGGGGTTTTTAGATTCCCTATCTGCTTATCCTGTGCTTAGCCTATTCTGAGATCCAACTAATAATTAAAAGCCCACACTTATTTTTATGTAGGCAAAGCATTACCTAAAATATCTGAAAGCAAACAGCAAGGTCTGCTGTTCCTTCAGGATATTCCCCCTGGTACTCCTCCCACCTTCATCCACACAGACACTAAAACGACACACTGTAAGACAGAACCTCAAAAAATGTTCATTTACTTGGAGATTTGACTCCAGTGCAGAGAATTGTGTAAGTCGTAAATCTTTTTTTACATAACCACCCCCCTTTTCCAGCCAAGTTTCCTGTTGTTCCAACAAATTATCTACAGGACACGGTTTGATCCAATATTTTGTTTCTAAGATAAATATTTTGATATTTTCTCTCCTTTCAGAAAATACAGGCAATGAGTTGTTTTCAATTAAGGCTAAAAAGTTTGCTGAGGATTTAGGAGATGCCCTTGAAGTTGGGTTAAAAAAAAGTCTGATAGCTGTGGCACAGCACCAAGCATTACAAAATAAAAATCCCATGTGATTGCCCATTACTGCCATCTCCAAGTGAAAGTGTTACATTGAAGTCTTCTGTCCTCATTCCTTAAGGTTTTCTGTTTAGGGAATGTGCTTCATTTGGCTTATGGCTGTTAAATTCATCATAGCAGGTGTAATATCAACAAACCTACAAGAAAGCAGTGAGCTACTGAGCACTTAAACATTGAATTTCCCATAAAAATTAAAGAAAAATTAACTTAAAATGCCAGTAACTCCCATGTCAGTCATGCCAATATTGTCACATATCAGGTAATATGTGAAATCAAAGAATTATTATAAAATTATTATTTGTGGTAAGTGCACTAGATGTAATATAAAACATTTAGAATTTTTTCTATTTTACAAAAAAAGAATTATGATAGATTAAGAAACATCTTTGACTGTATATGAAAATATGTTTGTTTCCCATAATAGGAAAGAGAACAATTTTAATTTTGATCTGTGGGCCATGTTTCCCTGATCATATAGGTAAAAAATTTCACTTACTATTGGATTAAAACTGAGCCAGAGTGTACAGCAGCTCAATACACAAATTTAGCTGTATGTTTTAAAACATAAGGCTTCCATTTTTATACCAGTTTTGCATAGGTGTTCCATTCCTGTGAAAGAAGTATAAAGGACTATAAATATACTACTGTTTATACTATAAAGTATAAATTTTTTCCAGCCTCAAATGAAAAGAAAGCTGAAGACATAAGTAAAGATCAGGGATAAGCACTCTCTTCATTAATTTGTTTTTTAGGAAGTAAACTAATGCAAGTTTTCAGGGGCTAGAAAGGATATGTGCAAATAATGTGCTTAAAAAGTGATATAAGCAATTAAAATTAATTTTCCCATGAGCAGAATTGTTAGTCTGAGTCATCCGAGAATCTTCAAGGTGTCAAAAGCAGGGAGTTACACTGCCTACCCATATCGAGTTGGTAATGAAGAAATTTTTTTCCAAGTCTTTTCATAACCTCACATAACTTGTGGAAAAAATAAAAAAACTAATATAAGTTCTGGCACAGTAGAATCAAACAGAGGTTTGGTACATACACAGCAAGCTTGTTTTAGTTTGTAAATCTGTTATGGTCAGATGAAAAGAATAATTCTGGCTATAAAATTAATATAACCACTATTATAAAAATATATTTTCAAGATTATTCTTTCAATTATATATATAAATGGTTTATTGTAAACTATAAATGTTTAGAGTTAAAGCAGTACCCTGGATCAAAGGATTTTTATACTTTCATTTAATATTTTTAGTTTAATAATGTAACTGTATCATGTGCTAAACAAGTTCCATATGTAATGTTTCAGCGAAATATATTTTAAGAATTATAGCAACCCAAGAAGAATATTCACACTGTTTAAGGCACCTGTTTCAGGAGCCCCCCATTAATGGAGTGAGTAAGGTTCCTCTGAAAATTAACTCAGGGAATCTTGCTTAGAAGACTATTACCAATAAGAGTTTAAATATGAAGTCTATTTCTCCTGAGAAACTACAGTGGACATATTTGACTTCAATATTTTCATTGCAATTTTTTATTTTAAAATAGTCCTTGGTAACTGCTCTTTTTGGAATAAAATCCGTGCCTGCAGTTTGCAGAGTTAATTTAGATTAACTCTTTTACTGTTTCATCTATTTATTTTATCCAGTTGTTTACTGTGTCAAATTATGTCTGGAATAGTTGCTCATTTGAGGTTTCCTACGTGATTGTTTATGTATCAAGGTAAGAAAAAATGTATCACTCTTAAGAAAAAAACAGATTACTAATAACAGTTTCTGAGGATTTTCCTTGTTTGCATGGAAGTGTGCTCTCCGCTTTCATTCTGGCAATCCAGTGTACCCCAGTGCAAATGAATCACAGAAGATTTAGCTTTTGGAAAGGCTTTGTGAACTCTCTGCCAAATTAATAGTATTCCTAAGACAGCAATATCTTGTTCTCCCTGACTTTCAGATTTAGCTATTGTCTTAAAATCCTTCTTGTTATACTAGAAAAAAAAAAAAGTCCTTGTGTTATAGGAAGTACTACCAGCAGTATAATTAGTTTGATGGACACAGACATACAGATGCCAACAAAATATGGTAAAAAATACTAGAGTTCCTTCTGTATTTCTTTTTGAACACTAGGAAAAAACCTTGCACCTCAAGATCTGGCTTTATCTTGTGTATTAGTGAAGAAACAAAGGTCCATACATAACCCAAATTATCTTGAAGAAAGTGATGACCCTGATGGAATGCAGTTGCTGCCACAGCTGTCCAGTATACAGTGGACAATAAAATGATACATCATGGGAAGATTTACATCTCTTATGCTTTCTTGTGGAATTCTTCCTCTGCCCCTTGGAGAGATTCAGCTTGTCTTTTAAATCTATTATCAAGCTAGAAAGTTGATTTATTTACAGCTCTACGTTTTTTCTCAATACATCAGAAAGAAGTTTAATAACAAACAAGAGGTTTAGTAGCAGCAAAAAATGCCTTAGGTTGGTCTAACCATCTTTATTTTGGATATCCAGCATTAAGACCTTTTCCAAAGTATACATGGCTTAACAGCAATAATCACTTTAGATCAAGCCTTCATGTAAAGCACCTGAATAACCTAAATAATACCATAGAGGAAAGTGCACTGTTTTCTTCAAATGGGATATGCAGAACCAAAACATGCTCTATGTATATCTGAAATAAAGATATATTCCATATATAATGCAAGTCCCCATTCTAACACAGTCCCTGTGTGAATGAGGTGAAGTTATTTGATCTCTCTCCTTTTTCATTTTCTATTTAGAAATATGAATAACATTGCTATCCTACCTCCTGGGATATTATGAGAGCCCGATCAGTAAACAAATTTGCTCCAGTATTAGGGATATAGAGTCAAGTATACAACATAGTATATATCTAACTCAGATAAATCCTCTTAATGTTTAAATAACAAGTGCTTGCAGTATCTTTCCAGGATGTGATCTTCCCAATTTACAGCAAGACATGACTGTTTCAGTTAGCAGTAACAAGATAGCAAGTATTGATCATTATATTGTATGTTGCTGGTAACAGCCCAAAATTGTAACAGAAATTAATAAAGAAAACAAGATGCATGTGTTTTCAGGTGGAATATTAAAAGTAACAAAAAATTCCCAGACTTGAGAAATGCAAGCAGATGGAAAAACTATTAAGTAAATACATGATTCAGAGTTTTCCTAAGGAAACAATTTGACCTGAGAAATCTAAAATCGGAATTCGGCCACAACATAGGTGCATGCCAAAAGCCTAATCCTTATTCCTTATTCCTTAAAATTGCTCAAAGAGTACTATTTAGAGGTTTGTGAGATTCCTAGCCCAGATGACGTACTCATTTGACTTAAGTTACAGTGCCACCTACTGTAGCAATAGACACAGAGAGCCCAGATCAATTCTAAGAATTCCCTCTCCTGAGCTTATTTTTCATTTATATTCCACTGTAACTGTAATCAAATCATTCTATGAGTTTACAAGCACTCAAAGTCATACCATATACGAATATAAATGGAATGACATTCAGACTTATAATAGTAAAGTTAGAATACAGTCTTAGGAAACCAGACAGACATACTAACTACAATGAAGACCTTTTGAGGGTGTATAAATCTTGCTTCAGAGTTTGGGATGGCCACACAGAAGGCTTTTTTTCTGTACTTGCTCCATTGAATGTACTTTCTGCTAATCTTAAATACCTCCCTACCACAAGAGCTGCCACAGAGTTGAATTTTATACCCATCTGCAAGAGCAGGGATGCAAAGTTGTAGATTTCCATATACAGAAATCCCAATGCTTCCACACAATGAGCATACATGAAATATCCCAGCATATTAACATCACAGTCTCAAAGACAGAACTGGGCATGAAACTTTATCATTTTGTAGATAACTGAAACACACTGAAAGGACAAATTTTAGTCAGAGAGAGTTCTGCCAATTCAAGCAAGGTAAAGACATACAGAGAGCAGTCTTTAGAGATCTTTCAGGCATGCGGGTATCATGCCTGGGACATAACCAGGTCTCAGGACAGGTGCAGTTGACACACAGCTCATGATTTTGCTGCCCATCTTCATTGTGCTGCTGTAGTTTGGACAGCCCTGCAGTGTAATCCATGATATGCAATCATCTCATTTTCTACATGCTTTTTAAATCAGAGATAATTATATTCCAGAGACTCTCGTGCAAATGTGTAAATACATCATATACCAGAACGAAGTAAAAGGTGCTAGCACTCTTTCTGTATGAGGCTTTAGTTTTCTAGATGCAAAGAAAGAATCCATGACCCCAAAAAGTGAGGTTTTGTAGGATATGATTTCTGTTTATACTCTAGACAACATCCACTTATTTGCTCAACCTGCAGCCAAATGGTGTTTCATATTTTCTCAACACCTTTTCTTCCAAGTAAAGTCAGGAGAATTCACATCCAAAATGCACCTGATTGCATCACCAAACATCAAATTTAATACAAGACTTTACTGCTTTGTGTCTTAGACTGATGAGGCTCCCTTCTCCCTGCTCTCTGCATCTTCAGTCTGCCCTTCCTGCTGATTCCTCAGACCTTTTGGCAGCTGACAGCTGTACTGCAAGGGCTGCAGGGATTTACAGCTGCTTAATTCCCTCTTCCCAGTGAACTGCATTGTGCACCCTGCTCCTCTTCACTTGTATTGTGAATGATTCTCCTGTCGAAGTTTTACTGAGCAATGGAAAACAGACCTTAATAAAACACATGACAGTGTAGTTCACTGAGAGGTCATCTCACATAAAGACTGGTGCAAGTTGTGTCGCAGATGGGGCTTCCTGAGGACTTAATTCTATATCAGCTGGTTTGACACTGGGCTTTTTAGTCAGCTGGTGTGAAATATATTACTGCTTGACAGCACTCCTGTTTGAAAGTCCTCTGTTCAACATGTTTATAGCAGATATACCCGAAGGAAAAAGAAAGGCATTTTTTCACTGGCTATAGCACCAGAACTTCTGGGGGAAAACAAAAGTTCAACAAAACAGACAAGCTAAGGTGCTTAGCAAGGCCTTATTTCTGCAGTTGTTTGGAATCATAAACCAGAATCACCACTTAAAGAAGTCACCTTGCCCTTCCCAGACCCTTGTGTGTGCAGCCCCCACCACTCCTACCTACTCACACAAGGGATCCTAAAGCCTCATGTCAGCTTTATTCTTTTCACCATTTTGAGTCAGATCACTGCTGTGACCCACATCACCACGGTCTGCACAGGTTAGGACTTTAGTGCTAATTAAGGGAGTGCCAAGCAGTGCAGAGGGACTTGCAGCTACTTTCTTTACAGCTGGTCCCCTCCAGAGAATGTCTCCTTCCTCTCCACAAACCCCTGGCCCTTGGTCTTGAACAGTTCACACAGAGTACGATTGTGGCCCCAAGTCACAATTGCTCTTTTGTCTGCTTTTCAAAGAGTCTGAAAGAATGGGATGGCCATGCTGCAGCTTACCAGGAGAGGTGTTTTATTGCATGAAACAGTGAGCATGTGTTGCACACTCTGTGATAACATGAGCAGGGAGAGCATTGATAATAGGATAGAGGGACCCAGAATTACAAAGTCTTATCTGTCCTACCCAGCCAGGGGTATTTAGGATTAAATTGTATCGTGAGCCAGCCAGTGCTCACAGGGAAGCTGCAGGCAGAGGAGGAGGGGTTGCAGAAGGTCTCCACTTGAGCGCTTGGAGGACTTCAGCTGCTCTTGGAAGGGTGCTGTGAATCTCATAGCAATTATGTCTAATAAGCTTATAATCTTAAAGAAAGGGTATGTAATTCCAAGGAGTTAAAAAATGCTGAGTTGGCTTTGGCAATTGTAAAAAATGGGTGAGCACTGGTGGGAATCAGTTCAGAAAATAAATCACTTCGTTTCAGTAAACCTGGGCTCTGTTTTACTGCTCAGGGCAGAGCAATTGAGTCCCTATCACAGATGCAATCCTGTCAACTAAAAGCTGTTGCAGTTCATCTGTGTGAAATTATCTGGTAGCGATACCGAATCTTTACATGTCCAGCCTTGGGGCAGAGAATATTATTTGGTGTGTGTGGCAGTGGACAGCAACCTTACAGTCTCTGCCAAAAAAAAGAAACAAACCTGAGTTTATTTTTAGTTGCCATTCATTTTTAGTTGCCATAGAAACAGCCATTAGAGCCATTTTATATCTGGCTGACAAACCCCACATTTTCTGGTATGTCTTGCCTTTTTTTCCTCATTTTTTAATTCTTTCATGTCTGATTTTTAATTCAAGGCAAAATGTCTGACAGAGACATAACTCCTACCTGAAACACAGATAAAATTTCTTTTATTTTTGTCTGTGAAATTCTCCATTGCTCCTAATATATGTGCTCAGTTCATAATAAAATTATATATTTCTACTTGAAAATAAAGAAAAGGAATGAAGACATACATATAAAACAAAATTACAATTATAGGTACTTTTTTTTTCTCTTGCAGTAAAGTATCAGATTAATATTAGGGTAAGATCTTTCTTCTAATACATTCCCAACTGTTCTCCTAGTTTGCTCCTCTTCAGTTATCCCAAATGGATTCCAAGTACAATCAAATTACATTTTTCTGTGATTGTTTTCATTGACTGAGGTATTCTTCCACTGATTCTGAAATTTTCTAGGGTTTTTTGTTTGTTTGTTTTTTGTAATATCTTGTGACCTCACACCTGCAGGAAGACAAAATCAATATTTTTTAAAAGTCCCTTCATTTTGAGCAACTCAAGTATATAAAGATACTAAATTTCACCAACGTTTCCTGACTACTGTTGATACTGCAACGACTGACGTCCTAGATGTCCGATTCTCACAAATTCAATAGTTGCTTTTGCAAATTTGAGCTCAAATGTCTCCTTTTGATTAAAATAAATGTCATGGTATTCTTACCTAACTTACAGAGAGAGAGTTAATGAATAAATCATAACACTTGTAAATTATATCATCAATTCAGATTTAAAGTGTTGGAAAATGCTAAATATTCATGAATATTTTGTTTATTTTCTGTAATTCAAAATGAAATTGGGCTGATTCAGAATAAGACCTTCTATCCCAGACGTTAATTATTACATATGCATATTTTTTATTCCTAAGATACCCTTAAAATTGCTAAAGAAATTACCCTGTTGAGAATAAGAAATACTTTTCTGCCACTAAGCTGTTAATAGCAAAAGGATGTTCTATTCAGACCCATGAAAACAATGCTGAAGCTGTCCTTGAGAATGGCCTGGGAAACCATAACTTTGCTGTATGACATGCAAGTACTCTGACAGTAAGCCTGGTGGTATCAGCTCAACAGTGCACATGGCTTTCATCGATCCATATTCTGCTTATTTCCTTCCCTTTGTGGTGTTTAAATCTAAACCTCTGTCCTGTAACAACTGCAATCAGTGCACACATAACTGTTTTATGGTGTAGGCAGCAGCTGATGGCTCCTCCTCTGGGATGAGTCTCCGATTTGTAGGGCAGCAAAAGCTGCCATAGGACTTACAAATAGTTATTTATTCTGTGGTATCCTCAAGACACAAGCCCCTGGCTATCTGTGCAGCCTCATGTCCCTGGCACTCTCAGGGACTATCGGAAGGAAAACTTAACTCTTCGTTCCTCTCTGCTGTCTCTGCAGGCAGGAGGGTCCCTGTGAAAGCTGCAAATGAGAGTGATCCCTGTTCCCTGGAGCACTTCTGCACAGGTACCTGGCACAGCCCGTCCCACTGCACCTGTCTGCCGTCCCCCAGCACAGCCACCCCTGAAAATGTCAGAGGTACAAATGGGACAGCCTCTCCTCAAAACCTTGGGGACACAAATGAGACACTCAGCTTTTCTGGTGCAATCCCAGCAGTGGGGTAGGCGTGGGGACCTGCTGCACCATCCCTATAGCAGGAGTGATGAGCTCACAGAGGGCACAGGCAGGGCCATGTCGTCTCTGCCCCTTGCTGTGTGCTCACATGAACATCACTCAGCAGAGCTGCAGAGACGTGGATCAGGGCCAGAGTGAGAAAGTTGGCCTGCTCTTTGAATAAGAGACATTGCTTTCCAGTTCCAGACTAATTATGCTTATTTATAACATAGTAATGAGAGATCCTGTCCCTCCTGAAATCTGGAAGTGTTCATGTTTAAAAAAAACAGACCTGAATATTATGGAGGAGGCTTCTCTTCTCCGAAACTCTATCTCTAAATAACTGAGCTTGACAAAGAGGAAGCCTGGAGAACAGACTTGTGCCAGCCTGTGCTCAAAGCACTACGGCACGTACAATGCATGAGTGAGCAGTGAAGATTTTATCCAAATTCAGAGAGACTCCTGGTAGCAGAAGTAAACAGAAACTACGTAACAAATTTGTCCTTGAGCTTAAATTCTTTGCAATATCAAAGAATGTCTTAAAGTGGTCTTCATGGTGCCGTTCCTTTATTTGTATATGCATACAGCCAATTCAAAAAGATGTGTTTAATGCAGTTAACAAGTTTAGGAGGTTTCAATCAATTTAGAAGAGGAGTTGAACTGCAGAAAGGTATTGTAAAAAAGAGATTAGTGACAATCTTAAGGGTAAAAATGAAATTTTGGAGACAGGTTTTTAAACAAGGGAAAGGAAGCTATCAAAAGATAGGATTTGATATTACGCTGGAAATTCAATTTCATACTTTTTCTGAAGGTAACTGAGCCCTCTGATTAGCAGGTCACATTAAAGTGGATTCAAATGAGGCAATTGAATTTATTATCACCTTTTGCACTATACTTACCTTCTCTAATACACTTTTCTGCCTGGAGGGTTAGAATATGCATACCATTTGCAAATCATATCCTGATTAAGCATAATTTTCAACCTGGCTCCAAACCAGAGAGTGAGCAGTTGAACCAAGAGAATCAGCAGACTGACAGGCACTTACAGAGGGGAAAAAAGATGGAACACAATGCTCACATGTATGATCCCAAAACAATTGAATACCTATAAAAAGACAACTCTGAGCAAGCGATGAATAATGCCAGCTATTTTCCTATAATAGCTATGTCAGTAGGAGTTCTTGTAGATGCCCTTTGGATGCAGTTTTATATTACACTTAATCCAATCTAACTGTGAGCGCAACCGAAAGATGAGGTAATATTCCCTCTTTCCCAGCACAGGCTGTTGCCACCTTTGTTGGGAACACAATTGTCTCTTTTCAAGTCAGCCTGCAGTTACACAAGAGTTAACAAAACCTGAAATTTTGGCCTCTGAAAGCAAATATGCAGATTTGCGCCTATTTGCCATCTCATTTTGAATATAACATTTTTTTTTCTCACTTTTTGTCTGTGGAATTTTGTAAACTAAGGCATTCCAGTGGACAAGAGAATTTCTTACAGCTTAGAGTGTATGGACTTCTACCATCTGGATTATTTTAGTGGGAGAAAAATAATAAAAGGGCCTGCAGAGTGGCTCCAAGAGGATTTGGAAAGATCAAAGCCCTCAGGACTACAAGTAAAGAAACAAAACGTATTTATTGCAGTTGGACTGACATAGCTGGGACACAAGTTTATACAACAAAACATATACTGCACTTATCAACTAAGCTGAGGTCTCTTCTGGTTTTCAGGACTATCCCGATTAAACCAGGATTTTTTTATAGCTTATCTTTTCACTTTGTTGCCTCTAACATTACTGCATGAACAGTTTATGCTGATATTGAAATAAAAGTCCATTTGAAAATTTCTGCATCATTCTCAGTCTTGATTCCTCAGGAAAATTCTACAAAATTTATTTTTTAAAATATAAAAACATATTTTTGCCATGTGGATATTGGCAAAGATAGGTTAATGTTTAAAAACACTATTATATTGAAACTGGTTCTGCCACTCTTCACTGAAGCGATATATTTAAATATTTTTGAGATAATCACATACAGTACAAAGGGGTGGGAAAACAGCTCTCCCCTTCGTCTGTCAGCAGGAACATCCTAATAGAAAATGATCTAAAATTATTTGAAGAAGGTATGGAGAGTTCCGTTGGCTAACAAGACGTGTGTCACAAGCTCCTTAGAGAACCAGCTGCTGCTTTTATGTTTAAAATGAGGATTATATCTGAATTTGCATCATTAACAGCACAAGAGACCAAAGGAACAATATACAAATAAATAGGCTTTTGTGTATCCCTGAGAAACAGGGACTTCTTATGCAGAACTGCTACAGTCCCTTTTCCCCCTTCCTTTGCTATTAAGGGAGCTCAAGCTGTTGTCATCAAATGACAGAACATCCCACGGTGTGAAAGAAGAACTGAGGGAAGAGAGCAGTCCATCTGCTGCCCTTTGCTCCCATGGTTGGCTAAGGGTTTGAAGGGGTGCAATTGCTTCATGGGTAGTGGCTCCTGATGTCTCAACAAAACGTACGAGGACATTCATTTCTCCAAGACCATGTTGTACTGCCAAGAGTTCCTTCTCTCATGATCCCATTGATGATTCCAGCCCTGCTTCACCTCAGCTTCATGAATTTTACTGGGTGAAGGACGGCAACATTTTGTCTAAATAATTTTAATGTGTACAACACATAAAGCATTAACATTTTGACTGGAGTGGATCAACTCTGAAGTTGCTCCCTTGAGGCATAGTAATTCACAAAGAAGCTGTTGATGACCAGAAGAAAGAGGAAGACACATTTAGTAAGTCTATTCATGGAAAGAATGAAAACACAACAGAAAATAAATAGAACAGCCCACAAAATATTTAGTCTCCTACACTGCCTACAGAATTTGCTTAGTAATACGCATACAAGAATAAAAATTATCATAGTTTCTTCTGTAAATGACTGGACAATAAATCTAGCAAGTCAAACTATTAAAAAAGGCTCCAAAGTGGAAAAACCCCCTGAGAATGAAACACAGCATACGGGGCCCTTGGACCCTGACCATCCTTCATTATCACAAGGAGCAGAGCAGAGGCTGATGTCTTTTTTTGCCTCTTCAAAGGCCCCGGATGAGATCGTTCAAATGCTAGTGGTAATCCCTGAGGTGGTTCTGAGGTCATGATGATGACTTTTTCATTCGTACTTCATTTCCTTGTCCTTTTAAACTATCTATGGATAATACTCAGATACATATAAAACGTTCAGTTGCACACGACCTACTATCTGCTGTTATTTTTTAATCTGATAATTAGGATATCAAGGCTTAGGTTTTCTTGATTTCAGCAACTTTATTTAGCATGGCCAGGAGTGGTAACTGTCACAGTGCTTTACTTTATTCTCTAGAAGACAAGTTACTAAATCAGTTTACCATTAGGCAAGTAAGTATGTGAACTCAATTAGATCTTAATACTTTAACAGTACCTGTATGGACTGTGAGAAATCCAGAAGAATGAATTCTCCTTGCAAAACCAATCAATCATTTCATTCACCAGCAACTTGTGCATTTATAGATGTAAATATGTACTTTTAATCTGTGATCAAATGTAGTAGTGCAAATCATAATTGCAACCAACTCTAGAAGTTCAATTAAGATGTCTTGTTTGTTCCTGACTACCACCTCTAAAATGTTTTTTTCCAGTGATACTCTGAACTTTACCAAGGGCTCACAATCTGCTAGTTTGCCTAACCAGGAAACTCCAGTAAAAAGCCCTTAAATATAGTATTTCTGTCTTCCAGAATTAACAGCAGGAATGACACAAGATCTGCAGCTGATAAATTCATCACGTCACAAGCTGGATAAGAACACGAGGAATAACCCAATAACTCCATACCTGAAACACAACTAGACTGTCAGCAGGTGTGCTCCAGAACATATGCCTTGTTATGGATCTCTGATATTTTAGCTATTTTTTGGTCTGCTCCTGTTTCTTTTCCATGGGCACTTCAGTGTGGGATTGCAAGATAAAAAGAGATGATCTGCACAAAAGTCCAGACCCAAGATGAAGTCAGGACACTTTGGATGCTGATCCACACACTGTGAAGTACTCCCAGTCATGAAACAAAAAAACTGAGTCAAGCTAAAAATAACATTTTTATTCATTGAGGTGATGTTTTTACATTATTTTAATGCTTCTTATTGTCAGCTTGTGATAAAGTAAAAGAAAAACAGGTTTATTTTTGGATGTGGAACATAATGTACAAAGCAGAACATAATTTATTATGTAGAGCATTATGTGCACTGCGCTTTATGTACCAGGAGATGTAGTTTCTAAAAATCACCTTTAGCTTAAACATGGATCTGGGTAAAAGAACATTCATTCAAAATTAATTTGAAGATGTCTTGCAACCTTAACAGTTCTGAATGCACAACAGAAACCAACAAACAAAACCCCTAACACCGAGAAAAAGAACACCGCTTGATTTGACACTAATTATCTTCACTTTGTGATGTTAAAAAGAGAGCTCTGCAGCAGCACAGTAGAGAGCCCTGGCTAAATGCAGTTCGGCGTGCGTCCTTTCCGCACATTTACTGCCTCCTGAGCCCAGCGCGCCGCTGTTTTGAACACGTAGCACGGTGCTCATGTTTCAGCCGGTAATTACGGTCCTTGGCTGTTGGGCACCCAAGGCGCTGTGGCTGTGCTGCAGCTCCCTTCCTCGGAGCGAGGCAGTGCGGCACACCAGCCCGCACCCGCAGCGGCGACACGGCCTTCACCGCCCTCACCGCCGGGCGCGGCACAGCACGGGCCCGCCGAGCAGCAGCGAGAGGCGGCCCCGGCGGGCGGGGAGCGCCCGGGGCGGGGCAGGGCGGGGCGGGAGGAGCTGCCCTCCGCCCGCCGCCGGCGGAAGCCTCGCCGCGCCGCCGCGGAAGTGACGCCGCGCTCCGCCTCCCCGCTCCCTCCCCCTCCCGGCGGTGGCTCGGGAGCCGGGCGCGGCTGGCGGCGGCCCCGGGTGGGACCATGGCGGACGGCGTGGACCACATCGACATCTACGCCGATGTGGGCGAGGAGTTCAACCAGGTACGCGCGGCCCGCGGGCGCGGCCTCTCCGCTCCGCTCCCCTCCCCTCCCTCGCCCGCCTTCGTAGCCGCGCCGCCTGCAGGGCCCTCAGCGCGGCGGCCGCGCCGCCGCCATTGTTCGGGCGCTCCCGCCGCCGCCGAGCGCGGGGCCGCGCGGGGCCGGGGCGGGCGCGGCCTCACGCCCGGGCCGCGGTGCCGGCGGCGGGCCCGGCTGCGCGGGGAGCGCGCCTGGCGCTAGAGGCGGCTGCTGCCGGCGGGCTGGACGCGCCGCGGGCGAGCACTTGCCTTCCTTCCCTCGCTTTTTCGCTTCTTACCAGCCTTCCTCCCTCTCTGCCTTTCCTTCCCAAGGGCCGCTCTAGAGGGCTCTCCCGGGCCGCCTCGGCGGACAGGACTTCCCGGATGCGGCGGGGAGAGCGGCCCCTTCCCGCCCGCGGCGGAGGGAAGCGCTGCCATTGTTCGCAGATGAATCAAAAAGCCGCCGAGCGGTGGCTGCTGCTCGGCCGTGCTTTGCGGGGGAGGCGGAACTAGTGCGGCTTTATTCTGCAACGCTGGAGAAAGTATCCAGCTTTTTATAGTTCCTTTTTTTGTTGTTTTTCTTATTCATGATTAACTTCCATTTTAAAAAGTGGCGCAAGCCTTTTTTAGAGGACGACTTCATATTTTATTGACGAAATTTGGATGAAATAAACATCCTCTCTGGATTATAAGTAGTTCACTTTTATAGTGGTGAGTTTTTTTGGTGGTTTGGGAGGTTTTTTGCCATGTTTGTATCAGTTTTGCGCGCCATCTGTCCTGTTAGCGAGTCCCGCACTTCTCCAGGTTGAGTTGCCCCAGATTGCTTTGTTCCTGCCTTAGAGCACAAATAACCGGGAACAGCTGCACCGAACGCACTTGCGGGGCCAGCTGTATGCCAGCTTGCCCTACTGAGAACTGGGAAATAGGTAATGGCTTTGGAATTCACAGGTCATTTGTAACTTTCTCAGCAACTTGTAGCATTCTCAGAAGACTTTTTCTTCAGATATCGATTAATACAGTAATTCTAAGTATTAATAATCTTGTGAAGATATACTATGAAAGAATGGCATACTAAAAGGAGATGATGAAAAGCACTGATTTGCTCTCAGTTTGTCTGCATGTGGAGGTTTCTCCCATACAGCTGAAGACCCACGATGTGAATTTAAACAGGAATGAACCCTGGGAGAGACACCATTTAGCAGAAGAGTACATTTTTTGAGATTCTGTGATAACTTGAATTTGATTTAATTCTATATAAAACTGCCAACAAATCAAAATTTTCAGGGGAAAAACGTTCACTTGAATGTGGTAGTGTTTGTGTAAATTCGTATGTGCAGAAGCCCTCAGAGTAGAATAAAAGTGATGAGGATGATCTGTTTCACTCACACGGTCCTGGTCTACTCAGGTCGTCGTTACTGTTGATGTTCTCTATAACCAGGGTGGTACGAATGAGGAGAATCTTGTGATAATTTAGTTTAGCTTAATCCAGCAGGCAGGGAACCCTTTTGCTTTTTTCACTGTACCCACCTCAGTTGCTTCCCTGTTGGATTTGCCTTTCTGCGGTCTGATGGTTCAGTTCATGAATCTTGCAAAATATAGGGCAGTAAGGTGAGAAGAGGCTAGTGCCCTTTTTCCATCAGCTTGAATTTGGGTGTTTTGTTTGTTTGTTTTAGGGGGTTTTCTTCCGCATTTTTGTCTGTGTCACACACCCCCAAAAAACTGCAGTTTGTTCTTTTCCAAATTTAATTTCTATGACTTTCTATTTAAAGTAAAATTATTGAACTGAGCAAGTCTTGAGACAATATTAAAGTTTTGCTATGAGAGATTGATGCCTCTGCACTTTCCCATTTCCTTCTGTCATATAAAAGAAGGCAAGTTGTATTAGTTACTGCCTCTTAAATCTGACATAATTGAGAAAAGGTGTCTAGAAACTTTTATTCATGAGTTGCTGTTCCTGATTTGAAGCTGACAGCTAAAATGGATGAGATGGAACATAGTTCTGTGGATATGTGAAGATGACAATTAAGAAAATGCATTAGGGAGAAAGTGATTTGCATTATTAATTTGTTTATGTAGAGGGCGTTTGACAGAACCTATATGGAAAATAAATTGTCTTTATCTGTTAAATTAACTTGTTTTTTGATTTTGTTGCTCTACATTAATGTGACCTACTCATGTTTTTTAAACTGGACTGTAGAAACCCTTTCCACTGGTTTTGGCGGATAACAGGGACTGAAAAATATACTGTGGAGCTTGCTGTTCTTCTGGACACAGTACATAACTATTTATACACAAGCTGGGACAAAACTTTTGTTAGCATCTGGAGTTAACCCTTCATTTAGGACTTGTGACTGGATGAACTTCCCTTGTTTGTTTTGTCTTGTTCAACCCCTAAGGTACTCATCTTTGAGGCTATGCTGGGATTTTTTAAATGCCTGTTTTCTAAGTAGGAGGAGGATATGGATGTTCTGCCTTATCAGTGCTAAATGAACCATAGGTTATAAAGGTGAAATAAAGACCACCGAGCCATGGGTTTACTAGCTGGCTGAGATGGATGACAGCTTTAAGCTCTCAGGTTGTATTTAGTGTTGGTTGCAGTGAGCTAACTTTCCTATTCATCTGAAGCTCATTGCCTCTCAGTGTTACCTCTTACTCTTTCATTAACTTACTGTTCATCATAATAATATTTCTTGTCCTTGGGCTAACAGCTTTATTCAATTTGGCTCTGACCAATTACATTTTTGTTTGAATTGTTTTGTTTCTTTTCTCTTCTTCTTGGAGAACTTGGTTGACTAATCTTTTATTTTTTTCTTCTAAGCTGACTTTCCCATCCAACAGTCTTTTCTATTTATTTAAAGTCTCATTTTGAGATGATAGCCTCATGAATGTAGTACTTCCTGCATGCATTGCTTGTGCCCTGTTAGAAATAGGTATTGCATAGAATATTTTACCTTGAGCATCTTCCTACGTGTTACACATCTTACTCTTCAAGAGAGGGAGATCTGTGATGCTTGTTAGAACTGTTACTTACCTGCATACAAATAGCTGAGCACGGTGTTCTCTCAAGGGCAGAAGACCCTCAGTAAGGTTGGGGTGCTTTAGCAAATACTAGGGTGTGGTTTTCTCACAAATCCCTAGAATATTGCTGTGTGGTACAGAAGATAATAAGGAGCTGGTGCAGGAGGCCACTTTGGGTCTGACTTGAAGCTGCCTGCCAGTTTGGCCAGCAAACTGGGTTGCTTTTTTATGGTCATGAAGATTTGACCATGCTTGTCAAGTTCCCTGATGTGTTTTGCAATTTCAAGCTTGGGGTTCTTATTCCATGTGCTTATGCATGTCATTAAACAGTAAAAACGTTTTACACATGTATACATATAAAAATCTTTTGATCAGAAAGAGGATGCAAAAGAACTTAAGGATGTCATATTTTAATGCTGTGGAAAGGGTGCTTGCATTGTTTATACTCTTGATGAGTAAACTTGGATAGTTGCATTGTGAATATGTCTAAACGTGCCTGTAGTGTTCTATTTTGATATTTAAATGCTAGCAAATTAGGGATGAAAGACTTTTCATTTTGTATTTTGTAACAGGATAATAAAACTGATTTAGATGGGATAAGCAGTTAAGAGGTAATTATCTGAAAGCTACAGTATCTTAGGAATGTGTTAGTTACTATCTTGACTTCTGATCTGTAGCACAAAGGAATTTTTTTGTGTGTGATAAATAATAAAAGCTAGCATTTAGTGGCATATTAAAGCCAGTTATTAAAAGCAGCCTTTATATCGGAAAGACAGGTGTCTTATCATGGGAGGGGATGGACACATTGTGGTATAATAAATTTCTACTCAGTAGGGCTGTCCTGGTCCGAATAAACATAACCTGGCAGACCTGCATGTGTTAGAAAATATGTCTACAATACATGACAGCATATGCATTTTGTCAGTTCTGCTGAAAGGGGCCCTGGGAAGATGTAAGTTCTGTGTATCAGTAAATATCAAACTCCAGAAAAACTTCTGACCTTATCTGGCACCTGTGAACAGTGATACTGCGTCTGTTTAGTTTGTGTTTTTGATTACTTGTGAATTTTTAGTTATTCTTTGTAACTCTGTAATTACTCTGTAATTTTTAGTTACAAGGGATCAGGTTGCTTAAATTTTAATGCTGTTTGGGTTGTAGGGCCAAGAGCATTTGGGCCTGTAGAGTAAACATGAATCCTGTGGTCAAACAAACTTGTCCACTTCTGCCATAGGCAGTTTGCTATCTTAGAAATACCACAGGCTGCCTTTTTGTTAATGTTCCAGTTTGTATGTTCAGACAGTTAATCAAGACCAGAAAGATTTTTGTTTATGTCTTTAACTTGTTATTCTTCAGGACCTACAACTTTTTTTTTTCAGTGAGAATACTAAAGTGTTTAGAGTTTTTGACCACAAATATGGTAACTTGATTGAAAATAACAGTAAGGGGGAAGCTGGATAGTTTAGGTTTTCTCTTTTTTTTCTTTCCCCAGAAGCTACTGTAAATCTTTTTCATGAGACTTTATTTACCTCACTGATTTTTATAGATGTGGCATTGGAGGTTTTGTGTATTGGTGTAAATTAGTGTTTAACTCTTAAATTGGACCAAGTTCTGCAGCAAAAGCCAGTCTAACAGACATAGGGACGGCTTAAAGAAATTTTGCTCAACAACAACAAAAGCCATTTCCAAAACAGCACTTGCAAAGGAAGTAAGTGGTTCTCTGCAGCTCAGAGGAGTAGGACTGCTAAGTTCCAAAAAGGAAATAACATTTTCAGTTTGTCCCTTCTGGACGTGAAGTTCCTTGTGTTCATGGCTTTCATGTAGGAATGTTTCACCCAATTCATCTATAAGCACAGAATGTGGAATTTCAGTCCTGATTTTATGACAAAGTATTTCAGACTGTGGTCTAATTAAAACATAGACTTTGGAAATGCATTGCTGCCTGGTTTTCTTTTAGAGGGGGCCAGAGCAGCAGTGCTCACTTGGTTTCTTTCTGTTTTTCTACAAGATAGTGAGTTACAGTAAGTGAGAAGAAATAATTTTTCTCCATGCTTGATGTCCTTGTAACTAAGGAAGTTGGAAGAGGTCAAAACTGCTGAGACTAGAGAAGTAACACTTCCTGTACTTTTTTCCTCTTCTGCATCTAGGAAGGAAGGGTGTGTTTAGGTAAGTTTCCACAGAGCACGAAAGGAGGAGAAAGGGTTGGTGGATCTTGTGCAACATCCATCAGGACACCTCTCTACTGTCTACACTCAGAGTTGCTGGTTCAGATCATTCTTAATCATCTAAGCACACACCTTGCTGACAGATTGGTAAATGAATGAATCCCATGCTGGATGCAAAACCAGCACGATGTGAGAAGAAATTCTAGTGAACAACATCAGGTTTTCTCTTGTATCTTTATGTAAATTAAGACACTGATGCTCTTGGGCCTGCCCTGCCCCCCTCTCAATTACATACAGACTCTGCTGCCTTAATAACTCTCTCCACTGATGGAGACCTGAAAGCCTGTATGGTACAAAGGATCTGTTTGAGAGAAGTTTTGTTGCTAGAGGAGTGCAGCAGAGCTGTGGACTGCTGCCCACTCTGGTGTTTTGGCAATACCGACCTCAGAGAGATAGGTTAGTGCACATACAACTGCTGTAAGTTTGGTGATTGTGTTTTTGCATCTGTCTACCAAGACTAAATTCTACTTCCCTGAAGTCACCATTCATATACACAGATGACTGGAGTTACTGCACATTTAGCAGAGGACTTCCTTCGCTGCCTTGTGACATCTGCCGTAATCCAGCTGTGAGATGTCATGTTTAGGCCTGTCTCAGGCAGTTCTGTATACCTGATTTCATTAGCTATGGCGATCAGAGGAATCAAACGGAGAACTGGATAGACTAGGTGAAACATGAAACCCTTAATTTGTGATAAGCTTACCTTTAGAGAGAGATTTTTCTATTTAAGTTTATTGGGACAATGCAGTTTACTGAGGATTAAATGTACTTGATTGACAATGCCAAAACCCATTTTACCTGTTTGTTGAGTTTTTAAAAAATTAATATTATTTGTTTTAGTTACACTTCCCTGTATGAGCAGCAGTTGATAATGTTTTTATATTTTCAAGACACTGGATCTTTTGATCATGGTTGTGAATACCTTGCATTTACAGCACATTGCCAGCTTTGCAGCCTGTGTTTTGTGGAGTTCAGCTTTGTTCCTTCTAGCTGCTCTATTTGGTACCTTGAACTGTTCTCTCTAGGATGCTGCTGTGAGTTTCTGGATACAAATTCAGAGTGGATGCTGAGGTCTCTCTGATACTCAAAACTGGTGAGGCAGTTTCTGTTCTGGAGCAGGGTATGAGAGTCCAGAAAACTGAGGAAAGTTGGCTCAGAGGGGCAATTGCTGCTTGTGGATGGACTGGGCATTGGTCAGTGGATGGTGAGCATTGGTGGTTATGCATCATTAAATAATTGCTTGTGCGTTATTTAATCTCTTTTTGTTGTCTTCTTTTTCATCATCGCCACTATTATTCTTATATTTTACTTTGTTTCAGTTATTAAACTGTTCTCATCTCAACCCACAGGTTTTACCTTCTCACTGATTCTCTTCCCCTGTTCCACAGAGTTTCGCAGGGGGGTGGAGTGAGCAAATGCCTGTGTGGTACTTAGTTACCAGCTGGAGTTAAACCACAATAGACCTTTTTTGTCACCCCTCGTGGGACTTGGCAGGTTGAGAAAACAACAAATCTGACCAGAACATGCTAGAGCAAAACTGTTACAAGCATTTGTTATATTAATTTAGTAGTCGTTGGACACAATGTTTTGGATTGATTTTATGCTCTCAGTTGTTCTGCTTGTTCTCAGAGCTCCATCATTTAACTCCTTAGTTCCAATGTCTGCTCCTTTTTGTGCTGTTTATCACCTGTGGGAACTGGTCTGAGGTTATTGTGTTGAGTTTTAACATAAACAATCTGGTCTAGTGGAAGATCTACAGCAGGATGCTTGGAGCTAGATGACCTCTAACCCAAGGCATTCGATGATCCTGTGAGCCATGGTGTATGATACAACAGAATTGCTTCTTGTGAAATTAATCTGTTACTTGTACTCAGCTCTGCTGTCATCTTCGTACTTTGTGAGTGATCTATTGGAAACTATTAATGACTACACTTTTTACTTTTCATCCTCTGAGAGTTAGCCTGTGGAGGTGACGTGATCCCACATCTTCCCCTTCTCTGCCAGGCTAATGACAGCAGCTCTTGTTTGAGTGTCCTGGGGATGCTGAAACAAGCATGGTCCTATTACCCGGAACTGTGATTGTATGCCAGGTCTTATTTAGGGTTACACAGCTATTTGCAGCAACTCAAACCCTGAGACAAGGCACTGTGGCTACTCAGATCTTGGTGGCAGGTGCTACAGCTGCTCAGACCCTTGTGATGGGTGATGCAGTTGAACCAGAGCACCAACCCCTGCCAGTATCAGTCACCCCTTTTCACCAGAGAAATGGACACAAGAGAGCTTGTTCAGTAAAGGAGAGCAAAGCAGGGCCATCACCAGGACAGGAGGAAGAGGCAGAACAGGAGGGAACCACTCAGTCCCTATCCCTGAGAGAGCTGTGTGAGATGCCAAAAGATTTCAGCCATCAGCCAGGGAGCAGGGGATCACCTGGCTGCTTGGATGGTGGGTAACAGGGCTGGAGCCTGGAATTGGAGGGTAGGGACACCAAGCAGCTGGGATCACCTTCTAAGGAAGGTGACAATTTTCCAAGGCAATTGGCAAAGGGCCACAAGTCCTCAGCCTTTGGGAGATGGCTCCTGTGCAGTGTGAAGGAAAGACATCCCTTCAAGGAAGATGTTCCATGTCACCCAGGCCCACCACAGAGCTATCCAGTACCTTTGTTATGACCCAGACAGTGCACAGTCACCCACAGACCCAGAAGAATTCCGGTGCATGTGACCCTTGTGGCAGAAACTTGTCCAGAGCATGCCATTTTCATATGCTGGGTTTGCAGGAGTGTGTGGATCCTGTGCCCTGGCACATCAGGCCCACAGGAGGGGAAAGCTCTAGTCCACAGGGCACCCCAAATGCCATCCAGCTCTGCATGGGCAGAACCTATTTCTGTTTTTGGAGAGAGATGGAAAGCCCAACAGCTGACTGAACTGAAGATTCTTAGGCAACTGGGATTTCCTACTTGAGCTCATTATATGGTCAGTGCTGGTCAGGCTGAGGTGAGCCTGACTGGGAATGTGTGCAAAAGCACCCTCTGTGTCTGGCCTGGAGGTTCTGTGCGTGCCTAGCATAGACTGTCTTAGGAGAGGGTATTCCAAGGACTCAAAAAACGTACTGGTGGGTGTTCAGTACCACTGCCTTGGAGGCAGAGGAAGTTCAGCAGCTGCCTGCCTTGCCTGTTCTCTCAGAGGACCCTCCTGTTGGGCTTGCTGAAGGTCAGAGAACAGGTGCTGGTTGTCACCACAGTGTACCAGCAGCAGCACTGCACCAACTGAGACTCCATGATTGCCATTCACAAGCTGATGTATCAACTGGAGAGTCAGGCAGTGATCAGCAGGACCATATGGCCCGTGTGAAAGTATAAGGGAGAGTGGACGGAGACTAGCAGTGAACTGTGGTGGCCTGAATGAAGTCACACTGGCTGAGTGCTGGACATGGTGGAACTCCGATGTGAGCTGCAGTCAAAAGCTGCCAAGTTGTTTGCCACAACTGACATTGCTAATGCGTTTCAATATCTTTAACAGACATAATTTGCTTTCACTTAAAGTAATGTCCAGTAGACCTGGAATCCAGCACCCCAGGGGTGGGAACAGCTGTATCAGAATATCAATTCTGTGGGCTGATCTAGACTGCATTGTAACAGGTGAAGTTCTGGAACACCTGCAGTACACTGATAACATCATCAGGTGGGGCCACATAGCAGCAGCAGTTTTTGAGAAAGGGCAGAAAATAGTCCAGATTATTTAATGAAACATAGTAAGGTCAAGGGACCTGTGTGGGATATCAAGTTTTTAGGAGTAAAATGGCAAGATGAATGTAGTCAGATGCCAGTGGATGTGATCAACAAAACAGCAGCAATGTCTCCACCAACCAGTAAGAAATAAACACAAGCTTTCTTAGGTGTTGTGGGTTTTTGGGTAATGTACGTATTCCAGATTGCAGCAGATTGGAGTCTAATTGTAAGCCCTCTCTATCAAATGACCTGGAAGAAGAACGACTTCAAATGAGGCCCTGAGCAACAACAAGCTTTTGAATAAATTAAATGGGACATAGTTCATGCAACAGCCCCCAGGCCAGTCTGGGCAGGGCAAGATGTAAAAATGTGCTCTATACTGCAGCCAGGGCAAATGGCCCTTCCAGTCCATGTCAAGTCCTCCCTTTTGGAACTGGGGATACAGAGTATCTGTGACCTCCTATACTCCTGCTGAAAGAGATACTGGACTCTAATCAAGGGACTTGAGCTGCTTTGGAAGGGATTGGTGTTGAAGCACAGCTCCTCCAGCTCACTGGTGACTGTCAGTGCTGAGCTGGATGTTCAAAGGGAGGATCTTCTCTACACATCATGAGGCTGGTGTTACATGAAATAAGTGGGTTGCAGTGACCATATAATGAGCTCAAGTAGGAAATCCCGGTTGCCTAAGAATCTTGGAAATAGTCATGACTGTCTAGAAGACAAAGATTTCAGAATGTCACCAGAGGAGGAGATAGCATATGTTAAAGGGGCCCCGTTGTATCATAAACTACCAGAAAAAGAGATGCAGCATACCTAGTTTATTGATGGGTTCTTCTGTATTATAGGAAAGCATCAGATGGAAGAGCATCATGCCCAGTACATAAACTAGTGGGAGCTGGGTGGAAGGAGCTGATCACTGCTCAGGGACTGGCAGTTTATTTTGTTTCAGTTTTTAAACTGTTCTTATCCCACAGGATTTACCTTTTTCTGATTTTTCCTCACCCATCCCATGGAGCAGTTGGGGTGGGAGAAGTGAAAGGTACTCACTAGGGGAAGAAGCAACTGTGTGGTACTTAGTTGCAATCTTGGATTAAACCCTGACACTTCTACATTCTAATGTATGCAAATCTGAGAGTAGGGTTTGTGGATTTTTTGAGTTTTGCTTATATTACAAGGGCAAAAGTATTGGAATGGAAAACAGTGGCCAGAAATATTTTTTTCTGCATAAGTTTAGAATATAATAGGAGCCATAAGAATTTTATGTTTTGATGTGGCTGAAACACTTAGCTTTTCAGCAGGGATGTTGTGTAGGTGGTTGATCAGACTTACTGTGTCTGTGGAACATGGCAGTTATCACAACGTTCGCTTCAATAAGTTTTAAGAGTAATATTAATTATAATCAAGATTTTTTTTTTGTTTTAGGAGGCTGAATATGGTGGGCATGATCAGATTGATTTATATGATGATGTAATTTCTCCATCTGCAAATAATGGAGATGCTCCAGAGGATCGTGATTACATGGATTCTCTTCCACCATCTGTTGGGGATGATGTAGGTAAAGGAGCTGCACCAAATGTTGTCTATACGTATACTGGAAAGAGAATTGCCTTGTACATTGGAAATCTCACTTGGGTAAGTATCTTACTGCTGTTTAGTTGTAGACAGGAATTTTAATTATAAACATAACTATTTGTAAAATTTTTGTGCTTTAAAATGTTTTCTATGAAATATTATGAGTATCAAAAACCAGTTGTTTTTGTTGGTGGTTTGATTTTCTTTAATTTTCATTTGTGGTTGTGCGGTCATTTTTCCTTTTACCTGAAATTTGGAGAGCCTGTCTGGAGCGGTCATGTCTTAAAAATCAAGAGAGTCCTCGGTAAATATAAACTTCAGAGTTTCTGTCATGTTGTGTGTGTTATGAAGGAATATTTGTGCTGCTATGTTCTTAAGGTTTTCAGAAAACAAATGAAAGAAGAGAACAACTTTAAACTATTAAGTAGTTCGTGCCTGTAAATACTTGAAGGTTACTAAACAAACTCAATTTTTAGTAAACTCTTAGTGAAGGTTTTAGTTTAAAAGGAGGTTGAAGGTTCTCTGAGATTTTCTTGAAGTTACTTTTCACATTTTTCCAGGGCCTTTTCCATCGGCAGTGACTCTTCCAGCGTAACTGTTTTCAGGTATTTGTCTTGAGGCTTATTTCTCCATCCAGGAAGAACAGGTTAATGATAACTCACAGAACTGCAGTCGGCCTTAGGACAATAACCTTTATTAGAATTAAAGCATTTTAAAATCAATTGCAGTTAAGCAAGCAGTGCAAGAGCTGGTCAGTAGCTGAATTAGTTGAAGCTTTTATCTGTTTACATGAAATCAAGTTCTTCGGGACCCACATATGCAAAATCATATTTTAAAAGATAAAAATGTGAGTTTTTTTAATTTCTGATAATTTCTTACTGTAGGTGTTTTTTTCATTAGTTATTACAGTACTTCAGGAGCTAATAGGTAAGTCAAGTATCTGACTGTTGACTTAAGTTGTCCCATTTTGAAGTACATGAATGGAATCAGTAAAATGTGCGTGAATTAGCTGAACTAATTGTTGAATGGTAAAATAAAAATGACGACTCCAAAAGTCAGAATATATTGACAGCCTGAATAAAGTATTCCTCTGGGATCAGTTTCATGTGTACATGTGTACATACACACTCAAAAATCTATGGAAAATTTAGTTGCCCTTTGCCTGGTGTTTTAGGTAAGCTCTCATAGTTGAATATTAAAAATATTTTTCAGTGGACAACAGATGAAGACTTAACTGAAGCAGTTCATTCACTGGGGGTAAATGACATTTTGGAGATAAAATTTTTTGAAAATCGTGCTAATGGCCAGTCTAAAGGGTAAGAACTTGTAATTTGTCTTTTCTGTGTGTGGATTGAAGTTTGGGAGGGGAAGGAGTTCTCAATTTTCATAATTGTCAGTCTTTGAACTGCTCATCTTAGCTTATTGATCCAGAAAGGATTTGGCATATAATTTTATACTAATTACTTGAATTTCAGGTATAAATTTTTTTGATGGTAGTGCATGTCTCATTATTTTGTGAGTTAAAGCTTATTGGTCATCCTCATTTAGGACTATTCCTAGGTTGTTAGTTGGTGTGATGGTGATGCTTGTTTGTCTTCACTGTAAATGCTGTTCTCCCAGCCTTCATTAAATCTTTCTTTACATCTTTATTTTCCATTAACTTCTTAAATTGAGTGCTTTAGCCCATTTTTCACTGACAACCTTAATTCCACTTCATGAATGTGCCTTTCTGTCTCTTTGGCAGCAACGAGCACACAGTATATGCTTAATAACTTGGTCATATGAATTCATTATGTAGTCTGTTGCTACTCCACCAAAAAGCTGCCTTTGTTGTGATAAATTTTGATGCACCTTGTACTTGCTTTTTGGTTTTCTTCTTTTATGTCCTAGGATAAGTTTTTATCTGTTCTGAAAATTGGACTAAAACCTTTGAGACATTTTCTGTGTCTAGTTATCAAATATTCTTTTGCTTACTATGTGTAATCTTTTTCATGAGGCATCAGGATGTCAGAAAATGAGCAAATTGTGGTGTAACTTTATTTCTTTTCAGGTTTGCCCTTGTGGGTGTGGGATCAGAAGCATCCTCCAAGAAGTTGATGGATTTGTTGCCTAAAAGAGAATTGCATGGGCAGAATCCTGTTGTAACTCCATGTAATAAACAGTTTCTGAGTCAATTTGAAATGCAGTCAAGGAAAAGTAAGCTTTTCTTAAATGCTGTCTTGGAAAAGCAGAAAAAGTAGAATGGCAGGTTTTTAGTGCAGTGTCTCATAATTTCTACACAGTTTAAAATAGCCATAAAATACTTAGAGTCCAGATGAAAGAAAGTTATATGTTTGTTTAAATAAACCACCTCATACACTGAAGAGCTACTGCATTCTGAAAGAAGGTTGCAGCTTTGTGCAGCTCTTGTCTTAACAGCTGGAGATGCTTTCTCAGTCTCTTGTGGGCGTAATTTAAAAAATAGAAAACACAAGAGCCGTTAGAAATTAAACATTTGTAGACAAACTGGACTAAATTCTAATGTGTGGACGGTCTGTATTTATGATAGAATGAGGAGGAGAGGATCCATGTTGTACTTCAGCTCCATGTCTTGTGTTTCCCAGTGTGGCCTTGGGCTTCACTGAAGGAAGGACTGGCAGTCTCTCCAGATCTTTCTCCTTTAGTATGAGGCATAGTATTTTAGCAAATAATGTTTTCCTCCCCAAATGCATTGTGTTAGGTATGAAGAGCAAGTTGGTGCTCATAAAGTCATGTTTTAACACTGCATAAAACTTTAGATGAAGTGTTGAAATACTTTAACCTATTGTGATGTATGTAATGACATTTTTGCTTTTCCGTTGCAGCCACACAATCTGGCCAGATGTCTGGGGAAGGTAAAGCTGGTCCCCCAGGAGGAAGCTCAAGAGCAGCGTTTCCACCTAGTAACAGAGGTCGGGGCCGTTTTCCGGGCGCCATTCCAGGTGGAGACAGATTCCCTGGACCAGCAGGGCCAGGAGGGCCCCCACCACCTTTCCCAGGTAGAATTATGCATATATGGAGTTCCAATCCTACTTGTGTTTCAATGTGGCATACTTATTTGGGAAATGATGAAGATCAAGGCAATTCAGTAATGAGCCATAATCAGTGTTCACAGCTAGATTGGAGGATTTGACTGTTCCTTTGTTGATATCCAACAGGAAGCTGTGCCTAGTAAATTTGGTAGCAAGACAAGCTTTTTTAGATACATTCTTTATACTATGTCAATATACATATTTAAGTATGAAAAAAAAAAACCAGACTATGTTAGCAAGTGGATTTGGCTTTAGTGTAACGTAGTTGAGATTTTCTGATTTGCTATATAAGCTGAGAATGCCTGTGTTGCAGAGTGTAAAGTAACTAATTTCCTTATTTTAGTACAAGTTTGCACGTGATCAAAAATTCAGCTTTGATTCATGCCCACTGACAGGTCAGTTAGTAGGCACTTAAAACACCAGAAATTTGAAGAGGTCTTGCTGTTTAGTTAGGTGTCTGATACAGAAGAAATACGTTAAACAATTAGGGTTGGCACTGCAGTGACATTCTTTTTTCAGCTGACATATTTTTTTAGTAAATGTCATTCAGTAATAGATTGTCTACCAACAGTCCAAGGGACATAGTCAAATTGCAAAAACAATAATGAGAATCTAAAAGAAGGTTTGGATACTGCATTTACATTACTTTCTCCAATACAGCTTCTCCCATATTTTTAATATGTATTTTATCTTAAGACCCATGTGAAAGACTAGATGCAGTAAAATGCAATGTTTTCTAGCTTTTGTAATCTTCTTGTGGGTTTTGGAAACAACAGCAGTTGATTAAGTGATTTGAGGAGGGGAGTTGTCAGTGTTCAAGATAATGTTGTTCTTTTTAGATATCTCTAGATATCTAGTATCAATAGATACAGATAAGTTAAAACTTTTCTAAGCTACTGGACCTAAAGCAGGAACACACATGTCTTGTACATGTTCAGGGAGGGAGGGTTGGTTTCTTTTTTGTCATTGTTTTTAAGAATGAAAAAATGGAATAATTTTAAATAGTTTTATTTCTTTGTATTTATTCACTCAATTTTGTTTGTTTGTTTTTGTTCTGTTTTAATTTTAGCTGGACAAACTCCCCCACGTCCACCCTTAGGTCCTCCTGGCCCACCAGGCCCACCAGGCCCTCCACCTCCTGGTCAGGTCCTCCCACCTCCATTAGCTGGACCTCCTAATCGTGGTGATCGTCCACCACCACCAGTTCTGTTTCCAGGACAGCCTTTTGGCCAGCCTCCACTTGGGCCGCTTCCTCCAGGCCCTCCACCACCAGTTCCAGGCTATGGGCCACCACCAGGCCCACCACCCCCTCAGCAGGGTCCACCTCCACCTCCGGGTCCATTTCCCCCTCGCCCTCCCGGCCCTCTGGGGCCGCCCCTGACTCTCGCTCCTCCCCCGCATCTCCCCGGGCCACCGCCGGGTGCTCCACCACCGGCACCACACGTGAATCCGGCTTTCTTCCCCCCACCTGCCAATAGCGGCATTCCCACTTCAGACAGCCGTGGCCCGCCGCCGACAGATCCCTATGGCCGACCTCCACCGTATGACAGAGGTGACTATGGGCCACCTGGAAGGTGAGTTCTTTTTGTCTGATGTGTTTGGGTAGCAGATTTTACTCCTCTTGTTGGAAGCATTTGATTTTTCCCTTTTAATGCAAATTTTAGGAAAAATTAGAAGTAGGGCCAGAAGGGATCCCACCAATCTTGTAGTGTGCCCTTTTAATTTCTCCAAGGGAATAAATCTGGGAAACATGTTTGCAGCAGGAGGAAAATCCTGAAATGCAACACCAGTAATCTCACTTCCCTTTTCAGCTCTCAACTGTTTGTCTTCACTGTATTTGGCAGTGTCATTATTTCATGTGTTCTAAATTTAAACTTATATATCACTTCTTATGCAGCAGCTTCTGATTGTGCTTCTGTCTTAACTTGAAATTCTGACTTTTACCTGTATCATCGTGCTTTGCAGGCTGCCTTTTAAGAATGCTCTGGAGTTTTCTTTTTTGAATATGTGCATATGTTGAGGTCATACCAAGCTCATACCATTTTCATCTTTCAGCACCATTGCTTGTCTCTTTTTTCTTCAGGATTTAATTAGAATTTAGTGTTTGTCTTAAAAGCCAGGTGGGAATTTACTGCAAGACTTTTACCTTCCTTTCCTATCAAGATGTTTCTTCTCATTTGGTGCAATCTTGCTGTGTTTGTAGCAGTGGCTTTTCCTGTGGTTAACCCTATCTGTGACAGAGTTCTTAAGTCCCGACTTAACTTGTCAAGTTTTTCACATCTCATTTGAAACATCTTTTTCATCTGTGATTTCAAGCATCTCTGTCTTGCTGCTGTTTCTTTATTGTCACCATATTTGTATTCATCAAAAATTTTGGCATAAATTGTAAGAGAGACCATTTTATATAGTTAGATTTGAATTTTTCAGTAGTAATTTTACTGCTAGCATGAGACACACTTTTCTGGCTTAAAATGTTTCCTGCAAAGATGCTGTTCTTTGATTCTTTTTTTACCACAAAGTTTAAAGTTTACCCCCCCCCGCCAAGCATTTGTACATGTGATGTTCATACAAAAAAAATCTATAGAAATTCAGGAATTTGGCTTAATTGCCTGAAGTGTAAGACTATGAGGTGTTGGGTGTTTTTTGATGGACAAAATCAAGGTTGTCTGCAGTTTATAGAATGTCTGGGGAGGGAAGGAGTGGGAATAGGACACTATAACTTACTGTCCAGTATTTTCATTAATAATGTTGAAGCTATCATCCATAACTATTTAAATTGTCATTAATTATATATCATAGGCGTTTCACTGGAAATAACATGTCCATAAGAGAAAAATTACATATTCCATTCTATGGGAGGCACACGAAAAATAATACTCAAAACTCAGGGAGGTATGAATTTTTAGACATTTCCTCTTATGCTAAACTGGCTATAGGATCTTGTTCCACTTCTTGCAATTAAGAGGATAGCATTGCTTATTATTCTGCATTTTCTTTCTACCAGAAGAACTAACACTATTCTAGAAATATCAAGCAGTGGGCCAGTTTGACAGTCTCAGCATTTATCTCTTAACACATATCTCCAAATTTTCTGTGTGACACAGAGACTGGCTAATAGGACACTGCAAAACTTTTGGGAAAATTGAGGTTTACTTCTGTTACTTTGCAAACCCTGTACAGGTAGCTGATAATTGAAGTGCAATGAGTATGAGGATTCTGCTTTATTGCTTCCTCCTTACTGTGACTAGTAGGGAGATTAAATTGGAGTACCTTGAACTTGACCAGAAATTTTTAAAAAAACCAAAAAAATTGCTGTAAAATGCTGACATATCATTCAGAAAATTGAGTGTTTTAAAGTTGATAACTATATTTGTTTTTCAAAAGTTACAGCATTCTGGTCTTAGTTAAGGTCTGGGAAACAGGATCATATAGTTCTGATTCCAATACTGTTATGAAAATTTTTTCTAATTTTGCTCAAAGCTGCATTGCCTATGTACATGTATTTCCACATCCATTCAGTTGGGAATATCCATTTACGTACCTTCAAGGATTTTATGAAAATAGTAAATATTTGTCAAGCACAATATTAAGTGCTGCTGAATGTTTGAAATAGATGGGATGAACAAAAAAATTTCTATTTATACAGCAATGTCTTAATTGTTTTGGGTTTTTTTTTGTTTTGTTTTTTGGTTTTTTTTGGTTTTTTTGTTTGGTTGGTTTGTTGGGATTTTTTTGGGGTTTTTTTTTAAGCTTTCAGGATTTTATACTGTAACAATGGTCCTTAACAAAAACCAAAACCAAACCCAGATCCTGCTTTCTTTTCTGTTTGTCACTGCTTAAAGTTGCGAACTTGGATTGTTGAAATTGCAATGATAGCTTCTGAAGTTCCCCTTAACCTTTTAAATACTAGTTTTATTGCTTGCAGAGAAATGGATGCTGCGAGGACACCTCTAAGTGAAGCAGAATTTGAAGAAATCATGAATAGAAATAGGGCGATCTCAAGCAGTGCCATTTCAAGAGCTGTATCAGATGCCAGTGCTGGTTAGTAAAACTCAATTAATGTGTTTGCTCTTCTACCCAACTGAAAAGAGTTAAAGGGTTTTTTTTTTTTTAAATTAGGAATCTAAAAGACCTGAAGGCACATTTTTCTGATAGGATGCTGAATTTAGGTACAACTTATGACCTATTGTGTGCTGTGCTTCAGTTAGTCTCTAAGAAAACCTCCTGAGTACTGATCTGGACAGTATTTTAGTATTTGGTGCTAAATTATGTAGATGGCTGTTTAACAGAAAATACTCAGAATGGTAATACTGTTACAGATAAAAATTTATGTTTTAATTTGCATAATTGTCTGATCCTGATCTTACATCATTTTCAGGAGATTATGGAAGTGCTATAGAGACCTTGGTAACTGCAATTTCCTTAATCAAACAGTCCAAAGTATCGGCAGATGATCGCTGTAAAGTACTTATTAGCTCTCTTCAGGACTGCCTTCATGGAATTGAGTCCAAGTCTTATGGTTCTGGATCCAGGTAAAACTTTCCTCTTCCATCTGCTCTTACTTAAAACAAGAAAGTGTAGTGCAGGACTAATTTACAGAGAAGAAGCTAAAGTGTGTATGAAGTAAGTGATTTGCTGAGTTGCACAGGAAATATGTGAGGGGACCAAATAACGCTTTCCTGAACCTAGGAAGGGAAGCTGCTTTTTAATTAATCTCTTTTCAAAATTGATCTGGCTAGCTTCAGTTTAACTCTTAGTTTTGTTTAGTGGTTTTGGCCCATATTATCCATATGCAGATTAGCAGCTATGTTGTAATGATTGTTTGAGATGTGGTGCACTTCCCCCCCAGCTGATCTCAGTCATCCTCCATTCTGAGTATGTACTTTGACTTTTCCTTGCCCCATTAGAAAGTGGGAGCCTCTTAAAGTTGGATACAAAAGTATACCTGCATCACAGTGAACAGATCTTTCCCTCATATCTGTTTTTGGTCAAATTCATACTCATAAACAGAGTACAAAACTGGCGTGGGGATGACAGTTATTTTGAAGAAAAAGTTAATGAAGTAATTTCTTTTAGAAGACGTGAGCGATCCAGAGAGAGGGACCACAGTAGGTCACGAGAAAAAAGCAGGCGCCACAAATCACGTAGTCGAGATCGTCACGATGACTATTACCGGGAAAGAAGCCGTGAGAGAGAGAGGCATCGTGATCGTGACAGAGATCGTGACAGAGAGCGAGACAGAGAGAGAGAATATCGCCACCGTTAAAGAAGGTGAGCATTTCTTTATGTTCTTGGACTTTACTGACTTACTGACAGTAACCACTGTAGGTTTGAGATTATTTATGCCATTCATGTCTGTATTGAAATGATCCTGCAGTATGTACTAAATCACTTTCTTCTTGCAGCACCTGTCATGAACACAGGTAAGTGACAACAGGTAAATAACTGGTCTTAGGAGGGAGCAAGTATTTGTACAATTATCTTCTACATTCTGCATGCCACTGCTTTTGTTTTTGGCTGATAACAGTGATCCCAGTTTTTATGAAATGTGATTGAGCCACTTCTTCAAAAGGCAGTAAGTCAGACTGTTCTCTTTGTAATCTTAAAAGATTATATGAATTTTACAGTTTTATTTCTTAATTGTGTTTAAAAATACCAAATTTGTATTTTAAAATATACTTCTGTAAGGACTGCAGCATTTAGCCCTTCATAGATTGTGTGTGGATTATTTCAATGTCCATACAGTTATTGTCCTTGCACAGGTACGGTGGTGATTTTGTGGGTTTTGGTATTTTTGGGTTTTGTTGTTTTGTTTTGTGTTGGTTTTGTTGTTTTAGGGGTTTTTTTGCTGGTGAGTTTTAGTCAAAATCAGGAAATATAACCAGATTTTGCTCTTTATTTTATGAAATGTAACCTGTCAGTATCTTCTGCCTTCTAGCTAAATCCAGGTGTTAACCTTCAGTAAAAGTTATCAGTTGTTGCCCTGATTTTTCAGTCTGTCTCCCTACTGGTAGTAAAGTAATTCTCTGAAGACTAGTAAACAAATATATGACACTAGAATTGATTCTTTTCTGGTTGTTCACAGACTAATGCGCTCTTTTATTTCATGTATCTGAAGTCTTGTATGCATAAGATGTCTAGACAGCTAGACTAGCATGCTAAGCAATGACTTTTTTTCAATGTACTGCTTTAAAATACATAAAAAGGTTTACATTATATAATGTACCATTTTGAGGGTTGGGAATTGAAGCCACCCATGATTCCTTATATTTGACAATTGAAAAAAAACCCAACCCTACCTAATAGAGACTCTCTTAGTCGTCTTTTCCCTTTTTGAAAGAACTTCCACTACATCTACACTGAACTTGAAGCTTGTAGACGTGCCTGTCTGCCCAGCTTCCATTTCTTACATTTAACCTCAGATTTAGTTTCCAGATCTGCATGTGGTTTTTGTTCATGGAAGTTCATTTATAGATGTAACAGAGCAAAACTTAGAAAAGTCAAATAAAATGTAATATAGTCCTAAGTGAAAATACAGTTCTGTATGTGTTAAATGTCAGTTTTTCAGTCAGGCTTTTTGTGTCACTGACACTCCTCTGGGAGAAAACAAATTAGCATAGGGAGTGCTCTAGTGTGTTTAGAATTAAGTGGGGTGTTGTCTTAGGTTCATATAGCAGCAGGGGAAACAAAAAGAAATGACTGACCTAGAGAAGGGGAGTCAAAGGCTTAAATAGGAAGGTGAAACATGGCAGCTGAAATAAAGTTGGCAGTATATTTCTGTTAATGCCACTTTTTGCCGTTAAAAATGGATTGGTAGAAATATTTCTGGAATTTAGTAAAAATATCAACTCTGGTTCTTAATTGTAAAATACTAGAATGTAAAAATACAGATATAACAAAAGTAAATGTACTTTCTTTTGTTGAACTGGGTTTTTACCTTTTATAATAACTGCATATTTTTGATATTTGCAAATAGTTGTTACTGATAGAGATAAACATTGAGCTGAGTAATGGATGCATTTCCAGAGTGTTTTTCTTCTGGTGGAGATGAGCAAACCATACTAAAAATTGGTAATAGCCTGGAATGAAAGATAATTTTTTTAACCTTTGGCATAGTTTACTAATCAAGCTTTAATTTTTGTGTACTTAGTGTTGTGCATGTAGACACAGATTTACTGTGCCAAGTACAGATTTCCTGCTCTCTTACCCCAAGAATATATGTCAAACAGCATTAGGTTGCATTTTATAATTTCCAAAGCACAATTTACACTGAGGCTGTGATTTCAGTCTCAGTTCAGGTGGGAATTATATTTGCAAGATCCTTCAGCTTTGTTGTGTGCTGGGACTTCTCTTTTCTTTCAAAAGGGTATCTTGGTAAGATTCCCTTGTGCTAAGAAAATAGGTCCTAAGAACTTGATTTAAATGGCAAATTTAGTATACTACATGTAAATGAAAGCATTCGGTATTTTTTTAAGTTAAGTTGTAAACATTTTGTCTTGTTGCTGTCTTAATGAAGAAGAGCTTTATTGTAGTTTTGTTTTTATATATTTATACACACACAACGTATATAAAAGAAATACAGTTATCTCCTGGTTTGTATGTTTCATTTTCACTAAGATGTATGTTCCCATACATTTTTGTTTCATTTTTTACATTGAATAATATTCATAAACTGATTTAACACTCAGTCACTTAATAAATATCAACAGTGCTGAAACGAGTTATTCCCCATATTACTGTGTTTTGCCAGAAAACATGAAGTTGCCTCTGTGCCTGCACCCTATGAATGGCACCTATATTTCTCCCTATTGTGTACCTATAGTCATGACTGTGATACTGTACTGGCATTTTTTCCAAAGTGTTACACATCTAGTTCAGAAGTATTCTAAGGGTCCATTGTGAAAGCTTTTGTAAACAGTGAAATTCAGTTTGTACTGTATTACATTTATAGAGATGGGTTAAATTGGAATAAATTACAAAATATGTTTATAACAGTAAAATTCTAAAACGTTTAGTTGTACCATATCAGGTGTTTACACTTCTGTTTGTACACTTCACGATTTAAACTCAAATTGTTGCAAGGTTTTTGTGCCTTCACTTAAATAATACTTCATGGACGTTGGCAATCCGTTCTCCTGAATTACTGTAAACTGAATGCTTCCTTGGAACATCTTGCCTTTGCTGATAGAAACCCTGTAAATATAAAAGATAACAATGGATTTAAGACAAATGTCTAACCTGGATTAGTCAAAAAACCTGCGAACCCAATAGAATGACATTTAGAAGAATTAACAGCAAAATTAATGTGTACAAACAGAACAGTAATGTAACTTCATCAGCATGAGTCCTGACGTATTAGGCAGGATTTTTTTTAAACTGATAATCAGTAATGTATTTCTAGGTAATACATTGTCCCAATCCTAATCTGTCTGAATTTCTATAACTGCTGAATGTTAAGTTTTTCATTTTATGTTTTTGTTACTGGGTTGATGGATTATTTCCTATTTAAACTGGATTTGAATTGAATTGCAAAGACAAAACCACAGCATTGTAACAATTGATATGTATGTAGACTTTGTACTCCATATTTCATGTTTATTCTCTGATTCTTCTGCTCTCAAACCACTGTAAGCAAAATAATTTGAAGTCTGAGGCTCATATGCTTTTTCAAAAACTGCTCTCAGATCACTCTGAAATTACTTTCAGCTTTTGAGTGATTCAAGAAGTAACATGGTTGGAATTTTTTGTCAGTAGGAGGGGAAATGGTACTGATGGCTTACCTGATATTCATTATATTTTTGCTTCTCTAAGTTGGAATGGTCCTGTAACTGTGCTAATAACCACTTAAACATCAAGTGAAGTATGAAATTAGCCTTTTGAGAAACCTTTAATGAATTGGCAAATGCCTGTTTTTAATAGGCTATTTTAATAATAAGCTTCTAGTTAATATTAAGTGAATCATGTGATAACATTATTCAAGACCTGGGTATACATACCTGTCTAGAATGATAGCAGATCTTAGTCTTAAGGTATTATGAATATTGTTTACCTAATCTTTTTTTTTTTTTTTTTTTTTTTTTTTTTTTTTTTTTTTTTTTTTTTTTGACTGTGTGTTTGAAGTGGGGCTGGCACTGTTCTTCTGTATTCAGCATTCACCAGAGAAATAATGCTTTGTGCATCTGATTCAGTATTTCAAATCCTGCATAGCCTGACAGAGGAAAGCAGTGCCACTGGTTTATGTGCTTCCTAAAGTCTGTTTTACCATTACTCTGGTGCTTTACAGAAACATAAGAGTTTGTCTGTTAATGTTCAGGGATGAATCTGATTTTCTTGAGGGTGAAACAAGGATTTAAAAATGAATACAGTATCTTACACTACTTATTTTCAAATGCATAACTTTTGTTGCTTTTTTCTCATTAATATGTTACTGTAATTTTATTGACTTCTGAGGTGTCTTTAGACACTTTTTTTTTTCTCCTATTCTGGCCTTTTTTATTTGTGAATTCATTCATTTTGACAAATTTGATCTGTATGAAAAGTTCCCCAAGAAACTTTTAGGCATATGAAACACAGAAATGAAATTGTTGGTTTGATGCAATGTTCTTCAAAGAATGAAAAAAATTCACTTTTTTGCTTTTGCTCATTGTGGTTTGAGAACTAAGATTTCTTTTTACCAAAAAAAAGACACATGAGAGATTCGTTTTTGTTTTTCTGTGGCAGCTTGATCTACCTTTTTGTCTCTTCCTCATACATTAATGTGAAAAATGGTTGCCAATAATTCATATTGTTTTAATTTGTAAACTAAATTGAATTTTCTCAACACACCTCTCTATTCATCAGTCAGTTTTGGTGAATAGACAGGCTGGGATAATAGAAGAAAGCTACCTGACAAACGGAATTAGTTTAGGAGGATTATCCCCCATGTAAAATTATATATGCAGTCACAAAATCGTTGTTGTGTTGATCTTAAATTATACACTAAGACTGAACAAAGACAGCAGGTAAGTACACTCATAATAGGAGAGGGGAACAGGCAGCAAATGTGAGAAGGTGCTAGTGCTGATAAAATAGTCTGTACATGTGTGGTAAACAGAAGAGAACTACATGTGTATCTCTGCTTACATGCTGAAAAACAAATAGAAAGTCAAGCTTGAAATTCCTTCTTCCTCACTATGTTATAGCTGAAGCATCAGAATATTTGGGGTATTTTGTGATGTTCTGAAATGTAGGTTAAATCAAAAAGAAATTTTTGGCTTTTAGGCTGATGCTTTCTGTGGGATTTTTGGTTTGTGTATTTCTTTTTCTTCATGTATAGAATAAAATAAAGGAGAATTACATGAAGCAATTCATAGCAGCTTCTAGGATATAATAACAAATGTGTATTGTGCATTTTACTGAAATGTGAACATGTGAGATTGAAATTCAATCTCTGAAAATAAACTACTATAATAAAACTTGATGGGTATATGTATATACAGCTTTAAAATTGCTGTAGAATTTTCAAAATTTTAAAGGCTGTTTAAAGCTTTTATGTGAATATTTGATAATCAAAATTAAAGGTAAAAAATTAGAGCTGCTATTGCAAGATGCTTTTGATATATATATATATACATATAGGAAATCTATTGGGGTTTTGTTGTAAGAATGTGTCTTTGTGGGTAAAAAAGTGCTCTCAAGTTGCATCTTGCATAAATACAGAAATGTTTGATCACTCAAGTTTTGGATTTCATTTGTGAAATGTTCTGGCATAAACCCCTAACTTTTAAACGACAAAATTTCTATTCAACACCTAAGTCTGAAATTTGGATAGAGTTGGTAAATTTTGGTAGAAATGCTGAGAAACTGATTGCTGTTTGGTGTTAAACTGTACAAATCTAACACATGCTCGGGACAGATAGCTTATGTATGAGCTTGAGGCAGATGGAAAGATGCCAAGAAATACTGCCTAGAAATTTAATTTTTTTAAAGATTTTTTTGTTGCTTCAATATTCTACTTGCTTGTAGAATACTGAAAAGGGCTGAGCACGCAGGTACAATCCATACAGATTTATTTCTTTTCGGAACCACAAGGGTTTCCAGTTTTGCCAAGATATAGTGGCAGAATACTTGGAACCAAAATGTATGCCACTGTGGATTTTAGTTGGCCATGTTTTTACAAATGGAGGCTCAGTGTGGTGCTGACCATCTTAAGAGCCATATATGAAAAAGCATTAATCCTAAATTCACTTAATTGTGCATTCTTTAGAGTTCCTCTAGTTCTATAAGTACCTTTACAAATATAGCAAATTACTCTCAGGAACGGAAGCTTTCTTATGGTAGTATTATAAATCATCTAGGGTGCTTTGGATCTGTTAAATGTTGCCATAGACATAATAAAGATCCATAATTCTGGCTGCAGTAATTGTGTGATGAGAGCAGCAAATTCTGATGTGCAGTCTCACAGCTGTCAGGTACTGACTTTCTCCTCTAGAAAACTGAGATTCTCTCCTGTCTGTGCAAACTTAGTTCACAACTCTGAACATATTTTACTTGTGGAGGTAGCACTTTGTCACTTTGCTACTAATTAATTTCAAAAGTACATAACTCCTATGAAAACATTGGCCTCTGGGGAAGCAACTTTCCCAAAAGTAGTTACTTGTTGATGCATTCGGGACCTGAACAAAATCTGTGAATAAGAGAAATTTCACTTGCTGATTTGGATTAATTTATGTGCATACTCTTAGTGTATAGGGTCTGCTTGGTTATACTTTGGATTTTTTTTAAGGTATTATAACAGTCACTTCGAGGAAATGAAGAAGAAAAATTGCGTATTTCGCTTTCTCAGCTTTGAAATTACTGTACTAGTAGAAGAATATTTGACAGCTGTGTACTGTTGCACGTTCATGAAATTGCTTCTCTAAATGTCTTGGTTTTCAAATGAATAATTTAATGTGTTTGGTTTTAAAAATAATTTGATTTAAACTATTTTGAAATTATTGAATGTTGAAATTGTGAATTATTCATGAAATTAAGATAGCTAATTGTTTTGTAATGGAATTCAACTGAAATCCAGTGTATGGAATTATACCATCCCAAGTATTTTGTGAACTCTTACAGTAATTAACTTGAATTGTGTGGTTCCCTGATTTGCCAAAATAGATGAGAATAGGAAGTAGGGCTTGGGGTTTTTCAAGGGCAAGTAGGTGGGGAGACCTGCACATCTTCATTGTATCAATGGAAAAGTGGGTTTTCTGTGTGCTTTTAAATGTTACTGAGCTGCAAGCCATCCACTTCATTATACAATCAATTAACTACATAAGTGTCAAACCAGCTTAAACCTTATGTAAGTGGGCAGGTTAAAAAATGTAAAAATATAATTGTGGTAAAGTTACTTTAAATTCTTGTTCAGTTGCTCTTGCCGAATGCATACTTTAGGAAGTGTTCTATATAAATTTTGCAGTCAGTCACAGAAGCAGTAGTTATTTCTTTATCATCAGTACTTTAACTGTGAAGTTTATATTCTTTCAACTTTGTTGTACAACAACATTTATCTAATTTTTAATTACTGTATTAGAAAACAACCTCAAATGAGTAGCTACTGCTTCTGGGTGTTATTAGTTAACATCATGGTGAAGTAGATGCACGAGTTGTGTATGTATAAATAAGCCAACAATTTTCTGTGTGTGTTGGGGACTAGCAAAATCTACATCACAAATTTTGACACATTACAGCTGAAGGAAGAGGAACAGCGTGCAAGACAAGATACATTCTTCAAGGAAAGATGCTTGTCCGGCAGTTTGCTTCATGTGATTGAACTGAGCCTGTAAGGATTCATGGATAGTATGAACAGGAATAGATCTGAATAAAGCAAATCTGCATACATGGTAACCAGTAGCTCTTTTACTTTTTTATGTTGCTTAACTGTTTTATTTGAGGGAAACCTGTGTGATTTAAACCTTATAGCTTTTGCAACTTTATTACTGGTTATATACATTTGGCAATTATAATGTGCAAGCAATTGAAAAAAGTCAAGTAAATGCTTGTTTTTATAGTAGTTTGTTCATGTTAAACTGTTCATATAATGTCTGTACACAGCACCACTGATTACAGTAGATGTAGTGTTGTAATAAACTGTTTAATGGGGCTGATGTGTAAAGCTGTTCAAGTTATTTGATGTTTACACCTCAGGGAAAGTCATGTGTTCAGCAATATTTAAAGATAATGTTACAATGAAAGCATTGATGCTGTCCTCAAAAACATCGCAATAGCTCTTGCATATGCCTCAACCTAATCTTGCATTCAGCGAGTTAAACGTACTAATGTTGCGCTCTCCCACTCAGTTTTGATACAAAAATAGGTGGTTACGTAAAACTTTTAATTCTGTTTTGCTTTTTAGCAGTGTTTACCTAGGTGGCTTGTGAATTTGCTAATTGACTTATAAAACTGTAAAAACTGCAGCTCTCTGTGGTCAGTTGTTCTGAGGAGAGATAGTCCCAGGTCTGTGATTTTTAGCACACTGAAAATTTTCTCTCATACGACCTTGATCCTGATTGACACTACAGTTAATATAAACTTAAACTGTTCATATGAACTTAAACTGCCCATAATAAGGGGTAGAAAGGTTAGGTTTAAAACACCCCAAATCCTGCAGTTGTTTACAGTTTTATAGTAATAGTGCTTGTGTGTGTTCCCTGTCCACCCCCAAGGCCGTAGCAGCCTGTACATAGTTGTATATTAGAAATGTGCCAGAAGAAACAAGATGTTATCATTTTTATGACTTCTTGGGTTTGGTATTTTCTTAATACTTTGGGGTTTATTCACACATGCATATAAAAGAGAAGGTACATTTGTATGTCCTTGTTCATCAGTGGGCAATATTTAAATGTCTTAGCAAAAAATGGCACTGATTAAATTTGTCAGATGAGGTTTTGTAAATTTACCTAAAAACAAATCAATGGAGCACTCAGTGAAAGTAGGCGTCAAACTAAAGAATTTGCTTTAAATTTCATCAAGTGTGAAATGCAAGCAAAATAGAAATTTCATCAAAGCTGCAAAAGCTTCATTTCCATCAGCCTTGCGCAAAGGCTCGCCTTTAGTCTGTTGTAAAGCGTTATGTACCAGACACGCTCCTGGAGTTGTCACTCGTTCAAATAGCTGCACTTAATGTTTTAAGTTAAGTTTCAAGACCTCAGATGGCTTTAAGAGGCAACTCTTAGAAGTATCTTGATTTCTTTTTTACCAGTTTTGAAGGTTTTACAGCTGACTTTAAATGTTACCCTGTTCAGGAAAGCATTTAAATCTGTTTGGTTTTCCAGAGCATATAAAGCGTGTGCTTACATTTCACAGATTTCAAGGAATGTAAACATATGCTTTAAGTGTCATCCTTGCATACATGAGTGATTTTTATGTTTTATTGAGTTGGGATCAGTAGCTTGTGCAATTGCAAGAGTTTTGCATAAGCCTGAAATGCTCTAATATTTTTGGCACCTACTATTCAACCAGGTTTCCTGCAGCCAGGTTGATGCTGTTGGACTTGGCTACAGCTTCAGATTCGCACCTTTTTCTTTTTTTTTTTTCTTAAATTGTGTACCTCAGTTCCTCATGCATGGGATCACTGGTGTTTATTGAACTATTTGCTACTGAGAAGATATTTCACATGTTTGTTTAATCCTGTTTGAAAATGAAAACTGCCTTTAAAAATTTTGTAAAACTGAAAGTTGTATCAAGCAAGTCATGAATCACTTCCTGCTTTTTTCTTTCAGAATAGGTATTGGTTACAAACAGTACTGTTGTAACTTTTTTTTCATTACTTAAAATCATTGTTTACTACTGTGTGTAATAAGTTTAAGGAAGACATTACCTGCCTGTAGCAGTTTAATGGGGAATAGCTAATATTGGAAAAGCAGCAGGTAAGTAATGTTCCATTGAGTAGATTTTAAAATAAAAAAACGTTATAAGCGTTTTATGTAGGAACTGATATTTTAGTCCACATTGAAATAGATTTGAGACTCTTGCTCTTTTTACATAGAGTGTAATTTCTCACTCACATATTTCCATTGCTGGCAATGGAAATAGCGGGGGGAGAATAGCAGGGGTTAAATAACATAAGTTAAACAGAGAATGACCATTGTGACCTGAGAGATGAGATCCCTGTATGAAGCCCATTATATCTGCCTGTTCTCCAGATTCTTACTTTTAACTGATAAATGTACTGTGTTGCAATTTAGATAATACTCTCTTGTGGTTGTGAGCTTCCTTTGTTAGATTTTCTACAAAACAAAAAAATGTACAGAAAAAAATCCAAAGACCCTGATAGACACCAAAAAGTAATATGCCTAATGTACATCATGTATAACTGGATCTGTAGTAGAATTTTTACCGAGTCTTGGTTTACTAAAGGTTCCTGCAATTTTCTGTGTGCATGCAGGAAATGACAGTTTGGAAACTTGCTGACTGGTGGTATTGCCATGATGGCTACTGCTCTTTAATATTCATTCAGTTGTATTTCATTTCCTTTTGCTGATGAAAGGATGAAATAATCTGTGAGGAAATTTTTTCAACTTCATTTTTTTCAAATACTGAGTTTATAAGTAACATTGAAAATACTATCTTAAGGCTGTGTCCTTTATCGTGAAAGACAAAACCTAATAAGCAGTGACTTAGGGGTGGTGGTGCTTTACCAGCAGAACATATTTTGGTGGTTTGTTTTTTAGAAGTAGAGGGTGGGTTTTTTTTAAAGTAAAATTTTTACAGGACTATACATTTTGACAGGTCAAAGTACTTAGGAAGAAGAACATAGCATTTTGGAAACTGTACAGTCTTTTTTTTCCTCATTCCCTTTTTGCTTTCTGTGCCAATAATTTTTGTTCTGATTACATTTTGGGAAATGTTTGTCAGAACTTCAAATTTTTATTTACAGTGTGGCTTATAAGCTTGGATAGCTGTTTGTTTTTTGTGTTAAACAAGATATTTTTATTAAATTTAAACATTAGCTTTTTTCTTTATGGACTGAGTACTTGATGGTTTTGTTCCTTTGAAATTGGTGAGGCTTAGTTTTTCTAACTGTATTTTTTTACCTGATTGTTTAGTTGCATACCCAAACCCTTGTAAATGTTTTTTTCCTAGTTGTACGTGGATAATTGGAGATTTAAATGTTGTACATACTTGTCATCTGTGTTTCTAGTAAAATACATGGCATTCTTTGTAGAAATACCTAATTCCTGATTTTCTTTCCTTATCCACTTGCTTTTGTGTACAGGTTAAACAGACATTGCTCCCATTTTTATTTATAGAATTTTATACGTAGTCTGTTAAAATCGTCTTTGGTTCTTGTGTGAACTGAGATACAGCCTTAAATTTCCTAATACAATGCTCGTTAAGATACTGTCAGTCATGTAGATTTAAATATAAAACATGCACGTTTAGTACTGGTACTCTTCAGAGTTCTGAGACACTAAATTGCTTCTGCATTGAGATGTAAACCCTTCTAAATTTTAGAGAAGGAAAGTGCTGGTTAGTGTACATATAAAAAAGTGAATTAAATTGAATTCTTTCCAAAATAACAATTGTAACACAGGAAAGAAGCAATGTGGATTCAGCTGAGATTCAAATTATTTTGGTAATTACCAGCACAGGTCTTGAATATAATGGTTGCAGCATGCTGATGAATCATGATGTTTATGCAGAAATACTGTCTCTTGCAATTATGATGCTTTGCAATTAATACTTCAGACTGACTTGGGGTGGATGGGGGTATTGAGTTGGGGTATTTTTGGTTTTGTAGTTGTTTTGCCTTCTTTCCCTTTTCTCCCCATACCCCATTAAGGTCTGACATCCCATGTATTTCTAGATTCCTGTTTAGCTTTAGAGGATTTACTAAGGAGCAGTTTGGGGTATAGAAGTTTATTAATCTCATGTTCTTTTGGGATTTGCTTTCCTCCATGTGGGACAAATTATGATAAAGCTCCTTATTCCATTTGTGTATGATACGGTTGTTAATTCTTGAACCCTTTCTGTAGCCCCAGTGATTGCAGTGGGTTCTGGGATGATGCCTATGCCTGTGCTTAAATCTTCTAAATACAGTAATTCTACAGAAGTCTCTTGAAAGTACTAAACAGTATACCTTTGATCCTGATGGAATGGAGCATTTAAGTTGTAAAAATTCCCATCTATTCATACCATGTAATGTGATTTTTACATGATTTCAGAAATAACACTTTAGAGTATATTCAACTAATAGACTTCAGCCTCACCCTCTTGTACACAGTATTTTGTAATAGAAAATATTTTAAACTGTGCATATTATATACCACATTATGAAACAGACATTCCTTTGATCTTCAGATGTAAGAAAATGAGGAATGTGTGTGCTTTTATAAATATAAGTGGTTGCAAATTCATATTCCTTACTACTGCAGTTGTCCTTTTTTAAAATAATGAAGAAAGGAAAAAAAAAAAAAAAGCCAAGTGTTTTAAAGGTGAAATACATTCCTATTTGGTAAACTTTAACATTTTTATGATGATTACCAGCACTGCTGACTTTCTAAACAAAAGGCTGTATTGTCTTCCTGTACCATTCCATTTCCTGGTTCCTGTTTTGCACAAGGATATTTGAGTAAAATATTCAAGAAGTGGTTTGAAATACAGGAGGGGGTTGTCCAAGTTCGAATGCAGAATTGCAGTGCAAAATGTAAGGAAATGGATGCCTGTCAGAATGCCTGACTCCAAAGGATTTTATATATATAGTAAACAGTTCCCTGATGCTGGCAGGCCAAAGAGTCTGTTGAATACTGGAGGTTTTGGAGACCTACATTTCTCCACAAGGTAAGATGGTATCCTAGCAAATGTGGATTTAAATACATTTTCAGCAGAGGTACTTAAATTATCTGTAAGTTTAGGGATAATTTCATTTTTTTAGATGTTATATTTGAAATATTGCACAACTTTTAGCTTTCATAGGTTTCTTTTTTTCAGCCTTTAGGAGACTGTTAAGCAATTTGCTGTCCAACTTTTTTGTTGGTCTTAAACTGCAATAGTAGTTTACCTTGTATTGAAGAAATAAAGACCATTTTTATATTAAAAAGTACTTTTGTCTGTCTTCATTTCAGCTTGTCTAATTTCTTTGCAATTGTCATTATTGCCAGACTTCTCAGATTTTCAGACATTAAAACTTGGAGGGTGGACATTCTAAGATAGTTACAGCTAGATTCTGTGCTGTAATTACTTCTGAATCTAGAAATAATTTATGCTAATTCTTGTCCTTATCTGGACATTTTGCAGAGTTGACAGCCAGTGAGAAGTGGAGACTTCTTTTTAAGCTAACCTTATTTTTCTGTAAATTACAGTGACCCACATGAACTGTGTTACCTAAAGGGAATAAAACAAGCATGTGCATAAAGCAATTTCAGTCTCTTAAAGTTACATTTTCAGACTCGGTGCAGTAATGTTTGGAGCTGCAGGCTTTCTCTATAGGAGGCATTAAACCACTGATGATAGAACTTTTTAATCTGGTTTCTTTGACTACATCTGGCAAATGTCAATCATTGCAAAACATGTGAGTGTTAAATGCACTCACAGTGGCTGTAAAACAGCTGTGTGGCAGGCTGAACTGCTGTCAGCTCATTTCATGCAAAACATTGGTTTGGTACCAGTGACAGTATCCATCCTCTGATGATTTAAAACTCCTTTTGATACTGGGGTTCCACAGGCAAACATTTTAACTGCTAAAGCAGAACAGTGTGTTCTGTAAAACACATCTGTGTTAGATACACAAAGCCACTTGCATTGCCATACTGTGCCATTCTAGTGGTGAACTTCCATAATTCATTCAGCTGTCAAAGTTCATTCACTCTGGCACAAAATGAGCTAGATCCATTGTACCAGCTTAGATTGCTGGGATCATTTTCTGTGCTGTTGGCTCCACCTTTGGCCTTTGATGAACCTCTGCCATTTGACAGTGGTGAGATTATGTGAGAATGCTGGTGTTCATTTGGGAAAAAATTACAATTTCAAAAACAAGTCTAAAATTTAATGTGGTTGGCTTGGAAGAACAAAAGATTTGTGACTGTATTTAAACCCAGTGGGTAACTGTACAGGTCTCTGTAAAGGAAACGAACTGTTCATTAGAAAATGAACCTGAATTTCTTTGGGTAGTGCTCCAAACATGCAATAATGGAAGTAACATTCACTTACACTAAAGGGCTCAGACATTATTTGTCCAATTAGCAAGCAGTAATAGGATAGGAAAGCCAACTTGGCCACAGAATTTACTGTATCTTGTCAGAATTCACTGTAACAATTGAGTTTTTAATGTGATTGTGTGTTGTAGCCTGGTTTCATTGACCAAGTGAAAATTCAGACAGAGATGGAAATGGTGTTGGGTTGTGGCTGGTGGGGTTCAGGGGACTCTAGACTGCCTTATGGGTTAAGAGCAGAGGGGAAAATCATTGCAAACTCTTGATTTTGAAAGTATCTTCCTGCAATTTTCCTCCAGGTTAGGGTGTTCAGCAGTTCCAATTGCTGAAATGTGAGACAAGTGTAAAGCATCCTGTCCCCCAAAACATGGGATGTATACTCTAAGATAAACACAGTGAGGATTCAGTAGTGCATGGATGAATTCGTTGTGGAGGTATTCAAGCATAGGTCAACTAACCAGGACACAAGACCATCAAGGTACGCTTTGAAATGGTATTGGAGAATGGGGAAGGTAATGTAACGAGTATGGGGTTTATTTTCTTCCATGACAGTTCCCTAGGGGAAGTACTATCCTTTGATTTGCAGACACAGAAATAATTTGATAACACTTACTAGGAAAATGTTCTTGCTCAGCTCTGCTTTAAAGAACCTTGTCTCCAACCTCTTTCAGGGTCTTCTTAATAACTGCTGCAGACTGAAAGGCCCAGAGGCCCAGGTGAGCTGGAGGGAGAGCTCCTGGTGGAATCCAGGCTTCAGATTATTGTTCTTGCTTGTTTCACTCCAACTGGAATGTCTCCAGTGTGTAGCAATGTGGAAGCTGATGCAGAAGCTTCCTCTCTGCCACATCAGCAAAGAGAGCTAACTCTTCCCGTCGGTCATGTACTCTGATGGTTGGAAAGAAGATAAAAATGCCAAAAACCCAAAATCACCCACACCAGGATAAACTTGTTCCTGAACATGGCTGTGCTTGGCTGAGTAACCTCACTGTGTGCTCCATATTATTGGCTGTTAGTTTTTTGGGAGGAGAGGGAGGTGGAAGGCATTTGTGAGGTTTGGCAGGGAAGCCTAAAGTAGTCACTTCTGTGAGCCTTCTGTTCTTACACCAGCTGCAGTTGGAGGGAGATTACTGGACTGTAGGAACTGTTTCTTTGAGGAAGCTGTGGAGTTTCTGTGCACATCTGCTGTGGGTTTTGCGTGCCAGGCAATGGCACAGCTGAGCTCTCCAGATGTTTTTACACAAAGAAGTCTTCCCTTTTGTCGCTGCACCTTTTTTGCACCAGCCTCACTGAAAGCAATACTGAAGTTTCTTCTCTCACAAAGCTGGCATTTTGCTTTATTTGCTGTCAGTACAGAAGTTACTGATCAGAGACAGGCTTTAGTTTTAAAAATTTGTCTCTGGGGAAGTGAGACATCTTGAGCACCTTCAGGGAAGCAGGGGCTGAGTAAGGAGTGTCTTTTTTAACCCTTGTTTGGGCTGGAAAGAGGTGCGCAGGTTTGGAATATTAGTGGTGTTCTCTGCCTTTTAATTTCCCTGGATTCATCATTCAGACAGTTTCATAGTACTGCAGCTTGTCCAGGAAAAACAGTAAGCTGCAAAAGCAAGGAGCAGCAGAAAGCAAATGAAATACCCAAATAACCAGAGCAAGGTCTGTGAAGCTAGAAAAGAAAGGTAAGTTTGTCCAGTGCAGACTGAGTAAAGGAAGACAGGTATGTGTGTAGTTCATAATCACAAAGATGCCTTTCTTACGAACATTATTTCATGAAGTTCAGGTGCAGGCACCTGAGTGTCTGTACCCTGAAATTCTGGACTGTTAACAAATCATGACACTCAAGGTGAGGAAAAACTGGTTTCATAATTCTGGGGCCAGGACCTCTGTTTTGCATTGGGGTTTAGCTGAGTCCCCTGGAAGGCCTGCAGTATCATGCTCCTAGATATAAAGTAGTCAATTGAGAAAGTTTTGCCAAGTTAGCATTTTTCTAAAGAACCTCCTGGTCAGCATAGCATATTTGTTAAAGGAATGTAGTCTGCACACTCAACACCTCTGACAATGAGTTTAGCATATCCTAAAGTACTTAAAGCATGACACTACCTTCTGCACGTATCTTAACTAACAACAAGGAGTACTCCAAACACAGTGAAGAATTTATGATTTAATGCTCATTCATGTTCTGTGAGTATAGGTAAGGCTGCAGCTCCTCAGGAGACTTTATTATGCAATAGATGGACAGATGAACTGGAACTGCATAAGGAGGAAAACTTATCTGTCACATTGAATTTTTAGCTATTTTACCTCTTGGAAGATACAAAAGCAAGTGATGGCTTCTGTAAAATGTAAGTAAATGGCTGGGAATGGGGAAATTACAAGCTGCTCTGTGTCCAGGAAGAGTAATTTGCTGGGATATGTACAAAAGAGACAACAGAGAGACCAAAGTGAGAATGAGGTGGGAATACATTTTCTTTGTTAGCCTGGAGAAGAAAGGAGGGGTTTTGAAAAGTGCAGAAGCAGTGCTGTGGAGTGACAGCTGGGAAATGCAGCACATTTGTCAAGGGTGTTGCAAGCTCGAGAGATGCGGTGCTGTCCTTGGGATGAGGGAGGGAGAAGAGCTGGTGCAGTTAAGCTCTTCTGCTGGACAGACTTTTAAAGACTGAGTTTGAGCATGAAGTGAATCAGAAGAGTGACATAGTGTCACATAATGGGTCATACAGAAGACAGATGCGGATCAGCTCACACTTTTAATGCTGAATAATAAAGTATATGGTGTTCAAGGAACTGATCAGCATTTTGCTAGCTTTTTTCTTCATTCTTTCTGTTCCTGGAGAGACAGTGTGAAAACCATGCAGCCCAGTAGAAACAGCTCTTTGCTGCAGATAGAAGGTTGCTATTCTTTTCAATTAATTCAATCTGAACATGTTTATGCAACTCTTCTAAACAACTTGCATAAAATTTTTAGCACTTTGCTTCCCATCAGACTGTTGGAAGTCTTGTAAATCCTGTGCCCTTGGTGTAAATGGGAAGTAAAATTAATTGTATCTCAAACAAGGCTTCTTAGCTTTACAGAAAGGACCCAGTGTAAACAGATGGTTTTAAAATCATATATTGCTGAACTTTTTTTTCCAAAACTACATGAATCTACTTAGCACTGACAGTCATTAAGTAGATTTTTTTTCTTATATCCTGCATCTTAGTGGTGAAGATAGGCCCCTAGGTGTCCTGTAAGGGTACGTTCAAAATGGTGTAGATGTGATCTAGGACTGTAAAAGGGCTCTTTCTGCCATCTAGTGGCATCAAAAAATATCTCTAGACCTCTTCACTTAATTAGTTATCTCATTAATTCTGTCTGCGTTGTCAGCAGAACTAGGTGTAATAATCCTCAAGTGTCTTAAATTTAAGAGGACAGGACACTTTTTACTCCCCTTTTCCCCATAATAAACAAGCTGTATTTTCCTTTACAGCTCGTGAAATGTCCTTGTTTATTGTGTGAATGCCTTTTGAGTGCAGAATGCCTTTAGAGTGCACTGCTTTCAAATTCCTCTGTGTGTTTCCCTATATGATACACTGGTACTGAACTACTTTAAGGCTTAGAAACCTTTCTTTGATGCTAAAGACACAGGAAAAAGATATTGCCCACACAGGTAGATAAAATGTTGCCTGTAGTGGAATGCATCTCTAAAACCTCTCTGAAGATGGGTGGGTTCCTCTGGAACAGGCAGCATTTGCCTCTGAAGGAGCAGTGAGCTTTATGGAGTTACTGCATTTCAGAATGGTTACCCTTAAAACTCATTTCTGAGGCTCACTGGTGTCCCATTGCCCTGTTAGCCATTTACTTCTTTTGACAGGCAGCTACCCTTGCCACCTTTTACAATCTGCAGACCGTGCTTCTCTAAAAAATACATGGCTCTGCTTGGGTGTGTTACAGCTCCACACTGGTGGGAGGGGATAGAAACAGAGACCATTCATGACAAACAGAATCCTTATTCAAGGGTCAAGGTGTAAGGGACTTGGGCTCCCATCTCAAAAGGTTAATTGGAGCCTATATGTAATGAAAACTGCAGTTCTCACTTTCCTGAAAGTGTTTTAGCCTGGAATATATGCAAGATGAAGGTTCATAGTCCCTACTTGCTCAAAGACCTGTAGTGTAAGGGTATTGAAAATGGTAAATAGTGTGGAATGGCTAACAGAACCCTGCAGAGGAAGCTGTTGAAAATAATGTCTAAATTGTTTGGTGGGTTCTCCTCTTTTGTATATAAAGTACTTTGAATAAAAATAGTCAGAGAAGGCTAGTGTTTTATTAGCAGCTCTAAAAAGCTGTATTTTGAGCTTCTCTGTCTAAGTATAAATTTTCCATAAGATTAAAGCTATCTCCTGTCTGGCTTCTATCTCAGCAGGAGTACAGGAAAAAATTCTTGGTGTTAATTTCGCAGTAGTAATGCTTCAGAAAAATAACTTATTTTGTCATGTAGGATTCCTACTGTGCCCTCTTAATTTCAAGTTATCTCCTGCCTGGTCCATTCAGTTAAGTAATTTATCGTGTTAAAATTAGTGTTATGCCTGTTACTCAAAAAAAATTTAGAAAGAAAACTTAAACCTCTATATTATCATCTCATTCTTTTTTGAGTTATAATTACAGCAATAGCTAGTTCAGATTTTTAACTGTGAGGCATTTGGATATATTACTGAAGAAGGGAAGGTTTCTAAATATGCAAGTCTTTAGGGGAAAAAGTAGCAACTTGCCAACAGTAGTTTTAACAGACTACTCATTTAATTTGATGGTAATGTGGTTACATGACCATCAAATTAAATGAGTAGTCTGTTAATCAGGGTTAGTAACAGAGGTGGTGGTATACCATTCCTTGCTGGAGCCAGGTTTGTGCTACCTCCAGCTGCACTTGATCTTGGAGCAGGTGGCCTCTTCCCCTACTCAGTTTGTCCTTTCCAGGATTGGAAGAAGTTTGAGGAAAGTCTTAATTGACACTTCTGCAAGGTCAGCTGCTGTGAGACTGTATATGTCCCCTTACAAGGAATAAAATGTAACCACCTCTTTCAAACTTAAAAGAAAATTAACCCCACAATTCTGGAATTAAATCTTGCAATGACCTAATCTGGGTAAAGATGCCAACAAACCTGGTAATTTTGCCGAGAATCTGGAGTTGGAGGTGGTTCTCTATTTTTTGTGTATGCCAGTATCCAGCGTTGCATGTGCCATCTGACAGCTGGCACGTGAAGGGCTCAGCTCTGAGGAGCAGCCAGCTCCCTGGATGTGGCTCTTTCCTTTCGCAGCAGTGGCATAGGAAGAAATTTCACCTAAACTGCACACCTGGACAGAGGCTGGGCTCGATGGTTACAGCGTGGTGGCAGATTATGTGGAGCAGCTCTCAAAAACAGGTTGGTAGAAGCAGATTTCAGCACTTATGTTCTTCAGGGTGCTCCCAGCCCTTCGCTACAGACAGGAATCTGCCTAACGTGGTCTAGTTCAAACAGTCCCATCCGTTTCCAGTCTCTCCCATGTCATCTTGTTACGCAGATTCTTCTCATTGTTCCGAGAATGTTCCCATGTTCCAAGAATGTTCCCATGTTCCAAGAATGATTTTCCCTCCATACCCACAATCTGCCTCTGAAATTCAATGACTGCCTTGAAGCCTTCTCCATTTGAGATGATTTCTTTTATTTCCTTAACTGGCACAGAGCACATGTCCAGTGCCAGTTTCTCTAGTTCTGCCGCTTCTTTTCTTAAATGTGCTTCCATCTTGGTAATAAAATTCAAGCCTGTGAATATTCAGATAATAAATCCATTAACCATTCTTTTGGTGAACAAATCTTTGTATCAGGTTTAAAAAAGGAATTAATCAACCTATATCTCTATAATTGGCCATACATTTATAGGTAAAACAGGTTGGGAATTGTGTGGGTGTGTTTTAGCCTTCCATACTTCATTACAAGGCCGCACAAGAAAGCAAAATAGCAAGAAAGACTGGAAAATGCTGCCTGATAGGAAGCTCAGTCTTGTCCTGGGGCAGGCAACTGCATCATTTGAGTTCTTCATGATTTATCTTAAAACCTCCTAGGATCTGTCTGGGGTGTTTGCTCCTGCGCTTCTTACAGGATGTCTATGCTGCTGCTCCCCTGCTCCAGGGGTTTCAAAAGGAAATTGCTGCCTGAGTTTCTGCTTAGCTAGATTATATTAATCTCATTTTTGTGCTGATACTGCTTGCCGTCTTGTTTTTTCCCTTCCCATCTTACTTAACCCCCTAAGGCATTTGCAACAGCTAGTTAATACTTTCTCTACCTTTATTTTGGCAAATTTGTTTAAGGAGTCTCTGGCCTTTTTTGGGGCACATGGTGTTTACACCAATTTGCCTTTTTCTTGCATATTTGCCTTTCAGTTATTTTTTTTTTTTCTATAACAAGAGATAATACACTTGATATTATGAATAAATTTTTCTCTGTGAGGGTGGTGAGGTACTGGAACAGGTTTCCCAGAGAAGTTGTGGATGCCCCACCCCTGGAAGTGTTCAAGGCCAGGTTGCATGGGACTCTGAGCGGCCTGGTCTGGTGGAAGGTGTCCCTGCCCACAGCAGGGGCGAGGGCGAGAACAAGAGCTAGGTGGTCTTTAAGGTTCCTCCCAATCCAACCCATTTTATTACATACTCTTAACAGAAAGGTGCACTCTTTTCCAGATGGGGTTGTAACAGGGTTTGTATGATAGCTTCTGATGAAGTTTTTGATGCTCTTAAAAACTCTCTGATGCTCTCTGTTCTCTTTCTGACAGACTAATCAAGGTTGGTTACACCTCTGTCTTTAAAAACCAATGCAGAACTGTTCAAGCCCAGCCTTCCCAAAGGGAGATCTGTAGAGTAGTCATGAGCACATGGGAGGAAAAGGTTTCTTTAGATTAGGAACTGCACCATTCCTCTTCTTGTTCATCTTGTTGCTGGAATGAAGAGTCTTCCACAGAAGCCAATTATTAATTAGAAGTTAGTTTAACCACAAAAAAATTTTCATTGAAGAAAGAGTTTGACCACTTGTAAAAGACTGGCCCAGGTGCCAGTCTTGCCAACTTGCTTTAATAAAAATAGCTGTAACATTTCAGAGCTGAGCAGTGCTGTTCACATAACCTAGTTCATAGAACGAACAGGGTAGGACATTTTTGCTTCCTGGGAGAGGGTTAGGCATGATGTTCACTGTCTTGTCTGCCAGGAGTCCCACGGGAGCGGGATGGGAGGGAGATTGGAGGGGCCACGGGAGGGGGATGCTCTGGAAAATGGTTTGCAGGCAGGGCTTGGCTGCAGCTCCCCAGAGGAGTCCAGCGAGTTCTCCATTCCATCGAAGGGACAGACAGAGCTGGGTTGACGAGAGGGAGCAGCTCCACAAATGAACAACCCCCTCAGCCTCATCTCCTGAGAGAGCTGGGGTCAGCCGGGAGAAGAGAGGGCTCCGGGGAGGCTTCAGAGCAGACTTCCACTACCTAAGGGCGCCTGTGAGAGAGTTGGAGAGGCACTTTTGCGAAGACAGGCAGTGGCAGGCCGAAGGGGAATGGCTTTAAAACTGAAGGAGGATAGATTTAAAATTGATATTGGGAAGAAATTCTTCCCTGTGAGGGTGCTGAGACACTGGAACAGGCTGCCAGAGCAGCTGTGGATGCCCCATCACCGGGAGCGTTCCGAGGCCGGGCTGGAGCACCCTGGCGCAGTGGAAGGTGTCCCTGTGCCAGGCGCGGAGCTGGCGCCCTTTGCGCTCCTTCCGTGGCCGTGCGCCCCTCACGCCGCGCGGCCGGGCCCCTCCCGGGCCGGCCCGTCCCGCCCCGGCCGGCGGCGGCAGCGGCGCGGCCCCGCCCCGGAAGCCGCGGGGGATGGCGGTCGCGGGGCGGGGGCGGCAGCGGCGGCGGGAGCGGCGGCGGGGCCGGGCGGGGCGGGCGCGGGCGGCGGAGGCGGCGGGCGGCGCCCCCGGGCAATATGTTCAAGAGAATGGCAGAGTTCGGGCCTGACTCCGGCGGCAGGGTGAAGGTGCGGCCTCGGCGGGCGCCGGCGGGGCTCGGGCCGCGGGGGGCGGCGCGGCAGCGCCTCTCTGAACGCGCCGTGTCCGCTTGTGTTCCTTTTCTCTAAGGGCGTCACCATCGTGAAGCCGATCGTGTACGGGAACGTGGCGCGGTATTTCGGGAAGAAGAGAGAGGAGGATGGTCACACTCACCAGTGGACGGTGTACGTGAAGCCGTACCGGAACGAGGTACGGCAGAGCCGCTTCCCGAACGGCGGGGTGGGCTTTGGAACGGGCGGTCTGGGAAACCGGGGAACTGCATTCCCTGGGAGTGCGCAAAACGCCTCTGGATGTGGCGCTTGGGGTCATGGCTTCGTGGTGGCCTTGGGTTCAGGGTTGGGCTCCGTGAAGTCAGAGGTCTTTTCCAGCCGAGCGGCACCGGGACATGGGGCTTTGAAAAGACGGGATTCGAAGAAAGGACAGAGAAAACACATAGGGTGCTGGGTTTCCAAAAAGGAAAGCCGTGGGAAAGGCATGCTTCCATTTATGTTTTTTGGAGTGAGCTTTCCAGTTTAGGGGAGACTGGAGAACATTCTTGGGGACAAAATACTGACAGCCCTGGGTGCCAGAACTATGTTTTGGATTTACCGTTTTGCTTTCCTTCTATGCCTGAAGTCGGAGGAAGTGCTGTTTAAAACCAGAAGGAAAGTAGGCATGTAGGACAGATGACTGAACAGTAGCTTGGTGTGCTGAATAATCAGAAATAACAACGTTTCTGTTTTAGGACATGTCTGCATATGTGAAAAAAATTCAATTCAAGTTGCATGAAAGCTACGGTAATCCTTTAAGAGGTGGGTTTTGCATTTCAGCAGTTGTTCCTAGAACTGAGCTTTTGTTCCAGCTTTGACATGGGATTAACACTTCTATGTTGCCTATTGCAGTTGTTACCAAACCACCGTATGAAATCACCGAAACGGGCTGGGGTGAATTTGAAATAATCATTAAGATTTTTTTCATTGATCCAAATGAAAGACCTGTAAGTACATTGAACTTTTAACAAAGCTTAAATAATTAATTGTGATGGTCTACAGCTCTAGGAAATTGCTGGTCATAGTAAGTCTCATTGGCTGTGGGAGTAATAAAAGTCTGATCTTGTAGAAAATTATTTTAAGGATTGGGCACATTTTCCTCTTTATGTGCTTCACTCCTGGTATTCATGAGTGCTTTTTCTGTGCTTGGCTTCTCTGACATTTACTGATTCATGACTACATACTATACCTGGGTTGAGCACATGCTCTTTCACGTAACTTCCAAGTCCTAGCATATTTAAGTTTTGGTTTTTTTCTGTCAGATCAAAATCAGTCAAAAAGCAGCAGGGCTGCTATGCTAGCATGAGTCTGCCTAAGAGGACCAGGTTGAAGCAACTCTGTAGTTGCATAAAGTGCTGGAATTAATGTCTTTCTTCCATTCTTGTGTTTTAGACATATCTTGTAGGTTTGTTTATGCAGGTTCAGGTAGGAAACTTGATTACTCTATTTTGGGGGAGTTTATCATAGAAGGATGTTTATTTCTGGAAGGACTGAGTTCCCTCTGTCACATGAGCAATCCTTTTTTGATCCATTTTTTTGCTAAAAGAGAGCAAAGCTGAATTTTGTGTTTTTCCTGGGTACGTGGCAGTTGGTGACAGCGGGTGTTCCTGTTGGGCCCAGGAGCATCCTGACTTGCACTAATTCCGTTCACAGCTCGACCTAGCTGTGCTGAGGCTGGTTGGGTGTTTTTTCTTTGCTGCTGCCCTTGGGGGGCTGTTTTGGAGCCTGTCACGTTCTTGCTCTGCAGGAAGCAGCAGGGGGATCAGGTACTGCTGCGTTCCGCCGCCGCTCCTGGGCTGGTTGTGGAGGGGAGAAGCGTGTGCTGTGCGTGCTCTTCCCAGGCCACAGCCGGGTGGGCAGTGGCTCCTCGGGGCTGCACGGGGGCTTCCAGTGCTCTCCCCACCCTGCGTTTGCAGTGCAGGGATGGAGGAACCACGTTAAGAGAGAATCCAGTGAAAAGCAATTCACAGTCTCCCTGGTGCTTCGTTTTCTCAGGGGCAGAGGATAAGGTCACAGAAAGCACTTTCTAAAACTGATTGAGAAAGTCGTTTTGAATTAAAACACCCATTTGGAAGTGTTTCAGAGAAGGTGGTACTAGTATTTTTTGTGTACCAGTCCTAAACCACTTTCCGAGACATTTTTAGTCTCAAGAGGCCTTTGGTTAATTGGCATGTTTTAACAGTTAATGTTAAAGTAATTCTGCTGAAGCTATGTGACATTTATATTTGCATTCCTAAAACATTTTCAAATCCTATACAGTTATTTTGTAGGAACAAATACTACTTGTTGATATCTAGAACAAGATTTCTTATTCCCTACAATTTTCAAGCTAATAAAATTCTGTCTTTGCATAGGTAACTTTATATCACTTGCTGAAGCTTTTTCAGTCGGATACCAATGCCATCCTGGGGAAGAAAACTGTAGTTTCTGAATTCTATGATGAAATGGTATGAACATTCCTAATGTAATCCTCACTTTATTTTGAAGAGTTTTACTGATACCATGTATTCTTCTCCTTCATTAGATATTTCAAGATCCCACTGCGATGATGCAGCAGCTGTTAACTACGTCTCGTCAACTAACACTAGGTGCTTATAAACATGAAACAGAGTGTAAGTTGAAAATTAAAGTGTTTTAATTTTAGAAATAACAATAGTTGAATTTTTTTTTTCTGGGCTGGAACAGTACAATGGGTTTGGATGCTGCAAAGAAGTGATAATTTTGTATTAAATTTAACTCCAAGTTTTGCAGAGGTGTTAATACTTACCTGAAAACTTCTTGGATTTTCTTATCCCTGTGACTGCTAAAAAAAAAGTGAATTTGGAATGACTTGGTATGAAGAGTGATGGCATGAACTACACCTAGTCTGACATCTTTAGAATGAATTAAAACAGAGAATAAATGAAGGCCACCCTCTGGTACAGTTCTGTTGAGCACTGCGTGCAAAGGTCACACTTGGAGGCCTGAAGTACAAAACAGTTAGTGATGTTTAAGTTAAAGCAGCAACCCTTTGTGGATACAGAGTAGTGTTTGAAAGCTCTTTTTCCCTTCTACTTCTTTAACTGTGTGTAATTCCATAACATACTTCTTCAGTACAGCATAATGATTTTTGTGAACTTTTATCCAATTTGTCTCCAAATATAAGCAAAAATATTAAGGGAACTAAGGATATTAAATTAGATCCATTGGTTCATAAATTGTAATAATAAATTGTATTTAGGGATTATTTCTATTCTGATCTTCTGTATTTCATCTCTTATTTGCTTTCTGAGAGTAGAAGATATAGTATTTACTGAACCAAAATCCTGCCCTATTAATTACAAACTTTAATCCGTTGTAGTCCACCTCATCTGACCTTATGTTCACCCAGCAACAAATGTCAGGTATTTTTTGGAAAGCAAACACCTAGAGCTTAGAGTGGTGAGTGATTATGAGTTTGAAGCTCTTCAGAGTTAGGGTTCCTATTTGCCTTGTTTGCTTGGCTGTGTAAATGTGTGAGCTGCTTGTATTTCCTGCCTCAGTTCAGCCAGTCTTGAGGTGGATTTTTGTTACTGTTGCATGTTATAGTTTTTGTTTAGAAAATGTTGAATAATATGATTCAGAAAAAAATCCAAGTTTAAACTTTTTTCATTTAAATTTTTTTGATATTTCTCCAGAGAGTAGGTAGAAACTTTCAGTGTGGTTTCTTTGTATAAATATTTACTTAAAATGTGCTAATGAAGCAAATAATATTTGCCACTGCCCACAGTTATGTAATATATGGGATATGAGTGGCCTCTGCAGCCTTCATAGACTTGTTGGCTTTACCATCTTTGTCCTAAAACTTGTGCATGAAAAAATAATAAAAAATAGGATACTTGATGTCAGATATTCGTAAAAGCAGGGCAGCATAACCAAAGCTTTCACACACGTAGAATTAAACTCCAGTGAGACATAGGAAATGGTTACAATACATGGAGAAGGAACCACAGAATGCTGGGGGCTTGAAGGAACCTCTGGATGCATCTTGTCCATCCCCTGCCCTAGCAGGGCCACCTGCAGCTGGTTCCCCAGGACTGTGTCTAGGTGGCTTCTAAATGTGTCCAAGGATGGGGACTCCACAATCTCTGGGCAACCTGTGCCACCACTTGGTCACATTCACAGTGAAAGTTTCCTGAAGTTCTCTGGGAACCTCCCATGTTTCAGTTTGTGCTTGTGGCCTCATGTGCTGTCACTGGCCTCCACGTATTCATAGTTCTCTGTAATTTCCCTTGTATTTGCTGTCACCATGTCAGGGTTTTTTTTCCTCACCTAATCTTAAAAATTGTGGAAAATTATTTTATGAATTGTGTAACTATCTGCAAAACTGATGGGCTGAGGGCTGAATGTGGCTGCAAAACAAGCTTTTTTTTTTGTTAATCCAGATTCTTATGTGGATACCATTTTGATTACAAACATTGAATCTCTAAGGCTAACAGTAACAGATTGTTTTCAGGACACACACTATCCAAATTACTCTTTCAATTAAGTTCAAAAAAGAAAATTTCATGGTACTTACAATATATATTCTTTTTATCGCCACCACAGTTGCAGATCTTGAAGTGAAAACCAGGGAGAAGCTCGAAGCTGCCAAAAAGAAGACTAGTTTTGAAATTGCTGAGCTTAAAGAAAGACTAAAAGCAAGTCGTGAAACCATCAACTGTTTAAAGAATGAAATCAGAAAACTTGAAGAAGATGATCAGTCTAAAGATATGTGACAAGTGCTGACTTGAGTGTGCTCTGAAAATGGAAAGACTTCAGTCATGGAATTGTATGAGCTCTCTTCAGTTCTGTAACTGAGACTATGAGAATTTCACTGGCAAATGATTGAAGTTTGTGGCAATCAACTCCATAAATGGAAGAAAAAAGAAAGAATGTATCCTTGTTTTATAGTCAAAATCTGTGGGTACTTAATGATTTATTTCAAGTGGAAGTGGTCTTGAAGACCAGAGTACTTTTTTTTGGAAACTGCATTTGAGTTGTGTATGAAAACTTTGTATTAAGTCTTGTATTAGTTCAATGTGATTTTACAAAATGCTGGTGTTTACTTTTTTTTACTTTTTTTTCTACTTATTGTTTAGAGGTGCATCTTTAAAGCTAAAAATAAAATACGCAGTTTTTTAATTTTAATGTTTTTTGTCTCTGTCCGGCAGTGGGCTTCAAGAACAACTATAAGTAGCATACCATGATTTAAAGCAGAGGTTTAATACAGAGGTATGCAAGTTAAGTCTAGTTGCAGTGGTTCTTGGCATGTCTCTGTTATCAGCACAGTGAAAACACTTTCTGAAAACAGGATTTTAAATAGCTTGTATATCTACAGGTAAGAGTTTCTAGCCCCAATATATATATGCTTTAACACTTATAAATGCATCAATGCTACAAACTGTGCTCAGAAGCAGCAAATTATTCCGGTACTGCTTTGTAGGATTTCCTTTCATATTTGTACTGTATTGCAGTCACTTCATCAAATGTTATCTCTGCCACTTCCTCCTCCTCTCACTCTTCCCTGCTCCAGCCTAGTGTCCCTCCCTCAAGAGGTGTCTTCCATGAATTCCTCCAGTGGGAGAGCTTCTCATGGGCTGTGTGTCTTCACAGAGCATGAAGTCCCCATGGGGGTCACAGATCCTGCCAGCAAACCTGCTCCGGTGTGGGCTCCTTTCTGTGTGGCCACAGGAGCCCATCCAGGGCAGGCTTCCCACGGGATCACAGTCTCCTTTGGGCATCCCTCTGCTCTGGTGTGAGGTCCTGCACAGGCTGCAGGTGGATCTCTGCTCTAGCACCTGGAGCATCTTCTTCCTTACTGACCACAGTGAGGTGTCTGCAGGGCTGTTCCTCACATATTCTCCTCCCTCTGCTCCTGTTTCTCCTGCGTGAGCAGGGTTTTTTTACCCCTTTTTAAATCAGCAACCTGTTTGGCTCAGCCTTGGCACATGGCAGGTCCATCCCAGAGCCATCTGGCATTGGCTCTGTTTGACACAGGGGAAGCTTCTGGCTTCTCACAGAAGGCACCCCTCTAGCCCCCTCACTGCCAAAACCTTAACACATAGTTCTTAAGGCACTAGCAAATGTTCCCCAGAAAAACCAGTACATCGTTTTATCCTTTGAGAACAAAGCACTCATTTCTTCATATTTGAAACAACTGCTGATTGATGGCTTTTCCATGGCTTGGTAAACTGAAGTGAAACTTTCATCACTCAATGTGTAGACTCAAGGTTTTCATTGAGAACAGCAACTTGGCATGCTTGGCTTATGGTATTATGAATACACATAGGTTGAGGAACAGCTTGTACCATGGTGTCCACTCAGATCCTTCTTAGCAGTGCAGAATTTCCAAATTTGTCAGTTTTTGGCTACCTAAGTGCTTTGGTTTCTTTATTCAGTAGCCAATTTCCTTTTAAGCAGCAGCTGAAGAAGAATGCCATTTACAGAGCTGTACACTGAGAATAATACTTGCATGAGCCACACTGAAACAAAAATGGGAATACACAATTTTGAGTGTATACAACATTATTATTTTCATATTTGTCAATTAAAATAATCATAATGATTACCAACCCAAATAGAATATTAAAGAGGATCTGCAGGAGCTGTAACTAACATGAACATGTCTGCCGACACAGATTTGAACAGAACAAAAAGCAATTGAGATGTACCTTTTGAATCCAACTTTTTTGTGGGAGCCTGAAATATGTTTTTTGTTTGTAACCTGTAAACAGCCTAGTGTCCTAGGATACAGGAGCAATGATCTTGGCTCCACTCCTAGTAGCCATCAGCATGCTAGTCCACTGATGCGATTTTTGTTTGGAGTTAGTGGTCTTGTTTTCCTCCGTTTTTCTTTCAACTTTTTGGTTTTTTTTCTTCTCCTGTGCACTCTCTGCAAAGATCCTGGGAGAGTCACCTTAGACTCCTCCCTCAATAATAAAAAATAGCCCTAATTTGCTAACACAGCTGTCTGTGCTGGGTAGTCACTGTCAATAGACAACAGGAGGAGCACCTTCTGCTTTACAAAGTCCCATGTTAGAATCTGTGTTTTCATTAGAAAACACTTTTTTCAGATGCTGAGGAAGCAACTGAGCCTGGTATTAGACAGTAACTAAATTCTGGGAGAAGTTAACAACAATTAATCATAGACTCAGTCATAGAGTATCCTGAGTTGGATGGGACCTACAGGGATCGAATACAGCTCCTGGCCATGCACAGGCCATTCCCAAGAACTGCATGGATCTCAGAGGTTGTGTTTGTTCCCCTGTGCTCTGCAGTTAAAAAGTTATTGATGCAAACCCTGAGAGCATGTGTGTACACAGTAAATTTACAGTAAGTGTTGATTTCTAGTGTGTATCATTTTCAAAGTTAGTAGAACTGAGATGGAGTGAGGACTCAGTTGCATTTCAACTCCATCACCTCGAAGAAAAAGACAAACCCAAATGCTATGCTCTGCTTTATTTTTGGCAGCCCTATGAAGATGCAATTCCAAAAAAATAGTTCCAGTTTGTGCTTGCCAGGCTGCAAACCTAAATGCTGTTTATATTGCTGAGACTGACCTTAGACTGTTTCCTCTTTGGGAAACACAGCTGTATTTAAATCTTGCTTTGCAGAGGAGGATAAAAAAATCTCACTGTGCTATAGGTACAGTTTGCTGTCACTGAATTGCAGTGATTTGTTCAGTCGCCTACACTAAAGCTTTAGCCACAATTGAAGTAACCTTTTGCTAGGTAAAGATAAACATGGTTTATCTCAGTTTACATGCTTACTGTTATGAGTTTTACCAGTGAGCATCAATATCAAATATGGAAAACTTAGTGTCATTGGCCACTTCCACTATAAAGACTTAGGCATTTAAAATGTTTTAGCTAAGACAAATTAATACTCATCAGAGTATTTTCATGCAATGATTCATTACTCAGTACCCAGTATACCACTAGTCCTTTTCTTACCTAGCTCCATCTCATATAATTCAGTTGTTTCTTTTGGGTTTGGCACACTGTAGTTCACAGTCAGACTGTGAAGTACTGTAAGGCTGTTGCCCATGACGTTTCTCACCCAAAGTGCCATTATCTGACAGGAGATGTGTAAACACAGTTAAAGAATTTTTATACCCAGTAGAAATGGAACTGGAAGCAACATTAAAGCACCATGTCAATTTTCTTTCTAGACAGATGATGGTAATATCACCAACCTTTTGCTGCTTATGCATTTCATCCATATAAAATACATCAGTGTGTGTTTGTGTCTTAATGAGAATACATATTTAAGAGCATCTCAGATTGTTTTCAGACATGATGCTTTCCAAACACCAGGTGGCAGGTATGTCCAAAATATTCTCCAGTCTCTACAGCAGCTTAATTACTGGGACTTGGGCAGATCTGTGACCTCTTTGGTTCATCTCGTTTGCTTTGAGACTTGGTCATCTGAGGAGAACACTTGTATTTGTTTCGGTAGAGGTGACAAAATTATCTCTTGCATGTTACAGAACTGTTCAACAGCCTTGTCAAAAAATCAAGTGTGCTGTGCCAGGAAGCACAAAATAAAGCATGAATGTTCACAATTTTTCTTCATTTGGGATTTCAAAATACAGATCTCCGGGGTTGCTTTTAGTTGTGGTGTGTGGTGGTTTTTTGTTTGTTTGTTTGGGTTTTTTTGTTGTTTGTTTGTTTGTTTGGGTTTTCTTTTCTTTTCTTTTCTTTTCTTTTCTTTTCTTTTCTTTTCTTTTCTTTTCTTTTCTTTTCTTTTCTTTTCTTTTCTTTTCTTTTCTTTTCTTTTCTTTTCTTTTCTTTTCTTTTCTTTTCTTTTCTTTTCTTTTCTTTTCTTTTCTTTTCTTTTCTTTTCTTTTCTTTTCTTTTCTCCTTTTTCAGGCCAAGATTATGTGACAATATGAGTGCACAAAACATAACTTAGGCACTCTACTGGACTGCATACTTTGCTTGCACTCAATTGCAGGTCCAAAATGGCAGTATTTTACACCAGTAAAAGTAATTGCTTTCTACAACTTAATGTTGATAAAGTTAATAAACTTCTTTGACTACTCACTGCTTAATGAACACTACAAATGAACCTTTGATTTCCAAGTGTGTTGGAACTTCTAATTATCCTGCATACAGCAGGGAAGAACAGGTTCACTTAAGAGGGGGAAGAAAAGAGAATTTGGATGTTAGAGAAGAATAGCAACAATAAGAAATTCATGTTATATGTATATTTAGTTGGGATTTATGTAACATTAGCTTATGATACATTCATACTATTTCCATTTAAAAATGTTTTAAGCTAGCACATGAAGTCATGTAAGTTTCTAGTGAGAGTCTTGCCTATGCAAATAAACAATACACATCCAAAATTAAAACTTATGTCTTGATTTTCATAGGAAAAATCTCTTGAATGTCAGTGATTAGGCCACAAAAAGAACTTCATTAACATTGCAATATACAGGATTTGTCCTACTCCACCCCTAATAATGACTGAATTTTTAAGGTCTTATTTGTTGAATGAGAAGCTAGCCCTTCTTATTCCCACACTTGTGGGGAATTCTGTACTTTAGGACAGAAAACAAATTTCATCTGATCTACTGCTGGCTTATGCTTTGCAAGTACTTTCACCTGAAGTCACCAATAACTTTTTTTCTTCTTAATATCTTCATTCTGCTATGCAGGGCAAATCTTACTTTTTTTCAGTCTACAAACCAGCTTTTTTCAAATTGCACATTTTATTTAACCTCTGATCTAGAATGTTAATACAAAGCATCTCTATGTTTTTTAACATAGGAATTAATCCAGGTTATCTTTGCTTTAATTACTGTCCTGAGTAAAGTATTAACTGTGTTCCACCTGAAGCTCCATTCAGGTCCACCTGAACTCTGAGTACGTAAAAAGGAGAATGTCAAGAAGTTATGTTTGAGGAGCTTGCAGTTAACTTGGGTGTTATTTCCTGGTTTCTTTATGGAAGTTTATGTAGTAGATAAAGCATTTACTTCGTAAGCTAAATATTCCCGAGTAAAACTGAATCTACATCACACAGTTTGGTTCCTCACCATGAGATCATGAGAGTACTCTCCCATGCAGTGAGCTGCAGACAGTCAGCTCTGCAGGACTTCTCTAGGACTGGGCAGGTAACAGGCAAGGAAAACCATAACCTCATGCAGTGGTTAGGGCATTAGAGAAAACAAATGGAGTGCTTTTTTTCAAGCCGAAAAAAGCCACCATCTCAGGAAAGAGTTGCATCCTTAGGAAATAAATATGTCTAAATTAGATGGAATTATTTTCCCATTACCTTTGGAAGTTATACAAATTTTTAGTAATTTTAGAATAAATATGTGTGTGTATATATATATATTGCACAACTGGAACTGTTTTTTCTCCTTGCTACATTTTAAGTATGTTTGCATGGAAAAGAAAGACACAGGACTAAACTAGGCAGACCAAACTCCAGCACCCACGACACAGTGTTTAAAATGATCAAAGCATCTGCTGCTTTGCAAAGCTCTGTGGTTGCTCTGAATCTTCTTTGTATAGTCCTTATCAGCAACAGCCAGGAGGTGCAGTGTTAGATGAAGATGGATTGGACCCATTGCCTTGGATCACGACAGAAAATCGTGGGCCATGTCAGAGGGCATGGGTGATTTGGCCCCACTGCCAGGCCTGCAGGTCACCAGCCACAGGGCTGCTCCTCTGGGGTGGTGCTTTGTATTCTTGGAGCATCTCACCACTGATCCAGCTGCTAGTCCTGCCTCCTGATAGATTCACTCAAGGATACTGAATAGTCAGGAGTCTACAATTTCAAATAGTGAACACAGTCCAGCTGAATTTAAACTGAACTGTGTTGTGACTTTTGCTTGGTTTTTATTAGTAAATAAGAAATGGCTCCTAGTCCTTGTGCATTTGCTGAGAATAAAGAAGATACATTTCTAAGACTGTGAATTCTTTCTAGTATTTTTTTCCCCTCAGGGATAAAGGACAGAAACAAAATCATTAATTTTAGAACAGACTGACACAATATGTGTATTTTAAAATGGAAAATCAGTGAAACTCTTCACAGATTTATTGCCTGAAAATACTTTGTTCATAGTTTAAACTGAGCCCATATGGTACTAGACGCTTGCAATTGCTCTGCCCCTGTGTTTGGAGATGGAAGTGCTCGGTACTTCACTAAATAAACCTGACCTTCAATCCTTGTGAAGTGAGTGAATTTCACTCAGACCTCTGGTGGATGAAGGTAATAAATCAGTAAATGAAGAAGCCAGATTTTAACAGTAAAAGGGACACTTTAGTAATGTTTTATATTTCATGATAATTAAGACTTTACATCATGCCTTTACAAGTATTAAGCTAAAGCTTTTGGAAATCTGAAGATACTCTATGCATAAATTTAAACAAACCACTTGTCAGTTTGTCACCTAGCCATTGCTGCTGCATGCCCTCTTGTTCACTTTGCAGTGAAATTATTTTTGGCACTGTGTTTCACACATTTGACAAATGATTTGCCCTTTATAAGTTCCATCATTCTCCTCAGTTCTATGCTACAGCTACTTCACCACTCAATCAATACTAGACAAATTATCTGTAAGACAAAAAGCAGCATAACTTGGTTTGCTGCTGCTGTTACCTCCTGAGCTTTATCTGACTGATGCTGTAGAGTGCTAGCTTCAGTCGTACTTAAAATCTAGAGAGAGTTTGTGTGACAGCTCTGGATACATTGTGATCATTGAATCCCTGTGCACACTCAAGCATGTTGAACTTGGTTAGCAGCCATTCTGTACCTGCATCACTTCTCTGTGCCCTTGTTTAAAAATACCCCTAAGAAATCAGAGGCTGTTCAGAGGCTGAACCTCTATCCTAGTATCCTTGATACAAAAAATAAAATTTGCTGATCTGCTGTATTTTAATAATAATAATGTTTTGTAAATGCCATCTAATGCTAAATCATTGATGTTTCACATCAGATGCTTGTTATCATTACAGCTTTGGTAGGAATTTCTGTCTTAAAAAAACCCATCACCACATAAATCAGCTCAGTTCCTTAGTTTCATTCTGATCTCTTTACCGATCCACAGTCATAGGAGCAATAGTCCAGGTTTTTTGAGGACTGACTGTGGTTTGCTCCACTGGGATTAGAATTGCATCCAAACTGACTTCAGTGAAGACACTTTGTAATTGCGAAGCAGAACTGGATTTGAAATAACATTCTCATGATCAAAGATTCCAAGAAGCTTTTGTAGTAATTGGAGAATAACAACTATACAAAATGTGTTTGCTTCTCATATTTAAATGAAGCATAAAGATAAAATGCATGAGAGGCATATTAAATGAACGCACAGATACTTTATCTGATAAGACCAAAGCAATTGAGTGGGATTTTAATTTAGGCATTTGACTGACTTTGTGAAAAAAGAAATGTTTTTGAAGTAATGCTGGCCTTGTTCCACAATATCTGAAAGGTTCACTCAGATGTGGATTGCTCCACAGGGCTATTCCCTGCACTGATATTATTATTATTTATATTGTATCCTGAGAATACTGCACATGTAAAATGCACAGGCAGAGTTCCAGGCCTGAAGGCCTGCAATATAGGGCAATATAGGATGGGTGGTATAATAAACTGCAGTTCTTTTCTCCAAGTGTAAGCAATGTCTTTCAGCTCTAAAATTATACCCTTCATCCACTTTGATCTGAAGAAGCATTTAATACAGTACAGTTCTCATCCTGTGGCAACACAACCCAGTCTGACTGTAGCAGGTAAGAGAAGCAAATGCTGTCTGTGAATTCACCATCTTTAACAAGTCAGACTTATTTTTAAAGAAGTAGTATTCCAGGAAGTCACTTGCATGAAAAATTTTGTCATGGTTTTAAAGAAGGAGAGATGGAAAAAAGTTGAGCAAAAATATTCTGAAAATCTGCCATTCACAGCAAAAAGGCTGTTTGAGGGTGTAAGTGGGTACATGTTTGGTACAGAATTAAGTAGCCTTAGGAAAAAAAAACCTTAATAACCAAAACTCTAAGCATCTTGCTTCATACTTTGACAAAATAATCCTGTATTCACCAATTTTGAAAGCAGAACAAAAAACTCAAATACTTCAGGCTGCTTCAGAGAGGTCTGCACTGATGAGTGGGTCTCATTTAAAACCAGCATATGCAGTCTACCCTGAGCTCTGGCATAAACAGCAACTCACTGGACATCTCAGGAAAGGCCAAGAGTGTGACAGAGAGAGAAGGAAAAGCCCATCAATCATCTATGGTCCACAGTTACCTTGGCTCTCCTGACATAATGAAGCTCTCTGCTGTGAGGGGCAGAAGTTTTCTTAGCAGTGCAATGAACTTCTCGAAGAGGCAGGCTCATAAACTTCACCTTTTCTCACTTCATCTTGAAGTTTCTTTAGGGTTCTTTAATGTAAACACAAGACATAAAAATAAAAGCTTAAAAATGCTTTAAAAATTAAAGCATAAACTGTTCTGTCATCTTTTCCTCCTTCTGCAAGCAGTGAAGCAGTGGGGAATAACAAACATACTTGGGCAAATCTCTATTAACAAAGTTAGTTAGTCCCACCTGAACCAAACTACTTCAGGAAAAATCTTAGGAGCAAGACTTCCTTGGCCTCCATTCTTCAGACTCTTCCTTGTTCCTGCATGAGGAAAAAAGGTTTATATTTTGATTTTGTCCCTAAATTGCCTTAAAATGTAAGCTATTATAGGCTACTGAAGGGAAATCTAATTATTTCTGCTTGAAATAATTATTGCTTAAAATATCATTACATTAACAACCCTGCTTTTATTTTCCTTGTTTCAAGCAATTATGTAGTTTGCTTCTACTGGCTTATGTGTGAACCTAGGCAGTCCTAAAAGTGAGAAATAATGTGCTGGCTGCAGAATGAGGCAGTGTAAAAACAGCTTTACATTCCATTACCAATAATTTTGCTTTGCCACAAATGACATTTTCTTTTTCTATGCCTCTTCTGAGGGCACATGCCCAAAGTTATTTCCACAGACTTTTACATCGGCTGTCTCAGCTCTAAGTTTAAAAGTTATTTTTTGTTGGTGTGGTTCATCACTTTGGATGGCCCATTACCTTCACTTGGTGGTTTCTGCCCACATGTTAACAAGGTTCTTTTTTTCCTGGAGAAGCCCATCTCCTTATATGAGGAGGAGAAATTAAAAAAAACCCTGGCATTTATGCTTTTCTTCTCCTAAAACACTGGGGTATGATTAGTACTTCAGCAACAGCTTCATAAACCAAGCCTTTCCTTGAGCAGGGGTGAGAGCCTTCCAGGGGAGGGTGGGTGACACCTTTCAGGGTGCTCGATTTTCACCTGTCTGTATAAATCACAATGCTTGGTTATCTACTCTGTCCAGATGAGATTTTGGAGTCTGTAGGACAACGGCACTTGAATGAAGGAGAGTGAAGCCTGCTCTACCAGTGTTCAGAACAGCTGACCTTGCTCTTCCTTTGACCACTGCTTTCACTAGCAAATGATGATTAAGGGGCAGAAGCGTAGTCCTGCCAGTGTGAGCTTGGGTTTTGTAGATTTACTGCTGAGTAGGCAGAATTGTTTTGGAATACAGAGAGTGTGTTTTACTGTTTCTCAGCATGATAATTTGACTTCTTCAGAGAGGCTTTTATGTTTTTCCTGAAGTACTGTATCTATCCCAGAGAAACTGCATATTGCCATGAGTCTAATTTATATCACTATTGGTATAAAAGCTCATTTTATTTTTAACGTATTTTATTTTTTCTATTCCAGATGGGAAAAACATGGGATTAAAACAATCCCCGTTATATCTGATTTTGTTAAATCCTGCTAGGAGAAAAAAAAAATCAGGTTGCAACTTTAAATGTTCCTTTAAACTTCTTCCTGAGCATACCAAAGAGCAATTTTCTAGCAAAAGCCATGGTATCACTCTCATTGTGCAGGACATTGTGCTAATTTGTGTGTACGAGAAAGGAGTTTCAGAAAGGCAGAAAGGTGACTCTGGTATGTCATGGAGATTAGAAGTTAACATTGAAGACTATTTTCCAAAGACAGTTAAGTTATTCTGCCAGCCTGTAATGTCCCTTAGCTATGCAAATGACCAAGTAGAACAGCGATTATCTGCCTGTGACAATGCAGGTCTTTCCACTACTGCTAAGGATCGCTTTTTGAGAAGGTACCTGCTGCCCCTAAAGGCACCGAGTTGCCTGAGGGTAATTTTAACAATCTTTGAACATAAAAGTTTATTTAAATGTAGTCCTAGAACCTGAAATTCTTCATTCGCCCATTCATGAAGAGCTGTCTGTAAACTGATGCAAAATACATACAGGAAGAGCTATTCCAGGAAAAGTTTATACCAGTTTGCCAGTTTTCTTCCCTTGCTGTCTCAGATCCTACATGTTGCCATGTTATCACCAGACTTTCTCCCACTGCCCTGCATTTACTGACTGGAAACCATAGCAGGACATATTCTTGTAACAATGCAGACCAAAGGAGAAAGTTATGTTTTCTCTCTAGTAGTCCCCATTCATAATTTATAATATACACTGTGAAAAGACTGAAAAAAAATGATTGATTTAAATCTGCCTTAGTTTTTGACCAAAGGCAAAAACTCCACACACTGGTGCTTAATCATACTTTGCATCAAGTACGAGCATGCAGTTTTCCATACAAATTCCATAAGGTGTTTAATCTGCTATTGCAAAAATACTTATTTGCATACAATCACACCCTGCTGTGGTTTTAAATGTTTTCTGAGAATACATTTTGAGACTATTATCTTAACCTCACTGCCTTTCTACCCACATACAGACTAACAGACACACAAACACTTTAATTTCTATTCAGGCCTGACCGTAATTAAATTGAAGTACATTTATTCTTTAAAACTATAGGACTCAGCTTATTCCATAAGTCTTGCTGAGGAATAGATGGTTGTTAAATTGCTGAGCTGTGGCAGGATCTTCAGCTTACAAATAAAAGTTCTTACTACAGGAGAAAACAGTGATGGGCAGTTTTGGGTGTTGCTGTACTCTGAATTGTTTGCTCATGCCAGGTGTTGAGCAGAAGCAGTCAGCCACAAATACTATTATCTTACCTTTCAAAGATCTTAACCCAAGTACTAAGAGGCACTGACCCTAGTTAGACATATCAGGGTAAAGAAATCTTTTTACTGACTTTCTTGTTGGAGGCAGATTTGATCCAGATGCAGAGAATATGTACCTATACAAACACATCATGTGACATGGCAGCACATGCTATGCCAGGTTAACTCTTCCCTCTTTCATCATTCAGTGTCTGGCAACTGAATTATGTCATTTGTTTAAAGACGTTTGAAGTAAAAAACCAAAACCCTTAAGAATGGACAACAGCAACACTTGCTGACTCCTGCTCTTGCTGCACCCTGATAATCAACTCCTCTTCTTGACATTTTACAAAGTATTTCAGTACTTTGTCAAGCCACTAGACAGAAAGTACCATACCTGACTCTAGCTTTGTTTATGCCAAATCCAAAGGGTCTTAGCCCCACAATGTTCTGGAATTGAGTTTTAATATGTAGCTGTTAAACTGCAGCAAATATATTCCGCTTCTGTCATGAATATGCCATCTGAAATAATGAACCTGTCTTAAGAAGCCAGAAGCATGAGTTGCAATGAGCCTCTGGAGGCCACTTAGGACAGGCAAAGTGGGGCCAGTCAGCCCAGACTGCTCAGGAACATGCCTAGTCAGACTCTGGGTATCTCCCTGGAAGGAGGTCACATGCCTCTCTTGGCAACTTCTTATATTTGACCACTTTCATGATAGAAAGACAGAAAGAGACAGAAGGAGAGATGGACTGAAAGAGAGAAAGAGAGCAAGAAAGAAAAATTAATAAATCTCTGAATCTAAGCAGAACTTAGCAGGTGTGTCCATTCCCTCTCAGCTTATCACTGTGCACCTCTGAGAAGAATCTGGCACATTTTTTCATGTGAGCAACAGCAGTAAGTTCTTCCTGTAGCTGTGTCCTCAAGGCAATACACCATTTTTCCAGCCCCCTGACCATCTCGGTGTCTCTGTCCTATATTAGCTGCCAAATGACCATACTGCATTAGACTACACAAGTATCCCTAACTTCCTTCTGGACTTAATGACCAGGACTAAACAGTCAAGGGTAAAAAAACACAGGTCAGGTACAGCACAATCTTTTTTGATGTACATTCAGCTTTTTGTAAATCATTGGCTAGGGAAAACTAGAACCAAAAGCCACTGTATTCCATTCAATTTACTAGCTGCTAATGCACTGCTTTGCTTTTATTTCCTTAATTGCTTCTGCCTGCATTACTTTGCAGTTAGAGACCAAATTTCTGCTTCTAGTCCAACACCCATGCTGTTCAGCAGAAGGGATCCTTTTGAAACTCCTTGCTGTCAGCTCTGTAGTGCACCACTGCACAGGATTTTGCATCAGCAGCAAACTGTGCTGCTACTTTTACTCAAGTCTCTTTCCAAGACCATTTCTGAGTATGCTAACTAGTGCAGGTCCCAGCATGAGTCCCCGTGGGAGTCCAATCTACTCTCTCACACTGTAAAAAATGACTATTTATTGCTACCTTGTTAACCCTTCCCTTTAAGCTAGTTACTAATTCACAGGAGAGGCTTCCTTCCTAGCCTGTGACATCTGGGACTTCTTAGCAGCACTGCTGAGAGACAGTGCCAGAGGCTCTTTTGAAATCACTACAATGAGTGTAGCACCCTGGTTTATCAGTTTGTTGATTTCGTCAAAGAACTTCATAATTATGACAAAGCTCCTCTATCTGCAAAAACTAATGTTGATTTTTCCACAGTCTGACGCATTTGTCTGTATGCTAAAGCCTCACCCCACCTCTCTGTCACTGGTTAGCTTCTGTGACCTGAAACAAGTCTTGCTGACTATTCCAACAAGAGGGTTCAGATGCTGAAAATGGACACTTATGGTCCTTAAATCTGAAATTACTGTCTCAGAAATTCTCACTCAGTTGTTTTCCAGCTATGAAGGTGCTTGCATTCCATAAATTCTTTCTTTACTGGTGTTCCCAAAACATCTCTGACCGCTTTCACATGTACCTCCCAGCAAGCTAACTGTACCCTTAACAGTTCAGCCCAGATGATCAATTAAACAATTTCTGGGGATTGATTTTAGAGATTATGGAAGCTGTAATAATTCTATGATGGCTATAGCCATACACCCTGAGTATGTGGAAAATACTAATTTATAAGTTCACAGACTGAGGATGAAATGAAACCCACATCCCTCACAAGCAAATTTCAGGCTTTGTAATCACTGAACTACAGGAAAAGGACAGGATGGCTTCTCCTAGCCTCGAATATGCACATTCTGCATAAAAGGTGTCTAGCAAAAAAAAGTTCACTGACACAAACTCCAAGTGGAGCAAGCAGCTCCTTCCAACTCTGTTATTTTGAGGATTTTGGGGGACACACTTTTAAGTTTTGCATCTGTACTTGCCTGCCTGTTCTACCTGTGCACTGAAACACTGAAACACTTGCTGTGTTGGCAAAACAGAGTATATTTGTCAGTGTCCTGGTTGTGAACTCGCAGTGTGGACTTAACTGAACATTCCTGAATTAGCACTGTTGTGGCTGAGGCAAAGGTGCACAGTCCACCCACAAGTTCTCCAATAGCAGTTGTAATACTGGCTCATGGGACACAACTGACACAAGCCTAGCAGCTGTCAAGATTATTTAGCACTATTCCCCTGTCACTGTGACATCAGTCACATAAATGTCATTTCACAGTGAAAAGTTTAGCCAGCATTTTTTCAGAGTGGATCCCAAGTGATCCTCTTTGTCCGCTTGCTTCCATCACATGCCACACAGGAAACCTGGACACACAGAGAACCAGATGCAATTGAATCCTCCCACCACCAAGATTCTTCAACATTAACTCCCACAACTCTGAGCTGTGCAGTACCGAGCCCTGCTGCAGACCCAACCCACATTTCCTTTTAAGCAAAATGAAACTCTGTTGCTGCTCTTGCAAAAGAAGCGCAGACATAATTCCACTAATACTGATGAAGTATCAACTAACACAATGAAAAATGCCCTAAGAAATCTAAGTATTTACTCACTAAATGAATAAGGCAAAGGGCATTTTTGCATGCAGAGATTAAAAATAACTGTTTCCTTCTGTGAGAGGCCTCTATTCTGTCCCTCAAAAGGCACAAAATGGAAAAATGCTGTATGATAGGCAACTCAGTTCTATCATACTTGGTGCTCACAAGGAAGTAAAAACCACAGCTCCACATGTTGCCTAATTTCTAAAAATCTGCCACTGTGATGGTGTTCTTTGGACACTGTTTCGGACACAGCACATAGTCCTGTGTACACAGTTCTGAAGCCCTTAATCAGATTTATATCCCACTTGTTTATTACAGGTGTAATAACCTGGAAACAGATGTGTGTACATTCAACAAACTGATGGTTCTCCAGGGAAACAATCACAGAACAGTAACTTGTGAGAAGAACTAATATGTACTTGTGAGGCCCCAAAAGCAGCTTCACTTGCAATGATGTTTTTCAGGCTTTCCGTATTCAAATCTGTCTTGGTTTGAAAGACAGGTATCTGCTAGGGAGGGGCAGGGCCTCCCTAGGGACGGAGAATTCAAATCCCCTCCCTCCAAATTATTCTAATTTAGAAAATTAAAGGGGCTTTCAGGCAGAGGTATGGAGATAGGAATAACAGTTCTTTACTGGTATGTATGAGAAAGCAAACAAACAAACCACAACTACAGCATAATAATAAACAGAACCAGGAACCTCGAGGGCTTTCTTTTACAAAAGCCCAGAGCAGTTTGATCTCGGTGCCCCTGCAGGGCTCCGAGAGGCCGAACTGGAAGGGAGGAAAGTCCCGGGCCGGTGGATGAGATGAGGAGCTCTGCGCTGGCAGCTGGAGCGGCAGGGGTGTCCCAGCAGGGCTGGGCAGGGCAGGGCTACAGAGCAGCAGGAAAGCCTCAAAGCAGCGCCGGAGAAGCCGCGACGGTGGGACAGGGCCGGCCCAGCAGGGCAGGAGGAGGCGAGCTCAGAGTCCCTGGGCACACAAGCCCGGGTAGATTTCCTGGGTAGATTTCCCAGGACAGGACTTGGTGACAGTCAGCTCCTCCTGCAGCGAGCAGCAGCCCGACCGTCCTCTCCCATGCCGAGAGCAAGAGCTCCAAGCTGCCCCCAGCCCTGTCCTTTTCCTCCCCCAAAAACTCACGTTATCTCCCCCCTTTGAGAAAAAATTCCCAGAGACCCAAAACCAAAAGGTGTAGCTCGGTGCCACAATCTCCTTTGGCCACTTCTTTGTTTTGGTCAAGCACCCACAAGTACCCAGTAGTTAGTCTCCTAAAATTAAGGGGAAAAATTCTATAAGTAAAAAAGAAACAAATCTAAGCCCCAACAAAATGATAAAGGACCAGACATCTAGAATCTCTAAGAATAAACTACAAAATACCTCAGACAGCAAGCTCAAACTAAAATGAGGTCAGAGGAGATATCTAAGTTTAAAACTACATTTTTGCAACTCCTATTATCTTTGAAAGTTTACTGACCAACTGTCACAACAATTACCCTATTCTTCATAGAATATTACTTAGAACTCATGGATCTTTTAACCTTGTCAGATGTTTATTTGTACAAGGACAAGACGATTTATAAAACCGAGGAAAACCAAATTACAATACCAATAGCCATCAGAAGAATTCCTGAATGACCAGTTCTGTTCCACTTTTCCCTGTAAGAGCAGAAAGTTTGTCATAGTCCAGCAGTCATTTCAGGAAAAATTCTTTATGTGAATTAAAATGTCCAGATGCAAGACACCTCTATTTACCATTCGATTTATACTTTCTTTTTCAGTTTTAAGTGAAATCACAACTAATGACAATAAATGAAGCAGTAAACTACTGCTTTAAACTAGCTCAACCTTGCACTTCCTTCTGAAAAAAAACCCCCAACTATTAACTGTGGAAGTGTTCTTTCATAAGAAGGACAGGATCTGGCCATAAGTAGCTGCTGTATGGGCCTTACTGTACGCAGAGGGGTTGTTTGGCTGTGAAAACAAAAATTTATTGATGTGATATACAAAGGGTTATTCTACTTAACATGCCACACATGAGGGGACGCAGAGTGTGACATGACTGAAGTTAGTCTGTTAGACTAGCACATTAAGTCCATCTCTTTCTCTTTGTAAATTTGTTTTCCAGCTTCTGAAATGTTGTTATAGTCTGAATGAGTGGGGGTTTATTTTTAAAAAGAAGGGGTTTCTAGTGTCAAATGGATTTTGGAAAATGTGGGTCAGAATACAATTACTGTAGGTAGCCTCCTATAGCAGAGAAAGTGCACAAGCTTCAGCACCGCATTTCAACCTGAAACATGCTTTCACTGCAGTTATAAACCAGGAAAGAGTGTTTATAGTACAGCCCTCACCTACAGCTGTGTTAGGTGGTGCCTACAAGAATATCAAAGGCCTTCTGTATTACAAAACAAAGTGACTGCAAAGTTCTGGGGTTTGTCATGAGGCTGTTGCTGTGATTTTATTTTTAAGAGAAACTGTATACTCTTCTATGTTTACTGCAAGAGTAGAAGTTATAGCTGAAACATTAAGGATCTGAGTCCATATTCATCTCCAAAAACACATCCAAGTTTTGTGCTGGTGTAGACATACCTCACACCAGTCAGAAAAGACTTCCCTGATGAGAAGGAAAACTATACACGAAATGTGAAAGGTTCCAAAGTTCTTGAAAAAAAGAGATATAAGTCTCCATTTCATGGCCTTGAGAAGTTTGTTGCCATGAATCTCTGAATAGCATATGAATGGAAACTGCACAAACACAATGCAGAATTTGGCCTTCTATTCCCCAAGAGTCCTCTCTGTTAGATCCAGATATTAAGAAAAAAATATAAAATAAATAAGAAAACACTGTTTTAATAAAATAAATCACAGACTCAATTAGGTTGGAAAAGACCTCTAAGATCACAGAGTCCAACCTGTAACCAATCACCACCTTGTCAACTACATCATAGCACAAAGTGCAGTCGCTTCTTGAACACCTCCAGCAATGGTGACTCCACCTTCCCCAGTCCATTCCACTGGTTAGCAACCCTTTCCACAAAGAAATTCTTCCTGATGTCCGACCTGATCCACCCTGGTGGAGCTTGAGGCCATTTTCTCTTGTCCTGTTGCCAGCTGCATGGGAAAAAGGGATGACCCCCACCTTACTACAGCCTCTTCTCAGGTAGTTGTGGAGAGACATACGGTCTCCCTTTTTTCCAGGCTAAACAACCTCAGCTCCCTCAGCTGCCCCTCATATGACTTACCCTCTACACCATTCCCCAGCTCTATTGCCCTTCTCTGGACATGCTCCAGCACCTCAATGCCTTTCTTGCAGTGAGGGGCCCAGAACTGACACAGGACTCGAGGTGAGGCCTCACCAGTGCTCAGGACAGGGAAAACATCTGCTGTTAAAATGTATGTGACTGGACTGAGCTCCTGCTTACAGAATTGAATTATTACAGAATTATTGAATACTGCCTAAATCAATGTAGGCCAAGGGCAAAAGCACTTCACTTGCACAGTCCAAATTTCATTAGAAAAGCCACCAAAACATGTTCGTATCATCTTGTAAGAGTTCAGGAGCTGGAACAAGAGTGGTCTGTGAATCCAACACTGAAATACATTAGGACAGTGTGATAAGAACTTCTGGAAATACAGTCTATGGTATATCTGATGCAGTTCAAATTTATTTCCTCTTAAAATACTAAGAATCTTTCCAAAATACTTCTATGACCTAATTTTAAAATTCTCTTGCCTCAGAAAAGCCATGCATTTAGTACACCCTGTAGTGGCTGTATAATACCATATAAAAAACACTGAAGCAAACAATTTGAAAAGTTTAGTTACTAAAATAATAATTTTACAAATTTTATCTATGGATGAAACATTTATGGAAAAGTTTTAAAGATGGTAGCAGCACCTAATTTTTAAAAAGAGAGAATGTCAGCTACAGTAAAACAACACAGAAGGCTTTTTATTTCAAAGCTGATATAAAGAAAGTTTAGCAAGATCTAACAGAAATGAAGATGCCATCAAGGGACTTAAAGCAATAGAAGTTCATCATTTACAAAAATCTGTAAGCAGCTATGTAATCTTTGAAAGACTTTGATGCAGCATCAGGACAGAGCTGCAATAATCTCAGTTTGAGGTGACAGAAATGATTGCAGATATGAGCAGCAACAAATATGCCATGGATCCAAAACATCCATGTAGTGAGAAGAAGAAGGAACAACAACAGAACAGAAATTCCCACCAGGAATGCAACACAGCAAGGTCTCAAGAAGCAAGAAAATCCCCCAGAGAAAGATCTTTAACAGCCACAAAGTGCAGTTCCAATATCTAAATACTGAATTGGTCTGTCAGTAAATCTGGGTGAGCTGGGTAAGGTAACACTCAGGTAAACAGTAAGGATGACCAGTTTCACAAATTAACAAACACAGCACTTCACCTTTGATGAAGATGTTGAACTTGACTGCCAAGGAGATGCTGTGCTATCCTAATTTGATACAAATCCTGACGTAATTTAAGTGCAGCATTCAAATGAACCAGTGAAGGCTTGGTGAGAACTAGAGGGAGGAGAAAATAAATAAATGACCCAGAAGAAGAGACACTTTGAAACTGTTCTTTGCTCATCCAGACACTGTTGAAAAGACTAGGGAAAATTTGCAAGGCACAATACTCAGTTGAATGTGCACTCACAGATTGGGATCAACAACGGCATCTGAACTTTAAGGCCAGTCCTGTGACCTGAAGGTCACAAGGAATCCTGCAGATGTTTGAGAACAACCTATTGTTTTGAAGCCCATTGGTAGATAATGTTTATGGCATACGAGCACATACTGTATGTTAGATGTCAGTGTTTGCTACATGACTTCACCTGTTACATGACTCAGATATAGGAAAACCCCATTTGCTCTGCTTTATCCATCTAGTCCTCTGGGTCCTGACTCACATGCATGGGAGCCAGCTGCAGTAGTACAAATGCCAAAACACAGTTGTGCTCTCTCCACCCTCATTTTCCTTCTAGGTATTATCACCTCTCTAGTATGTCCATCTGAAGAAAATTTCTGCATGGACTTCAGCTATTTCAGTTCTCACACAGCCTACAGATCAAATGAATGTTAGGATAGTGGAGTACTGTGATCCATTTACTTTCGACATTTCTGCTACAAAGCAGTGACTGTCCAGGGAAGAAAAGAAAGTGAGCAACTGTGAGAGCAAGATTTTCTATTCTCCTTCTCATGAGGTAACTGAAACAGAGTCAAAAGAGGAGCTGCACAACCCCTGAGAAAGTCAGACACAGACCTGTTCTATGAAGCAATCTGGTGCAAGGCATTGTTTGGGGAAGAGTTCAGAAGTTAGATTACTGCTGAAGCAGGTGAATAACAAGAAGAGACAAAGCTGAATTTTATGCAGGCTGCTGGCTGTGAGCAGTGTGTTTCTGTGTATGTTGGGACAAAACCTACACATTCAAGATTAATTGTAATCACAGTATCTTCTGGCCCAAGACCTGTCACACGTATTGGTCTGTAAAGAGGGAACAGACACGGTGAGACGGGGTAGCGAGAGCAAGAACAAACATACGGGATTTTTTGCACTGGCTAACAGGAGTGTTAAGCGTTTCTAGAAACCCGCACAGGTGTGGCACCTCCTCTGGTTCTCGTTTCCACATCAATTGTGCTGTATCTTTGTTTTTAATGTGCACAGCGCCTGCCTTTGCGTTCAGTCGCATGTAGTGCAACCTTACCTACACAACTCCGATGGCTGTAGCCGAGGAGTCACCGCGGCAGCGCCCAAGGTAACACCGTCACATCGAGTGCTACAAAAGTTACAGCGAGCCGAGCCCATCCTTCCCAGAGCTGTGCGCGCAATTATGGCTTTAATTCTTTTTTTTTTTTTTTTTTTTTTTTTAACCAATAAGACGCGCTTCGCGGCCGCTTCCCTCCCCGCGGGCCCCCGGCCGCTGCCAGCGCAGCCCCGCGGCCGCCCCGCCGCCCGGGCGGTGCCGGTGCCGGTGCCCGGCGCCCCGCCCGCCCCGCGGCTCCCCGGGCGCTGCCCCGGAAGGCGATCGCGCCGCGCTCCGGAAGCGGAGCCGGGCAGGGTCCGGCCCAGAGCGCGGCCCTGTCGCTGCCGCGGTCGGAGGCGCAGCCGTGCCCCGGCCCGACGCGGGGCCGCCGTCTCGCCCGTCACAGGCGGCCCGGCCCGGCGGCCAGCGCGGGGCTCATGGCCCAGGTGGGTGCTGGTCCTCTCCCCCTCCCCCGGCTCCTTCCTGCGGGGTGCCTGGTCGGCTCCGCTGCCGCCCCCTGCCAGTGGAGCCCCCCGGGCCCCGGAGCAGTCCCTCGTCTGGCCTCCTCCCGCCGAGCCGGGCTGGCCGTGTACCCGCGGTAGGACCCGCTTCTCCTTCCCCGCGGGTCCGGGCGCGGGAGCTCGGCGGCGGCTGGGCCCCCACGGGCACGGGGGCTCCGGCCCGGGGCTGTTTCTGGGCAGGGAAGGCCGGGCACGGAGGGGGATCGCTGCCTTACCCTGGGGCTGGGGCGGGAGCGGAGGGGGACGAGCGGAGTGCGAGTTTAGAAACAAAAGACGAGGCGATGCATTTGTCCCTGCTGTGGCTGTGTTGGAGGCAGGTCTGGCCGGGGAGCGGTCCCGGCTGCCCGAGCGCCTCCTCGTCGCTCGGCGTGTCTGCTGTTTGTGTCTCATCTCGTGTCACCTGTCAAGCCCTCGCACCTTCCTCTAGCTCAGCTGCGTCCGTCACATGCCTGCCAAGAGAGGTGCGTTTGCTATTCCACCTCGCTGAGCAAACCGGGGGACTTCGGAGGTGCGAGCCCTGAGAATAATTGAGAGCTCTGTGCGGTCGGTGGGCTGGGACCCGCAGACAGAGCCTGCCAGGGGAGGGAAGGAGGCCCTCCAGACCCTTGAAAGGGATGCTGTGTGTATGAATGAAAGCGATACCGAGCTCACTCCCTCGTCATTTTCAACTGCCCTTTCTGTGACATATCATACACGTAAATGCAGCAAGGATAGATCTGAAAACATACAGGTGTCGAAAGGTGCCTCAGTACTGATTTGGCTTCAGTGCTCATGGAAACTTGAAATTTTTGAAGAAGAATGCATGTTTTTTCATCTTCCTGGTCACTTCATCTTGTTCGAAGTCAATGCATAAGATGTGATAATCATGATTAGAAATCGCTAGGAATGTTGTTGGACTGTGAAAGTAATGTTATTATTAGAATGAAGAAATAGTGTAGAAATCAAAATATTTTAGTAAGTGTTGAAAAAGTTGCTAACTATGGTTTGATATTAATATTTTTAATAAGCATTTTATTTGTGACTTTTAAATATTCCTGGCATTTTTTAAACTTTAACAAGAATGCCTTGAAAATGCTTGTTGAAACAGTGCCAGCAGTTGTATGAATATATACGTTAAATATGTTAAATGGTTAAATTTTCAGGATTTTGCTCCTTTGCCAGTTCAGTGTTTTGTCTCAAGTGTTGGTGGTGAATTGTAGTCAAAAGGAACTGTTCTTCTCTGTAATTTTTATAGGCAGAGTAGTTTGCAACACCTTTTTGCCATACATGAAATTTCTGTTAAAGAGAAGATCAGTTGTCTTATAATGCTGCTGTATGCAGGTGGCAGACTGTGGAAGAATCTAGCTTTGTAAGAGAGTTTCATTAACTGGAAAAATATAATGTATGGCACTTGGGAAGACTAGTTTTCAGTAAAAAGCATCTCTGCACTTCAGTTCTTGAACTGTCATGTTGATATGTCTTTCCTTTTGAATTGATATGATTATATCTCTGTTAACTGGATGAACGTAAGCGGACATTGCCTTTGCATGGAAATAGTGCTCTGCTAAATGTAACAATTCAGTTATAAATCCCGTTGTTTATAAGTTAAAACAGTTGTTGCTAGCAGTCTGTATTCCTACTTATGATACTTTGTTGTTGAAAAGTTAGCTTGAAAGTAGCTACATCCATGTTTATTAGGTGTCTGATTATGACCTCATTGAAATTAATTTTGTTCATTTCTGTGATCATTTGGACTTGTAGTTCAAGCAAAACAACTTTTTGAATAATGGATGAAATTCACTCCTGAGTAGAGAGGTTTGTTAGACGACTTTAATTACCAGAACCATTTAAATTCCTTGTAAGTACTAAACTATGGTTAAGATAATACTTAACATGCCTGCAATGGTTTTATTCCGTGTATGATCTTCTTATGCAAATACTGAGGTCATTTAATCAGTGATGTTTGAAACAATTATCTGGTAAAAATATCGTTAAGTTAGAGAAACTAACACTCTCTCTTTGCTTTATTGAAAATGAAGGGTGAAAGTGGTTAATGTAGTGAACTAGCCTCAAAACTAGCCTCACTTCTTGCTTCTTGTGCTCAAGTAGACTGTGGCTGCTTAGGTTCCTGCAAAGATTGGAATAAGGTGTAATCTTAGGAAAAAATTGATTAAAATAGTCACATTCTGCTGTGCGGGCAGGTTGTAATTTAAAATGTGATGGTGTCTGAGTGTTTCCGCAGCATCCCAAGCTGATTAAAATTGGACCTCCCACCTTCCCAGCATCCTTCCTTCTCTTTCTTCCTTGTGCTGGTAGGGATTGCACTGGGAACTGGTTCACGAACCTGTACTGGCTGAAAATCAGCAACTTTGTTGTTTTTTTTTCTTGGTAGAATTAGTTTTGAGTTGACTGGGCACCCTGAACCGACTCCCCCGGCGGTTGCACCGCTGTCAGTGGCTGTGTGAGTGCAGGGGTGGGATCCCAGAGAGGAAGGGTGAGAGTGGCACACCATAGGCCTGCATCTCTCAGGTTGGTGTTGCAGGGCTCCAGCCTTGGACCTAAAGCTCCTCTTTGCGTTGGCATACAGCTGGCACAGCCCAGCTCCACCACGGAAAAACATGGGGCTGTTTGCTTCTACCCTGCTCCGCTGCTTCCTCCTTTGTGCAGGCAAATACTTGTAGGGTTATGTGGTGAGCAGGGCTGAGGATCGAGCTGACCTGGGGGAGGGGCAGGCAGGGAAGGGTTCGCTTGAGCTGGATCAGTTTGCTGCACAAACATTTGTGCTGGCGTAGAGATTGGGGGTGGAAGCAAGCAGTAAGGGGAGCAGGGTGTGTCTGTTTCTTTTGGTGACAGTGACACATTATGCCAGTTTAAAGTATATTTGATGCTGGCCTAATTCTGTGAAGTTAATATGCTACAGCCTTAAGGGATTGAAGGCATCATTTGGTTATGGCTGATGGGAATATTTACATCTAAAACCCCTTAAACCAGAGTGGTATGTGTCCTTTGAAGGGATTTTGGGGGAAGAATCTGGCCTTTTGTATAGTAACTAATAAAAAAAATTGGTACCTATTGTTTCATACAATTGGTGTTCTTCAAATCATGTATGAATAATTGTATGTTGAATTTTTAAATTTAAAAGACTTAAATAAGGAAAGTTAGTGATCAGAGTGTCCTCTAAGAAAATGGCAGTGTATTTTGCAGTAACAAGTTGATAAAGAGACAGATAAAGAGACAGAATAAATCTGTGAAAATTATGAGGCTGATGTAAGATATGCATTCTAACTTCACACAGTTTCTGGGAAGGCAGTCTGTGACTTCTCTTCTTAAGTAACAGTAATGATTAGTGGTTTTCAAAATCTGTCTTATTCAGCCTATGATAGAGGTTGTAGTTAAAGTTTCAGGATATGGATAGGCATTGGTTTTTATCTTTTTTTCTCCCCTAATATCTGTGAATATTGTAGATACAGTATCCTCCATCCATTTGTCCCTCCTCTGCCATAGATTACCATGTGTAATAATCTTTTCCACCAGAGAACCCATATGCAGTGTTACATGCTTTAGGCATAATGAGCCATTAAATGGACAGTATTAGCTCAGCCTACCTTCACTGGTCAGTTACCTTGATTAATTTTTCCCAAAGTGGATTAGTGTACTCTTTCATGATTCACTCTGTTGCAAGTCTGTATGGGTGGTAGTCTCTCTTTGCTCAGTGGTGATGAGTAACCGGGCAGTAGCTACTGCTGGAAAGAGATGACCTATCTGCAGCTCTTAAGTAATGTTTTCTGTAAAAATGTATTGGGTTTTATTTTTGTCTGCTACTGTTTTTTTACCAAAACAGTTTGAGAAAGTGTTGGGAGAAAATGCTGTCCAGAGATGTAGAGCATGCAGATGGTATTTTGGTTATGTATGAGCTGTAGAACAGCAGTTGTAATAGACTTTCAGTTTTCCACTCTTTAACATCATTTGTTGTTGGCCCTTCTGTGTAATCAGTGCTAGATGTGATGATTCTTTCTAAACTTGACCTGGTGATAAACAGGTGTGTGGTGCTTTCTCATATAAGTATGTGTGCATGCAAATGTCTGAGTATGTATGTCGTGTATTCTCCAACTATAGTGTACTTTTCAAAGCTTCATCTTCACTGCATCTGACAGAGTGGCAACAGTCATGGTGGCAAATTTAGTTCACTCTTTATTGCATTGCCTCTTCCTGCAACCATGGGATTCTCCACAATTTCAGTTTTCCCCTCAAGCTTTAAATGACAACAAAAATAATTACCTCTTGGCTTAAATAAAAAGAACTAATAACTTATTTCTGATGTTTATACAATAAAAATCATGATTATTGCATGCTTGGGACTGTTCTTTTCTAATTAGTGGAAATGGCATTGTGATTACTGACTGTTTCCTTCTCATGTCTTAGAGTACTTTAATTTCATGTTTTATTTTGTTCTTTTTCTAAAATGCTTTTACAGCCATATGTGGGGTAGTGAGATGAGATGCTGCTTGTCACAGGAGTGATATGTAATCTGTCACTGACTTCTCAGGCAGTCCAGGGTAATCTCTGAACTTTTTGCTTGAATCTCAGTCAACAAAGTAATACTGCTACGTGTGTTAGGCAGTGTGTTCCTCTCAGATACTGCAAGTGTAAACTCAATGTGTTGCATGTCATTGCAACCATACCTGACCATGCTGGATGGCCTTTATTTACTTCAGCTTCTAGAATCAGCCAGTTAATAGACCTGCTGTTTCTTCCCACAGAACTGTGTGGGGTGGTTTTTTGTTTGTTTGTTTTGTTGTTGTTTTTATTTTTTTTTTAAATAGATGTTTAGGTTCTGTTTTGGCTGTAGATGGAAACACCTCTTTTTGGTACATTTTTGGACCAGGATTAAAAAAAATACATTTAAAAAATGTAGGTTTTAAGCCTATCCTTTTTCTTTCCTTTATTTATGATAAACGTGTATCTTATGGAAAAGGTGCTCAATTATATCTTGCTATTCAGCTTTTTCTTGTATATGTGTTTGTTACTTTGCTGTTGAGAAAAACCTAATTTAGAAATACAGTATTAATTGTCTGTGCTTGTAGCAAATGTAAAATACTGTTGGGCAGTTGGCATATCTGAGATAGCGATAGTTTCCCTGTATGTATGCCCAAGTCAGGACTGGAATCCCATGTTGTCAGTCTGAAGAACTGACTCTTTTCCTTGGCTTTTCTTCACAGTGATTTTGGTCCTGGCGGGGTTGAGATGCTACTGCTGTCATTGACACAGTGGTGATGGTTACTGTAAACCCTGATCCATGCTGGGTGCTGGTGATGCAATGGTGAAAAATAGCTTTAATTTCCTGCCTTTCCAGAGGTAAAATAGACTCTCCATCGAACATACCTGGGCTTCTGTGTTTCTAATGCAAATTACAGATCTTTGATCTCTCATGAGAGCTGCAGTTTAAAATAGTGTGTTGATATTTTCACTGTTCTCCTGTCACTGCTGCCACAGAAGTTAAACTGCATAGTGGTTCTTACCTGCTGGGATTGCACAGATGAAGCATTTGTCTTTCATGAAAATTTTCTTAAATGCTTTGCACAGGGATATTACCTTCTTCTATGATAGTCTGACACCTGCCACAATATGCAGGTGGGGACATTTCATTCTTACCATTATTTATTGGGCAAATGTGATTGTAGCAATACTGCTCGCTGAGAATCATAAAATATCATGACTTGGAAGAGACCCAGTTGTGTGGACATTTGAAAGATATTCATCAGCACAATACTAGATGAATTTCTGAGATGAAATGTCTTTATTTCATTACTTGCAAGATGTTTGACAGGATGGAGAGTTGACTGCTTTTACCATGCTTTAGGACAGTGAGACACTTTTCCCTCATGGAGATGTTGATGCTTTAAAGAGGGAACTCTAACAATTTCCTCTTTTTCTCCTGCAGAAATGCAAACTTTAGTTTATATTTAAACTTGAAGTGAGAAAGGAACGATCTAGTGCTGTGTTCGATCTTGGTAGCAATGTCTCAATCTTCTGCTGAGCTTGTCTGAACTGACAGTAGTAGCTTTTTGCTTAGCAGCATGGCAGAGCAAAACTGAGTTGACTGTGCAGCAGTTATCCTTCAGACACGGCTAAATTTTTCAGTCTATTTATGAGTATCAACAAACACTTTGTGCATACTTTTGCCATGCATTGAATGCTTCTATTTTCCTTTAATTTAGCTTAAAACTAGTAATGGAATTCCTGAGGTTTTGAAAGGAATAGCTCTTGGCAAGCCTAGGGTTTTGAAACCAAAGGCAAATTAAGATACCAAGCAAACACAGGGAGGGCTACTTCTTCAGGGAAGTATGTTAAGATTCTTCTGGCATTTCAGCATTTGTTGTAGGGTTTGTTCTTTTTTTTTTTTTTAATCTCTTTGAATTACTCCTTTAAAGCATAGTTGTTGTTATTTTTCTTTTAAAAAAGTCTTACTGAAACACAAGGGGACTTTTTTTCCCCCTTGATGTCACTCCACAAGTTTAGCCTTTTCAGGCAACTATTACAAGTAGAGAGTATTAGACTATGTTTTTTTTCTAGCTGTCTGCATTTTTCACTAACTTCACACTGATTGAACACAATTTTAATTTAAATAAAATATGGTCTTGCTTTTAAATCACCACAAAAATTGTAATTGAAAGTAGTTGCTGTTGTGCATCTGTCAGGTGGTACAATAATACAATTAAAAATTATTTACATTTTCAAGGTGTAGTTGGGCTTTTTATAAAATGCATAACCAAGCTGCTTTAGGTTCATGGGAATGAGAGGATGTATGATGTAGGGAAACTTGCCTGGCTATCCCAGCCTTGATCCTCTCCTGCATTTGCGGTGCTGCTTGCCGCAAGCGTCTTCCCACTTCTGGACCCTCTTCCCACTAGTCCTAAAGTGTGCAACGTTCATAGAAATCTCTGCATCTCCTATATTTAGATTGCTGTAAACTATGTAGAGTTTCATGGCTCTTTGTGTGTCTTCATTCAGTCCTGCATTTCTTTTAAGTGTTTTTCATCGTCATAAACATTTGGAATGTTTCAGACCTCTTCCCTCTCAAACTTAACTCATTTGCCTGCCATTTGCAATGCTGCTGACAGTGTAATAATCCTCCCTCACCCAGGGAGGGCACTTGTTTGGGAATAGCCCTTTCTTTTTCTTCTCCTTGAGTCCACAGTCATGTTTTATTCATACACTCCTTCCTTGTCCAAATAACGTTTTCAAGACCACATTTTCTTTTTCTGTCTTTGCAAATGAAGTTTCTGTATCTGCCATCTGGAGTACTTCAAGTACCTTCTCCCTCTGCTGGTATTTCTATCTCTGCAATCTGTTCAAAATACAGCTGCTACGATTTCTCAGTAGTCTGACTGCTACTTTCCTCATCAAGCTAAAGCTTGCTTATTGTCTTTGGATTCAAAGACCCTTGTCTTGTATTTCTGCATCATAGCCCTTTTCCTTGGTACTTTTGGCACTTGAATCTGTCTTTTTTTTTCCTCCCCTCCACCTCCCAGGCCCATGTCTTTACTTATGTTTCATGTCATATACTTTGATTTACAAAACTTCTGAGATGTTATGTATGTTAAAACTATTACAAGAGAAAATGACTGCACCTCTGACCATTATTCTTGGGTATTAGAGTATCCTGTTGCCTCTTTGCTTATACAGATAAGTAATGTTTTAAACTATGTAAGCGGACAGGGATACATGTTTGGAAATGTATATTGCTGTGTGTCTTTTAAATCTGATTTATTTGTCCAGTGATTTTACTTTGGAGTGCACCAGTGGTAAAAAAATCTGTTGTGTGATACGGTGTTGTATTTTGTGGACATTTAGTATCATATATGATTTCAGTTAGTAAATATTGTTTTCTGCACTTGTCAGGTTTCTTTGGTGAGGCAGATGTAATCTGCAGTTTTAACTGAAATAATACAAGAATTGAATGAAACTGGTGATCAAAGTAGTATTAAATGCTATGTCATATACTTATTGCAGAACTAATGCTGATATTAACAGAGGTAATACTTCTTTTTGTTGTTGTTATTAAAGAAAGCCAAGTCACTCTTAAATATTTTTTTCATGTTTCATGAAGCTTTGGTCACAAGGTTTCTGTGGCTTGTGTTTTGCATTTTGTTTGTGATTTTTTTGTGGGGGAGTTATTTTGAGAAAGGTAAACTGCTGTGGCTACTTGTAATTTGAGGTTTTTTGGCTGGTAATATCATGAAAAGGTAAACTAGTTCTAATAGATAAAATAATAAATTATAATGTATAGCTTGCTGTATGTGTCTTAGAAATGTTTTAGGTTAGTATAGTTAAATCGTTATGAATCTCTTCTGTGTCATGCCAGCTGCCTTATGTTTTCTTCTCTTCAAATCTGCTGAGTAGACTTTCATAGCTTGAAATTGAGACTGCAGTGTGTGTTGCTCATCAATTTGTACTGCCATAAATGTAAAAGGACTAGGACAGTGATGGAGAGTTAATTCTTTTAGAAACCAGTGTTAACTCTAAAGTAAGCTGGAGGTTTACTGTCAGACTGTACAGTATTTGTACATCTAGACTGGACTAGTCTTAAATTCTTAAATAATTGTCCACTACTTTTGGCCCACAAAAAGCATTTACTTGGCAAATATTTAGATCTCTCAGTATGAATGTGAATGCTTGCCTTCTTATCTCTCTGATAGCTATCTCTTTCTTCATTTGCTGTACAAGTTTTAGGTGATGGTATTCAGTTAATTGAAAGAGTTCCACTGTGCTTGCAATTTTGCTAGAAAGGATGCCATTATTTTAATCTATGTTATTAAAAGGGATTTAGTTAAGACCTTTTAGATCTTGAAAAGTAATGAATAAGCTAATATTAAATCCAGTCCAATAAATTGATCTCTAAGCTTGAACTTTGTGGTACTTTAGTATTATATTAACAATATTGTTGTCCCTATAGTTAGAGAAATTCTGAGTAATATATGCCAATTGGTCAGTCCTGCTACTCCATTCCTAAAATTTGCTGGACTAGAAAAGAATGTACAGAGGAAATGAAAAAGGCAAGGTGCTACACAGACCTCAGACAGACTATTTTATTTTTTTACATTTTCTTTCCTCCTCCATTTTTTTTCAGTAGAGATGTGAACCCTTCTTGTGCAGTACTTATATTCTCCCTCGCTAAGTTCCAGAACTTTTTCTGATAACAGAGGTTGGGAGAGCATTTCCAGCTTGTCCTATGGCTCTTTAGTTCTAGAGCAGTGTGTGTTTTGTCTCAGAGGTACAACATATACCAGAAACTTAGATAAGCTTCTAGTTTCTGTAGTACTCTTTGGGTTTAAGTGTACATTATGACTCGTATTTTAAGATACTTTAGGCTACTTAGGGTCTTGAAATATTTCTACTAGTAAAGTGCAACAAAGTGCTCTTCAAAATCTAAGTTCAAGTTATTTGTCTTGGATTTTCTCTGCCTACAGAGAAATGCTGATCATTTGACCTTCACAAATGTGTTTTCTTTTATAATGATTTTTTTTGTTCTTAAGTGTCCGTACATTTGCTTAAGAAATATTTATTTCTTTCTGCTTTAGAGTTCATTATTCTGTTAAGTCCCTATTCACTAGAGCACAACTTCATGTATGTCTGCTAAATTTAAATTTACTTCTGTTGAAGAGTTTGTATTTCTTATGTCAGCTGTAACATAAAATTCTAATTGCTAAATGGCTGTAATTTACTAATTGTAAATTGTATGGTTTAAAATAGTTTCATATCAAAGTGCAAAGCACTTTAACATTGTCAGTAGTATAAAATTAAAACTAGCTCTCTGAAGATTTGATTGGGCCATTACCATATCAGTTGACCATTACTGGTTATAAGCTCTCCATAGGAAGGATGCTGTTTTTGAAGTTGTAGGATGACATCTGAAGAGAAGAAATGTGTTCAGCTGAGGCCTTGAGGACAGACTAAAGCAGTTAATGATACATGGTGCACTCTGGGGAAGGCTCTAAATAAATGATTAAATGTTGACTACCAGGAGATACTTGATGCTGATAAATAGAGCTAGAATCAGTTGTCATGTGACATCAGACTGCTCTTGCATTGATGACTGGATGCAGTGGGACTATTTCATTGGTGCTGACTTCTAAAGTGTGCAGTGCATTAAGGAGGGTGCACTGGATTGTTGTCAGTAGTGTCCTATCAGACTGTATTAGTGAGCTTTTAAAGTAGTTACACTTTAGGTTTATTCTGTATGAAACATCATTTCTTGAGTGTGCTTGTACCAGGGAAATGTACCTTCTATAATCTTGACTTCAAACCAAACAAGGAAGTATCACAGAAGATTACTTCTGATGATGGAATAATGAAGTCTAGAATTGGTGAACAGTAGAAGTGGGTTTTTTACGTAGTACTTCAAACCGTAAATATTGTGGTCTGACAGTGATTTGTGAGAGATCTTGGTTTATGTTCATTGCAAAGGCTTTCTATTAATTAATTAATTAATTAATTCCAATACCAGAGTATTTCAGTTAAGTCACATCATTGATTACCTTTCAGTGTGAATGAACTGTTTCAAAGTGGATAGTAGTAGAAAATTTTGTAACTGCATGGCAACAGGTATAAAAAAAATGTAAAACTAGAAAGAATAAGCAATGTAGTCTTCGAAATATAAGTCTAGAGTTGTGAATAAAATGCAACTAAAATAGTTACCAAAAATTGTAACCAAAAATGTTTGGTGTTAAATTTTGTATGTCAAAAGCTGTTTGCCAGGCTGCTTATAGGCTAATCCTAAAACCAGACTTTACTTGAACTTTTTTTGGGCTTCAAATCTGTATTTGTGAATATATTACTCTTGTGTTAGTGGTGAAAGTAAAACCATTGTGAAATGGAAATTTGGCAAAAATCTCTGAAGTCTAGAAGCTGGATTTTCTTTGTTCTTTGCTAATATAGTATAATTTGGGACCAGGGGCTTTTTTTTTTTAATAGAAACACTTTATTTCCAAGGATTGAAAGTTTTGTGCTGGTGCAGATGCACAGTGAGTAGATCATTCCCCCTTTCTCTAGCTTTATTTTTACTTTATTTGAATTGCACAGTACTGCCCAGCAGCTGTACACTTGGGTGAAGTGTTTACAGTTAAACTGGATATCAGTAGGTTTGGGTTTTTTAAGTCAGAAAAGTCAGAAAAGCATGTCTTGGGGCAGGTACTGCACTTTTTTCTGTAGTTTGTTTTGCAATTCTCTTGCACATGCCTGACTAAACTGTTTGTAAATGAGTTTACAGTATGGCCTAATGGTATGTTTTTGTTTGCTTGCTTTAAGAGGCCATGGTGTAAACTGCAGCAGTTTAGCAGCTGATTCGTGACTGGCTCAGTGTTTGTCTCCTAAATCAGGTGGGGATTTTGGTGGGGGGCTGGCACCTAGTGAGTACAGTAAATTTCTCAGCTGGCTTCTTGGTGATGGTGGTTGCTATTTCCCAGAACTTCCTTTTATTTCCAAGAAAATCGTAAATGCTTCTCTATGAAGTGTGTGCATTCAGAGGCACACATTAGGCCTGTGCCTAATGTAATGAACTGTGCTAGTGGTTTTGTGGTGCTTGCAGCTTTTCATATGGATTTTAAGCGTTATTTATAAATCTATTTTAGTACTTTTTTAACTAACAAAGCTACTAGATATGCTTCAGCTAAGGTCATATTTCACAACTGATGGCATAAGTCTATAGCAGTGACTTGGCAGAGATTTTAAATACTTAAAAATGTAATGAGACTTCTGAAAAATGTCCACTTTAAAAGATTCCCTAGGGAAACTCTCAAATGAGTCATGTAGAGCACCACACAAGTAGCAGACTGAGTACTTAGAATCCTATGATTGCTTCTTGTTCCCTAGGCTATCTGATGACCATCAAGGAAGCCTAGATGTGCTAGAGGTTAAAGAACTCAGCTCTTGCTTCAATACATAGTAAGTTACAAAAATGACTAAAATTAACATACCCATACAAATTTGTTCTATCCAGTTTGGTCGTAGTTCAGTGCATATAATAGACAAAATATATTGCCTCAGCAGTCAAGAATTAATGCAATTTCGGTTGAATAACAGAAAAATTACACCACTGAGGTTAATTGATTCATGCTGCTGTGGGGCTGTTAGAAAGGGCAAAGTTAACATGTTCGTGGTCCTGTTTGAAGGTGTAACAGGGCTGCCTGCAAAAATCACTGCTGCAGTAGGAGAATTTATATCAGCCTGCAGCACCAGGCAGGTGTCAGAATTTGACAGCAGCCCTCCTTGCATCATACTACAGGCTTTTACTAGCTAGCACAGCAGAAGCACTGTATGAATATAATTTTGTTGTGGTTCTATCATGTATTATTTAAAGGTTTTCTAACTGCCTCTTTTCCCTTCTGCACTACACTTTGCTTTTCTCTCACTTGAGATGTTACAGGATAGGATGACTGAAATAATGTAAATGAAAAGTCCTCCTTGTTAAACAGTATTTATTGACTTCCAACTAAACCGAACAGTTTTCTCTGTTGTTCTCTGAAAACTGTTGTTCTCAGTTTTCTGCTGTAGTTTAGGAGGTAATGTACAGAAACTGAGCTGCATATTCAGATAGTCAACATAGATGGGTTGGAATTTATGAAGGAGTGAAGGGATGTTAATTTACTAATACTGAAAATGTTCAGAGTCAAGTAATTTACTTGGAGTTGTACAGTAGTATCAGAGCACATATGTTTACAAACGCAGTAATAATTTGCTTCTTTTAATGATCAGCTATTAGAGAGAATTCATCCAATTCAGATGTAGAACTGGAGTTGTGAAAACTTGCAGTGTTTCACATAGGTGAGCAGCCTAAAGGTTGGTGGGTTAAAACAGAAGTTGTAGGAGCCAGGCAAGATAAGGTAAGGCACAGGGAATTGTATGGGAACTGATAAAGAAGGGGACTTGGAATCAGTTAGGAAGAAGTTTGATTTTGGAAAATTTGTGTGCTTGCTTAATTTATCCTAGTCTTGCCTATTTCATGTAGAATTTGAATTATGGTGTTTTACTGTCTTAACATTAGCCAGTTATCGTGTTTCCTAGTTCTAAATTACTTTCAAAATATCTGTAATATTTTTAGGCAGGAATAAGGGGCTTCTGTGCTTTTGGATATCTTCCAGTAGATGCAAAGGGGTTGCAAGTGGATAGTGTATCTGGGATTAAAGTACACTGTAAGTAGCATAATGATTATTTCACACTGCTTCTGCAACTGCATCTAAACTTCCATCAGTTCCTTTCTATTTTAGAGAATAATGTAACTTTTGCAGATTTTATTGTTGGGTTGCAGTTTCTGTAACATACGCTTGTTGACTGATTTCATCATTTATTAATGATAATATGTTGCTCTGACAGAAACTTGTGTTTTGTTTGCTTGTACAGTGTTAGATGCACCATTTTTGTTTGCTTTTGAATTTTTATATTAACTGAAAAGTACAGAGAGAAAGAATAGGAATCATGGTTTATCTTGGATATCCAAACTTGCTTTGGGACATCACTGCCAAAGGCAATTACTCTTAGTGATTATTATGATTACAAAGTTGTTGTATTTTCTCAAACCACAGTTCTTGTAAAAGCATAATTAAGTTAAAGCTTGGGCTTTTCTTTGCAGATCCTGTGCCAGTGCCAAAATATTTTCAGACAATATGTAGTTATCATTTCAAAGATATCCTTTTAACTTAAAAGCTTAAGTAGTATAATAAGTTTTTAAATTGATATTCAGTAAACTAGGACAGTAGTAAGTGTAGGGTGAAAGCAAATAATTTATCTTGCAGTGTCATTAGAAATCAGTTGTTAAATGTGAAGGCTTGAAGTTTATGTTCTTGCTCTGAATTAATTTTTCTCCTATTTGTCTTTTGCAGACGGGAGGACAAAAATCTTCCAGTTTGTAGCTATGCTTGCTGAATACTTTAGTGATCCGGTTTAGCAAATGACAAACTTCCAAAGGTTTCATGCTGAGTGTTTATGTAAAGTACAGTTTAAAACTTGATTATCTGTAGTTGACTTCTTGAGAAGTGATGGGAATGACTACCATCAGTCAGCTGGAACAGCTTAACTGTCAGGAGCTTAATCTTAACTTGAACACTTAAATGATGTTTTGTGTTCTTAAACAAAATGCAAAATTAAATGCACTTCTGTAAGAAAACAAAATCTGTGCTTGCTAAATTCACTAATCCTGTTCTTAAATATTTAGGAATTTTTTAAGCTGCATTTGTGCAGAATTTTTGACACACTGCAGTGTAAATGGAAGTTAGAAATTGAAGTTAGCACTGTTAGAAATTGTAGAGTACCAAGAAGCTGTGTGTGTAAGTCTAGATTTAATAAGTCTTATCAATACAATTTTTGGTGTTACAACTGAAATACTGTACTTTGTATGTGTAAAACTCTTCCCAGCTTTTAAACAGATTTACGCTTTGCACATAGCTTTGCCTTTATGTGAACTTAGCTTTGCTAATGTAGTGTAATAAAGTATGTTAAAAGAAAGTAGTTTCAGAGGCTGCAGATTGGTTTCGTGTCCCTTAGATTTTCTATAGGGTTCTGTAGAAGTGACACACAGGTTAATTTATTTTAGCAAATTCCGGTAGTATCACCTTAGATTATAACGAAACTTTATATTCATGACGACTTTAAGATGGTTGAAGTGTGACCTGCTGTGATTCCTCCTTAGGCATCATGGGCCAGCCTTCCGTTTGTTGGCACTGGTCACAGTGTGGTCATTTGTTCTGCAAGACCAGTGCAGTAGTTGGGATTGAAGCTTGTCTGGCTAATTAGAGTATTAGAAATAAATTTCCAGAGCAGGAAAGATCATGTCTTTCAGCTGCTTCACCTTTAGATCAGCTGAGGGGAACACAAAATAGCATTCTGAGAAAGGAAAGCACTTAATTTAAAATATCCCACCTCACAATGACTCCTTAATTTACAAAAGGAAAGCTTCACACTGCTTGATAAACAATACAACTATTTTCTATATATAAGGAAATGATACACCCTTGTTATAAACTGACTTTGTATTACCTCAGAAATGTAGGCTTGAGTTTGAAAGAGACGGGGTTTTTTATTACCTCTTATTATGTCATTTCTAGTAGACATAATTGCAGTAGAGAAAATTATAAATCTTAGAAATAATTATTTTTGGCATTTTTGGGCTTCAGTGTCAACATATAAAGAAGAACAAGTGGAGTAGGACATAGGTATGTAAATATTAGTATTGAGTCATTTGGACTTCCCTGTGATTTCACAACAGTGGTAAGAAATTAGGGGTTTTTTCAGGCAAGCAAGCAGAGGTTGGTAGTGTAAAAATTTATGGAGCAGCCCAACTTAATCTTTAGATAGTGTTACTCAGCTGTTTGGTTACCAATATTCACTGTTGTGGCTTTTTTTTTCCTTTTTTTAAGTTGTACAATCATCTTAAGTTACACCCTTTATGTAACTAAAATTGCAAACACTGTGGTTAAAGTACTTCTTATAATGAAAATTATATTGAGTAGAATACCACTGAATTTCTTTTGTTTATGGAATTTTTTTATGTCCTTCTTCTTACCTCCCATTAATTCCTGTATCACATGTACTTAAATATGGCTTCTGGGAAATATTTAATGTCATGTGTGGTTTTTTTTTTTTTTTTGTAATTATGAAAGAGAATATTTAAAAGAAGCTCAAAACTTTTAAAAGTTTAGCTTTAATCTTGAGTTTAAGGTCAAAAGAACTTTCACAGTTTCAGCTGTTTGAAAGCTGTCTGGCTGTAATGTTCAAATCTTTGACATAAAACACAGCCCCTATTAACATGAGCTTATAAGAGTGGAAAAAGCACATGTTTTCCTTTAACCTTTGTATTTCCTTTTCAGGTTAAATATTTGTTGCTACCTGCAAAATAATTGAACTTTTGGATACATTCTGCCTAGGTTAGTGTTGTTCTTGGATGTGCAGAATATATCAAAATGCAAAATTATTTGGGATTTCTTCTCACTTTTGAATTCAGAATGACTGAAAGATTATTACAAGAAACTTAATTTTTTTTCATATTAACTTGTAGCTTTACTGACTGAGAGGGGAGTTATTAGACACAGCTGTTCTCTTATTTTCTCTGTTCTTCCCAGAAATATCCTATCTATCCTGGTTGCATGAAAACATGAGAAACCCCAGGTTTCTGGGGTTGCAGTGAATCAGTAGGAACCTTGTGGTGTTAATTAGATGTTATTAATAACATCTGGCTTTGCTATTAGTACTCCTGTCTTTTTCTGGATAGACTAAATAAGTAAGACCACTTCAGTATTTTGAATTTGGAAGCATCAGTTTCTGGTTATTGAAGATGTGGCTTTTAAGGAATGACTTGGAAAATACTTTAAAGAATAGATTTAAGGGATGACTTGAAAAATGCGTTTAAATTTTAATGACATCCTTTAATGGTTTATATTGTGTATATATGTAAATTTTTATGGGAAAATGCAGAATGTGAGATACATGGCTGTGCTATTGATAATTTGTTTGGTTTTTTTAAGTGGTGGTTTGAGGGGACTCTCTATTAACTCAGTGTGAAATGATAATCTTTCTCTGAGTTCTCACAAATCTGGTACATGTTGATTTTTACAGGTAGAAGAATTTTCTATCTGGCACAGGCAGCAAGATAAACAGCAGTGGCAAGATGGAGGCACAGGCAGGCAGTTGGTGCCTTGAAGTTTATAGAAAGCTCAAAGAGGCTATTGCTTTTTATGAAGACCAACAAGCAATTTCAGAGTTAGGAGAGCAAATACTGGATTTATGTATGGTGAGACCACATGTAAAATCTGCCCTGCTTAAAATCAGTGACACTGAGTAACTGGAGGTTCTGCTGTGTAGTAAACTTTGGAAAAGAGAAACTGCATGTTCAGGGACTCTGCATCTGTACCAACATGCTGATGAGTACAAATGAACAGGCCCTTCTGCTCGTTTATTGTGTAGTTTGGGTAAAGACTGAACTTTTTTCTAATTGGAATAATTCTGTGTATTTTGGGAATAGGTAATTAATGAATATTTCAGTACAAGTAATCACCAAAGTTTTTTGAACCAGTCAAGTATACTTGCCAGTGTGTTTCCAAAACACACCTATATCCAAAATTGCAAGTTTGTTGGACCACTTGGGCAGATTGATGAGATAATTTTTGTGCATTTGGTAGAAATAAGTAATCCTAAAGACTGTTTATTCATTAAAGTTATCACTGGTTATTTACAGTATAATCCATACTGATTAGTGCTCAACTTTTTTTGCCATTCAGTAAGTTTTTTGAAATGTTTGATGGGTACATGTTTTCTTCACTCACCTTTTCTCTTTGCCACATAGATTTTCTTTTATACAGCCTTCATATTGTGAGACTTGGTGACAGGGTCCCTCTTTTACCTTAGTATGTATGACCTAAACTCTAAAAACGGCTACAGGAAATATTTTAAATACTTTATTAATATGTAATATTTAAAAAATTTAATATTTAGGATATGATTGAGTCTCCTAAATATGGACCTTTGGGCTTGCTAGTTGTATTATCTCTAAGAACAGACTTTCTATGGGAAAAGTAAACTAATTAGCACAACATGTCTTGAGAATGTCTTTATTTTAAGGTCTTCCACTATTATGTTTTCTTCCTTTGTCTCTTGAACTATTGCAGAGAAAGTTTTTAAACATAAAAATAAAAAAGTGGATTTGTCAGCACTGTGCTGACTGTAAATAAGGTATAGCTGTAGTTTCTTAGGAAGCTTTGTTTAAGCCAAGTTTACTGACAAATGGTATGCTTCCCCTTTTAAAAGCCTCTACCCATCAAATATGTATTTGCCTTTACAGTTAGGGTTAGAAGGGTTATAAGTAGTACAATATCAGGTAATACCTCTGTAAGTGAGAATGAAGGTGTAGAATGAATGTAGAATGTAAGTTGCACATGAAACCTCCCCATAACTTGTATGCAAATTAGGGATGAAGTGCAAGGCACTTACAAGCATAACAATGTTTTAACATAATTGAAATGAATCTGCTTATTTCCAGTTCTTGGATAGAGAATATTGTCATTGCACAGGAACAGACAAAAGCTAGATAGCTGTTCCATAAAACGGGGATGCCACTTTAGACTGGTAGAGGTGTTCCTGCCAAGGAACTGTGACTGGATGTACTGGTTTGAAAGCAAAACCAGTGAGACTCAAAGTCAGAAATACAATTTAATAGAGAGAGAACAAGCAATAAGAAAGGTAAAAATAAAATAAAATCAGATAAGAGAAATGCGATAGTACGAAGGAGCACTGACAGAGTCAGAATGCAAACCTGACACCCTGTTGGTCAGGGTGTTGGAAGCAGCCTGAAGTAAGTCCTCCCAGAGTGACAGATGTGGCTCCATTGAAGTAGAGAGGATCCTCAAGAAAGGGTCCAGTCTTCCTCTGGGAATCCAGTGGAAACAGGCTCCCTTGGTGTTTGGGATTGCTGGTTTTATCCTGGTGGAAAGGCTTTGGCTCCTCCCACTGGGTGGAGCATCTCCCAATGGAATGAGGTGTTGAGGTGAATGTTGAGGTGGAATGAGGTGAATGTTATCAGTCATGAGAGAGGCCTTAAATGGCCCATTCACAGGTGATGTCCCTCGGAGGAGGATGGGTGGAGGAAGAGATAAGACACTGCCTTATCTGGTGTTACCAGGCATCCATTAACAGAGGGCATCTGCCCTCTTTCCCCCTCTAGAGTTGCAAGAGGTAAGGAACAATATCTCCCAACCGACTTCAACAGATGAAAATAGAATACACACTTTTGGTTACATTTTCCAACCCAGGACACTGGACTTGAGAGTTTTTGTGTCTGTTACACTGTGTGTAATGATCAGCTGCAATCACAGCTCCTGTGATAGCTGCAGTATATTAGGGCAGGTATTACCAACTGTTTTTTAGAGTACAGTCTAAAAGGCTAAGATAGGCATGCAGAACAAGAAAACTACAGCATGTAAGTGATTGTAGATTGACAGTAATGGTGGTAGAAATTCCTGGATACGAGCTAGGCATGTGCTGAAAAAAGAAAATGGACACGGAGCCAGGTAACTGAGATGAGGTGTCGTGAGGGGAGAGGGTGCAAGGAATCGAGGTGAGGACTGTAACAGAAAGAAAACTTCTCAACAACATAGGAAAGATAATCAGTGAGCTGTACAGAGATTCTTTCCAGTGTCCTGGAAACAGAAGGTCCTGGCCTTAGTTGCCTCTGGTCCTGCCACTTGGCTCCGTCTGAAGCTTTCTCCACTGGAATAACTGGCAGCGTGGTGATTATTACTGATCACCCTACTGATTTACTAAACCCTCCTAAGTTGGTACAAAAGGGTCAATTGTTATTTTCAGGGTGTTTGCCAGGAGAGGTGTATGTGGAGGTGAAATGCCATAGAAAAGACCAGAAAAAGCAACTGAGACAGAAAAGCAACAAACACTATGTTCAGTAATCATGTTTTATGAATCAGATGCCGTATCAAATAGCTGCCTGAACTGTTTGCTGCTGGAAAGCCTCCTCTTAGAGAGTCCAGTGATATATTCTCATTTAGTGAATAGGTGAAAGTTATTATAAAAGATCAAAAGTACCAATTATATTAATTGGTAAAACCTTAAAGTTTACACTTCAGACTTTGTATCTTTGCTACGTAACAAACATTGTCATTTTTCTATCCAAACATCCACATGCTTTCAAAGTATTGGTGTTTATTGGTTTTATTTCCATGGTTCCATTTTTTTAAGATCCTCAATAATCACTTCTGTGATTTATGTCAGTCTAGTATGTCACACGGTGTTATGCTAGAATTTAATTCCTGCCAGGAATATGTTTCAGCACTAAGTTCAAATGTAGTTTTTATTCTGAAACTGCTTTTGAAAATTGCTAAATATTGGAGAAGGGGACTTTTTTTCTTGTTTGGTTTGATTTTTTAATGCCAGTGTTTATTCTTTATTGTAAGTTGCTTAAGACCAGCATGCGTGAACCTATCTTGACTCCTTGGTGTTCCGATAAGACAATACATCTCACCTATTTATTGCAAGCTGTTAACTTTCTACCTAATTATGTATTCCAGAAAGTTTTTTAACCTTGATCTTGGAGCTCTTCAAGACATCAAAGCTCCACCAGTTTTCTTGTCATCTTATTGCAGACATTAATTACCATGTATTTATTCTGTGTTTAATTATTTGGTAGTTTTTATAATTAATGGGTTTAAAAGGTTTTTTCATTTTCAAGCATTCTATCAAGTTATCTCATCGTGGTGTGTAAACTTTTTTCCCTTTTTTACTATGTTTAAAATACAAATCTAGTTCTTAGAATTGAGCAAATTAGAATAGATTTTGTTTTCTTTCCACTCTTTTCTAAGTAAGTGCCAGCAAGCTTTATGGGCTTGTTATTTAAATGGGATTTGTGCCAAGTCATATTACATTTCATGTTTTTAAACAAGTGGTGCTGGTTTGCTAGAGACTGCAGAGTTTTTACCCACAAAGGGCTGTACTTTCAGCATCTGCAAATGACTGGGTTTTGTGTCCTTTTGGGGCAGACTTCTTATACTCTGAAGCAGCAAATTGGCTGAATGAACTATCTAATTAAACTTATCTGTCCTCTTTTAGATAATTGTTGTATTGGAGTGGTATCCATTTTGCTTGTTAGAACTGCTTTAAAATTAAGTTCCAAGTCCTGTAGGTTGGTCAGAACCATAACTTTCTTTTAATTATTCTGTTAAAAAGAACTTGCCGAAATCTGAATTCTTCTTTATTCTGTCCATTCTTTCAGGTTTTCTGTGACTTTTCATTGACAGTAAGATGTGACTGATTACTTAACTGGAACATGGAATAAGTAACTACAAAGATGTATCTGTATGCATGGTTTCAAAGAGCATTTCTTATTGTGGTGCTGTTGGTGTAAACAGGGCCAGCCCCTGACTTGTGTTTGAGTGTTCATGTGGTGAACCTGATCAGGAAGCTGGTCCAGGTTAAAAAATAGCTGAGCAAGGAAAACAATGATTATTTTTAACCCAGAGCAATTACGAATTATGAGTGACCTGCTGATGTTTGGAAGTGATGGGTAACTGAAAATGTATTTCTAGAAAGGAAACCTGAGACAGCTTGAATTCAGGTGGGTATGGGGTTTTATTATTATTCTCTATTTTATGTCTCAGTTTTACATACATTTAGATAGAGATGTATTAGCTGGAGGAGGAACATAAGTCGGTTTATCCCCTTGCGATTCTCCACTGGCTCCTGCGAAGAGCTGCTTAAGCTGCAGTGGAGAACAGGAGGGATGGGAAGATGAAATGAACCTTGAGATTGCAAGCTTCCATTTGAGGATTGCTGGTTTAGGAGATGGTGGCTAACTTATGAATAAAGGAGACAACTCATCTGCTTTAGCCCATACTACCTCAGAATCAACAACTCACATGGAAGTCTGCAGGGTTTTCAGAGCATCAGTATTCCATTTGTTTTGGTTTTTTTGTTTGCAAGGTCTTTTTGAAGTTTAATAATAAAAAATTAACAGTAGAGCTATTGTTTGGACCTTATAAGCTAATGTGCTCTGCCAAGTGGTACTGCTTCACTATCCATTCAATAGCACAGCTGGCTTACAGTAATGAGAGTGTGATCGATTTGAGTAGTGATTTGTGAAAGAGAGTACCATATAAATATAAAGAATTAATGCAGTGTACTCTACACATGCTGGCCCCCCTGGCTTCAAATGTATATGTTTTCCACTGTAGAAATTCATCAGAAAAAACCACAAACTGTGTAGCTGTGGAGGGTAAATTTTGGAGACTTCAGTCCAAAGTAAAGACAAGACCCTATTGTGTAATTGATAGCATTTTCAAAGAGTGCCGTGGGTGCTGATTTGATGTAGTCATGGTTAGTAATGGTAGTAAAATTTTGGCGTCCTCAGCAGTTTCTAGAATTAATTCTTTAATGAGAGAAAATGGGCATTCAATATTGCCATCAGATGCTAACGAAAATGGATGGGCAAGGGCAAGCTTGCTCATGCTAGCTATAAATCAAATCAGTTTATTTTCCATATGCAAAAGTGTTTGGAGTTTTAGTGTATTTTAAACGACATTAACCTCTTTTTTATTATCTAGAAGTTACAGAAATCTGCAGCACAAAAGACTGAGTCACAAAACAATACAGAAACATACAGCCAGTGTGAATGCAGTTGTAGAGAAACAAAACATCTGTATGGAGGCTTTGAGGGCTCCAGTGTTTCAGGTGATATTTGACACTCGGCAGTGCTTGGAATTCCCCATGGCCAAGGAGAAGAGAAGGCCATGGTTGAAGTGTGAGGTTTGTCTGAGGCTGAAACTTAAGGCTACTGTGCCTGCACTGTGAAAGTTCAGGGCACTTCTTCAGGCCTTTCACTTAGGGGTTTCTCTTTTAACTGAATTGTGTCACTCTTGTTTATTTAGTCTTCATAGGTACTTATGAATCCAAATCTTGGATATGACTGCCTTGTGAGAGCATGTAGTGCACACATTCTGGCATCATAGTTATTGATTAGAAAACATGCATATGTTATGCAAATGAAAAGAAAGCTTGCCTTTTATCCTTAAATATCTGCCACTTATGACAATAGGAGATAATTTCAGTACAGGACAGTGATTTTTCTGTGTAGTCGAATGTAGCAGTGCTTCTAAATGTCATGTGACACACAAAGTCAACAGTTTAATCCTAAAAGTCTCCCACTGCAGGCTCTTCCACTGGTGGCTGTTCTGATCAGGCCTTGCTGCTGGGAGCACTGCTGTGGGAATAGTGCTCTTCCTTATCAGGGCAAGCTAAGCTTTAATCTTTGTCCTGCTCCTTGTTCTGGTGTGTACATCTTGACATGCACATGTACACAGTGACATCCACATTTCTATTGATACATGTTCTCCTAATATTACTTTTGTAGCTTTTTAAAATAGTAGAAGGACAGTTACACAAAACAGACAATATAGATTCTATAAAAAGGTACATTTATTCTTTGTTAGAACAAAATGGTGCCTGATCTTAACATTGAACAGCAGTTGTCAAATGTGATGTAAATCATCCACAACAGAATAAAGCTTTGTAGGGCTCTGTATTGAGAGAACTAGGCTAATACAGATGCTTCTGTAGTGTTTCAGCAGTGATCAAGAAGGACACATTTTATAAGATCCTAAATGGAGCTTTTTAAAAACATAGAAGTATAATATAAGGAAGTCGACCTTTTTAAGTGTGGTAATTGTAGAGGACTATGAATAAAGGTTGTTTTTTAAATGAAACTTTGGTCTCCATTGTACAGGTCAATCAAACTAGTTTTCCTCAAATAGGAAAATAATTTTTGGGGCATGAATCATCTAGACTAATGGGGAAGGTGTTGAATCACTAACAAAGAAGTACTCAAAGACATAGTTTAATTACATAAAATTGACTGTAAGAGATTCAACAATGAAAAGAAGAAAATAATTGCTTGGATGCACAAATGTGATTATAATTGGGTTTTACTTAAATCTGCTGTGCACATCCTAACAATCAGAATTTCAATGAGTTGGTATAGCCCAAAGCACAAACAGCCATCTATGCATCTGTGCAACCAAGTTACTATGATTTAGCAAATCAGCCACATAAACTGTTTTTATGCTCTTCTTCACTGCGAATACAAAGAAAATAAATTTAATTTAAACCTGATTTTTGGCAGATACAGTTCAGCGGTGACAAAACATACCCTAAGACTTGATTTGACTTTAGTGACCAATCTGCATAGTTTTGATTTAGAGGTGTAACTAGCTGTTGTTAATCTTTTCCTTTTATGTAACGATTTGGGGCCATGGGGTAGCTAAGTTTAAATGATTTTTAGAATATCTCCTTAAAGTGAGAAGAAAAAAATGTGCAAGAAGCACATGAGGAGATATGTGAACAGAACTAAGAAAACTGTGAGCCTTTCAAAAGTGATGGGAAGAGTTCTGAGTGGAAAATGGTGAATAAAAAAGGCAAGTTATTTTTTAACAGCTTTAATGCGATCCTGGGAGGATTTGGTTGCCAGTTTTCCAAGAAATAAAAACCATATATAAAAGCTCAGTGTTCAGGTAAGGCCAGATTCCTTGTATCTAAGTGCTAAGAACTTGCTGATAATGAATCCAGTGGACCGATGAAGAAGGGGACATATTGAGAATGCATACTGAAATGATATAAATACTGTGTTTATTTATTTGTTTTAATAAAACACAGCGGCATGGTCTCAGTTTTGGTAAATTCTTACTGAAGCTGCTTAACTTTTCAGTAAGAAAGACCTCATAGGCTTTCCAGAGTTTTTTCTATTAATGTATTAGAAAATAGTGTGTAAAACATGTCAAAAACATAAAAGCAGAACTTAACCCTTCCTGAAATGTTTGAACAAAAATATTTGAATGATTAAAATATTACAAAATATAAACTCAATGCCATTTATTTAATTACAGGATTTGGCACTTTACTGGCTTTGAAAACTTGGCAAGAGCTGCAGGCCTCAAGTTGTAGAAGGCATTTGTGGTTAAATATTGGAGAACTGACTCACTATTTAAACAATTTCAAGTCAAGCTTCCTTTTCAAGAATTAAGCTAGATTCTCTCTTCTTCCTTGGCCCAATTACTTAATTATTGTAGCCTTCCACTATATTTTCCCATCTCCTTGCCTTACTCCTTGATTCTATATCCAAGAAGCATTTCCACAGCACAGCTCTTAAAACTACAGTCCCGTTTCTGCTGTTTTATTGTTGTGTAAAAATGGTGCTTTTAGTATATGCTATTCCTTAGAGGATGTTTTAAAAGAGATTTGGATTTTCCAAGAACAAAATAATTTATAATTCTTGCTTGTTTAACCTAATGTCATGGTTTAGAGTTTAATGTTCTGCTGTTTCTTTTGAAAGGATGCAGTTAATCTGGCAGACATTCACAGAAAACAATATGGTGCTGTGGATCTGGAGAAATTGTTTTACTAAGAAATTGAAAAATATTTGCGTGTGTGTAAGTTGTTTTAAAAATGATACCAAGTAAAACATAAGTTTTGTTTCTCTGGAAGTTTAGAGTAAGAGGATCATTTTTTGTGAGCGATTAAAGAGTAGAACAAGCAACGATGTCCCACATCCCCAGAGGGATTAATGGGGATGGTGAAGCAAATAGCTTTAATGCTCCTGTTCAAGATTCATGTTCCTTAAAGGCATAGAGTTTTCAAAATGCACTGAGGTGAAAATTTGAAACTCCGTTTAAGGCTGTATGTGTATGTGTGTCTGTGTGCACTTGTTAAATAGAACAATTGTACCAACCTAGTACCTGAATGAAATGTGTGATTACCCTTTATATTGCATCGGGACAGGCCAAAGTATGGGGGTACCACACCTCAGGATAAGGGAATGCAGTTCTTAGAATGTCATGCTAGAGCAAAGTGGAGAGGTGTGGGATTGGTGTTACATAAATTGGTCTTGAACACCATGAAGTATCTAGTGTTGGCAGAACATTGCTGCCTGCTGCAGTTCTCTCTCTGCTCATCTTAGCTCAGCTACTTGACCTGGTCTTTAATCTTCATTTCTGCGGTAATTGTGAATACAAGAGCTTCTCTGTCAGAATGAGTGTTTTTTTAAGGAATTACTGTTGAACAGTGTTCCTGCAAATGTTTAACTATCTCACCTAAATTTGAGCGTTTTGCTGAAAAGATCACTTTTAAGGAGAACTGTAGAGAATTAATTTAATAGTAGCATACCATTTCAAATTTTTGCATAATGACTCTTCAAGATCAGTTACTAGTTCTGAATTTAAACAAACAACAAGACTCCAAGTTTGCTTTTGCTTATGTTTATTTCATTTTAGTTTTATTAAATGATATTGGCTGTTTTTATATGGCACTAATAAGTATGAAATGAAAAGTTGTTAATTTGAATCCAAATATATGGAAACATATACAGCAAAACAAGTCAAGTTGTGAGGTGGTCTGAGTGTTAAAAAGCAGAAGTAAGAAAAAAAGAAAGTCTCCTGTGAGTGTGAGGAGCCAGCAGTTGGCAGCAGCAGAAGGTGCTGGCGAAGGAATGCTGCTGAGAGGGCGAGTTCTGGTGTGATCCCGCATCAGCCTCCTCAAGGTGTGTTCAAAGAGGGCTCTGAGGGCACTGCACTGAAATGGCAAGCTGGTCTGCTCAAGCTGTTGTGTGGTTGCAATAATTTTGTTTTCATTGGAGCCAGAAAGCTTTTACAGTTTAGCTTGGGTTCTGTCAGTTTTGGTGTTTTGTTTTTGTTTTTTTCCTTTGGAAAGGGCTAAAGAGAGAAAAGGAGTGTACATTTATTGCTGTGTTTTAATCATAAGTCTGACAACATGCTCATTTAATAAAAATATTGAGGGAAAACTCCACCTGTTAGCATAAGCAAAGTTATAAACTAGATTCTGCAACTTCACCTCAACCCTTCGTACTTTGTTTTCCCTAATTGCAGCCAGCGGCACCAAACTCTTTCTCAGCATGTTTAGTTTCTTCTTGGATCTTCTTCACTGTAGTTTTTAACTCTGTTATGGTTTGTTAGTACTGCTTTTTTCATCCTTCTGAGGTACTGAGGCACCTTCAATATTAATTTTCTTTGTAACTGTTGCCAAGTGGATGAAGGACAAGGACTGTGTCTGACCTTGGTTCAGTTATTTTACTATTAAAGCGCCTTCTTCCCAAAACCTGATTGCATCTTGGGTGTGAATCGTTGTTACGTTGTTGTTTGTCAGACTGTGCAAGGCAAGAGCCTTCCAGAACAACTGGAAAGAAGATAAGTATATTTGAATGGTGGTGGCAGGAATGGGCAGGCAAGGAGAACATTTTGTGCTTCTTTTGCTATATTTCTCGTGGGTTTCTCCCTGAACACTCATATGCCATTAAACCTCTGTGTTTCCATGGGAGACCACTCCAGCTTTGGCACCTGTTTCGTCTGTTGTGTCTCCAGACATTCAAGTCAGTCTTCGCTGATGTACAGATTTTTTTTTTCCTTTTGGTAATTATAAAGTGAAGAAGTTCCTTTTTTGACCATTGGGGAAATAAGGCTCTTGGATTTTAAGGCCACACTCAGTAATTACTAGCTTTATCTTTTACGTGCGTGTGAGGTCTGGTATGTGGGAGTCCTGTGTACCAGAAACGTTTTGTTTTCCAGTTGAAAAACTTGGCTTCATGGCAGTGAAGATATGCTAGCCAAAATAAACAGAAGGTCAAGGTGTGGGTGGTTTTAAGTCCAAGTAGGATACCAGGATTCTTAAATCATGTAGAATTTGCCAGCATGGATTACATCACGATTCTAAAGACCTAGGATATATCACATTAGGTACAGAGGTTATCCTTTTAATCTGTTGCATTAGCCAGTTGTGAAATGGGCGGGTTTTTGGCTGCCAGCAAAATTTGAAGAGCTGACTGCAGTACCATTCAGCATCCTTCACCTATATTTTGAAATGATCAGCATGCCAATAAAACAGTCGTTGTCTTACTAAATAACATTTTTCTTACATGGTAAATCGGTTTCTCTTATTTGTTTGTTTGCTTTCATACAAAGGGGTTTTTTTGTGTGGAAAGCTGAAAGCTGCTTTGCTGTAATGACTGCTCTGGTTAATGAGTGGAGGGTGTAATGAGTTACTTAGAAATTTTCTATATATAACCTGAAATGTTCAGATTTATATCTCAGTTTCAATTTAATCTCTGAGGTAACACTTTCCAGACGAAGTTATTGCCTGCTGTAGAAAAACCATTGCCATCAACAAGTGCTCAAAAACTGGGATGAGAAAATTAGTTACAATGTATCTGTAGGGATTTGGCTGTGTTTTCTTCAAGTATTTCCAATTTGCCTGTGAGGCTGCAGGATGTACTGGACAGGTATACTGATGGTCATCATAATACTAAATTGGGGATACTTCTCTGAATCCCTCTAGAAATGTAAACAAATTCTTAAGGGCCAGGAATTTTGAACTTTGGGATTAAGTTATCCAAGTTAGTTTTGCCTCATTCAGTGTGTTCAGTTGTCTAGCACATTATTTGTGATATTTACTCCTAGTGTCTAGCTTAGATGCAGTTTAGACAACCAACATCTGGATTCTGTTTCTTACACTGTAAATGGAAAGACATAACAGAGGACCTAGCACTGTGGCAACCTAGTGGTTTGGAAGACCACTTTTTCATTTGAAAAGACTCTGCAAAAGATGGGTTGACAAGGTACCCTTGCTTCTCTCTGCCTCTTCTGAGGTGTGCTATTGTTTGGGGTTGGTTTATGGTTTTTTCCCTTCCCTGATTATTAGGAAGTTTGTGAGAGGAATTTATGTGTTCAGAAAGTATCTCTGAAGTTAATGTTTGATTCTGCAACGAGAGCATGCAGAACTAAAAGCCAGCTTTTAGATCTGCTTTGCAACCATGAGCTGACCTTCATGGGGTGACTATGAGCAAATGAGAAGTATGATATCAGCATGTCTGTGTGGCTTTTCTTGCACCAGGGGAATGCACACCTTGTTCAGATCATTCCCAGCCTGGGGAGACTGCAGAATTGCAAATGTTAGAATATCTTTAAGCTTTTGACTGTGTTGTTCTTTTTAAAGTATCTACTCTTGTTTACACTGATGCCTTGTGTTCCTCAACTTCTGAGAGATTAGCATAACTTGTTGGCCCTGCTTAATCTGTGAAGGGAAAGAGCCACGTTTTGCTTCACAAAGCCAAGTAATAAATCTTAGTGAAGTTATGGCAGTTCCTACCTTTCACTCCCATTAACAAGGCTTAGATGAGTACTGGTCCTGGTTTGTCTTACCTGGGATTTTTAACTTACAATGCAGTAATGAACGTGTTAGGGAGAAGCAGAAACTACTCTCCATCCCTTTCCCCCTCCTTACATGACTGCACACAACTACCACTGATGCTTTGTGAATGGGAAATTACAGCTACTAAATTTGACATTGTAGACATAACTTAGGGTTGTGACTGTGGAAATGTCTACTTCTTCTTGTATGTTTAAGTTCGGGTAAATATTTTGCAATCTGGGAAAATTTAGGAAAGTCCCAAACTGAGTAAATAGCCAACTTGTAATTGGAAGCAACTGTTTGGAGAATTTTGTTATTGCTTTGTATTTAAAAGAAGTTAGGTGCTGCAAGTTTGCCTGCTTTCTTTAATCCATTATGAAACTCTGTTTAGACTGTTGAGGAATCATTCTTAGATAACTGAAATAAGCTAGCCTGCTTTAGGTAGCCAAATCATGTAAAAAGTTTAAAGCTGTGCTAGAAAAATACCAAGGTAAAGACCAGTGCAAACATACCTGCATTAGGGTAGCTTGCTTGTGAACATTTTTATTTTAATTGTTTTCCTAATGACTACCTCCTAAGATTTCACCAGAGTGGATGGGTCAGGTTTTCTGCTCCCTCTTTCCCTCTTTCCATTCTCCTGTTCTGAAAATTTTAGCAGGGAGTTTGGTAAACTTCAATCCCAGTAGTTAGTGAAGTGGCTAATTTTTCTGAAAACTGGGTAGATATGACTAAAGCTGTGATTCTGTCCCCATCTGGCTCTGGCACTTGCTGGACTTTCTGCTAGCTGGTTTGGTACACTAAACCAGCAGAAATCTAACCTGACCAAAATCACAGTTTAATAATACCAGCTAGATTGGGTAGGACCATCCCATAACCAAAGCTTGAGCCTGCAGAGGAATAGGTACACAGCAGTATGCAAAACTACATCTATGTCAAGCAGTTCATTAAGTTTACCTTTCAGTACCTTTGTGAAATCTAGAGTTTAGTTTCAAGTTAAGTTGTTAATTATTTCCTTTTTTAGTCTCTTATGGCAGAGCGCTCACAAATTTTTGCTGAGTTGATGGCATCCATGTATGTTAATTAGCTTTATTGGGTCACGCTTGAAGTTTCAGTTTGTCCAGTATCTTGTTTCTGACAGTAAATGGTAAATTCTGACAGCCAATAGTAAATAGGGAAGGGAATAGTAAGAAGGAACATTTTATGATCATTCTTTAAGACCCTTCTAAGTATCTGCAACTTAGAGACTGCTTGAGCCAGATATGACATCCTTGAGTTTAAAAGTTCTTTGTGGAGCTTGCATTTGTCCAATGGCTTTCTGAATCTTTAAAATTTTGGAACTCATTCCCACAAGACATTGCAGATCACGAAGTTTAGCTACAGACCATGTGCAGAAAAGAACTTTTTGAACCCCCCCCCTTAATAATGTCAACTGCTGTTCCCTAATGATTGCATTTTGAAAATAGTTGTTCTTTATTTGTCTTCTCTTTGTCACCTATAATTCTGTACATATTTTTTCTGCTCTGTGCGCTCCCCTTTTTCAGGCTGAGCTGTCTAAGCAGCGTATTTCTTTTACTCTGTCTTTTTTGACAGAGGGGGCCTGTTGGCATGTATTACTACATCTGTGGCTACACTATGGATTCATACAATAGAATTGTATTTTTGGTTTGGCACTTTTAAGTGTTTCCAAACAATTTAACACTTTTTATCATTTGCTTTATGATAGCTGTCCAGCTAGAGTTTCTGTTGGAGTGCATGACTATGTGACTGATCTTTCCTAACAGATAGAGCTCCTTTGCTAGGAGTGTTATTTTTGCATTTGCTGGTGTTGAATTTCTGGTGATCTCTTGCACAATCCCTTTATAAGTAAGGGATGTAGTCATGCCTAGGACCTGGGATGAAATTAGGACTATTTTACATGTATCAATTACATGTGATACTATGCAAAAGTGCAGGGTGTTTTGGTTTGCCAAGATGATTTTAATCCAGGGGTAAGACAGCGGACAGGTGATGAATACAAAGAATTGCAGCAAAAAAAATTAAAAGCAAAGCTTCAGTGGTCTCAAAGAACTTTGGACAGACATCCTGAAAGACTAATAAGGAAGATTATTAATAAAGTATTATTCTGAGAAATTAGCCCTTCTGTTGAGTTTAATAAGCATCATCAAAGGAAACATCAAGTGCTTGTTTGGCAATTTTACGAACAGAGAACAGAGACTGCCAGCTGTTAGCGTGATGCAAGCTGCAATTAGCTTTCAGTGTTAAATGTGAGTGGGTAGCTAGTGGGAGAATAATTCGGGAGGTGGGGAAGTAAAAGCAAGCAATTATTGGTTAATGTCTTGGAGCAGAAATCAGGAGGGAAGCAGAGAAAGGGTGATGTGTTAGTCATACAAGTCAGCATTTATGTATGTTCAGTAGGATAAGCAAGAGGGAGTTACCTAAAGTGAGTTGTACGTGTTGTTGTTTGTCTGCTGGGGTTTGGGTTGGGTTGGATTGGTATGCACTGAGGATAACGGGAGCTTCACATCTGTGATTTCCACACTGAAGCCGGTACTCAGTGAGTGGAGAATGAATAGAGTCCACAATGTCATGGGTTACACTGCAGAAAGGAATGCCAGATTATTTCCTTCCAAGGCATTGAAATGCCAGGGCATCTCAGAGATCAGTCTTACCTAAAACATCATGAAGACCTTGCTTGACATGATACTCATAAAATAATTATAAACAAAAGCATGTATTTTTGTTAATTTACTAACCGGTATCTTAAAAGCAAGAAAAAAATTTGACGTTTTTATTTACCCTTCTAGTTCTAGATCCAATGATTAGTTCTGTGACAAGACAACATGACACTTTGAGTATGACAGAAGCCCTAATGTTGCAGCAGAGGCTGGGAATATTAATGGCCAAATCTAGGTGAGTGATTTTTAATTCTGCCAGTTCTCTAGCTGTTTCATTTCTTCCTCACAGCCTTGATTCACAGCTCTTCTTCAAAGCATCATTTCAGTTCTTGGTTTTCTGAAACATCAATATTAGAACATACTTGACAAAATAACAAGCTTATATGATTATTGATTACATATATTTTCTTTGTTGTTCCTGAGATACAGAGGCTGTGCTTCAAACATATCCATGTACTACAGCTTTCTTCTTGCAACTCCAGTGATTTTTTTTCTTTTCCAAAATGCTTTGCATTTTAAGTTCTGGGTGTTTTGGGTTTTTTTTGAAGTTTTTTTTAAAGAAGCAGGCATCTGTCTTCAACAGACTTGGTCAGTTATTTCATGCTGAATGCATAGAAAGTCTGATGTTAACAGCAAGCAACTATGTAGTGCTGCTATGAAACATTTGAGGAGGTCTGAGTCTGGGGTTTATTAAGTGCATGCATTTGTGCCTGAAGGCTGCTAGAGGAATATGCAAGTACATTGTATGGACCAGAATATTCACTGTTAATCTGCATTGAGGCTATTGTCACCTGTTGCTCTCCATAGCAGGGAATCCTCAGGGTAAATAGCACAGTGGCAGTAGGCTGACAAGAGCAATGTCTGGACATTATTGTAGTGAGGCACTGTGGGTGCCAGGGCAGGAAACCAGGAATGGGTGTTATTACCTGTATCTCCCTCTCTAAATAGAAGAGGAAGAAGAACACCCTCCACCCTACTAGTTCTACAGAGATTTCAAAACTTCACAATGAAAAAAAAATGTTCTGTGTAGCAGAGCTTCTCTCTGCAGCAGTAGAAGCAAACAAGCAACCCCCAGTTTCATTTTGATGATTTGGTGAGGTATTCTTATGACTGGATTAACTGGAGAAGTGTTGTTACCTCTGCAGGGGATCCTTGATGGCTGATTTATAGTCTCTAAAGTAGGAGTATCTCTTTTGAGTGACTTTTCTGATCAAAAAAAGTGGAAGAGTTAACTGTTGTTCATTGTATTCTTTGCACCTTATCCCTTAGCAGACTAAAGTGCATGGATACTGCTGCTTAGCAGACTAAAGTGCATGGATACTGCTGCTGCATGCTAATACAAATGCCTGTCTAGAAACCAAGTGACAATTTTCTTAAGATGACAATGGATTTTTTTCCCTCTAGTCAGGAAAATTTATCAGCCCATTCTGTCTTCTTTCTTCTTGATTTCTAATGTCGTATCTCTTATTGACTTAATAGCTCTCTTCCAGGATTTTGCCCTGTTTAATTTGTATAGTGGAAATTTTAGTTCTTATCCAATATAAAGATGATGTAAATGGGTTAAGTTTTCTTTTGTCAGATTTTCTTGTATTTAAGAAATATGAGACTTAACCCCTTTTTCATGGTGGTAGAGGGTGAAACAGCAAGTTGCGAGAATTCATTCTGTGAACATTTTATCACACTGTTTTGTGAAAGTTTTGCCACTCACAGAGGTATCTTTAAATGAAAATACAAAAAAAATCAAGATTTTTTTGTTGCTTCATTACTTTAGCCATGCTGTTCAGTGTTACTTGAGTATTCTGTTTTAAAACTAATGTTAACACAATTTAATCCAAATGGAATTTAATAGAAATTTTAAAAACCCCAAGTTTTAAAATATGTGTGTTGAATGTAGGTTTTTTTCCTTCTGTTGTCTTTGATGACATAGTTTGATATACACTGCTATATGGGAAGCATTCAAAACTGGAAGCACAGAGCCTCACTGCACGACTGCCAGCACAGGGCTGCCTGCAGGCCTGGAATGCTCCGCCCCGGAGCTGCCAACGCCAGGGCAGCCGATCAGGATTGCCATGTGGGCTCTTTATGTTGCCTGTGCCCAGTAACCTGCTACAGCCCAGGGCTTCTAGGGCATCCCCAGTGTGGTGCTCCTGGCCAGGGAGTGCTCATTTGTGTAAAAGCCTGGTTTAGGAGCTGAACATCTCACACAATAAATGGTTGGGTTTTGTTTTCCCCCAGGCTGCTACCATGGGAAATAACGTGACAAAAGAAACAAGTCTGTTTGGTAGTAACCTCAAGTTGAGTTATTGGTAGGACTTTAACAGCTCAGTGTTGCCACTCCTTACTGTCAAATCTCAATTAACTATCATATTTGTAGTATCTAAGAACATTTATTTTTTTATTACATGAGACTAGAAGATTCATCATGGAGAATTGTATTTCAGAGTAATTTGCATTGGGTTCTTTGTTGATGTTACTTCATTTGTATTTCAACTAAATGTTCATTTTGTTGGTTGTTTTTTTTTCCCTTTAGAGATCAGATGGTCTTCTAAAGAAGTCATGGGTAGCTGTTGTAGCTGTCCAGATAAAGAAACTGTCCCAGATAACCAACGAAACAAGTTTAAGGTATGCAGCTGGTGTGATGTGCTGTGAAGTATTTTTTTGTTTTCTTACCGACTAGGTCTGTGATTTAAAAAAAAGTAATGAAAATAGAGTGCAAATTTCTGAACAGTTGAAACACTGCAGGTGCCTATGGCTACAGGTTTCTCTTGTGCCTTTGAGAAACCCTCTTATCAGTGGTGATAGGAATTCCCTAGACAGGGTAGGCTTTTTAGGACCGTTTTGATCTTTAGGAAAGAGAAGAAGCACACCCTGTGATTTTCATCCATCTCCATTTCTGTTGGTAGAGCCCAAATAAGTGGTGTTGCTTATGGAAGTTAACAGAAGGTTAAGTTTGGAAAGGAGTCCTTAGCATAAGGGAATAAATAGTTTTTGAGAAAGTGTGGTTATGAACCTCAATGTAGAGTCATCACTAGAAAATTTTAGGATTGCTGATTTTCTTGCAGGTCACTACTGATTATACATTTTGAAAACTTCTGTCCTTTATGTAGAGAAATTTTATTTCTAAGTGCCCTTTTGTCTCATGTATCTCTGGAATTTCTAAGCTTGTGAACACTCATTCATGTGCTTGACATGCTAAGCTGAGGTCAGTGACTGTAAGTCAACATACCTTTGCATAGGTCACACAAGGCAGATTTGCTTCTGTGCTCCAAACTGTCTCTGTGAGCTGACAAAGGAATGTAATGCTTCCCTCGTGAAAAATGGATTCATGTGTCGCCTGAGGGCAACAATGAAATGAGCTTTAAAGCCATGGGAATTTCTGGAAATGTTTAATATTATCAGTTGAGAAAGATGCAGGATAAAATATTTTTCTGTTGTCTTGCTCTTTATGCATCACTTTGTGTAACTAGTTCTCCTTGTAGAATTTTTCTATTGTTTGTTTAGCAGTGGGGTTGGGGAGGTGGGGGAGGGGGACATGAAAGAATGTAATCTGCAAAATGAGAAGAATGGGCACAAGCCTCACAGGCAGATGAAACAGTTCTTAATTCTTCTGAATTGACTAGATTTCAAGTTGAAAATATATCTTTAAGGAGTAACACTAATTCTGTAGGGATTTTTTGGTAGCTTTTTTATTAAGAAAGAATCCCACTAAAAGCAACATTGTGAGGTAAAATAGAGGGGAAATACATATTGTCCAAATTCTGTAAAGTCTGCAGATGACCTCAAAACTGGCTTAAAAGCAGAAAGAACAAGAGTTTAGTTTTATATGCATCTTTTCACACTAGAAAACTATAAGGTGTTTGAATTATTTGACTTTTAAAAGGCAGCAAAATATCTAAAACTGTTGGGTAATTCAGCACAGTGCAAGGCTATACATGTATGTGAAGGAAGCTTTATCTTGGAGCCACTTATCCTTTCTCATTCCTTTTCCCAACTGTAAGTGGGGTTATATGACAAAGCAAATATTTTTTTTTTTAGAAATGGGGCTCTGAAAGATTTCATTATCTGAGGTATGCCTTATCCATGTGGGAATACTAGAATATGTACATAAAGCCAGTTAAAAAAAATATTTACCTTACAAATCTCATTTACTTTAAGATTCTCATCAGATTTTACAGTAATGTTAGGCAGCCTCATTTGTATTGCTTTAAAATAAGTATTATTTTAATTTTTTAAATTCTGGGTTAGGGTAGCACAGAAACTAGTTAGTTGAATTCTTTTTTTGTTTTTTTTGTAAACATTCACTTCAAGGATTGCAATTAATACAGGTGGAGTCTACCAGTCAGGCATTAAGATTATTAAAAGTGATGTTGTTTCTCAAAAGGGTAATTACCTAATGCTTTTTAATTTCTTTTTTATAGGTTATTAATGTGGATGATGATGGTAATGAACTGGGTTCTGGCATAATGGAACTTACAGATACAGAACTAATTTTGTACACCCGTAAAAGGGACTCTGTAAAATGGCACTACCTCTGTCTCCGTCGCTATGGCTATGACTCAAATCTTTTCTCTTTTGAAAGTGGTCGAAGGTGTCAAACTGGACAAGGTATGTGGAAATGCTGTGTATAAAGCTTTTTGGAAACTTATTTGATGTTGGAAGATATTTGCCAGTCCTTTGGCAAGAGTTATAAAGGCTATAGTTCTATATGTTAATGTGGTTTCTGGAAGAAATTACCCTATGGGGAATGGTCTTGTGGTAGAATGAGGATTTGAGTTGCACATAGCTTTTGGCATTTGTAGGTCTGGAAGACTTCAAGCTTCTATGTGAGTATTCTTTTGGTCAACTTAGGAGGTGGTTTTGACAGGGAAATTCTCCTGCCTCAGAGGTTGACTTGACTTCCAGGGGGAGGCAGTACAATCTGAAACTGGAGGAATCCCCTCAAAATTCGAAGAATTCTCTATTTTTAAGATTTTAAAACCTGGAGCACTGATATGAAAAGGATGTTCCCACCTTATTATTGTCTTCAGTAAAACACTTGTGTTTCATCCTCTTCCTAAAGCAAATACCACTTTCATTAATATCAATGACATAATTCTCAAATTTTGACTTGAGGTGTGTATACTCCAGCTATGCTCAGTTATTTCTTGAGTGGCTTTCATTGGAAAAAGATGGTTACCTGTCCAGTACCCAGACCATGCCTGCCTTGGCCAAGGCTGGATCCCCTGAGAACATTCAGGTGTTTCTTCCCTGCAGCAGTCCCTGAGGGAACAGCTGTTCCTATTGAGCTCTCAGCCTCGTTTTGCATCTTCCTACTGTGAAATGGCTGTGTGTAGTTGGAATTCCTATGCGTTCGTTTGTTGTGAAAATAAATTCCAATGTTCTTCTGGATTTTTGGCATTTACCAGTGTTCTTACCAGTAATTTTAGGTTTTGTTTTTTAATTTCACTTCTAAAAAGTCAGAAAGATGGAATAACTGGATTATAAATAAACCTAGTCAATATTCATTGTCCAAGCAGAGGTAACGGAAGACAAGTTTTTTTTAACGGGAGTTTAAAAGGCACTCTCAGTTCATCTCCTAATGGGAAATGGAGATATTTTCAAACACCGAAGTATACTCCATACTAAACTATATTTTCATAATTCTTAAAGTAATAAAATTTGTTTTGAAGATAACCACTTGAAAGGGTTTTGAAGATTTAATTTACTGCTTCTTCTGAACATTGAAAACAGATACTAATAATACTTAAAATACTGATTTGAAGGTTGTTCTGTACAGTCTATTAGCAAGTCTGCAAAATCTTACACAAAGTCTAATTGACATCTCCGCTTTCCTTCTAATTTTTTTTTTTTTTGAAAGCAAGATTAAGCAGACTGTGTAGGCCTGCCTTTTCTCCCTCTTTTGCTTCTTGTCCTCCTTATGTAATACTGAAATACTGTGAATATTGAGAAAAAAGAAATCTGGCAGAAAATGTTCTAATGTTCTCTGCTGCCCTTTTGCAATGGAACATTGTTCCTGAGACCTACAGTGGGTTTTGTGGGCACTGTTGCAAAACTTCATCTTCACTTCATGGGATGACCAAGAAGTTTTTCATGTGAGAATTCCCTGAATACTGCCCAGCAACTTCTTGTATTAGTCAGTATTTTTGTTTCAGTTTTTCCTTTAGTATTAAGTTATTTCTATTGATAAGTTGCGAGAAGCAATGATGGTGAAACATTGAGTTTGTGCTAGGTGTTAAAAACCTTGCAGACATGTCTTGGGAGCACATCTAACAGATTATTCAGGATATAAAACCTGGAGAAGTTGGTATGTCACCATGTTGTGTGACAGATCACATTATATTTAATATGAAAGAATTTAAAGGCAGCTGATTTTCTCAGAAACATACTGGGAGCTTTTTAAAGTTTGAGAACCTAGATTTTTTTTTTTAATTCTGGGTTTTGTCCATTAAGATTTAAATATCCATTGTGAATATTCAGAAATATACAAAATATTAAACATGGACTATTGTAAATGGCTGGATTAGGGGTCAGGGACATATAGTAGTAGAAGCTCTACAGCTGCAGTGTTGTAAACATGAAGCTTACTCAGTGCAGCAGCTGCATATCAATAGCTAAGCATCGTTCCTTGTAGCCCATTTGGTGTATTCCCAGCTGAGGTTGTGTGAACTTCTCCCCTCTGAAGCATTTCTGGTGGTTCTGATATGTCACAGCTCTGCATCCCTAAATAAATATATGACGATAGTAATTGCCAGCGTGTTCACATAACTGCACTTACAGAAGTGGCTATATAGGTAGGTAGTTCTCAGTAAAGAGTGTTTTAAGATTGTAATACTCACTTTAAAAAATGAGCACCTGCACCCACGTTTAACAAGCGTGTCAACTTTAACTTCATGCTTTCAATGGAAGAATAATCCAAAGCTGCGACTTTGCTGGTGAGGGTAAGTTGGGACACTCCCTGCTGTTCAAAGGCAAAGTGGCACAATACACGCACAAAATTCATGGTATTGCTGCTAACTTTGTGTTCTGTGTCTATCCTTTAGCCTGAAGCAATTAGTTTGTTACTGTCTGTTCCACACAGTTTGTCTTACTAGCTTTTCATTTTAGTCTTCTTAAAGAAACTAAACTTTTACCCAGTGTTTAAATCCTTTTCTGTTGTGCAGGTATCTTATTTTTATGGTAGTTTAATAGAAATCTATTTAGGAAATAGGACTTTGTGGCACCACCGTAGTTAAATACATATTTATTTAATATGGTATCCTTTTTATAGCTTAAAAAAAATCTTGGTTTTTTCCCTCTCATTTAGCACTCAAAGCTTTGTTTTGCTCCTAACTGAATCAGTTTTCTGTTCTAATTTAACTTATGGTGCATGGGAACCTTATTCTTCTATTAAATAACCACTTTAAAGGTTGTCACAGTAATTTTGTGTTTTGGTGCAATAAAAATTTCATAACACTTTTGCTTCTTCAACAGGTACTCATTAGGTGGATTCCAGTTCTATTTCTTGGAACTTATATATATTGTAAAGCGCGTTCCTTGATTTTTTTTTTTCGTGTATTTGTAGGAATCTTTGCCTTTAAGTGTGCCCGGGCAGAAGAGCTATTTAACATGTTACAAGAGATAATGCAGAATAATAGCATAAATGTGGTAGAAGAACCAGTAGTAGAAAGGAATAATCATCAAACTGAGTTGGAAGTACCAAGGACCCCTCGAACACCTACCAGTAAGTGTGGTTCTACTGTCAGATGGCATACCTAAATGTAAAAGTTTTGGGAACTTAGTTGTTGCATAAGAACACTAGGAATACACTTATTGAATTGCTTTATGAGATATCAACATGCTTTACCTGTAGCATTTCAGAGAAATGTTAATGTTGGGCAGTGTTTCAAACTTTTTATTAGGGAAAAAATACTATTTAAATTACATGAGCAGTTGGTTTGGAATCTTTCTTTTGCTCTGAGTAGATGAATGGGTGAATGAAATATTTACCTAAAATTTTCTGATATTTTTGAAATCTCAGGCAGATGGTTTGATACTGGAAACCAAGAGTTCCAGTTTATGGATTATTTCAGAGAAATGGAAGCTTAGGTAAAGGAGTCTCTGTTTGTCATGGAGAAATGGTAAGAGGGGAAAGAGAAGTTGGAGGAACTTTAGTGGATGTGTAATACACTTAGGTTTCAGTGATCGCTTCAGAAGTGTGTTCTGGTAAATTCTGGGATGCTGTTCAGTTTTCCATTTCCTTCCTCCAAGCAAAATTGAGCTTTGTGAATATTTAATATTGTTTTACATATTTTACTTTCTCTTTTGAAAATGGAACTTTGGATATAAAGTATCTTACTCATATACAGTGAAATGTTCTATTTTAATATGGCTGTGGTTGTTTCCTGATTGACTCAGCTCCAGGGTTCAATGCACAGAGTTTACCCAACGGCTACCCCAGATACCCGTCCTTTGGAGACGCTTCCTCGCACCCTTCCAGCAGACACCCTTCTGTGGGCAGCGCGCGCCTCCCCTCTGTCGGTGAAGAGTCCACACATCCTTTACTTGTAGCAGAGGAGCAAGTGGGTGTTTTTGTCCCTTCCTACAACTTAGGTTCTGCATTACTTCAGATTTTTCCAATGATTGTCCTGTAGGCTTTCGCTTGTGTTTTTCAGTATAAGGTGTAATGTATTCCTACAGTATTTTAACTACCTCAGAAGTGTTTGCCTTGCCTCTTTAAAATGATACTTTGTAGAATGGCTTGCTAGGAATTCATATTTTATATAAACATGAAGTTACAGAAAGTATGTGTTTGCATTATACTATTAAAATAAAAATTAGTAATTATTTTTAAATGTGAGTAATTGTATATTATAATGAGAGATCCTGGTCAAAAAGCTTCTTTATATATAAGTCTTCTATTTGCCAAATAGGAGTCATGGAATAATTTCGGTTAGAAGGGACCTCCAGTCCTCTAGATCAAAGTTCTAAGTTAGAGACAGCTGCACAGAGCCTTGTCCTGGTCATGTTTTGAATACTACAGGCAAGGGGATTCCACAGAATCTGAGCCATGTGTTCCAGTGTTTCACCACTTTTGTTGTGAAATCATTTCTCTCTTATTATCAGATTTTTGCCTGTTACATCTGGTGTTTGCTGTCCCTTGGCCTTTTGCTGAACATGCCCAAGAAGGGTCTGGCTCTGTCTTTGCTTTACTCCTTAGGTAGTTGAAAGCAGCTATTAGGTGGTTCCCTGCCCAAATGGGACTAAGATGGTGCCCTCAGCTTCTCCTTGTATGTCATGTGCTCCTCTCTAGTCATGGCCCTCCACTGGACTTGGCTCAGTACGGTGCTGTCTGTCCTGTACTCTGGAGCTCAGGTTCAGTCTCATGAGAGCTGAATTGATGGTAATAGCTTTCCTTAACTTACTGGCTGTGCTATTGCACACAAACCAGTGCATGTTTGGTTTTGATTGCTGCAAGAGCAGACTGCCGACACACATTCAACTTACCATCCACCTGAAGTTTTGCTGCAATGCTGTTTTCAATTACTTGGTATCTAGCCTGTACTGTTGGTGTTGTTTCATACCAAGCTCTGGATTTTTTATTTGCTGTTGCTGAACTTCATAAGGTTTCTATGAGGTCGGTTCTCCAGGCTGCTGAGATCCCTCTCAGTGGAAACCCTACCAGTCTGGATAGACTGAAAACTGTCAAGGTATATTCTCTCTCATCATTCAGGGTGCTGATGAAAATGATAGTCAAGTTTAAAAATGTCATGTGGTTTAGGAAGACTTCCAAGTGTGGCAAGAAACAGTGTTGGAAACCAGAGAAGGTAGCCAGAGCACAGTGCTGTGAACTATCTTGAAAGGATTTGTTAGGAACCCTCACAGAAGAGCTCAGGTCTTATCGTTGGAGTTGCTGAATAGTAAGTGAGTTTAAAAAATCAGTGGAGGAGTCAAGTGAGCTGGTACATGGCACTTTGGCTTGCAGAGCTTGACAGAGAGTTTAGCAAGCTATGGCTGTTGCTGTAAAATTCTGCTTTTGCTGTTTGTGTATCCAGACATAGAATTAAAATTTAGAAAAGAATTCCAGTCTTTCCCATTTAGCCTTGTATTGATCCACTGTGGAATTTGGAGAGATATAACCAAGGAGTGTATTTCTGCCTTTCTTAGTGACATACGGTGCCAATTCCTGCTTCTTTTTAATTCTGAGTGCCACACTTCATATAGAATTGTATATTTTTCTATTTGAGTTCCTGTACTTAGCAGGCTGTTGGCTCTTGAAGAAAGAATGGATAGTTGTTCCTGTAGACCCAACCTCTCTTTTTGTTCCTGGAGTAATACACAAGGCAAGAGACAGAGGGTTTTCTTAGGTCTCTCTGTGGTTTTCTTTTTGGTTAGGTTTTTTTTTTTCCTTTGTATGGACAGTAGATTTCCTTGCAGTGTGGAAGTTATGAACATAAACTTAGCCAAAGTAATTGTTAGTCACTGGTAAGGGATAACAAAGCAGAGTTCTCAGTGATCTGCCCAGATAAAGTAATGAGCTAAGTTGGAGCAGCCCACAGATTAGAGCCAAGCTCTAGAACTAGAGCACAACTGAGGTAAAACATCAAATAAAAATAATTATCAGTGTAAGATATAAATTCTGGCTTTTTGTTAGAGAAACATCAACATAAGTAATAACAACATTTCAGGGAAAAAACCTAAAACTGACTACAGTTCAGCAAAATGCAAGAGAGGTGACTTTTGCTTTTAAACACCTGCCATCACAAGCTTTTCTTTTCAGGTATTTTGATTAGAAAAGTGGGGAGTTAAAAAGCTAATAAATTTGGAGGGTGGGGGAAAGGCACAATAGTGCTTGAATTTCTTCTTTTTTCTTTCCCTTTTAGGTGCACACTTACGTAAACACTACTGGAGTACAAGAGGAAAGAAAAAATCGATCAAGTGTGCATGTGCCACTGGAATCAAAGCTTTCAAACACTGAAACAGCTAAAGTGAAAGAAGATCAGATGTGTACTGATGACAGAGATGCTCAGGTTCTCCTGGAGCCTGAAGGAGTGAAGTTTGTTTTAGGACCAACACCTGTTCAAAGGCAGTTAATGGAAAGAGAGAAACTGGAACAACTTGGGAGAGATCAAGTTAGTGGCAGCAGCACAAACAACACTGAATGGGACACTGGGTATGACAGTGATGAACGTAGAGAGACACCATCTGGTAATAAATTGGTGTATGAAAATATAAATAGGTTATCAATCCCTAGTGCCTCAGGGGTCAGGAGAGGTCGCTTGACATCAACCAGTACCTCAGACACCCAGAACATCAACAACTCTGCTCAGAGAAGAACTGCGCTGCTGAACTACGAGAACTTGCCATCCTTGCCACCTGTTTGGGAAGCCCGCAAGCTGAGCAGAGATGAAGATGACAGTTTAGGACCAAAGACCCCGTCTCTGAATGGCTACCACAATAACCTAGATCTAATGCATAACTACGTTAATACAGAGAATGTAACAGTACCAGCAAGTGCTCATAAAGTAGAATTTACACGACGTCGGGACTGTACCCCAACAGTCTTTAACTTTGACATTAGGCGTCCAAGTTTAGAACACAGGCAGCTCAACTATATACAGGTTGACTTGGAAGGTGGCAGTGACTCTGACAACCCTCAGACTCCAAAAACCCCCACCACTCCACTTCCGCAGACTCCAACCAGGCGCACAGAGCTGTATGCTGTGATAGACATTGAAAGAACTGCTGCTATGTCAAGCTTGCAAAAAGCACTGCCCCGAGATGATGGTACTTCTAGGAAAACTAGACATAACAGTACTGACCTGCCTATGTGAGCCTGGGGAGCATTGAATCATTTGCACCTTTTGTGAAGTTTATAAAACTGAAGATGCGAATACTTTGCATTTCTTAACACTAACGCCTTTTATAGACTAATAGAACCTTTTCTGCATACTTCGTGTACTTGTCTTACTAAAGGGAATTAATGTAGAGCAAGTATTCATTTTAGGTAACACTATTTCATCCTACAGTAGAAGTAATTACTGCATAGCAGCATCACCACCTTTCACAGTGCCTCTTTAATTGATTAGAGTCTGAGTGACATGCCAGTTTTGAATTTATAAATATTCTGGTCTGGTGCCTATACTCATTAACGGCGTTTATAACACTTTTTAAAGCCTCTTGATATGTGCATTATTAGCAGGTAAACCTAATATTTCAATATGCTTATCTGACGTTCATTCCATTGAAGTGGTTCCTCCAGAATGAAATGTATGTAATGCGTTAATTCACTCAGTTTGACATACACAAGATATATTGATTCATCTCACAGAATATAAACATCACACCTTTTTTGTCTGTAGGCAAGAAGGCCTCTGATTCCTGATGGTTTTCTTAACTAGTGTGATATTTGAGAGGTCACATTGATGGTTGTTGATCAGAACTATAAACACATCAAAAACTAGCCTTAAGCTCCTTCTGCTGGAATAGAATTCCAAGTGACATATCAAATTCCCTCTGGAATCTGACAAAATTTTAATCTCATCAGAGTTTTGGGGTGTTTTGTGAGGGAATTCACAGGTGGGCTGTAAGAATTAAGGCTCTCTTGTCATTTCTTAGTTCAGTGTGCCTTCTTTCCTTTGCATTTGTGTGTTTCCTTTTTATTTGTTCCATAATGTCTTGTTTTAAAAGTCAAAATTTTGTACATAGCGTTAATTGTTCAGGGTCATCTATGTATTTGTCTTACTCTCTGCATTTGACAAAGCAAGACTCTTGAAGGTCAAGTGGTTGTCTTCGTCCAGTGTTCTACTTTTTTATGCCTGACAGAAATATCCCAGCTCTCCAGCAGTATGCATTATTGCACAACTGGAAAGGTTTATTATGCAGTTATTGTCTTCCTCTAAAGCATCAAACACAGGTTACACGGGAGGCAGGGTACTGGACTTGATAGTTCTTTATAGAAAGTTGTACGTTCTAGCAATGTGCATCCATAGGTGATAGTGTACTTTAATTTAAAAAGATGCGTAGTAAATTATCTGAAGGTAGTATTATCTATGAACATACTTGTTTTCCTTTTGCAGTTGATGAATTTGGTTACAATGATAGCTGCTCAGTGTTACAGGTACATCCAGGTAGAATGTTGTTTGTTGGATATGCCAGAGACGCCCTTAGACTTTTTTTTCTATTTTGTTTACTAATACTCTGAATAATCGTAGAATTCTGGCAGTATTGCAGGTGCACCTTGGTACTAGCAGCAGGAGAAATTGCTCTTGAGCCTGTGATTGCAAAGGAACTGATACTTGTGTGAACTGGTATGATATAAAATAACCCTTGAACTGTGAGGAAAATCATGCAAGAAAAGCCATTTGGAGATCTGAAAAAGCATTAAGGGTCTCCATGCAATATTTGAATTGAAGTTTTATGAAAACCAAACTACAATTATTTTCTGTCTTTTTAATTGGTGTGTATTTCTGTTCCTACAACTTTTTTCTTTGGTCTTCTCGTATTTAGTAGTGGCAGTAGTAGCAGCACCTGAAATATATGTCTCTTGCCGTACCATTAGTTGGTATCAGGCCACCCTTTCACTCTGGCTTTCATTATTCCTTACAGACTGTACGGTACTGAAATACCAGATGGACAAAGAATACAATTTGCTGAAGTAAAAGATAGGAGTCATTGAGACCATTGTGAGGAACTCAAAAGAGATTTTTTTAAAAAAACCTTATTAATTATTTAATCATCAGCCTCTGCATACTCTTGTGACAGACTCGCTGACTTGTGAGGAGACCTTGGTACTCAAGAAGGTAAAGACTACCTAGAGCTAGGCATTTTACAGGTTGTACCCAGGTGGGTACACTCCTCTCCCAGTCAGCCAGCGACAGGACAAGAGGACATAGGCTTAAGCTGTGCCAGGTAGATGTTAGCAAGAAATTTTTCACAGAAGGGCTGATTAAGCATTGGAATGAGCTGCCCAGAGGGGTGGTGGAGTCACTGTCCCTGGAGGTGTTCAAGGAAAGACTGGATATGGCAGCTGGTGCCGTGGTCTGGTTGGCAGGGTGGTGTTTGGTCATAGGTTGGCTTCAGCGATCTCAGAGGTCTTTTCCAAGCCTACTGATTCTGTAACTGCTCCCTCACATCTTTGCCATTGCCTCACCTTATGGACCTCCTGGTCTGTACTGAAGAGAAATCACAGTGCATTGCAAAATGGGTTAATAATATTTGTGTGACTCTTGTTCTTAGCATATAGCTCAGTTAAATTTGTGAGCTGAACTAATGCTTCAACATTTGTTTTGAGGCAAACCTGTTTGATCTGTCTAGCTGCTTAGAAATACATGGTCCTCATCTGTATAGTTTAAAGTAATTGACTGGACCCTTAAAACACACCAGTGAGGCACGAAGTAATAATATTCTTTACTAAATAGGAAAGCAGAGGCTTTGGGTAGATCTTAAGTGACCTGCTGAAATTTCAGCAACCAGCCATATCCCTCCGGAGTTCCAGTGCACTGTCCTATGCATTTATCCTGAATAGTCTCAGATGAAATGAATGGTCTGAGCAAATTTTTTACAATGTTGCAAGTTTCACAGTGTTTTCTTAGCTCTGGTCCCCGGAATTGAGAATATACTGAAATTTCAGCTGTCTGTAGCCTTAATTATATTAACAAGTCTGATGACATATTTTCCAGGACTACTTTTTTAACCTGTTACATTTTACAGGTGGGATAACGCTTTCTCGTTTTGTGTATGCTGCGAACATTCTGGGTGGTCCCTGTCACCCACACTACTCATCTTTAGCATTCCTTATTTTCTGCCCCTTGAAGTAGATGCAGTTGCAATGCACTTTACCCTTTGAGACTTGGTAAATATTTTTTTCAATTCAGTCTCTTTTAAAGGCTGTGATGTTAGATTTAGTGTCTGTAATCTAGGATTCAGTTTTCAGATGAAATCTCTCCATGGTATCTAGATCATATTTATTTTGGGCCCACAGGTGTATAGACTGAGAAACTAGAAATATGTAACCATTTTCTTTAGTACATGTGGCATGTTAAGTTTACATAAACTAGGCCCTGTAAAAATGGTAGCATCTCCATCAGTTCTACTTTTCATCCCTAACGAGTAGTCGGTTGCTGCCCTTCAAACACATTTGACAAGAGGAAACCTTTAACTGTAGGTATTCCTTTAGTGCAATGATTTGAGAAAGACATACATTACTGTATCTTTTAAACAAGGCAACTGAGTTGTTAAACAACACAAATAAGTGACCAAAAGTATATAATAAAGATTGTGCTAGAAATACAGGGAGTGAGAATTTATTCCATTTTTATATCAGGATTTTTCCTCAAAATTATGTCAGAAGGAGGACCAATTGTTTTAATTTTTGTGGTGTTTTTTGCTGACTTCCTAAAGCAATACTGAAAAAGACCATTCTGAAAACCTTGACACTCCTTAGAACATCTTTTGTTTCCCCCAATAAGTATGTTTTGCATTTGATAGGGGTTGAATCTGATGATGTGCATGGAAGCACTACTCCTATTAAAGTCTTCAGAGCTTTTATAGAAAATATAAGTGTTGAAGTAGAAATTTCATATAATGAATTGATAAAATGTCCTTCCCCCTCCCTGATGTTTGGATATTTGTGTGTATTTGCACCTCTGACTAGGGCTTGGGTGTAAAAAGGGTCACAGAAATGTGTAAACTGTGTGAAGTCCAAACCAGTGTCAAAACAGGGCTGCTTTTTATAGGTGACAGACCAGCAGTTGATTGATTTTGCTGGTTGTATAACAGTGTGTATTGGCTCAAGATCTGGCTGTTCTTGTTTTTATTTGATATTTAACCACTTCTCAATGAGAGAGATTCAGGAGAGAACAGATTGTTCTTATTCATTATCGGTGAAGTAAAAATGGAAATTCTGATTAATGTCAGTTACTATTTTGAGCATATAAGGATGTATCTGATTTGGACATCTGTTTCTAAACAGTATTCCTCACTTCATGTAAGGTGAGATCAATGGTGAAATTCCATTTCTGCACTGTACTAATTTATTTAATGGCTGCAAATAAGATGAAATTAATGGAATAGGAACTAGTAGTGGACTTAAATCTGAAATTTTCCTATTTCCCCTACAGGAGCCTGGTCCTTCATTGTGATAGATAGAGTTAGGCATTTTTGAAATTTAATGATAGGATCTTTCCCATCTCTTCCTTGAGGTAGCAATTCAGGCATTTATATTTGACAGTATTTACTTAATATAAACCTAAGTTCATTTATTATATCTTTTATTTTTAATTCATATACACTCCAAGGAAAAAAATCCAGAAGAAATTCCACCACAAAAAACTGCGTTAAGATGGAGTCAGGCTTGCTGATATCTCTCATACAGAAGATTATTAAAAAGGAAGTCATTTTGAGGTGCTATCATGATCTTTAGGAATTACTTCCTCTTTTGGACAAGATAAGTGAATCAGAAGAAAATAAGAGCAACTTAGCATCTGCAACTCTGACCATGTATGCATTATTTCTTGTGCTGTGCTGTAAGGTATGTGATTAAGTCTGTCAGATGTCTTATGAGAATATTTTCCTAACACGGTGTTTACTCCAGATTAACGCAGTATTTTGTTTGGAAGTATGTAGGTGTACAGGTAGAAATAGAACATGAGAAATAAGATTGATGAAACAAGTGTTGGACATTTCTATATTTTTATACATTATGAAGGGCATTTTTGAAATTTTTCTTGCAGTTTTAGTAATTATTTAGTGTGGTAATATACATATATTGTGACAATGTTTTCCACTATATCCATGACTTTGGTGTAATTCTATTTTATGTAGCAAATATGTGTATATAGAAAGGAGATTATGTAAAAGCTATGATTAAAAAATAGACTCAAGCCCTTCAGAACAGGGACCGTCTTCCTCTGTGTCTACAAAGTACTAAATGCCTTGGGGTCCCAGCCAGAGCTCCCGTCTGAGACCTGTAGTGACTGAATTGCCAAGTGAGGAGTGTGGAGGAAGCAGCTCCTCTGCTTTCCATGAGAAGCCTTAGTATAAAAGGTGCCATGAAGCTCACGCTGCCAACCCCTGGTGCTGGGGCTGTGTGTGTACACAGCCCTGTGCCTGCCAAGCAACCCACAGAGCCCAGAGTCCCTGTGTCCTTTGCTCCGGTCCTTCCCCTTGGCAGTAGGAAAAGGAGTCTGACAAGGAGCTTTGATGTGATCAGGAGATCTTCCATGTTAGCAGGGTGACCCTTTCCAGAGCTTGTTCAGTCTGCATGCAGTGTCCCTTGAAGCTGATCAAATGGTTCCTGTTGACTTCAAGGGCCACTGCATGGGCTTCTGCAAGATTGAGTTCTGCTGATGTAACAGCCCTGCCACACCTGAGGACCTGGTTGGTCAAGTTCTTCAGGAATGGTCTAAAAAGATGTAAAAATATAAATATATTTAATTACATGTACTGAAAACCAAATCCTATTTGTTGTGGTCAGAGTTCAGATAATTATGGGAATTTTGATTTCTTAGTCATACTTGCATATATATTGCTTTAACTGTTGTGTATGAAAGAGGAAGTGATTCTAAAATGTGTGAAAGATCAGGATTACACCTGTTTCTTAATGGTTATGTTATTTAGGAATGGATGTCAGCGAATTTAACTCCATAATAATGCAGTTTTTTTGCATTGGAATATGTGTGTATATCATACACCCACATTTTATATATAATATATTATATATTTGGTACTAACTTTGTATTTTGAAATTTTGCCAAATCACGAACACAGATGTTCTCACTTGTAAGACTTTGGTACTTAATAACTGAATGTATAAGAAATGCTCCGATATGAGAGGAAAGAGTGTTGTATGGTGCCCCACAGTCCCGATGGCTCGACCAGCAGGCACGTTGCCTTTTCCCCGTCTCGCTCCATTGCAGCATCCCCTTTGGTCTCCTGGAAAGCGTCTGTGTCCCCGCCGAAGCGCAGGCCGGCCGCGCGCCGCACCAGCGCCAGGGCTGACTGGCACGAGGGATACAGGGGTGTGCCACAAATGCATTTAGTAAATGCAGAAATAGACATTTCTACAAAGGCCAAAATCTTTTGTTGTATGTTCCTTTCTTGTCATTACATTGTATCATATTGTAAGATTATTGTATGTCCTAATTTGCATTATAAAATGTTTTTTCCTACTTAAAGGCATAAATATAGGAACTTTGTATAAAGGTAGCTTTCTAGATTTTTATTTCTTTTATATAAAAAAGTCTAAACAGTGGGAGTACCATTGCCAAATTGTTTATAAAATTTCAAGTAATTTTCCCTGTTGAATTAATTTGTTTTTACAAACATTCCGTATTTCTTATACTATGCAGAAAGAGTGTATTTTTATGCCATTCCACATTAATCTTAAAAAAAATAATTTCACTTCTTTTAAGCTGTCATTACTGAGAAAGCTCATCAAATGTGCATTTTTAAAAAAAGGTGTTATGTACATTTTCCCCCTTACCAGTGCCAACTTCATTTGGAAAAAAAAAAATTGTAGCATGGCAATAAACTATTGATTTTACATTAAAAATTGTCTGTGAGTTACTTCAGTAGTTAGCAGTGTGTCATTCTTTCGTGCTTTGTTTGTATATTCTTTTTTGCTTTTCTTTAAATTGTTGCTTCATGTACCTCTCTCTGTCCTTCTCCCTGCCTCCATATTCCATTCAGTACTCAGTAGTAAAAAAAAGCCCAAAACCCATCATAGTGATCTGAAATCTGTAAATTCATCTCCAAGATTTTAATTTCTGCTGATTTTCTGTCACATCTTTGTCATGCACGTAGATTGAGATTTTTTTAAGAGATTTTTAAAATAAGGCATTTTCCTCTTCACATACCCTTGGCACAACAGAGGTGAGGGCACTGCACAGCTGAGAGACCCAGCACTGCTGCTGTGTTCTTCCTCTTCTGCTGTCACTACTTTTACACATTGTAAATCATAGCTTAGCAATGGCCAAAAGCCCCTCAAACCAAATTTCCTAATTTGCTGTAGTTTTTCTGTGAGCATTGGATCTTTCAAAGGCCGTAACTTGGATACGTCTAAGACACTTTAAAATCTTTTTTCTCCCAACTCACCACAGTAGCAGCAAATGAGTTAAAATGAATTATTACTTCAGTGCAAATTTTTATGACTCCTGTGATTCTGAGAGAAGGTGTTTACATTTAGTTGTATTATTTGCCCTAGCCAAAAGTTTTCTGCATAGCTATGAGGAAAACTAAAGATATTTAAATTCAATTAGTAGGCTAGTTTTCAGAACAGAGTTGTGGAGGGAAGTGTATCTAACTCTGAAGAAAACAGGACAAAAAGCCTAACATACTCAAGAACTAATACTAATTAGATATTGACAGATTTAGCAATACAGGTGAGAGTCAGCAGTTTTAGTCATGTTCTTTTTTGCTGTCTCCATTGGGATGAATTTCTGTCTCTGGCCAGTTTGAATCTGGAACAACTTTCCATATATCTAGCAGCAAGAAGAGAGATAGCAGCTGGAATTAACTCGTGAGGATGAGTCATACAAAATAATAGAGGTTGCTTTGAGTCTTTTTATATGACCAGGTAATGGGCTTTTTGTGTAGAGGAAAAGCAGTGACAAAGCGAGGTTTGAGTGCTGTCTCACACTGGCAAAGCTGCCAGGGGAATAGTTACCAGTTTTTCTGTATTGACTTGCAGAATGTATTGAGTGGGATTGCGCTGGACATCTCTTGTTCCCTGCTTGTAACTGGGGATGTGGTCTAAGAGCAGCCATCTGGGATAGGCTGTCAAGCGCACTGGAGGCCACAAGCAGTAACTAAAAATGCTTTTGACCTCTCTGAGAATTGACCTCCAGGAACATCACAGAACCGCAGAATCATAAAATAGTTTGAGTTGGAAAGGACCTTAACAATCATCTAGCTCCCAACCCCCTGCCCTGGGCAGGGACACCTTCCACTCGACCAGGATGCTCAGAGCCCATCCAGCCTGGCCTTGGACACTGCCAGGGATGGGCACCCACGCTTTCTCTGCGCAGCCTGCTCCGGTGCCTCTCCACGCAGCGTAAGGGATTTCTTCCCACCAGGTCCCCCCGCCACAGAGCCCATCCCAGCCCGAGCCGCTCCCGCCCAGCCCGCGCAGCCGCTGAGGGCGCGGGCCGGACTGCGGCTCCCAGAACGCCGCGCGCCGCCGGAAGCGCGGCCGCAGTGACGCCAGTTCCGGAGGAGCTCGTGCGGGCTGCGGCGCGGCGCTGGGTGTCTGTGAAGGAGGGCGCGGACGGCGGGTCCCGGCGGCACCGGCACCATGGTGAGCGGCGGGGCGGAGGCGGCGGCTCGGCCCAGGGCAGGGCCGGGCCGGGCGGGGCTGCGCTCCACGCGGGCGGGCCGCGCGAGGCCTGCGGGCCGCGCCCTTTCTTTCCCCGCGCGGTGCCGAGGGGTGGGGGCGGCGCGCGCGGCCCCGCGCGCGGGTGGCGGGGGCCGAAGGTTCTGGAGCCGGGGCGGGGCCCACGCGCGGTGCCCCCCCCCGAGGCTGAGAGCCCTGATACCGTGTGCGGGTATTCGATCCGGGCCCGTTTGAGGCCTTGGGTGCTTCGCGAATGCTGAATATCCTTAAAGGCAGATATTGGTTATTGCTGTGATTAATTTGCACGATATAAACAAATAAACAAGACGCGTTCAGCTCGGGTATCACAGTGCTAAAGCCTCAGTGTGGTCAGTGCGCAGCCTTGTTTCGGTCCCTGGCGGTTGTGCGCGCCTCGGGCGGTGTGGAGGGGCCGGCTGGCTGGGCACAGCAGCAGTGCACGCTGCTCACAGCCCCCGGGAGGGGATGCGCTGCCGGGGCCCTGTGTGCGCTGGGCCTGCGAGCAGCTGCACTCGAGCTTGGAATCCCTTCACAGGACTATGAGATTGCAGGGCAGATTTTAAGAACTTTAACTGTTTCTTAAATATACCTGTCACAACAAAATGGGATATGGAAGGAATTTTATTAATAAAAACATTGTTTGATTTGTCAGCGTCAGGGATTTGCTTTTAAAACAAATAATTTTATTGAAGCTAGAACAATATTCTTACATTAACTGTCTTTTAGGCATCCATTTCCCTTGCTCCTGTGAACATTTTCAAGGCAGGTGCAGATGAGGAGAAGGCAGAAACAGCTCGGTTGGTAAGTTTAATTCTCTAAGAATCTAGTAGTACTTGAAGTAATTAAACTTTGTCTTTACTACTAAAAGTATTTTTACTGTGTCATGATATGGAACATCTGTCTCTGACTGGCTTTTCTTGTTGCATGTCTGTGAACAGAACGGGGGAGGAGTGTTGTTCATACTGAAAATTAGAGAAACTCTTCATTGTCAAAACCAAAGTACCTCTGCTGGAGCTCAGATGATTGGTCCCTATTTTGGGTGGCATTTCTTCTGGCTTTGAGACAGATTTACAGTTTCTGGGAGATCTAAGTATATTTCGTCGCCGGTTATCAAAATTTTGCAGTTAAGAAACTTGCCTTATGTTAAGCCTCCATTGAAAGAGGTGGAAGGGTTGGTTTAAATGTAAAAAGCTATGTGATGGTGTATAGTTCTTGTGTCACAGTAGAAATAAATTCATCCCTGAGGTACATTTATTTTCATTCCAGTCATCTTTTGTCGGTGCCATTGCCATTGGTGACCTAGTCAAGAGCACCCTGGGGCCTAAAGGCATGGTAAGACAGCTGCAGGCTTTTAGTAGCCATACCTTTCAATTTAGCTTTAATAGTTGCAGTGTGTTCTAAAGCAGCATTCTAAATCTCACATCTTGTAGGACAAGATTCTTTTAAGTACTGGGAGAGACAGCTCTGTGACAGTTACCAACGATGGTGCAACCATCCTGAAAGCTATTGGAGTTGACAATCCAGCTGCCAAGGTCTTAGTTGGTGAGTTCTTAAAGGCTTGATATTTCTTTATTTGTAAGTCTATTACGGAATTTTTATTTGTTCTTAGAAAAGTGTTCTTGAAATAGTGTAAAGGATTGAATGGAGGGGGAGCAGAAAAGCAGAAATCCTGAAGTTAAGAAGGGCAGGGCACTGCAAGAGTTGTGGCATTCTGCAAAATTAAAACTTGGTGTTTGCTGCTCTTCAAACCTCTTATCCTTCAACCCTGCTTTGTCCCAGGGGTCAGAAGGGACAAAAGACAGCTGTGTGCCCCTCTTTTTGCAGTGGGAAAATTTGGAACAGAAATCTGTGCAGCAACAGAAGTTCTCTGTTTTTCCCAGATTTAGACCTCTGTCACTCAGAGCACTGTGCTTCAGTGTAGAGTTTACCAGTGTGAACAACTGGTTTGCTGTGTCAGTGGTCCACTAGCGGTGACAAGCAGGAGCCTGAACTATTGGGTGTTGGGTTTACTGATGATTTTATGTTTGCTGTGTCCCAGTGTATCAGCAGTTCATGCAGCAGACCTGGTTATTGTAGTCTCTCATCTCGTGTCTGTCCCTTGGAGCTTCTATCCAGCTGTACTTCCTTCTGATAACCCTCTTTAGGATGGGGAACAGAGGGGAGCGTCTTGACCATCACCAGGCTGCAACTGGTGTCTAGGCTGCAAATAAAGAGCAGGAATTTGAAGGATGATGGATTTCATTTGCATCTCGTTTTTCTGGGGTTTTTTTAGAGTTCCCTTCTTACACAAAGATTAAATGTCCAAATTAATGCATGAGAAAAATAGCATCGATACTGTGTTTTCCTTCTTCAGATATGTCAAAGGTTCAAGATGATGAAGTTGGCGATGGAACCACATCTGTCACAGTGTTGGCAGCTGAATTACTGAGGGTGATGTATTATGTTTTTTCAGACGTTTGTGAATGTACCTCTGTGATACCACCAGTAGGAGGTGTGTTAACCTATGTTTGTGAAAGGGCTCTCAAAGCGCAGAAAGGAATAGCTTGCTCTGTTGCTGTTGAACTTGATAGGGGAACAAAAACAACCCTTAGATATTACATCATCATTTTTGGGGTATTTTTTTAGACTATTATCACTTAAATTATTTTTTATGAACTCTCCAGTATTTTAAGTTGACTCTGACAGCTCGCTTCCTGGCTGTTGCACTGAGCAGTGTGCAGTACTGCTTAGTTGTGAGGCTCAGTCCTCTGAAATCCACTTCCATAAAAAAGAAATCCAGCTAAATTCTGTTCTTTGCTCTAGACCTGAATTCATACTGTTCTTTAAACTGTGTGGAGTTTATGCTGATGGAAAAATTTACACTGCCAAACTCTAAACTTGAAATTACTATGAAAGAGATTTGAGAAATGAGCAATTCTTCCTTGCAGAGCTGTGTCAGAATTAGGTGTCAGCTGATCATCTCAGGTCCAGGGACTGGGATCAAAACCTCTTAAGGAATGATCTGTCAGCTCGCCAAGTTCCTCAGAAAAAACAAAAAAGCTTTTTTCAACTACACTTGAAGTTGCATCCATAAATGAACATGTCTTTTCTAGATAGTGTAACTGTACTTTTGTGGGGGGGAAATAATTACTGATTTCATTCAAATAGGAGGCAGAATTACTGATTGCAAGGAAGATTCATCCTCAGACCATCATTGCAGGCTGGAGAGCAGCCACAAAGGCTTCAAGAGAGGCACTTTTGAAAGCAGCTGTGGATCATGGGTTAGTAACGACCATTTGCTGTAACTTGATAAAAAACTATTCAAGATCAAAACATGAATGCAAATTGCAGTCCATTGGTGAATTCTTCACTCTTACTAAAGCAGTGTGAAGGCTGAGTTCATGAATTGTTACAGTTGAGGAAAATATACTGGATTCTTTCTCAGATAGGTTATAGAAGCTCTATGATATTCAAAATTACTTATGATGTAAAATTAAATACAAGGTATTATTTGCTCCCTGGATCAAAGATCTGAGCTGGTGTTTCAGATTTCATTCTCACGTTTTAAATGTAAGTATTTCCCATGCCCAGCACTTTGTAAGCACAAACTTTCTAAAGCTGAATGTGAAAATTCTCCTAACAAAACTTGTGTTTCAAATAGAAGGCTGTATTCTGGGAGGGATTCTGTGCAGCATTCCTCAATAGTACATGTAGATAGAGGCTAGGAGAAGTGGGCAAAGACTCGTGGTGGTAACTAGTGGTAGTTAAGGCTTTCAGACTTGCACTTTAACTGAATTGTCTTTGTTTTAGTAATGATGAAGTGAAGTTCCGTGAAGACTTGATGAACATTGCGGGAACAACTCTTTCATCAAAATTACTTACTCACCATAAGGATCACTTTGTCAAGCTAGCTGTAGAAGCTGTTCTTAGGTTGAAAGGCTCTGGTAATTTGGAGGCTATCCATGTCATTAAGAAACTTGGTGGAAGTTTGGCTGATTCCTACTTAGATGAAGGTAAGTCTTTCAGTCTTGACTGTGTATGCATTTGAGAAATAAAGCTGCTAAAGGTTACACATCTATGTAAATTTGTTACAGGAAACACTGTTACATTATTATTAAATTGAATACTAAAGATGGGGGATTTTGTAATAACTAGTAATTGTTCTCCTTTTTTAATTTGAAGTTTTACAAGGCCTTTCTGTTACTACAGGCTTTTTACTCGACAAGAAGATTGGTGTAAATCAGCCAAAAAGAATTGAAAATGCAAAGATCCTTATTGCAAATACTGGTATGGATACAGACAAGATTAAGGTATGTGACAGAACTACTGTTGAGAAACTGTTTTTGTAAATGGAATTTTGAAACTGAGCTCTCTTTTCTTTGATTTAGATTTTTGGCTCTCGTGTTAGAGTGGACTCCACAGCAAAAGTGGCAGAAATAGAACAGGCAGAAAAAGAAAAAATGAAGGAGAAAGTGGATCGTATTCTTAAGCATGGAATAAATTGCTTTATTAACAGGTATGTATTTCTTGGGAAAAGGGCAGAGTTACGGTACTTCCCATGTTGTTCTAGTTCACTGCTAGAATAGGCAGTTACATACCCAGCGGACACTTAGGATCAAAGCACTTAGACCTTAAAGCATATGGCTGCCTGTGCTTAGTGTGGTGGTGTTTCTTCAGAGAATGAGTATTTCAAAAAGCATCACAGTTTGATTTTTTTTCCTTAGCTTTGCATGTTTCCCTGTCACTGTGTTTGCATCTGCGTTGTGTAACATTCCATGTGTGGCAGGTGCCTCATACACTGACTGCTTTAGTAGCTTCCAGAAATCTGTCCTGTGTCCGTGTTACTGAGAATCTGGTGTCTTTTGTCACTGTGCTGTTTTCCAAAGTTTGTTCTGTGTGTGATGGTGAGATGTGTTTTAATTTTAGACAGCTGATCTACAACTACCCTGAACATCTCTTCGGAGCTGCTGGTGTCATGGCCATTGAACATGCAGACTTTGCAGGTGTAGAACGTCTGGCTCTTGTCACAGGTGTGTAGAGTATCTTCTTGTATGAAACCTGAGGGGCACATTAATTGTTTGATCATTAGTAAACATTAATCTTACTTAAACATACTTCTTTTTCTCCAGCCTTTGTGAATAAAGGATCATAATGCAAAACGTGGGATATAATTTAACAAGTTAGTGCCAGTTACTAATTTTCTTTCATATTTTAAAAATATTTTTAATTAAGTTCCTGCTTGATAAGATTTTGAAATGTTTTTTTCCTAAGGAAAAGATGAAACTTAGCAACAGAAAGCATAACTCCAGAAGTTAAAACTAGCAGTTCTTGGTTCTGTGATAATAACATTTGGTTCTAAATGGCTGTTGTTTGACTGTAATGATAGAGAAGACTAAAGAGTCATCCTTTGTTAAAAATGTGTGCCTGAGTTGTTGACTTGAGGTGGACCTCAAGTGACATGAACAACCTGGGTATTTTGAGTAGTGGTCAGCATAAATGTGATTCTAGTAACTAAAGAAAATGAAACCTGGAATGCTACAGATAATTCTCATTGCTGAAGCTGGAAATAAGTAACTGGGACGTCATAGTGGATTTTGAAAGTGATCAGGAGGATGAATTTGCTTTGCAGGAACAAGGAAAAGACACTGACTTGTTTATCTTAGCAAAACTGAAGTAGCAATCGTGTATAACTGTCCATAGGCACACTGACACAGGCAAATGCTTGATTGAGAGGAACACTGCTTACACTCCGGAACAAATTCAAAAGCAAATTTTCTATGCGGAGCAAATGGGCCTTATTAGACCACACTGGCTTGAATAGTATAGCTGGAAAAAGGACAAGTTTTTAATATACACAAACTCTCTGCTACAAGTCTTGGTTTTCCTTGTTGTGCTACAACTACACAGTGCTACAAGCTGCTGTGGGATAGTTGGGAATGCATACATGTAAAGAGTTTTCTGATAGAAAGAGGAAAGAACAAGAACCAGAACGATGTCATGTTCAAAGACATTTTGGTCATTGTAACGCTTGTTTTGTTAATGATATGGCAGTTTACAGATCATGCACAGTATTGCTGCTACAGCATGGAATGAGACTTCTGAAGCAGAAGAATGGTGGCCTCTGGTTCTCAGCCATCTTCAGGCAGGCAAAATGAATATTGTCACAAGCTCAAGTTTTAAAGCATAAGAGAGTTCATTTAGTATTTTATGAATACTTGATCAGTAAATACTGTGAAAACTTTAAACAACATACTGACATTTTAATGCTAGCAAAGATGAATGCTTTTTCTGTTATCAGACAAAACACACAAGAATTTTAGTCTGTGTGATGTGGAAAGAAACATCGGTGTTGTAAAGAATTATTAGCATCGGTTAATGGTTTCTGGTGCCACATGCTGCAAGAGATCCAAGCTTATCAGTATTGTTAATGTAAATTTATTTTGGGGCAATTACGAAGACAGGTTTTTTCACACAGATACACCCCACCCCTGGGTTAGACCTTGTGTGACAGGATGCTTTCATTGTGAGCTCTGATTTCTTTATGATCTTACACTTGTAGGTGGTGAAATTGCATCAACCTTCGATCACCCTGAGCTAGTAAAACTAGGAAGCTGCAAGCTTATTGAGGAAGTCATGATTGGGGAAGATAAACTCATTCATTTCTCTGGAGTAGCAATGGGTAAGTGTTCTGTCACTAATGGTGTATTGTAACATTTGTGTTAACCCTCTGCTAATGCTGTTCAGTTTCCAGCGAGGCATAGGAATTCTGTAATGATTTATGTAACTGTTCTTATTAAAGCCTTGCTTTTCAGTAAAAGTCCTGCACAGTTTCATGGTTGATACTCTGGATGTTTTGTGTTACATAAATGAACATAGAATAATTTTTAAGGATGAGAACCAAGGTTTGTTCTTTGGGAAGTCCAGTTGACAAGAAAAGTAGCAATATGGCATATTTAAAGAGCTTGAGAGCTTATTCTAGTAAATGCCAGTCTCTATTTTTTCAAGGAGTTTTGAGGCAATATTAATTTTTTGTTACAGTAAATAAGGTGTTGTGGAACCAAAGCAATATCACTGTGTACATAATTTCATTCTGTCTTTGAAATGTCATCGTGCTTTCTTTTGCTCCCAAAATTAAGTAATACAAAACTTGACTGCAGTGATAGCAAAACCATTGTAAATGCTTTGTGATAGCCCATTTTTGTGTCCTGGTTTCTCTTTTTAATCCTTTTACATTTGTGCTTTCTAGGTGAGGCTTGCACCATAGTTTTGCGTGGAGCCACACAGCAGATTCTAGATGAAGCAGAGAGGTCTTTGCATGATGCTCTCTGTGTCCTGGCCCAGACAGTGAAGGACACAAGAACTGTGTACGGTGGAGGTGAATATCAGATTCTTTGTACGTGTCACACATTTCATCTTACTGGATGTCAGATATGTAACATCTGTGTGTCTTCAATGAATAGGTTGTTCAGAGATGCTGATGGCTAATGCTGTTGCAGAACTTGCTGTCAGAACACCTGGCAAGGAGTCTGTTGCAATGGAGTCCTTTGCTAAAGCTTTACGAATGGTAGGTTTATTTACTCAGGTTGCTGGTTTAAGAGAGAAAGTTTCATGAACTTTACTGACTTTTGCTAACTTGTGACATCAGGTATTTGCTTCGCTTTAAAAGTCTTGGTTGTCCAAAGTAAGAAAGTGAAGTTTAGCAACACATCTTGGATAAACAAAGGGGGAAAATTGTTTTTCTGTCTTAGGAAAAAAGTACTGTAGTAGTTTTAATAATTCTGCATGTTACAGAATTGTGAATGTTCATATGCTAGCCCTCCTCTAATCGGTTCTTGCTCACTTTACCTGCTAGTTAAACGTGCTGCAGAAATAGTACATAAAATCTCATCTTATGTAGCTGACAGTTGATTTAGAAAAGAGCAACCCTTCTGTTTCTTCGATGCTCTAGTGCTGTTTGGGTGTATTCACACTCTAGTACTGTCTATGAATTCCTAGTCTTGCACTGGAGATGGCATTTTAGTAGAGTGCATCTTAGTGTCACAAGAAACATTAGAGTTGTGCTAACAGGCTGTCAGTTTGAGAAAAAAATTACTTTCTGGAATTTAAATTAGGGAAAACCTTTCTCCCAAGAAAATAAAATTCAAGAGCATAGTAACACTTGGCATTAACTCTTCAATCAGCACATGCAAGTTTGCACTGCTGTCATGGAAACATTGAACAGAATGATCAGATAGTTAATGCTTACCAGCAGGCTTATGCTTTTTAATTGAAAATATTTCTCCAGTTGTAGTCTGAAATGATAAAAGACAAAATTCTTTTTTTCATCTGTCCATGTAAAATGAACTGACAGATCTGCTCACATGCTTCTGTCCTCTTAGGTACTTTCTTACAACAGGGTCTTGAAATTCTTAGAAAGGTAGTTTGGGGTTTTTACTTTTTCCTTATCACAGTAACAGATCATCTGCCGTGTTTCTAAAGCATCTTCTTTAAATTCAGTTGTAAACTAATAACATCAAAGTATGTGTCATGTTTACTAACAATCACTACTTGTGTTAATTAAAAACAACCTGTGTTTATCCCCTTAGATCCCAACAATAATAGCTGATAATGCTGGCTATGACAGTGCTGATTTGGTTGCTCAGCTCAGAGCTGCTCATAGTGAAGGGAAGACTACTTATGGACTGGGTAAGGGGATCAGTTTTACTTCTGTGTGTGAATTGCTGTTTGGCAGGTCCATTAGGCTCATTAAAGTTGTTCATGTATGTGTGTCGCATATATTCAGGGAGAACTGAATATGCTGATTCCTTTGCTTTGCATACAACTTGGGTGTACAGCACTACATTTCTTTCCTGTTCTACAAGGCTTTTGACAGTAGAATGAAAACCTTTGTTTCTGAAGTGGATGGTTTACACCTCTAAAAACCACTTTCCTTACACTGAGTCTAGTTATAGGAGGCTTAAAAAGAAAAACATTGTTTTAAAACCAGCAACCAGATAAAAACCCCAGAAGAACCAAACATCCTTCCATCCTTCCCTTTGCCCTTTCCCCCTACCCACCCCCCCCAAAAAAAAACCCCAACCGAACAACCACCACAGAGTTGAGGAGAAGAACTCTGAAGTTAATATACACCTAAGGACATTATGCTAAGAGTCCTCCTGGGATCTTGTCTCCTCATCACAGTGTATAAAGTTTCTGTCATTAACTGTTTGTATGTAATTGCAACATTAGGCTTAAATCAGGAGTCTTGAGGTAGGAGACTTTATTTAATACTTCCCTAACTATCAGTATAGCTCATTTGAGCAGGTAAGTTACTATGCTCTCAGCTTCTTGTCATTTCCTTAAAAAAAGCTGAGTTAAAAAAATAACAACAACAAAAAACCACCTCTTTACGTATTTCTTCTTCCAGATATGAAAGAGGGTGTCATTGGGGACATGTCACTTTTGGGAGTAACAGAAAGTTTCCAGGTCAAGAGACAAGTTTTGCTGAGTGCAGCTGAAGCAGCAGAAATGATTCTTCGTGTAGATGACATCATTAAAGCAGCACCAAGGTATGATCAGAGTATCTGCAGGGTCAGTCACAGTGGTGTAGAGTAAACCTCCTTCTGTGGAAGCGTGCAGAAAAGTCTTGTTCTAAAAATGCTTTACTTGAAAGGGAACCTGACATGTGAATGCTGATGTTCATATGAGATAATTTTATTCCATTAGCAGTATTGTCAGGGCTTTAGAACCATCAACAAACGTAAATTGCTGTGCCTGAGTAATGCCTAGTTAACCTTAGGTCACCACTAAATATCTGCACAAGTGGCTGACCAAAATGTAAGGGATCATGCTTTATTTTTTCTTCTAGCAAGAAATGTAGTGAAATGTCCTGCTGCCTCTGAGATAGAATCCGCAGCTAAAACAGAAACGTGTTTGTTAAAAGTTTGAGAAGAGTTGCCATTGATAGGCAGGTTATCCCCTGGGTACCTGCTACCAGGTAGTTTTCACTGCTTTTTGAATCACTAAGATTTATTTTTAGCATGGTCATGGGTGGTGTGTTAGCTTTGAGGTGGTACTGTTTTTGTGCTGTGAGGTAAAGCTGTCACTGAACACAAAATACTAATTAAAGATTAAAAATAAGGGTGGGTGAGGAGGGGCTGGTGGACATCAGCTTGCTGGGAATTTTCTGATTTTTCTTTTTCTCCCCAGAAAACGTGTACCAGACCATCGCCCCTGTTAAATTTTCTTCAATACCTGAGGATGTGTGGACCAGATCTCACCTAGTAATTTTTTTAATGGTGTAGTTTTTGTGAGGTTATGGAACAGAAGCTTGAGACAAGGAGATCTCCATCAATGGCACTGTCTTCAGTTGGTTTTTACTTACTGAAGCTTCTATGTGTTGTGGGGAAAATTCACTTTCAGGGGTATAAACCAGGTGTTTTACACAACCCTATTCCTTCTGTTCCTTCCAGGTTCCACTTAAAATACACGGAAATAAAAAAAATAAAAACAAATAATTCAGATTCCCCAGAATTGTATTTCTTTCTGTAGAACCAGGAAGGGCAGATCCATTAGGACAGCTGTGGTGCACATCCTTGGACCGTGGCTGCTTCAGGGAGTGACTGAGCCCTCGTCCCTCGCTGGTTCATGTTGACCTGCTGTGTTAGTATAAGTGGTTTATTCCAGTCCTGGCTGCATAGGTTTTGAGTTGGGGTCCTAGAAGTAGGCTTTGAAGTTAGATGGTAACTTTATCTAGTGATACTGGAGTATTACTTTCTTTTTTTTTTTTTTTTTTTGGTGTTGGAAGAGAGCGTGGAAGAGGAACCTCAGTCAATGCCCAGAACTACCACTAAGGGATCTTACAGCTTTTTACAGCACAAATTTTACATTCTGCTGCAGGGAGTTGAGAGGAATATGCAGTTTGGGAGAGAAAGCAGATTCTGGACCAAACTGTCGGAGTGTTGATCTATAAAGTACTGGGCTGACTTTACAAACACTTATAATCGAGGACACTTAGCAGAAAATGTGCCAGGCTCCATAACATCTGTGTCCTGCCCTCTCTGCCCCACCCCTTTCATGTCTGTTGTGTCCTGTGTTTATATTCACTGGCCTGTTCTGGTAGTTGCTGCAAAGGCGCCCTGTTTCTTGATGGGACCTGTTTCTTTGTGCCTGGGTTGGAGGGAGGCCTGTGATGCCTGCAGCAGTCTGCATGCAGATCTGTGATGACTGTAAGCACAGACAGGCAGGGGCGTCCAGAATGGTGCCCGCTGGGCCTTGTGACCTTTCTGGCCCTTGAAAGTGTAGTACAGCACCTGGCAAACACCAGGGCAAGTCTGCCAAAGCAGGATTAAACTGAAATACCAAGTATGTGTGCAACGATTTTTCTCACTTGATTTCTTAAAATGAAGGGAATCTGCTTACAGAACCCTCCCCTTAACTCTTCACAGAGACTCTTCAGCTCTCCAGAAGTGACAGTACTGTGTGGAGGGGCCTGGGTGAAACACAAACCATTGCTAAGCCAGTGAAAGCATGCTCTTCCCCATCCCCTCACATAAATACAGGACCAGCTCAGTTCTGTGGGATATAAAACATTGACCTTGGATATTAGAAAAGGGCCCCTAACTCATGGCCTGCTTTCTTTTTTGTAGAAAGAAATAGTTGGAACAAGACTAGATAAAGAATTTGCTGTTAATTCCAAAGAAGGATTTTTTAACTTAGCAAGATTTTAGTATACTTTTATTTAATTTGACTAGTAGCACACTACATGGGTGCCAACCAGATGCAAATTTGTACTTCATTTAACAAGACAACAAGTGCTAGCAGAGTCTATATATTTCCAGATAATTTTTCAAGCATGTAGATGACATTAAGCAGTCATAAACTGGCATGGAATCAAACCTTTTCTGGGAAGTCAACTGCTGCTTCTGCAGGCTGCACTGGTGAGACAGTTCTGCTCCAAGAGTGTGGCACCAAGGGCTCTCTGGTGGTGTAAAAAAAGCTGTCATCTAAGTAATCCATGCTATGGAGTCTTAAGTTTAAAATGGCACTTTAAACCAGATCTTTGTTATTCAAAGATTAAAAAAAAGGGGCATTTTTAAGGGGATCCGAACTGGTCCAAGTTGCAAGCTTGAGAAATACCCAGCTGAAATCAGCTGAGTAAAGTTTGCCTCATCGGATTATGTGCAAGCCTATAGTGACAGCTCACAGCCCTGGAATTTATTCATGCAAATTTACCTTTGCAGCTCCTGTGGCTTTTCCTTTTTAGTCAGGCTTTGATTTTCTTCTTTGCTCCTGCATGAAATCTTGTCCTGTACAGGCACTTAGAGGCAGTGTTGTCAGTAACAGAACCCAGCAGCAAAGCCTACAGCTTTCCTCACAATCATTTGAATGCTGCTTGGCAGTAATGAACCAGTTGTCACAAATTTTGTAGGAAGAAAGTGGAGAGCCCCCTGTACATACGTGCTGTTTCCTCGATAGTGCAGCTGGACTCTGCTACCACTTCCCACCCAGCAGACAGGGAAACCTTCGAAGTGTTGCTGTGTTTCAGATAAGTAATTTGAGACCAATGGTGTGGGTTGCTTTGGAGCTGTGGGTCTCAGCAGTGATCACCTTGAACAGTGGCTCCCAGCTGAGCTGGGTCACCTCAGCAAGGTGGCAGGGAGAAGAGTGAGTCCATGGGTGAGGAGCAGCAAGTCCCTGTGTGCTCCGTGCAATCCACCCATGGCAAACATCTAATCTGAGTCTTATCTCTTGTGAGCTGAGCATGGTCCCAGCATGGGAGGAGCAGGAGAGGGAAGAGGTCTGTTTGAGGGAGTGCCAGCTGCTGCACAAAGACGGGTGTCTGTACAAGAGTTTTGCTGTCATGTTATCTCCAAGGTGGTGCACGTACTCCTGATGACTGCCAGGCGGTGTGGTGCTCCCCGGACACCAGCAAGCAAGAGAGAGGTAGAGGCTGGGCAGCGGTGGGAGCACGCTGCCACCTTGGCTAAAAGCAGCAGCTGAGCATCAGCAGGGCTCGGCTTCTGGCTCAGACTTGGTGGCAGGAGGTAGCAATGGTTTCTCGTCGAGCGTGATTGCTATCACCGCCCCGGATCGCTTGCGGGGCTCCGGGGTCTCCTCTGACCATCTGCCCACCCTGCGCACCCCTTTGGCCACTTTGGGTGCATTCCTGCAGGGGTTGTGGTCGTAGATCACCAGCTTCAGGCCGGGGAGGTGAGCAAGGCTGGGGAAGAACTGGATGGAATTGCGATCCACGTCGATCACCTCCAGGAAGGGCATGTCCAGGAGCACGGGCGGGAACTCGGACAGCAGGTTTCCTGACAGCCAGATGGTGCGCAGCTCCTGCAGGCCCTGCAGCTGGGGAGGCAGCGCGCGCAGGGCGTTGGAGCCGGCGTGCAGGGTCTTGAGCAGGCTGAGCTCGCACACCACTTCGGGCAGGTACTGCAGGCAGTTGGACTCGATCCACAGGGTCTTGAGGTTCTGCAGGAGTCGGAGCTCGAGAGGCAGGCTGCAGAGCTTGTTGTTGCCCAGATAGAGGATGCACAGCTGCTTCAGTGTGCACACAACTAGGGGCAGTGCTTTGAAGTTGTTGAAGTCCAGTGCCAAGATCTGCAGGTTTTGCAGCTGCTCCAGCTCGGGGGGCAGATGATTCAGGTTGTTGTCACTCAGGTACAGCTTAACCAGTTCCCTAAAAGAGCAAATGTGCACAGGCAGCCGCCTCATCTGCCTGCCACTCAGATCGACCATTTTATCCACTGGCATCTCTTCTAGGTCTTCTAGAAGGTACTTCTGGCACTTGGTAGAGGGCACAAAAGCAAGTATGGCTTTCAGACTGTTGCCCATGTCGGGATCTTGTTTTTGGATGGCTGAGACTGCAAGGGACGAGAGCCTGCCTTGGTCTTCTGCTCCACACTGGCCTGTTGGTAACTCATTCTTTCCCAATATAAGGCTCTGTTTACATGGCACCAGCCATTAATCTCAAGAGCTCTGAAATGTTTCTGATAACTGAATGAGTGTTTGGTGACAAGGATTATAGACAGGGCGGCTCAGGGCCCAGGTCTCCCTCTCTCACCCACACTCCCACTTGCTCCCCCCCCCGCTGAAAACATTCCTTCTTGCACACTGTAGACGTTCTCTGATTTTGCCCCTAACAAAATTAGGGTCTTGCCAATGCCCCAGCCCCTCACCTCTTGCTGCAGCTGTGTTGTCTGTGTAGGCAAAGCAGGCAGCAAGGATGGGCTTGGGAAAGTAAACACCAGAGCAGACCAAAGTTTTAAGCTCAGATATTTAGCTTCCATGAAACTTGCAGCAGAAATGTCGGATATAATGAAATTGTTGTTTAAAATACCTGTCAAGACTTGACTGACTTTCAAGACGAGTGGCACTTTCAGGGATGTATTTTGAAAGGTGCCAAATACTTGGATTTCAGAGTATAACTTGCCACCCAGTACTTATCTTAAAGCTTTAACACAAATCCCTGGCAAACTGCTATCTTGAGCGGTTCTACTGTTTATGTTCCTAATTTAATGGTATTTGTTATAGCCTCTGGCACTCTTGACTGTGTAGGGCCTTTTTCGTGACATTATGTTTTACTCCGTGTCTGAATCCCAATGTAATGTGCTATCACAAATTGCCAAGGTTGTTCTCCATCCACCTTCCAACTGTGCTGCTGCAGTTCCCGTGTCTGTACCAAAACCTGTCAAGAAACCCCATGGGTTTAATTCCATCAATATTCTCACTTATTATGAGTGAAATAAGTCTGATTTTGAAAAGTTATGGCTATTTAGATGTGACAGTGTAAACTGTTCTGCTATCAAGACCCATTTTGCTATTCAGTTCTAATTTCTAGAAGTATTCCCATGTACAGGAACCTCTGCATAGTTTGACATGTTGACCTGCTGCTATTTCAAGCTTTCTTGAGTACTCGTATGTGTCCCTACCCAGGGCAGGGGGGTTGGAACTACAGGATCTTTAAGATTCCTTCCAACCCCGCCCGTTCTGTGATTGTCCTGCCCGTGTGTTGGCCATGGCTCTACTGCGAACTTTGGGTGTGAAAGCTGGCAGAGTGTTTTAAGATAAAATAGCCTTTTTACCACCTGGCTCTTTGCTTTGATATCTACAGCTCATTGCTGTCATTTTCCACACTTACTGTAATTTAGGGAGAATACTTTCTTTGAACAATCTGCATTTGGTTTTGGGGTATTAGGTGCTATGCTACCAAAGTCTGTGACTGTTAAGAGCCACGTACTCTTGAAAAACAAAAGGCAGCGCAAAGAGAAAATTGAGAAAAAGGCACCACTTAAGGTGGCCTCTGGATTTCTGGTCAAATCTAGTTATATAGTGCTCTCTACTATCACTTGCTTTCAAATGTAAAGCAACTCTTAGCTATCCATTTGGTATAAGCTATAGGATGTTTATGAGCCTTTTCCCCACAAGATGAGTGGCTGTGCCATGCAGCAGTGATGCTATGAAATGTGTGGAGGAGAACAATAGAGGGGGCACCTGGGAAACCGTATTGCTTCAGGACAGAGAAACAGTGAGTGCTGAGACCTGAGTGCCATAAAATAAGTTTTGGATGGAGAAGCTGGGCAGAATATCAAGCCTGGAAAGCAAAGACAGTGTGACAGTCATCTGTGGTGGTGCTGTGGAACAGAGGGCCCGAAAGTTCCCTCTCTGGTGGTGGGATGTGCTGTGCATTGCATCCCAGAAGCAAGAAGCCAGTTTGCACTGCATGAGCAAGACACTTTAGACACTTCTTTACCGCTTTGATACTCTGTGCCCTGTCAGAGGACCAGTGTGGGGAATGTGTCAGCAGTTCGTTGTATTTGTTTTTCATTTGTAAACAGCCATGGCACCTCTGAAGGCAAGGGTCACTCCCCTTAAGGCGCTGTGGGCTACAGGTGTGGAAAACCAGGTGCATTTGGCATAATTAATAATGAATATACATCCACAGCAAAGCCTTGTCTTTTAGACAAATTTTTTCACATAACCTACTAAACATAACAACATAAGAGCATAACTAAGAATATATTAATGATATATTTTAGGCATATTTTTCTCAATAATCCATATGTAGACAAATAACTTTGCAAAGTACCTTATGTCTGCAGATATGGATATGGATTTTTTTTCTACTTGAATTTTTTCTCCTTAATGGAACTTTTAAGCTGCAGATAACTATTTCTTAGAGACCCTCTGCACTGTAGTTTAATCATTATTCCAGCTTATCAAAAAAGGTCACTATGACCTTTTGTTGCTGCATTTTGTACCTCTGGTAGCTAAATTAATGTCTGCTTGGAACATAGTGTGAGATCAGAGAATTTGGGAAAGAATAACCTTTGTGTGTGGATTAATAAAGGACTACACTTGCAATGAAATGAACAATCACATTCTTTCTCAGAATGAGCCACTCAGTGGAGGTGCTCAGGCAAAGGCAGTCCTCACAGCAGTCCCAGGCGGTGTTCTGAAAGCTGCTTCATATCTTTAAAGTTACCGTGGTGCCCTCCAATACGAGCATCAACGACTTCCCAGAAGCATTTGTAGCATTTGAGGAAAAGTTCAAGTGATAAAGACACTCAGCACAGACATTGTCTTGCTCTTGTCAAAGCAACACTGCCCTACACAAGGGCATGACATCTTCTCTGCTGTGCATCAGGTGACAGGTGGGGGCTCCTTGAGAAATGCCTTTGCTTTCTAGAATTTCACAAATGGCTACATCTTTGCTCACCATTCCCATTTCCAGCACCCAGTTCTTGCAGCTCAGTGACTGGGATGACTCCGGGATGGAAAATGTGATCGTTTGCTGATAACTTATGTAAAACTTCTGAGTCCAGGAGAAATGGGGAATATTACTCAGAGGTGGATAATTAAAAAAAATTGTAATAAAAAAATAGAAATCATTATAAAAGCTGCATTTTTGAGATTCTATTATTTTTAAGACAAGATATTATAATAAAGATTGTGGTGCTTTTGCAGATCCAAAGCTCTGCCCACAGCTGTGTGATGACATCAGGTTCAGCCTTTGCTGACTTTTATTAGCACTTACAATTTTGGAGGTATGTTGGAAAAAGCAAACTATGTATTTCAAAATCCAGGGGAACTAATTAAATAGAGCTCTAAACTTACTGCTTTTAAGGCTCTCACCCCCCTCCTCAATCAGTCTAACATAGCAAGGGCAGTGACTTAAAGGAGCAATTTTTGTTTGCTTTGTATTTATTTAAGGTCTATGACAGGCATTTAGACCCTTTCTTGGCTCACAAATGTTGTGTTTGGGTTTTTTTGCTGTTTTTTCTTGACATTGCTGCTGGAGCAGAAGATGACAACTCCTGCCTCCTGCATGTCCTTTGACATTCACTGCTTGCTGTGCTGTTGCACATCTGCTGTCTTTTATGAGAATGACTGGGTTCCAGTTCACCTTTGCATAGTGAACAGTTTATTTTAAATACATGGTGTGTTATGAGGAACAAAATGTGGTTGCTCTTTTCCCAGCATCCTATCACTATCCTTTTGAACAAAAATGGCTGATTATTCAAAGTTAGCTTTAATATATGCTAGGCTGCAGTATGTGGTTGCTTACTGCTCTCTCTTGTGCAGAGGAAAGATTTAAAAAGTCTTGTAAGTAAACTGCAGACTCAGTGCTCAGTTTCCTCCTGGGCAGCTGGTGGGTTGGGGGTTGTGCTCTGCCCTATCAGCCTCTTTTTGACACCATTATTTCTCTGCAGGCTTGACTGGAACTCAAGTGTCAGGCAAGGGTGGGAGCCACTAGCTTCAGGAAACTTGCAGGGTGATAAATCCTAGACAGCTCTTCCAAATGTCTTCCTGAAATGTGTGGAAAATTATTGCTGGTTTTTACTGTATGTTGCAGTATTGTACTGTTGTGGTTTTTACTTTGAAGATCCATTTTATGGGGTGGCAATCACATTTATGTTTAGACTGGAGCGCTCTCATAAATAGGGGCTTAAACTTCAGCTCTTAGGGGTGACTTGTCATAAACCCACCAAATGTCTGCTCAGCCCTGCTGAAATGTCTCCATGCAAAATGGAAATGGTTATATATTATGTCTTCTTTCTTTGCATTGAACACTTCTGCAACATCTCACTAAAGCAAGCTTGAAAAGCAGCAAGTCCATGGACTGCTTCCTCTTTCTCATGCTGACAGGAGCCAAGCTCACCCCATGTATTATATTTATGTAAAAGACATTAAGGATTGTTAGCTAAATGCCTGTTTGGTCTGTGCCTGACTAGCTCCACTGGACATCACTATTTGCACAAATCAGAGGTTAGTCTGAGGGTAAATTAATCAGTTTTCTGCCAAAGCATTGACCTCCTATGATTGATTGACCTGGCGAGCTGCCTTCAGCTGACAACAGGCCATAAAAAAGAGACTTCTGAGCAAAGGAGTGTCATTAGACTCTGAACTGCTTGGAGCCATGAAGGCAATACTGTTGGCTGTGGTTTACATCCCGTTCATCATGGCTGTGGAACGGTAAGAAAGCATGTCTGGCTTCACTGGCACACATCTCAGCTGGCTTCGTGGGGTGACCTGTGCTTGTTGCTACTTGAGGTCTCAAAAAATAAACCTTTTGTTAAAAAAATGGAGTATATGACAGTTCTAGAAAGGACAATCTGTGGTTTTTTGTGTGTGTTTATTTTATTTGCATAGAATCCCCTTGACTCGATTCAAATCTATCAAGAAACAGCTGAAGGAAAAGGGAGAATTAGAGGAGTTTTGGAGGAATCACCACCCTGATGTTTTTGCCCGGAGGTATCTGCATTGTTTCCCTGCAGATATTGCTTTATCAGTAGGAACTGCTTCAGAAAGGCTGTATGATTACATGAATGTAAGTACAGTTTTGGTAATGCAATCATTAGGACTCATCATTGTACTGAAGGCAGGGTTTTTTCCCCAGCATTTCAAATCTTGTCTGTCAATGAAATTATAGGGCTTGTGGTGTCTTGTTGCTTTATGCTATAAATCTTACATCATAAAAGACCAGGTTGCAATCTGCAAAATAAAGCATGTCTGGATCTAGGATAGCATGGGATCTGAGTAGAAGCTGATGTAAAGTAGTAGTAGTAGTCCTGTGACAGATTTTATTTTTGTATAGATCTGTATTGTACTTGATTGGGTCCCCAATGAAATATAGGAGGTTTGCCTGTATCAGTCTTGGTGAACTATAGGGCTTTTCTTAGCAGAATCTGATTACTTCATGTAGTCATATCTATTTACCAGACACTTGGACGCTTCTGTGTTATAAAAAAATCCTCCAAATCCCATTTATTTGATCAGGTGGAGTCATAAATCAGTGATGACAAAGACCTAAGTAGAGTTTTTTTATTTTTCTACTTTTATCTCTGGAGTTTAATATGTATTAAACACTGGAGACTGACCTGGGAGGATTTACCATCTAAACTGAAAAAGGAAAAATATTAATTCCACTGGATCTCAGACAGGCAAGTCAGCACGTCTACCATTTTGTAAGCTTTCTTGGTTTTAGAATTTTGTCCATTTGGATGGTCTTTGTTTTCTGTTTTATTTGGTTTTTCTGCTATGCTTATCTCAAGAGAAGCTAAGCTGCAGAAATGTTGTGAAGTCTTCATCTGAACAGGGAATGGAATCGAAGGCAAGGCCATATTCATTCAGCAAGAACTTACTGACACTTGAGGGCCATAAAGAAGAACATGAAGAAGAACAAAGGACACTGAAACATTTCAACTTTCTTTAAAGCTTATTTCAAAGAGGGATAAATGAAAATCTCAAAACAACCCTCTCAACAACAAAGCAAAACCCATGTCCCCAGCATATTCAGGAAGTACCAGGAACAGTTTTATTGCAGTGTGTATGTGGGCTTTCTGATTTTATGGGGATTTTTTTGTTGTTGTTGGTTTTTTTTTTAATGAACATCCCTTAGGTTTGTTTAATGCAGGAATAACATCCTACTGTACAGTTGGATATTCTCTTAAATGGCAGGCTTGCTTGCCTTTTCAAGATTATCTCATTCAGACTGTATATTTTGGGGTCAGAAACGTCAGTGTATTAATAAACAAGTACGCACTTGAAGGTACATATTCTAATACTTGTATTGCTGAAAAAAGTTTGGCAGTAGTTATTGCTTTTCTATCTGTGGTTGAATTCCAGAAATGCCTCTTCCTAAAAATAGGTCTCTTAATGCTGAAGTGCTCTTCCAGGGCCAGATAGGAGCACTTAGACGCTTGCATACGGGATGTGGGTAAGCACTTCAGTCCAGCATTCACGTGTTCACAGATTACCTCAGTCTCTGCTGCTATCCAGGGGTGGTCAGTGGTTTCTCCACCTGCTGGATGAACTTTGTCCAGTACATCAGGAACGGTTTGTGCAACGCGATACTTTTTGACTTCTATAATAGCTGCTAATTACAAAGGAAAAGGGGCAGCCACATAAGACAGTGTTTGTGCCACTGCTCAGAGCCCTCTGAAGCTGGCAGAGGTAGCTCATGCTGACTTTGCAACACTCACTTCTTATTGACATCAGTGAGGAGCAGCCTGAAAGTCTGTGTGGTCATCTGAGAGTTTCATCTTGAGGATGACCTTGCCACCTCTGAAGCCAGTGCAAGAGGGTTTGTTGACTCCATAGGGAACCCTACTGAATGTTTGCTTAAAAGGTTTAAAAAATGCCACACCATTGTTCATTCAGCTGGAGTAAAGCCTGCTGCCTGAAGCTACTCGTGGAACCAGAACTCTTCTCGTGGTGTGCATTTACGTTTAACTGGAATTGCTCAGGAGCCCCTGGGGGAGCCCAGTGCCATGCTCCCCATCAGGCTCTTCCCCAGGAGCAGCTGCAGGAGCTGGCTGAGCGGGCTGTTCCTCCGCAGGCGCAGTACTACGGGGTCGTGAGCGTCGGGACGCCGCCGCAGCGCTTCACCGTCGTGTTCGACACCGGCTCCTCCAACTTCTGGGTCCCGTCCGCCTATTGCATCAGCGAGGCCTGCAGTAAGAAATGTTCTCCCTGATGCCTCTCTTGTCTTGGGTCCAGAGACCTTGGCCATTCTCCTTGCCCAAGAAGGTTGCCTGCACCAGGGATCTGCAAGGACAGGCTTTGGAGCATCCCTTAGGGCCGCTCTCCTCTCCCCAGTTTGCTCCTCTGTCCCTCATGTCACTCTGCAGCCAGGGCAGGCACTGGCTGCACCTGCCCAGAGTCCCTCTGCACCATGGGGTAAAAGGCATGAAAACAGACCTGGGAGACCTACCAACAGGGGTGGAAATGCCCATTTTTGTTCTAATTTTTCTCCAAGATGCAAAATTACCTCTCGGGTACAGAAACACTGGGGTGTCTTCAGGGAAACTGAGGTGCCTGCAGTAGTTCTTCAACACTTTTCTCTTGAGAGAAGCAAAAATATGGCTCTCCTGTCTCATCTTCTGCATTGAGGAGTGGGAGAGTTGCCCAGACCACCCCTCAGTGTAGAGATGTCATTTTTTTTGTGCAGGGGTGCACCAGAAATTTAAGTCCTTCAAGTCAGATTCATATGAGCACAGAGGGGAAGCCTTCTCCTTGCAGTATGGCACAGGACAGCTTCTGGGCATTGCTGGCAAAGACACGCTGCAGGTGAGTGTCCACCTGAAATGGGAGTCAGCCTCCACATCGGCTGTTTTCAGGGCAGTTCAGATACTGGCCTTGCTCTGGAAAACCTTGCCTGGCTTAGGCAAGAGCAGGGGGAGGTCCCACCAAGTTGTGTGTTGAGAGGTATGGGTTCTGCTCCAGCTTTAGGCTGCCAACACAAATGCCTCAGATTTTATTTTTCATTTCTGCTTGTCTTCTTGGATCCTCTTCTGGGCTTATGAAAAAGCAGCCACATAATTAAGGCGTTCTAAGGAATCAGTGCTGCCTATCTGCCAAATGGGCACAGGATATGTTGATGCAAGTCACACAAAGATAGCCAGGCGTTATAAACTCAATGCATCTACTGATATGGATCAGAAATATGGCTAGTTTCTTGTTATTGGTGGTGTCATTACTTTCAGTTGTGGTTGTTCTTTGCCTGGTTGTTTGTTACCTTTTTTTTTACCAAACAGATAAGTAACATCTCCATCAAGGCACAGGACTTCGGCGAGTCGGTGTTTGAGCCAGGAACAACTTTTATCCTTGCCCATTTTGATGGTGTACTGGGCTTAGGCTACCCCTCCTTAGCTGTGGGCAATGCTCTGCCTGTGTTTGACAGCATCATGAACCAGAACCTGGTAGAGGAGCCAATCTTCTCCTTCTATCTGAAAAGGTCTGTCTTTAAAATGACACTGTTGAAAAAGAAGTAAATCTATTGTTGATAGAAACAGCTGTGCATCTCAATGAAGTGTCAACCCTAGAAAGAAATTTCCCCTATTTTTTGATTCTTTGTGTTGTTTTTTTGTTTTCAATTTGACATTGAAGATTATGGCATGAAAAGAAAAAATGTTATGGAGAGGACCATGACTTTTTTGACAGAGATTTATTCCTGTTGGAGCTGGTCATAAGTAAAAGTAAAGTACCCAGCTCAAACTCACCATGTCTGTTGCCAGAGGTTTCCCTCTGCCCCATGCAGATGAGCAGAAGTGCTGTGCTACACCCAAATAGCCACATTTCAGAAAAATACTGTTCCCCAATCTGGACCTAGCTGCAACTTCACCTATTTCTCTAGTGTTTCTTCTGAGCTGAGAGTAGCAACTGGCTCAGCCTGCTCCTGATGCCTAGCTTGGTGTCTACAGTAAGTCTTCTCAGAGATTGTTTGGAGGGTCTGAGTTGGAACATATACAGTGATAATTTAGTAATAATCCATTTCAGCCATCCATATCTGAATTTGGAGAGGGCTGTGATTTGACTTTTGCTTTTTAAGTGTAGTCTCATTGGTGCATGCTGGCTCACTCCCATGTCTGTGTTAAACTGTTTTCTGCTTTCAGGGGAGACGACACCGAGAATGGCAGTGAGTTGATCCTGGGGGGAATAGACCATTCTCTCTACAAAGGTTCAATCCACTGGGTCCCAGTCACTGAGAAGAGCTACTGGCAAATACACATGAACAAGTATGTATGTATGTATGTATGTATAAAAAACCTGGTGGAATTTACCTCCCTAGGTAAACCCGCAGAACAGAACCTGGTGGCACTGGTGCAGGAGGACTTAGCTGCAGTGTTTTACCCCCATGCCCCTCAAAGAGGGATTCACCAGGATGAGATCAGGGTTTGTTAGTTCTCTAAACCTGCTGTGACATGGGTAGCTGGTTTCTGGGACAGCATGATAGTATGTTTTCATATGATGCACCAGTGGTCAAGGTGAGTCTTGGTGGACTGTTCAGTTAAGAAGTTAAGGCACCCAGGAATAGAATCCAGCCCTGGGTCCTGCTTTCCTCTGCTCTGATAACTCTGACCAAAGTAGCTTGTATTCCTTTGTCCTACCTCTAGCACACTGTCTAAACTGATAAGAACACATACCAGGGAGTGAGGACAAATTCATCAGCAGCAAGTGCATGATTAGAGTTGTAGGAATCTCAAGTGGGTCTACAGACATTCTTGTCTTTAGTAGAGCTGGACAGCTAGTTTTAATCATAGAAACACAGAATCATTTGGGTTGGAAAAGATCTTTAGGATCATTGAGTACAACTGTCTATCCAGCACCACTATCAAGTACATCACTAAACCATGTCCTCAAGTGCCACATTCACACATCATTTGAACACTTCCAAGGATGGTGACCCTACCACTTCCCTAGACAGCGTGTTCCAATGCTTTACAATGGTTTCTGTGAAGAAATTTTTCCTAATATGCAATCTTAAATCTACCCTGGTGCAACTTGAGGCCATTTCCACTTGTCCTGTTACTTGTTGTCTGGGATTAACTTCAGTCAGTAGTCTGCTACTTTAACTAGCAATAATATGGTGTTTCAGTCACAGTGTATATGCCATTTGCTTAAAGCTGCTTTTTTTTTGAAATTTCATTTGCAGTATAAAGATCCAGGGCCGGGTGGCATTTTGCTCCCATGGCTGCGAAGCCATCGTTGACTCAGGCACTTCTCTTATCACCGGCCCCTCTTCACAAATCAGGCGACTGCAGGAATATATTGGGGCAAGTCCATCAAATACTGGAGAGGTAAAAAAATTTACAGCCAGGAAACAGCTAGAGAGGAAGAGAAACTGGGTGTAAGATGCAAAGAGTTGGAAAATAACAGAAATGATTGCTTAGACAGGTGCCATCAAAAGCCTTGTTTCCAGGACAGCACTGAGCGCTGAGCCAAGCTGCTTTTGACCTATATGTCTTGTCCCAGCCCTCTTCCCAAATTTTCATCTTCTATACTGGTGTGTAAGGAAATAATGGTGACATCTGTTTGAGGAATTGAGCTGTCCTCTGCATGAGAGATAATTTTCCTTTGGAAGCTCAGAGGATTTTTGATGTCCCCAGCTCTGGCTACTGGCTCACCCAAGCCAGGAGGGATTTGGTGCTGATTGCCAGCTGTGTCAGCATCAGATGGAAAGGGAATGGTATTTTACTGACAGCCCCACAGTGCCTTCACTGACAGGACCTCTCATTGTCAGCTTGCAGTGGAGCAGTTGGTGTCGCGCCAGAGCTCCTGGGAGGGACACACATCAGTGTCACTCACAGTGCTGGCTCCTTGCAGATGAGTCACAGGGTACAGGACAAGGCTTGCTGGCTCCTACTCTTCCTCCCGAACCTTGCTCCTCTGACCCTTTGCTGGTTTTCCTTTCTTCCCTGCTGCTGTCTCCTGCATCTCCCTTGCTGACACTCCTTACCACTCCTTCCTGTCCCTGCCTCCAGGCAAAGAGCGATTTATTCCTACCGTGCCTATTGCTGGCCCTTGGCTGGCTCCCACAGGTCACCAGCACGTTGCCACAGCTCCAGTGCTCAAGGAATGCTGCTGTGTGTGGCTTTTGTTAACTTTGCATTTCACAGAATGTTCTGAGTTGGAAGGGACCCACAAGGATCATCAAGTCCAGCTCTCAGGTGAATGGCCTGTACACGGATCAAACCCACAACCATGGTGTTATTAGCACCACTATGTCCTAACCAACTGAGCTAATCCCAATTTGTCTTGATCATGACCCAAAACTACTCTTGGAAGAAAATTAAGGGTATTGCAAGTGCCCAGTGCACTGGACAAAGAGCAAAGACAAAAGTGGACTCTTAATCCACTTTTATTTGTAAGAGAAGGACTTGCAGTGACCTCTGTGTAACTCCTGAGGCTCCTGATTCTTTCTCAGTTAAACCTTTAATCTTGATTTTGTTCAAATTTTTAGATACATGCCAAAGAGTATGCTCTAATAACAAGTTGATTTTATAATGGTTCATGCTAATGAACATAGACAAATATGTATTTCCAACGTACTTATACTAACCTAACACAAACAAAGAATGGGTCATTGCTGTGTGGGTTCATTTACACCACTGCTGACCTAAGAACATTCATCCTGCAGAACATTCATCTCAGATTTCAAAAAAACATCCTGAAAATAAGACTTTCTGTGACTGATCTTTAGCAATCATAGACAGACTGCACATATTGGCTCAAATTTATCCCACTAAAAGTGAGTGTATCCATCCCAGATTTTACCAGAATTTTTATCTCCTTTCAGGAAGGATTGATTTGTTCTGCATGTCCTATTCTGTAATAGCTATGTCAAAGAATTATATCTCGCTTCTTGTAGCCTACAAATCATTTTGCTGGCTTTTTGTACCCTTGTCCTCTGTATCCCATGATTTTTTTTTCTAATGGCATGACAACTGGTAAGTGCACACAAGATGTAGGGTTATGTTTTCATAAAATAGATTGAAAAACAGCAAAAAGCAGATTCTTCCTTCCAGGAAGCCTCTAAAACAATGATTTAAAACACTACAGTTTGCAACAAAGATTCCTCTGGGACTTGGAGCATTCTGCAGTGCTGTTTCACACTTGGGTGTTTCATGAAATAACTAGAAAGGCCAGGAAATTATCTTCTCTGTTACTGTAACTGAATATATTATTTATGAACATTAATGACCATGCCAGGGTTTAGTCCTTCTACTCTTTAAATCCCACTCCAGGGCAAAGTATAAGCATAAAGTGCTGTATTCCTTGCTACCTTTGTTTTCCTTTAAGTGATGGTATTATGGGAGGAGCTGGGATGAGCTGCACCCATCGGGTGCTCCCCCTGTGGCTGGAGCAGCTCCCTCTGCCCTGTCAAGGCCAGAGCATTGGAGAACTTTTGCTTCAGCAGATCTTGCTGGTGTAGGCTCGCTCGGGCTCACGCACGTAGTTTTGCCTTGGAATTGCACAGGGAGGGTATCAGAGCCCCTTCACCTCCTTTCTCTTGGGACTTGCAAGGATTTTCATCAGCCCTGTGTCCCGAGGATGCAGTGGTCTGGGCTGCTGGGCTGGTTTGACTGAGTATAGAAAAGCTGAGGGCAGTGTTAGGTTCTAAGTCAGCCTGATGGTGTTTCTCTGTAGTAAATTCACTATTACCTACCCCAAAAGCCTTGAATTCAAAGAGCAATGCTTAAAGACAAAGTGATCCCATCTCAGTCAGAGCACTGTGTCCAGTTTCTCGTAGACTGCAGAAGGTTGTCAAGCTTGCCTCACATAAGTCTCACCATCGGGCACCACGAATACAAGCTGACAGCAGAGCAGTACATCATCAAGGTGTGTATCCGCAGCCTCCCCGCTCCCTGTTCCTTCCTCCCTGAGCTGGGCACGGAGCAGGCTGCTGCAGGGATGTGTGCTTTCTCTTCCAGGAGTCTATTGATGACCAAACCTTCTGCATGAGTGGCTTTCAGTCTCTCGACATCCCCACTCGCAGTGGTTCACTCTGGATTTTGGGAGATGTCTTCATGTCTGCATTTTACTGTATTTTTGACCGTGGGAATGACAGAGTGGGATTTGCAAAAGCTGCTCACAGGAAGGATTACTACTGAGCCCTAATAGCATTTATTCTGTCTGAAGATAAGGTAATGATCTTCAACACATGTGTAAAGAAGAGTTTTTACTGAAACTGTGGACCTACATGCACATTGTGTTGTCCCCCTCCAAGTTTTAAGGACTTTGCAGTGATACTTGTCCCAGATAATATAGTTTGGTTAAATATCTGTGTGTTTACAATGGAGAAACATTTTTTTCTGAGTAACTCATGAACACTACAGCTCTGCAGAGCAGCTCAGCACTCAGATTTGCAAAAAGATCAGGAAGAATAAAAATACTGAAGTGTGCCAGGCTGAAAAGATAGCAGCTATGTGTGGGGAAAACTCATCCTAGTCCTGCCTGGTCTGGCTATCCTTTTTTCTTCTTGTGTGCTAGTTTCCACCTCATTTCCTACAGCTTTTCTTCCATCATTATTTTCTGTGGTTGGGGTTTTGTTCAACTTTGTTTCCTGAGTGCCTTGGAAATTCTCTTTAAATTAGTTTACTCCAACCAGCTTATATAAAAGGGAATTTGACTGATGCCTGCGTGGCCACTAATTTCAACTATTGTTCCTTGCACAATTTCCATCTCCTTACACCTCTCAAACTTGCTTTTCCCCTGGGATTCATTGTCCCTTGATAATTCTCCTTTTTTGGGTCTTGGCATTTGATGTCGGTGCTTTAGGTCAGACGCTGCTTTTAGCACCTGACTCGTCTCAGCAGTGGGAACAGCTGGAGCAGCATCTATTCACACTAGAAATCCCAGACTGCAGCCCGTGCAAAGGGATACCAGTGTTCCTCCAGCTCAGATGGGTCATGGGACCCATGCACCTACACTACACATCTACTGCCCCTTGAACTTGTTATTTCCCCTGGCACTTCTTGTCAGCAGCGGCAGGAGTTTCAGATGGAACAGCCACAGGTAGCTGTGCTGATCTAAGAAAAGATTCACCTAAATTCTACCTGCTGGAGTATTTGTTCAGGTTGCTAAAGCTGATACTGCCCCCATACACATGAATAAAACTTAACCAAACAAAATCTGCTTTGATCTTAGTGCTGTTTCTGTTACATTTTATGTTTCTTTACAATGGTTCCAGTGCTGGGAGGAAGGGGAGTTGAGGGTGGAACAACAATTGAAAATTCAGGTTGCTCTCTGCCCTGGAGGAAAAAAAAAAAGTCATGTGTTGGAGTGTTGGGGCTGCTTGTATCTTCCTAAAGCCAAAAAATGTGCACTGGGCACCTCACCAGCAGGGCAAAGCCATGGGGAGATGGAGACTGGCCCCGTGGTGGCATTGCTGGGACAGAGGTTGGGTGTCCACAGGCACTTGCTGCTGCTGTCTGTCTGGATGTGCCTGGCACAGACCAAAGGCAATGTCCATTGCTGGCCTTGGTGGTATCACAATCACAGCCCCTTAGATTTTATGTTTTCAGTTGCAAGACTCAATAAGTACTACAAAAACAGGACAGTTTTCCTATAGGTATTTCTGAAATACTGATCTTGCCTTCCTGTATGGAACAATCCTTCTCAGTGGTGCCTGTTTTCATGACTCTCTATTTGAAGCCACATTGTGTTACACATTTGGCATCCAGGCTATCAACCTCTAGCAAAGGAGACTCTTCTGCCAGCTGTCTTTTCTGCAGATAAGACAGAACTGTGTGAAGTTATCCTGTATTTCAGGTCCATCTTGCCTTGATCCCCCTTTGTCTATGCCACTCTTAAAGAATGGATTCACCACGAGCTAACTTATTTGTCTAGAAAATGTCATTTGTTTGGTCGTGAACCGAGACAAACAAACATCTATAAAGCCCCATCCCTCATTTAACAGCAGCAGGGTATTTTTGTTTTCTCTGCTATGCAGCATACTTAACACTCTGGTACATTTTCATTATATATTAAATATGTATATGTTCTTATATGAGTTTGCAGTCCGAGATCTGTTATTTACAATAGAAGATTTTGAGAATGTTGGGACACGTCCCCACAGCCAGTTGGTCCCAGCACTGACATCTTGGCCCTATTAATTCCAGTGCAGAGTGTGAACACATCCTGGAAACAGGTGGAAAGTCAGGCAGCATGAACAGGGACTAGCCCTCTCTTTGTTCTGATATATCTGATCTTGCTCAAGATTAACACCATCTGATGACAGCAAGCTGCTGCTCTGACCTACTTGTCTATCCTGGCCCTGTTCTATCCTTGTCCAACTTTGCCAGCTTCTGTAAGGGCCTTGCTGTTCCTGGTAGACATCAAGTTGATTTGCATGGTAAGTCAAACCCTTGCCGGAAGTGCTTCCTGGGAGTTCAGTACAATCAGGACAGTGGTGTATCTCAAAGTGCCTTTATTCATGTAATAATTCCACATTGCTTATACCTGTGAGCATGAATTGTAGAGTGTTTGGTTTGCTAAAATACTCCATCTACCATGCTAAGGTGAATAGTTTGCTGAGAGAAGTGCCTAAGAGAGCACATAATCCCAAAAGATAGTTTAATACAAATCAGAGTACACTGATGTTTGCCAAAGTGAGATAACAGACTAAATTTTTCTGGTAGCTCATCCCAGCACTAGTTTCTTCAGAAGCAATGAACAGAGTACCGTAGCTAACCTGGAAACTGGCCCACTGTGTGAAATGCTGCTTGTGTATTACAGGTGGCATTGCATGACTTCGGAGCTGTGATTCCTAATTTAGCATGCATCCACATGTGTAATAGACACCTCTGTGGGGCTTAACTGAAGCTCTTGCCTACCTAGTGGCTGCTGAGTGGCCACCCGTAGCCTCCATCAAACAATGAACACATTGCAGGATCAGGGAGTGCTGGCAGAGTGAGTGGGAGAGGCAGCAAAATCATTGCTGATTAGATGTATAATGTCCTGGTGGAAAGCAGCAGTGTGCATCCTAGGCTGAGAAGATGTGCAGAGCTGGATGGTGAGAAGCTGGGAAGGCTTTTCATGCTTAGCAGTGCTGGGATGAAACAAGCTGGTATTTGGGTTGGGGGCAAAGAGCACTTTGGTCCAATACCTTAAGCCCTGGTGGAAGCTATGTGAAGGATTAGAGGGAGGAGGTATGGTGGGACCGGACTCTCATGTATGTTTGTGGTGGACACTTGAGAGCCATCTCTAATTTCTGGCTTAAGTTTCCTTACAGCGTGAAGCACAGCTCCTCAAGCTTAGGTACTGTGAGGAGAGAGCTAGATAATGGGCCAGGCTTCCTTCACAGCTGCTGAAAACTCTTCCTGTACATGCACAGCTGGGAGGAGTATGGCCAAACTCCCCAGAAACTTGTATTGCTCTCCTGACTTTAACAGAAGTGCTATAGAGGACAGCAGCAGTTACTTTTACTTTGTTTCTAGCTGTGAGACTGGAGCCGTCTGGCTGTCCTTAAAATATATTGTTTATACCTAAAATTAGCCATTTATTTAAGTAAAGCTCATTGGTAAATTAAGTTCCTTGACAATTGCAGATGCAATTAGATTGAGAAACATTTAATTGAAAAGTGTGGCTTCAGCTACAAGAAGAAAGAGGGACTCAGGAGGAAAAAGGGAATGCTTCCAGAAGCTGCATAAGGGCCATTCAGAAAATTGGACTCCTAGGCTAAGGCGTTGTTCATTTCTGTATAATTTCACTCCACAGAGTTTCTTATTTTGTTGATCAAACCTGAACATAGCAACCTGAATTGCCTGAGACTTGTTGTGGAGTGGCAAGGGTGAGGTTGCACCAGAACACCTGACTCCAAACTGTGATCAAATTTCAATAAGCTGCTGTCACATACCAGTGTCACCTCATCTCATGGTGGGAAGAAGTCCTTCCACAGGTAAGTGGTAAGCAAATCTGTGCTTAGCTTCCCTGCATAACTGGAATTCACATAATATGAGTTTAAACAGGGCTTCCTTAGGCCAAGTGTCCTCTGCTTCCTAAACTGATGGGATACATGTGTTGTTGTCCAGTGTCTTTGGAGGATTTGAGAGCATGGCTCTGCTTAGACCTAATATACAGCAGCAGGAGCCAATTTCCAGACTGAAATAAAGCTGGAAGAAGTACAAGTGGGGAGGGCTGTTGGTTTTTGTTCGAAGCCTACCCAGATGAGATAGATGTATGATAGATGTGATACCAGCTAGAAGGGCTCCTCACCTAAGTTGTTTGCCATAGGAGCAGGAGCAGGCAGGTCTGTTCATTCCCTTCCCAGATTCAGGGAGTACTAAAGTCTACTGTACTAAATACTGGTGTTACCAGTCACCATGGCAGAGAGGTTGGTTTGTTTTTTGAAGTGCAACCTTCTGAGCAAGAGAGCTGGGTGGATTTGCTGTCCATGCAGTCCATACTGCTTTTGCTGGTTGTTGCAGACTCATAACTTTTGGTCCCCCCCTGGACTTTTGTAAATGTGGGTGAGAGCTAAACCCAAGGAGCTGTGGCTGCTTTCCTGGCCTGCTTTGAGACTTCTTGCAGGAGTGACAGCTGAAAGGCCAGGTCACTCTCAGCAGGTTTAGGGAGGGGGCTTGGTAATCCCTGGAATAAAGGGGCCACCTAATGCTGACTCAGGTTTGGGTTAATTGAGAATCTGTGTGGCACATCTGGGCAGCATGGGAATGGGGGAGAAGTTTAGGAAGTAGAGAACAGTTTTGGTAGGAGTCATGGGCCACTTTGTTGTGTGCCTGGGTTGACTACAGCCTATGCACTTCCAGCTGAAGATCTCCACAAGAGTGGAGCCCTAAGCTCAGTTGCACCTGCAGCTCCATCACCTCTTGAGAGAGCGCTGCAGCCCTGTCATCACTAGGGTGGCCACCTGGGAGCCTCATTTTACAATAAAGTGTCACTGCATATGCCACATACGTGCTCCAAAGCTCAGACATCCCATGCCCAGCTCAACAGCTGTTTTACACCTTCCATTTTTCGAAATGAAATTGAACATTTAATCCTTTTACTTTTTTTACTCTTTAGTGGCATAGCTTCATCAGGAGTGGGGCAGAATACTGTCCTACACAAGTGAGGGGCCTGATTTTTCAAGTGTGCCTCCAGGCAGTGAGAGATGGTAGGCTGAATCTCTCCAGGCTGAGTAAGGAATTGAGCCCACATCTTGTCTTTGAGCCACTTGAGTAGAAACCAAACAGAAAACTGTTGGTAGATTCTACAGAGATGTCATGAACCTTAAGCTGATGGAGCAGAGTAAGGTGTACATCCAGAGTAAGGCAGCAGAGTTCAGTGTATATCCAAAGTGGACAGAACCATGCTCAATCTTCTGATAACCTCTGTGTTTCCTCTAGTTATGTCTACACACCTCACTGCCATATACATCCTGAGGCTCCCAGTTCTCCCTGTAAATGTATTTCCCACAGGGTCACAGACTTCAAGCCAGTGACCAAGTGGCTTAAACTATGTCACCACAATGCCTCCTGTTTAGGTGCCCAAATCCTCTGTTGGATCTTGTTCATGAATTGTCTGAGTATCGAGTCTGCCCTTCTGCATTTGCAGCAAATTTGTGTGAGAACCATATTCAAGAGAAGACAAGAAGTTCAGTCAAACCCAGATGAAGAATGGTTAAAGTTTTCTTTCACTCTCTTCATTAGAAAATTCTACTATGGCTGTTTCTTTACTGTCCAGGTTTTCCCATAAGTCCTGCATCTCAAATGTTTGTGGAGCAGAAGCAGAAGTAACATTTTTTCCATCACTGAATGTCCTTTGCTGTGAAGTTGTCCCAGAATCTGTTGGAGGTGGTGCAGCATCAGCATTTGATGCTGTACTAGGACTATGGAAGCTTGGTAAACTCCAACGCTGAAGGTTTCTCTCATGATCTGTTATGAGACCAGCTATGTTACTAACCTGGGGCTCATGTTTGGCCTCTCCTATCACACTAGGAAGTGACTGATGCACCTCTGAACTTGAGGGGTATGGAGTCATTTCTGGGGGGAAAAAGTGCTGGTTCAGAAGAGCCACGTTTGCCTCAGCTAGGATCCTTTGGAGCTTCTCTTCTGGCACACTTGCAGAGCGCTCTGTTGGCAGGTCTGGTTTGTCCAGCACGTCAGGTTCAGTCTGCTGGGCTTCAGAAACGATGACCTCGGGAACTGGCCTGGTTGTCTCAGATGAGGTGTCACTGTCACCAAACTGTGCCTCATTCCTTGAGGTTTCTGTTATGGGTCCCAGCTCTGGGCTACCATGAAGCCTGCTACTTCTGCTAACTCCTTCATGTTTCCTCTTGAAGCTTAGGGTAGAGTGCCTCCCTCTCGTGTGCATTTCCTGCAGCCGTCTGATGTGCCCCTTTTCATCTGCTGGGAAGAACACCGAGTTCTCACTCGTCTGCCGACTGTAGCGCTGGTGAGCTGGGTATGAAGGACCCTCATGGACACTCAGAAACCTCTTGACTCTTCTCAAAACTGAGTACTGTCTCTGGTGTTTCTCCTCTTCCCAAGGCCACTCTTCCCCGTAGAGGAATTCAGTATCAGCCAGCCTGCCAAATAAAGCCAGGTAGTAGACGTCACTTACATATAGGAAGCATTGGGTTTAGCCATGCACATTTAGCCCTCTGTCTCAGACAGAGGACCCAAGACACAGGAACCAAGGCCCTAGTGGGTCCCTAAAGAGAAGGAGGAAAAGGATGAGCGTGCCAGAAAAGAGTGTCTGTGCCTTTGAATCACCCAGATCACACAGAGAACTCTCCACATCCAGATGTCTCTTCTCTGAAGGACCAGGCTGGGAGGGCATCCAGCCAGGCATCTGGCACCATTTCATATTTGAGCTGCAGCCTTCTGGGGCAACTCCACATGCTTAGGCTTGTGCTCAGGGTGAGGGAAAGGGGAGAAAGGAACCCTACTCAGTGCTGTAGTTACTTTTTCAGGAGAATCCTTCAGACAAAAACAGCTGTGAAAAAGTTACTGCTGGAAACAAAGGACAACAGTTTCAAAAATTGTTGAAATTACTCAGATGGCCAAATCTCACTTACTTCTAGGGCATGACGGTGTGTCTGAAGGTCTCACCCGTACCTGGTACTCTTCTCCTGCACAGCCTTGGTGCTTCATGAGAACAGCTATTGCTGCACATGAATTCAGTACACATCACTGACTCAGTGCAATTGGACAAGCCAGACTGTCCTGAGGACAAGAATGGCAAAGAGGCTTGGGCCAAATCAGAGGCAAGGAGGACAGGCAGGCAACACTAACCTGGAGGGACAGAGGAACTTCATCCAGCATTTGTGAAGATCATAGAATAGTTTATATTAGGAGGGACCTTTAGAGGCATCTAACCCAACCTGCCTGCGATGAGCAGGGATACCTTCAGCTACATCAGGCTGCTCATTGCCCCATCCAACTTGGCCTTGAATGTTTATAGGAATGGGACATCTCCCACCTCTTTGGGCAACCTGTTCCAGATGTTAGCTTGAGCTGACTGGAAAAGAATTTGGATTTGGGATCAACATTTATATATGTGCTTTGGGCTTGGAAGAATTTTTACAGCTTCTTTTTGAAGTTTGCATAACAACTATCCATTATTTTTAGAGATATGAACAGATAAACAGTTCAGATGAGAAGATAATTAATAGAAAGTCAACACATCAGAGCTGTTTGCATTCCCCAGGAGCTATCAGGGAGTTACTTTTCATTCACTCCTTCTGAATTTTTTTGTGTGAAGTACTTCCTATTAAAAAATAGTTTGCAGACTTAATGATGTTTCTTCTTTGCCACCTTTTCCCCCTAGAAATTATCTTAAAATAAATTATATTCTATGAATTTTTCTTCCTTACTTTTTTCACTTTCTTCTTTACTTTTCTTTTTGTCATTTTATAGTTTTTTCCAGAAGAAAATAACTTCTGAAAAGGCTGTGTGTGATAAAAGGAACCATATAAACCACTGTTCTTTGTAGTAGAATGCATGCAAAAATAAAAAATAAGAACAAAAATGAAGAAACCACAATTTGGAGGCCAAATGAAACAAAAAAAATTAAAGACATTTTATTTTGATAAAGGTGGGAAATGAAGGGAAAATTCTAAATATCTTGAGATAATTTTTAATGTTAAAAAATGGCTTCTATAAAGTTTAAAAAAGGATTTTCAGATAAGAACACCTACTTGCCCAGTATTTCTTCAGGCATGGTGGTATTTACACTTATCAACCTATCTATGTTACAGCCTGTCACAAGTATTTAAACTAACAGCTTCTAAGCTAACTGGCCTGTCATTGATTTCTCATATAGATCCTGACAACAGGGGGAAATCCCATACCCTCTATTCTTTGTAACCATTGTTCTTTGTTGATCTCTGCAAATAAATCCTCTTCATACCTTCACAAAATCTGACCATTTCAACTTCTGTGCCAGGATTATTAGTCGATGAAAAGTCATACAACATTAAAGATGATTTCTTGTTGATCTTCACAAAAATCTGGACTGATTTCAACTAGTGTCTGCTAACTAAATGAACAAAGGAGTAGCTGTTTTGTTAATTGGGGATGCATGAAGAAGCAAAACAAGTATTAAGAACAGTCAGTCACTGTCCTCAGGTATCATCCTGTGCTCAGAAACTATCAACAAATGTGTTCAGAGACTATCAACAAACCCTCCCTGCAAACCTGCTATACTTATTGATTATACAATTTAAGATATGTGTGCACAACTTGGATGAACACATGGACCACTGGAGACATCCTCCCACCAACACCAGCCTGTTCACTCCCTCCTAATTTCTTTTCTCATTTCTATCTTCTCCACTTGCAGTATCGTCAGAGCCTGTATCCTGCACTGCCTGTCTCCAACCAGTGCGGATTGTCGGGGTGGGGATCTTTCTGATAGCATTGAGGACCCTCAGTGCCACTCACCCCATTTCAATAGTCGATCCAAGGAATGAAGGAATACAGTAATCAGCAGCTGCTTTGGTGTAGGGTGGCCTGGCAGAGGTATCATTCCAGTAAATATCTTTCTCCATCCTTGGCAAGTTCATGTGCATCTCATCCACCGCCAGAAGTGAAACCTTAAATTGGTTTTGCATAAATCATGTCACTTTCAACATAGTGGAGTGTATTAAATAGCCTACTTTATACTCTCTAGGTAAACATTTCTTTCAGAAACCCTTTAACATAAGCTCTGTATGATGGCCTGGGCATTAGGAAGAGACTCAGTATTATAAAATAACCCCCCTATATCTGCCTATACTCATGAAAGCATAAATTTTATCACAACTTGAATCTTCTGTACTGCAAAGATATTTGTGCCAGATTGAAGTCCTTCCCACATGTATAATGAGGTAAATGTGATCCATCATGTGCTATGGAAAGTCTGTGTGAAGTATTACATATGTGCTACTTAAAATGTCCAGAGGTCAAGAATCTTTCTGATAGGCCTCACTGCCATTTTAAGACATTCTGAATAAAGTATGTGAACATCCTTCTAATAAATTTTACTCAACAAGCTCTAAGGCACAGGAATATGAGTATCCTGACATGGTGCTAAGCCAGAGCGCACCTTTGTCAGTGTGAAGTCCTTTCCCATTCTTGCACATACTTGCATGGCGTACTCTGGTTACTTTGCTTAATTTGGTGGTTTATTTGGCCCTTGCTCCCCTGAACTCCTGGGCTCTGCTTTGCTCAAGTGGAGTCTGGCAGCAGCTCAGCCAGCCCTGTGCCTGGCCCTATGCAGGGGGAGCAGCGGGTGCTGTGGGACCTCCTCATGTCTCTGAGCTTCTTGACATGCAAAACAGCCAGGCTCTTTGGGAAGCAGGGGTAACTGGAATCAAACTGTCCCCTTGTCATCTCACAGCCCTGTGGCTGGGGACACTGGCTCCTGTGCTGACCACAGACACTGCTGTGGGTGGCAGCATCCGAACACGAATCATGGTGCTAGCCTTGCTTGTTCAGGGCCCCGCTTGGTTTTTTCACTATTTTTGCTGCCTTTCTTTTTAAAGGAAGGTTCATATGCAATATATTAATCTCAAGATATTCAGATTAGCAAAATGTGTTCTTATCTATGTGGGAATGACTTTTGGATTTTGCAGGGTTGACCTACATTACAAGTTTTTCCAGGCATAGAGTGGTCTTACAATGTAAGGTCAGCTGTTTGCATGTTTAGTCAGGCATTGTAAATGCCAAATACCAAAATCAAGATTAATTAGCTTGTGAAAACAAACTCTGTGGACTACGGCCACAGGTAATCCTTCAGGGAAAGAATATGTTTTGCTGGCACTTGTTGCTCTGATTTATTCCTCAATATAAGACATAGTGTTAGATATAATGATAATGATAACCTATGGTAAAGCTGGAAGTAGAAATAAAAACAGAAACCTGTAAATTTCTATCGATGCACCAGTTAGTTTCAAAATCATCATCATCTTCTCCAAACGGATTAATGAGTTGTTCAGCGACCTGGAAAGAAAACGAGACAGTGAAGAGAGGCTGGCATGCCGTGTCAGGACTACTGCTGCAGAGAAAGTAGGATTGGATTTTTCTCCCTCTCCCTGCCTGTCACTTGCAATCATAGCTTGAGCCCTGTGTGATGGTTCTGCCAGCCTAGTGAAGGAACAGCTTGCTTTCACTATAGGTTCATATCTCTGTGCCTCGCTGGTGCTGTCAATCATTATCGTCAGCGCTGGCCTGCTGGGAACTGAGACATGTCTGGGCCAAGGTAATTGTCACATCCAATAGTCATTACCTTTCCTTACTGTTGTCTTTGGCTCATTTAAATGAATGGTTCAGCAGCTAGAGGCTCTATTATCGCACTGTTGTCTGCAATAGTCCACAAGCCCATGGGGTCAGTACTCCCAAGTCTTGCAGGTGAAGTCTGCTGGAGGGAGCTGAGCTCATCTCTCCACCTCAGCACTTAGCCCCTGCTTCTTTATCAGCATGGACCCCAATGACAGCCTTCAAGGCTTTTGAGGAAAAGCAGCCTACAAAAAAACTTGACTCAAGTGAACTCTATGCATCATGCTAGCCAAATCTCAGAGACAGAATCTGAATCTGTTCTTTAATTCAGCCTGCTGGCTTGGGTTTCTGTACCTGAAGTGGTTGAAACTGCAGGGCAGAGGCTCATCCTGTGGAGGACACAATGAGACATTGAGCTCAGACACATTTGTGGTGAAGTACCTTAGTCTGGGAACTAGTCTGGAAAGGGAAACCTCTCTGGCTCCCCATATCCAATGAAAAAAATCCAAGAGACTGTTCCCCACCCCCATGATCATAAAGTACATTGTGTGGAGAGTAAGCACATGGCTGCTGACAGAGGGAAAAAATGATTAAATAGAAAAATTTAAAAAAAATTAGAAAATTCAGACTGCTTCTCTATTTCCTAGTTTCTTGGTATACTGACATTAACTGTCCTCTCCCCTCCATTCTCTTCTCCTTCTGTTTATCTTTTTAAGCCCTGGTTTTGAAGCTGATCATATTCTTAATAACCCTTCCAAGCCTTCTTTGTGGTCACCAGGGCCATGCACAGGAGTAGCAGTCAGGTCCTTGGTTTAAAGTGGATATGGGTAAAGCAATTGTAGGATTAAACAGTCCTGTTCATTAACCTTCTATGGACAGCTATGATGTAAATAAGTTATGGCTGTAAGGTGGTTGCTGCCTGGATATTTCCCCTATGTGCCTCTAGGCTGTACCTGTGGATAAGCACTTGCTGACTCTCCAAGGCCACCACCTCCCAGGCCAGCACTGGCACACAACAAAAGAACTGCTGAGTACATTAACTCTACAAAACCACCTGTAAGGTGGGAGTAATGAGAGGAGACAGGGGTCATCTCTGCTCACACTCCTTGACATGGTATTAAATTTTGGGTACAGCTATGGAAGTGCTGCAATAGGGAGGAACCAGAACACGGTCTGTGTTGTGGCTCTCCAGGGAAGACATGGATCAGCTTTGTGTAAACCAGTGGACCACCACCCAAAAATCCACTATAAAACCTATCACATGACCTTAAAAATGTGAGGACTGGGACACAGCAGACAGTGGTGGTGACTTTTGTTTTGGCTGACCTGGTCCTGGCATATGAGACATGACTTTATTCTCCAGAAAGGAATGTAACTAAACTATGTATTTGGACAGTTCATCTGTCCCTGTAATGAAAATGGGGATTTAGAAGTGTCTCATGTAAGCTTTGGCCCTGTATTATAGGTATAACAGAGCAGGCTTGAGGCCAAGGAATGAGCTCAGTTTACACATTATTTCTGAGGAATTGCCAGGTTACTGGAAGTCAATACCACAGGGCCCTTTTTGCTGCCTGACAGCCAAAGTCCAGCATGCTCAGCAAGAAACTGGCTGTAACCTTCAAGACAAAAATATCCTGACTTGGGGCACTGAAGGTTTGGAGGAACCTCCAGTCTGAGGAAACACTGCTGGTATTAAATTAAATTTAAAAAACTTCTCCTCCCTTTCATTTCCTTATGCAGAAGATTTTTCAATTATAATAGCATCTCATACCTGCCACAGCCAGGAGCTGGCTGGAAGCTCTGAGCCTAACTGGAATAGATGCTATAAACATCCTTGGGTATCGAAGAAGGAAAACCCATTTCCTCTCAGGAGCACCAGCAGGGTGGTCAAGAGAAACAGCTTACCATTTTTAATGCTCTAGTATAACAGGAATACACTGCCTAGAGATAAACCCTCACTTTTGTCCAGGAGAAGTTGCTACCTTCACCATACCATCCTCCCTTCTTCTCTTTCCCAATCCCATCCAGCCTGGTCCCTATGAGGCAAAATCCTTTCCCCCCTCATTTCCTAGGACACAGTACTAGAGGAGCTTGCCCTGCATGCACTTTACTTTTCCTCACGTCTGCCAGCTCGTTGTGCTGCCTTCTCTACTCTGCCCTTTGGAGCTGGCTGTGGGAAGGTGTCTCTAAAATTGGCCAACTTTGTTCAATTTGTATTTTAACAGAAAAGTTAACTCTGTATTTCCAGCCATGATTAATAAACACAAAAGGAAGTCTAATGTACATGGACCCCAAGGGAACTTTTTTCCAGTTAATCTATTGCAGAGGACAGAACCACCTTGAGATATGTGGCTTAATTACTCAACCACCAGATTGATTGTGATACATTAGCCTAGCAGTCATCAACATGCTGATGGGCAGCATCCAATTCCTCTATAACCCTTCTTTTTAATGAACATTTTTATGCAGTGGAGTTCTAGCCAATGTTGTCTGTCACTCTTTCACAGCCCTCTGGAACTAAGACCTTTAATTGCCTGCATCTGATGAGGGTAACAGCAGATACTACCAGCTTTGATCATAAGAAGAAAGTATCATTCAGTTCCTTTCAGCTGCTGCCAGGTCAGCCAGCCATAGTTCCCCATTGCAGAATGCAGTGGGAGAAAGGTTTTTTAATCTCTTTTCTGTCACTTTATAGTTCAAGTCCTGAGATCCTGTGGGAGTAATACTCCCTTTGGGGAGTTGTGGCTGTATTGGTGCTACTAAAATGGGCTCCTTCAGATTAATTTCTTACCATACGGCCTGTCAGGTGGAATTAAAAATGTATTGCATAATATTGTTCTGTATGACCACAGAACACTTCAGGTTGAATTCGCCTCTGGTGTAATTTCAGTATTCATTGGTGATTTTACATCTCTGTCACAGATGTGACACCTTGACCAGCCCCCCAGGGAGGGTTCCCCCATCACCTGTCCAGAAAGCCAGCTCACCTTGAGCCATCCTGCGTAGAAGAAGAACTGCAGCAGTGTGAAGATTGGAATGTAAATATCTAAGTCATGTCCCTGGTACCCTTGGTCAGTATCCAAAAATTGGCGCCCTATCAGGCAGGCAAAGAAAAAGGTATAGACTGCGAGAGTAACAACCTGCAAAGAACAGAACTTCATTGAAATAATGAACTAATACAATCTTATGCCCAAAGGCCTTTGTCTGCCTTTTGCCATATAATTTATAAATCTGTCAGAGGTATTGCGAATACAGAGGCCACAGGAATAACTATGGTCAGGTAGAACACTCAGGAAACAGAAAACATTCCAGTGCTTCCCTCCCCTCTTCCAAAATATGCAAGACTTTCAAAGCAGCTCTGCATTAAATACCCCTTAAATAATTAGCCAGGCCTCCACGATCCTGTGTGAGTGAAACAGTGCTCAATATCTCAGAGACTCTCGGACTATGAATGTTCTATACCATGAATGTTTGGTACCAACCCCCCTTTTATGGAAATTGTATTTTGAATTTTCAACTGGATAATAGCTCAGTACCTGAGTATAGACCAGTGGAATTCCAACCCAGTCATAACCAAACAAAAGGCTACACCAGGACCGGTACTTATTCATCTCCTGAAAGGGAAAAAAAAAAACCAAAACCAACACAACCAGCAAGAAACCACAACAAAATAAAATTGCATGGGGTACAATTCTGAATTATAAATATTTTGTTGCAGTTCATTTTTGCACATATAAAAGTACAGGGAGGAAAGAATGTATAGTATATATGAATTGATACTATAACTGTACCCAGCACCCCATTTGAAAGTTGACTTGGTTTATGGAGTTGGAGTGCTTAGTATACTTCGTATTTCTTCACAATTCATCTTCTGTTTCTATCTTACTCACAGTCTAGTGATACATGAAAGAGAATATATTATATCATAAAAAGTATATTTTACCACTTAATGAAATATTCAGGGAGATCATCTTGTCTGGAGCTGACAATAAAATCTTCAAAATGCCAAATTATTATCATTTCTCATATTTCTAGCAATGGAACAAGTATGAATTTAGAGTGATGTTACAATAATTTTTTACTCATCAATTTTTTGCTTCTTTCAATACCTTCTTAGTCATATTAAAAAGAATCACAGTGAACAGTACTGTGTGTGTTTAAGTGTACATTGGTACACAAAGAGAAGTGGGATAAATCCTGAGTTAGGTCATTTAGATGACACAAGAGATCTGTGCATACTAAATAAAACCAATTATGTAAGTGAAAAGCAAATTCAGATTAGTTTTTTGTAGATTTCCTTTTTCTACTTACATTCATCAGTGTCTGCAGATCCACACTGTCTCGAATTCTTCCCTCTTTTCGTGCCTTTGATGCCAAATTTCCAAACCAGACAAATGGGACCCAGTATTTCAGGTGGGGAGACTTAAGGTCATCAAAAAGTTTTCTTTCATATCTTGTCATAAAACCTGTTTACCAAAAAACCCAAAACAACCTTCATTTATTATGTGCTTTCAGTATTACTGATACTATAAATCTGGAATCTATTTCTATCTGTTTAGGTAATATTTGCATAGAACTCTGCTAAACACAACTTATAATTCTAACTAGTAACCTCCTCTTTAAAACAAATAAGAAATTAAAAAAAAAATTTACAGGACAGATCTTGCTTGAAAGAACTTCTTTTTGCATTAATTACCTATGTTAAATGCCTTTTTACCAATACAGGCAAAAATTTGCTACTACTGTGTTCTCATATCTAATTGCTGACATATAGTAGATACATAGAATACTATGAATTGTAAAAATTACTCTCTGGTTTCATGTTCTTTCAGAACAATAAGGAACTGGATCTATCAGTCAAGAAACATTTTTCACCAATGATGGCTTTCAGAAGCATTTTGACATATATTGTAAGGGCAGTGATAGGACCTTCTGATTCTGATAATTTTTTGTTGTATCTGCAAAGCAATGAGCAAGCAACAGAGGATACAAGGGCAGACATGAAACAGACCCCAACAGAGTGTGTGCCTTCTGCCAGTGAAATACCTCCCTGACAGATTGTTTGATGTTTTCTTTGGGGTTATGAAGGCATGCAAAGAGATGAAGAGGGAATTGTGCACAGAAATCCTGCTGCTAAGGGACACTGGGCCAGGTGACATGCTGTGGGGCTGCAAGCTGAAGCTGCTCTCTGCCTGGCAACTTGCCCTGCTGGGGTGCTGGGAAGGTATTAGGTTTCCTGGAGAGTTCTCCTGCCTCATGAAGCCCTGCTTCCCCCTGCTGCAAGCAAGTCCAAGGTCACATAACCGGGGAGCCAGGGCTGTGTGTGACAAATCCTGCACCAGAGCCAATCTCTGCCTGGGACTGGCAAGGGAGCAGCTGGCTTTTGGAACAACACCTCCACTCCCTTGGGGAAGAAAGCTCTGCTCTGCTGTCCTCCTTCCACCCAGGCTTTGACAAAAACAACATCAGAAAATTCACATTTTCTTTTGTGCAAATCCTGGATTTTCTGGTATTGGAGCAATTATCATGTTTGGAGGATCTTAGCTTTTGCTCAGGTGTGTAACAGCTATCAGGGTGGGTATAAAACTTCTTTTGTTGTATTGACATTAGCTCTGAAATAAGACATGATAGCCCCAAAATAGGGGCCTCAGCCAACCAATTACAAGTTTGAATGATGAAAATTCAGTAAGGGAATTGACAGTAGACTCCAGCTAGTAACCAGGAATATGTCCATTATGGCTAACATTGCCAAAGATACATGACACAGCACACAAATAAATATCAAGAAAATCAGTTGTGTTGCATAGAAATGAGAATTAAATTAAAGGAGATTTGCTCATCACAGTAATCTTAAATATACTGTTGTTGAGGAAAATGTCTGTATTGTACAGTTGGAACATGCCTACAGAGGAGGTACGAAATAGTGCAACTACTGAGAGGGAAGGACAGGACAGAAAAACACCTTGGAAGAGGAAATATTCAGCAGCAAGAGACAGTACACAGAATTTCAGAACAGAATAAGATAAAGCTTTTAAAAGTTCCCTGGGCATTTTGCAGCCACCTCTCATAATCAACTTCACAGAAATAATCAGGCAACCAAACAAATTAACCTGCTAGTCATGACTCCTGACTCCCAAAAGACAGTCTTTCATGCTGCCTTTAGTTTTTGTCCTGCCAGCCTGCTTATTACAGGACAGGAAAAGATGCTTCTGTCAGGCTGAAACACACAGACAGAAAAACAAAAAACTGAGTCTGGAGTAAACACTGGATGCAAGTCACCTGGAGGCTCTGGAAAGACACAGACTGAAGGGGTCACGAAGAACAGCAAGGATCAGTTTGGCCTTCCACTGAAACCTGGCACCTTTTTTTTCAGAAAGCTCAACAAATCTCTTTTATTAATTATAAAGTTAAAATTGGCAGTGAAGTGTTTGTGTTAATATTGATTAAATATTCTCTTTGATGAACATCAATAATGCCTAGTACTCTTATTGCAGAAAATACTAATACTGAATTGCTCTTACTGCTGGCAATAGACAACATACAGTTCAGAATACTTCACTGTTGTTGCAGTGCTAAAGAAACACTTTATATCCCATCAAATATAGGGGAGGATATCAAACTTCAGTTATTAAAATTACATGGTTTCTAAATATGGTCATGGTATTTTTATTTAGAAGTATTCAAAGAATTAACCAAGAAACTCTCTAAACAAGAATACTGGTTTTGACAAGCACTGGAAGACTGGAGCAGCTCCAGAAAATGGGAAATATTTGTAAAATATTGTGCCAAGATCTTGAAAAGGATGATCTAAGGAATGACAGGGCACTGAATCCTTGTGAAAGTATCAGAAAAGTGAAATGGAGGGCAATCAATAAATAATCAAAGGACACTAATGTGAACAGTGTCGGCCAAAGAGATCTTACAGGAAAATGATTGATGAGAACACAAGTCTGGCTGGGAAAAAATCACTCATGCTCTTCCTTAAGTGATTCCAAGAGTCACAGTTCTCCTGTTGAAACTCAGTGGTTTGAGACAAGACTGGTTCAGGTTATTTACATTAAATATTTTCACTACTAGTAGTTAGAGAAGAAGGAACATGATCAAGTTGATAAAAGCTTCATTTTCTGCTTCTATGTTATGTGGAAAAGAGTTAATTCAGGTTCTTCCTTCCAGCAGAGATTTGGGACTGCAGTCTTCAGCCATCCATATGTATTCATGTTTCTGAGCTCACACCTCATGTTTCTCTCCAGTGTTTCCCATCAGCTCTTTGCCCAGGGGTGCTCTCTGCTCAGCTGCTCACTCATTTCTCTGTTTTATAAAGTTGTGTTCTTGAGTATCCACTTCCCTCTTGCACCTTGCAGCCAACAGGATTGCTGTGCTCAGGATGGCTGCTAGGCATTCGACATTACAGCATGTGTGCCCCAGCAGTCAGCATCATAAAGGAGTGAATCTACATGGATCTACTGTCTAAAGTTCCATAAAAAGTGTTAAAATGTGAAAAAGAGTTAAAAAGAAGATTCAGCACTCAAAAGTGTATCCTTTAGGGAGAGACTACTGTTGGGGAAGCTCCTGAGTTTCATTCAAGCCTTTACGTGGTCTGCTAACAGGTAACTATTGAGGGAAAAAGTATGTTTTCTTCTAATTAAAAATAGAAGAACCCAAACCTATTACAAAATCCAGTGAACAGAAGATAACACTGTGCAAATTCAGACTGAGAATGTCACTCTTCAACATCAAGTTTACTGTTGTGAATGTCTGGTCACCTAGGATGCAGTGTAGTCTCCAGTATAGCCATCTGAATTTTAAATCTGGGCTGATTATATTCCTGAAGGTATTACAGCTCAGTCAGAAATTGCAACATGTTAAAGGATGCTGCTAGCAAGCTCTTGTGCCTTGTGTTATGGATGAGTCAGACTAGATTATTGTGGTACTGTTCTCAAATTTAAAATCTATGAATTTAAGCAGTTCATTTGCTGAAGAAAGAAGTGTGTAGCAATAGTTATGTCATGGCAGCTCTCAGTTTGACAGCAAAATCATCTAAGTAGTTTCAATGATGTCTGTGCTGTAAGTATTAGATTTGTGCTGTTCATATTCATATTAAATGCCTCCCTCCCATGCAGTCTGACATGCAATGCCACAGAGAGCTAGGGAGGGGATGATTACAGAGTATTGTTCAAGTCACCAGATATTAATAGAAGCAAAATATACCCTGAAATGCTCAGTACTACATCAATAAAAATTCTGCAGCACAATATGCACTAAAACCTAGAAAATAAGGACTGAAATCCAGAGCTGACTATACAATCTATACTTATATTCACAGTATATAGTAGAAGATTTTTCACTGTTAAAAAACCAACAATCAAAACTTGCTTTCCATTCTACAATTTTGGTACAATTCTGTGACATTCTGTCTCTTTGGAACAGATTGTCTTTAGCAATAGGGAGGCAGAGCTGGATTAGCTGCCTGGCAATGTTGTAATTTTCCAGTGCAGAGTAGAAGCAGATTGCTGGGGAGAGTGACAGAAGCTTCCTTGACCTCTCACAGGCTCAGGTAAACAGTTTTGTTCCACAGCACATGGAAGAGAGCTTTGAAATTAAATGAATCCAACATAAATGGTTTGGGGTTTTTTTTTTCAGTGTTTGGTGCATTCTGTCTGGGTTTTTTTTTTAATATCCAAAGCTTCTCACACATATTTGAAATGTATATGTGTACATACACACTGCATATTTTAACTTGCTACAACTTTGCTTACTAATCACTGCCAAATGAATAATTTTAAGAAATTCAAGACATTCAGTAGAAAAGAGGACTTGTATTTGGAACAGATCCCCATATCTTTGCATTGCTGTTCTACCTCTGACACAGATCATGCCTGTCAGAAGGCACAGTGCCAGACCTTGCCTTTAAATACTGAGCAGTCAGTCCTTGATAGACAATCAAAGTGTTACACAGTTGAACTCTCTTCACCATCATTACACTCACTGTGTTATTGAAAGAAACAGAAAACAAAGCTATGTTTAATATTTAGTATATTTATCCTTGAAAAACTAAGTTTAATGTAAGATTTCAATATAAAGAAGAAAACCTTGGGGCTCAGGGTTTTTTTTTTTTAGTAAATCACAACACTTAAAATGTGCAATCTGGTTAAAATGCAGTCTACTTAAATAAAAATCGAGATAAAGCTGTACTTGTGAAGCACCTGCAGAGATCAGTCTCTGATACACCAGAACACCTTATATCCCAGACACTGAGGCAATACTACATAACAAGCCACCATTCCTATTGCATCATTCTATATCATAATTTTGGGGCTTTTTGTGCTTTAGAGAATGTTGAACCTGCTCCATACACCTGAGTGTTTGGGGCAGGCCTATCACCTCCATGGGGTCTGAAAGCAGACTCACATGAGAGTGTCAAACTCGTTTGATTTCTGTAGTGTTGCTAAAGACTTAAGGAACATTAAAGATGCACTCTTAATGTTATGTCATTTCAGTCACTGACAAAAAGGTGATTGTTTTGATGTGGGTTAGTATAAGGCACACATGGGGCTACAGGAAAGAAAATATGAGGCTGGCTTCTTCCCGCCCTGAGCTCCCAGCTCTGAGGGAAAGGAAAGCAATTTTGGGGAGGCAAAGCAGAGTACCTGCTCCTACCACATGGTCCATGGTGGGGAACCTTTTGTACACAGCAGTGCTGACAGAGCGAAAGATGAGCAGAGATGTTAAATTCACATAACGCATGAGAGTCCTCCTTAACAAGCGCCCGTACTCATCCCTGCCCTGGACACAGCTGGAGATGAGCAACATCAGGCGATCTGGCCATGGCAGGTTCACAAACTGGTTCCACCAGCGATTCACCACCAAGGTAACATAGAAACCTGAGGGTTAGAAGGAAAAAAACGTCCAGTGCTTATCAGGATTTCAGTTACTTTAATTTTAGTTTGCAGAGTGTTGTTCATATCACTAAGCTGCTACATTTCCCCAGATAAATGCAATAAGCCATGTCAAAACCCAGGATGTAATAAATATTAATTATTTAATGGATATTGCAATGTAACAGTACATTCCAGCTGAGTATCTCATACCCATGAATTTCCAAATTTCCTCTTCCGTAGTTAGACCTAGAGTGGATTTAGTTCATGGAAAGATCAGGTACAAGGCATGAGTGTTAGTGGGCATGATCTAGATCCAGATATATGTATCTAGATCTAGATATATGGAAACCTTTCTTGTTAGTATATTAAGAACATGAGCATAACTATTGATGTGACAAAAGCAACCTGAACTTGAGGAGACCTGTTGGAAGCAGATGATTTATTGTGAACCTCTAATCTCCCACATGCCCCTCAGCTCTGAAATGCTTCCATGCACCAACACTCAGAAAATGCCTGAACAGAGACAGAGCTGGAGAATAATTTCACATTTAACCGGTACTTACCAAGCACAAAAGTTACTGGGATTTGTTCAGCATATCTGTCACAGTAAATTGCTAATTTTTCAAAGAACCGTTTTTGGCTACCTGTAAGAAAAAATCTGCAGCAGAAATAAGATGTATTTGTCCTTCCATAATATTCTGGCACTAGCTACTAAGTGCAAACATGTATAAATAATCAGATATGTTCACTGGGGAGCAATCTTGGCTAATGCCTTCAAGCAAATTCTTAAAGGTAAAGGTCTAAACGCTCCTGGTAATTAATAAAGAAGCTGGAAGAAACAACAGTATTATTCCCTGGACTTTGTAGTTTTCTAACTACTAGTCCTAATTTGGGACTAATTTGACTGGCACTACTAATTGGATCAATATGTCTGAAGAATCAGTTTGCTGTCCCATACAGACCAAAGATGACAGCAAGCTCTAATCTTCAAGTAGAGTTTACTCTCCTTTTTCAGACTGGTACTTAATGGAAATGCTTGAATTGCAACAGGTTACCAATCGAATTCCTCTGATTTAAAAATGCTACATTATTGCAACAGGTTTTTTATTCTTGCTCCTATGAAATTTTTCTTTTCAACAAGATTAAAATGCAACTATATTTATTTTGCAATCAGGAAAATATTCACCAAATAATAGCAAATGGATCATGGTTGTAGCTTCTGCCCACAGGAAAAGGTATCTGATGAAATACAAAAAGTTTCAGTATAATTTTTTTATTTGTATAGGTGAGTATTACAGCTATTCTTTGATTTCTTATAAAAGGAACATGTAACAAATATTTGGTGAGGTTTGTTTACAATTGTGCAATAAAAACTAGAGCATACCTGTGGTGTATTTACCATGGTCTTCAATTGCCCGATATTTCAAAAAAACTAGATTAATTTAAATAACTGTGAGACTTTGGTGTTCTTTTACATATTAATGCTATAATTTTCTTTCTTTCTTTACAGGTATAGATTACTGAACAAAAAAGAGTGATTAATCTGAGAAAAACTGAAGCTTATTTTCTTCTTGCTTCCAATAAAAAGCAGAGATCTAATTAGAGAACATGGTAAGAAATGAACCATAATTTTGATATTTGTATGTAATGTACTTCATCAATTAAAAGTTTCACTGTACTAATTGATGGATTGCACCTGTCATACAGTGTTTAATTCACACCTTGGTGGAAAAAAACAGTTCTTCTAATTTGTTCCTCCCAGGTGTTGGGTGACACACAGATAATAACATGTCTGGCTTCCATGCAGTTTTACTTGGTTCTTTGCAAGCTTAAGAATCAAGTTTGCATGTCTTCCTAGCTTGAAGCAAAACTTTGCTTTTCCTGGCTATTTAAGTTCACTCTAAAATTATTACCTCTCAGTGTTGTTAAATTCCCACCGAGCAGCCAAAGACAGAGTTCTGCAGGAAGAACAAAAGGTCTATACCTATGACCTAAAACAGGGAGGCATGCTCACAACTGACAGCTCAAAGTCAGAATGACAAAAGCTGAATAACCTAGGCTAGCCCTGAGTTTTTATTTAGTCTGACTTCAGTAGGATAGTTGCTAGGCTAAAAGTACAATCACCTGAATATGATAAACAGTATTGACACTCTGCATACTTCCTCTGGAACCTTACAGTAAACATGGAAAGGTAAGCACATTAGAAAATGTCCAAGACAATAATTAAATAGTAACCTCCCCCCATCATTCATCAGCCTAACACTAGGAAGTCTGAAACTTCAGTATAACATTTAATGAGATGTGAATTGGAAAGAGTGTACCTGTATAATACACTTATCGCTGTGTAAAGAGTAGCAAAAACAATAAATTCTCTGTACAGCAATTTGTAGATGCTGCCTTTCCACCTTAGGAGTAATCTGTGAAATCCAAAGAAAGTGGCATTTGCTACTTTGCTGGAATAAGTGACTGTCATCGTCGTGGTAGGCTGGGCCTAGAAACAGTAGAAGAGAAGCAGGACACCAACAACATTTTAGACAGCACATCCTAACCTGAATGTACCCTTGTATAGACAGATACATGAATATACATGTGAATTTAAATATATAATAGTTGTGTACATAAATACATGGTGTTTGTATTCGTATATAAATGGAAAGAAAGGGAAAAATAAAAATCTTTCAATTACAAGCCCTGTTGAGACCTGCAGATTGACCTACAGAAGGCTGGATTTGGGCTTTATGTCAATGACCACCCAAACCCAGCAGTTAGCACTGAATGTGGCCACCTTTCTGGGTGGCAGTGGCAAGGACATGTTACACCTCTGAAGTCTCTGCTTACTCTCAGTTTGCTCCACTCCAGTGTGAGCAAAGAATAGGAAACAAATTTGCTCGACTTTTTTTCAAAACTTTTCAGCTTCTTGGTAAGAGAAGTAAAGCTAAATTCCACAAATGCATGTACATCCCAGCCTGTATTTTTAGCTGGCTGTGGTAATTATAATCATTGAAAAATGAGATTTGGAGACTGCCTCTTTCATTAGCAGTTATGACAGCAGCTGAAATCAGCTGGATAATGCTGTTATTTCTCTCCTTGGCAGCTAGACATACTCATCAATACTTCAGCATTGCATGGCCATGCAAAACAAGCCATAGGGCTGCTCAGGGAGGTAGTGTGAGACACAGTGTCATTAAAGTACAACTGAAAATACACAGGGAAATACTTTGTGCTGGGTTTGGTACTTACTCACCCAGTGGAGGGAGATGCTGCAGAAACTGTCATATGCTTACAAAACAAATCCTAGCTCCAAATGTGAATGGAAGCAGTTTTATACAGCATGCAACAGAGTAATCAGGAGAAGCACAAATATCTCAAGAAAGTTACTGTGTATCACAAATATGATTCTCGTCTATATTTTTATGATGCCACTGTAGCAAATTTATTTGGGGGTGGGGAAGAAAAATCTGAACTCCTAGTTAATAGACGAATGACAAGTATTTTGTGCATTTTGGCTGTGCCTCTGATGCAGAGCATAAAGTAAGCCACTAAAATTCACCTGTAAAAGTGCCACTCTTTTTATTTTAGTCACCAAGGGGATCAGCAGAGAAAAGGCACCACAAGCTTGTATTGCTGACAGGCTGTCTCTTTTCCTCTGCAGAATGACTGCTCAATATTTGCCAGCATGGGCCTGAAAAATTTCTTGTTTGTATGTATGTTTTTAAGAATCACGGGGTTTGGTCTTTAGAATCCAAATGATAGTTTTTCTTTTCCTGAGCCTTGGCATGGATCTTTAAATTTTTTGCTGTCATTGTACTCCAAGAAGTTCAATGCAAGAGCCAACTAGTCTGACTGGCATCCATGGAAATGCAGTCCTGTCTGCTAAAAGTTTTGTGGTCAGGATGCAATGCTTAAGAAAATGAAGGCACGGATGTCCATTCTCCACCAAAAGTGCGGCTTTATAAACAATGAAAGAAATCTATGGCTGGGCTACAGGGTAGGAATGGGCTAAAAAAATGCTTCAAAATATACTGTGTTTCCTGGAATTGCTGTAGGAGCCTTTAGATCTTGCCCAGATGCTGTGGAGTATGTGTTTAAGCTATATCACCAATAAGTGTGTCTCTATCTCCTCATTAATATCCACTTTGTAATGGAAATCTCCAGTGGGAATCACTGAATGTAGGGACTTACATCTTGAAAAGATGTCTGATAGTAGGAGGGCTTATAGCCTGGCAAGAACCCAGACCATCAGCAGAACAGAGGGCCACAATGAGAGGATGAAGTTAGACAAATGCAGGATGAAATAAAACAGAAATTGCTAACTGTGAGGACATCCAAATATCAGAAAAGGGGACTGGATCGTTTGTTTAGCATCTTTAGGCTGAGGGTAAATTGTAGGACAGAAGACGTCTTTCAGGAAGAATTCACATAACTGAGACAGACAGGGGCTGAGGAGTTCTGCTGATCTCCCCTGGTATCTGGGCATCTGTTAAACTTTCCGTGAGGTCTCCTGGTGTGGGCCACAGAGGAAAACAGATTGCTTGCAGCACCTTGCAGCACCTGCAGCTCTGCTGGAAGGCAGCCTTAGTTCAAAAATGACTCTCGGTTTCTGCATAGGAGGTTCAGGAAGGATTGGTGTCTCCCAGCTTTCAAAAAGTGGAAAGTGCCAGAAACTGGTCAGTAGCTAAGCTGACAAAGTGGGTCTACATTCTCTACAGACCTGAAATAAGTCCTGTCTTGCAAGGCCTAGTGGATGGGCTTTGGCCACAAATGCAGGGCTGTAATGATAACAGGAATCAGGATTAAGACTATTTCCCCATGCAATAGATGGGGAGAAAAGTTTTATCCATGAAATCCAAATTGTCTTCTTGATTCTAGCAACTATATTTCACTTAATCACACTCCAGCCATCTCTCAGCACCTTACTCAATGCCCTTGACTCTGAATAGAATCTCTTGGAAGACACTGGATGCATCTGTTTTCTTTCTGCCTCTGAAACGGGGTGAAGAAAAGTGGTACTATTACAGCAATTTTAGGCTTTGGAGCCTTGGTTTCCTTGCCTTTCCTTGTCTGTGGTACTCTCTGTTTTATCTTCTTGCTAAGCAAATGCTTTCCTTGACATTTATCATTGGGTTCATATGGGAACTTCAGGATAACGTACTTCAATGTCTTAAAATATACATTAGGTCAGATTAGGTGATTACAGAAAAGTTTAGACTATACAAAGCTATGAAAGACAGCTATGTGTTTGTCTGGTTAGATTTCTCAACATAGCAAACACAAATTTAAATCTGCATTTATGTTTTTTTCTCTGAGAACAACTACAACCATTTAGGTATGGCCTCCCCTTGCAACAGGAAGTTTTGGTGTAAAGCCTTGCACTGACTCTGGCTCTTGCACGGCAGTCCCAAGCCCTTGGTTCATGGCAGAGAGTTTTTCCTATGTTACTTATGGCCACAGGAAATTAAAAAGCTAAAACTGAGACAAGAGCAAAGCATAACAATGCCCTCCAGCACATTCCTGCCTGAGCACTCTTTTGGCCAGGGCTGAAGAAGGACAGAGTACATTAGATCAGATACCACAGGCACCAGTGTCATGAAAAACATTCCTAATTATCATGTTGCCCTTAAATTCATCAGCAGATATAGGGCTAGGCTTTTTGCTGGTATAGATTTGTGAGTTTTGAGGACACAACACAAGTTTATACCCATTTGATGCCTGTAGAGACCTTGACTCATATCTATGCTGCTGCTTTTTCTTTTGCTCTGTGTTTATTTCCTTTCTGAAACTTTCTCAAGCACAGACTGAAATGTGAGTTATACATTACTCCACTTTTGCTAAGATCATCAAAAGATTTTAGGCATAAACAGCTAAAAATAAGAGTGTGTCCTTTCCATTAATATTGAACCCAATTTTAAATGGTATTTTTGCCTGGCTGAGAATTTCAGGATGCATTAGGATTCAGAAAGAAACCACAGTACAAAATAACAGCCATCAGTGTTTCCTAACTGACCAAGAAAGTCTCGTTACAGAATGTATAAATAAACAGTACCTCTATGCAGACCTACCCCTTGTCATTGTTTACCTTATTTTTCAGTTTACAGCATAGAAGAGAAAGTGAGTGAGAGAGATTTGAGTTAAGCCAACTATAAAAACATATTAAGCTTACGCTGTGTCCACTGACCTGCTATTTTGATTCAGCAATCCAAGCCCGAAGGCAAATCCTGGACCCTTCCTCTTTCTTGGACGTCCTAAACCAAGTCCCCTTCGGTTCTGCAATAATCACCTTGCGCTTCCCTTAACCCGAAGCAAGGGGTTGCTGGTGCTGAGGACTAAGAGCAGTGGACTGACAAGAACAGGGGTTAAAATGTCTTTCCACTTCTGGAAGTCTGTTTTTGCCAAGTACTCTGTCCTGTCAGTTACACAGGGAACAAACGCAAGCAGCAGCAGCAGCAGCAGCTGCTGATCTTGCTCTTTTCTGGTCTATAATTATAACGCCACTTGCCATCAGAAGGACCTTTCATTTGAATGAAGAATCTTGCAATGGTTTTGGTTGGCACATACAGGGTTTTTTGCATGTTATTTCCTCCAAGATGGGATGGACGAGAAGGGAGCATTTTGTTCTGAGATTTATCTTGAAAAGTGATATGTCTCTAACACGGTACTGTGAAGATACATAAATGAATAGCATGATTAACTACATCTAAATAGGAAGACCAGAGACAACCCCACCAAACCCGAAAATGTGCCCCAGCTGCACCTTGGTTCCATCCTGGAGCACAGCATTTGCTGCATTTCTGCTTTGCTGTTTTGATTTGGGAAATCAGGTCTCTGGGGCATGCTGTAGAAATCACTCATCCCTCAAAACAGGCAGAGTTCCTGCTACCAAAAGTCTCAGCGGACCTATTCACAATTGTATATTTCACCACGTGAAAAACCCTTCTGCAACTGGAGGTTTTACATAGGATTTCTTTCCCTCTTCCCCTTCGTAAAATGAGATTAACTCTGTCTTTTATGACCCATGGCATTAAGAATGAACTGTAAAAGGTGATAGCCTGTGAAAACCCAGGAGATATCATGTAATGTTGTCATAAACTTCAGCAGAGAATGAAATAATATGACTGTGAAGTAAATAAAAAAATGCAGGGGGAGAGAATAAGCAAGATTTATAGATTTAATTCATTTTATGATGAAAGGTTTTCCCCTCTGCCTTAGTCCCATTAGCTATTCGAAGCCATTTATTTAATTAAAGCTCTCCCAGAAAGAATGGAAGTTTCTGCCATTGTTTGCCCTTCTTCTTGTTGTTAATAGCCAGAGAAAGACACTTTGATGTCAAAGCAGGCGAGATATTAGACTGTGGCATGTGTGTGTCAGGCAGTGGCCTGTGGCGAAAGATGACAAATCATTTTAGCATTCAGTGACTTGGCATGAAGAAACATACTGCCTGATCCTATTACAGAGACTGCCTTGTGCAAGGAAAATTCTTAACAACAGGGATATTTTAAGGTCACTGGTAAAAATAATTACTTAGACCTAAAACATTTTTCTTTGCTGAGCATAATCGTTTGCTGGTCTCACTGAGCAGTAAATAATAGCACCTCTGTGTGTCAGTGGGTATCAGGTGGTTTTCCTGGCGGCTCTTCAGTATTCCTGCAGATTGGAGTGGCTGACATTGCTCTACTGGCTCTGAGCTATTTTGCAGAAGACATGAGATTTAGAGCTCCTATGTTTTCAGAGGCAGAAATAAACACAGGTTTCCACCTGTGTAGCTCCTTCGGGACTGGTTCTGTAGGAAGTATTCCTTCTTTTATCTCTAAGTGTCCCTATTTCCTTGTTGGGTATTTCCAAAGATAAGCAATGCTTTTACCTCTCTTCCTCTGTTTCCCTCTAGGGAAATGTGGTTTCATCTACAAAAATAGTTTTCAGAAGTTCCTTTCTCTATGCAGTTCTACTAATGATCACCAATAATGGTGTATTTTGCATTCATTTTCTCTTGATGTACTTTGAACACATACAAGAGATAAAAGCATTTTAGCACTGTGTAGCTAGACAGGTTTCTGCTAGTATCATCCATGAGGGTTTAACAAGAAATCCATCAAATAAAAGTTATTTAATATATTTATGCTTTTGACTTCTCTTTCCTCTTGTTTTTTGAGTGCTTTTATATTGGAAGATTTCTGGAAGACACAATTAATACATATTGTGTGGTAGTGAAGCTTCAAGCAACGACTTCAGTATCTGTAACAACAACACATAATACCAGTATCCAAAGAAATGCCATAAAAAATAGGCTAAAATGTGGTTTGAACAACATGAAAGATTTTTCTTATTAAAAGGAAGTGAATAATTTAAGTGTTGGGAGGAGAGTAGTATTAAAGAATCTGCTGTCAGATTTTATCAAATGAGAATATATTGAGTTTTGCTATACTTTCTACTTACTGTCACTTGCTGCTGGAATTCCTGTCTTAAATAAATCAGTAAATTAACATAAAATGTCCTCTGCCCATAGAATGAATGTGTAGAGACTTACTGTGCTATCTTACTGTCTCTTTCATGAGTGAAATTGCAATAATTAAAAGTTAATCTAGTGGGAGAGATACCACTGTACTTAGCATCACTCAGTGTGGGTTATGGAAATATACTTTAAAGGAGGCTCTTTTATCTCCTGAAGTCACATGGTAGAATACTTGAGAGGATTACAGATGAATTTGTCTGCAGGATAAAGCCTCCTGTCCTAACAGATTAATTCTCTGAGTACTGTAAAACTGCAATAAAAAATACTTTGCTTTGCAACTTCCTTGTAATGACATAAACATCATTTGTTATGCAGTAGTGCTGAGTTTGCTATTAGAAATATTGTTACTGTGACTCTTATCAGCCTCAAAAATCCTTTTATTGGCAAAAGGCCCAGACACACAATGTCACCATGGGACTTACCAGACAGAAGATGAGATCAACAATGCATCAAGGAATAAGGTGTCCAGGAACTGGATTCAAAAGCCAGTGCCTGGTTTGACTGGGAGAACTTTCTCATGACTTAAGACCTATGTTTCCAAAGTGCTCCATATCATGTTCATCTGAAATAATCTGGGTAGGTTATTTAATATATGCTAGCATAGTTTAAATGAAAGCAAATTGGTTAAATGGCAATCACAGAAGGAGAGGTGCTTGATTTTGCTCTGTGGATTGGCTTTTCTGAAGTCAGTGTCATTCTACTTTGCGATATGACCAGGGTTTCAAAACTTCTTGCACATTATCAAATGTTAGATATTAGACAATTTCTTTACTTACCTAAAAATGCAGCTGATTGCACAGCCATTTGCATATTCTCTTTTTTTTTACATGCAAATACTGCAAAACTGTAATTTCTTTTCTTTTTAATGAAGAAGTTATGTTCACAAAATTTTGTATTGTTCTGGACATTGAAGAATACTGATAGTTGATAGTGTGTGCTTCATAATATATACTAACATCTCCTGCATTTCTTAGGGTGTTAAATTAGAGAAAGACAAATATTTTCTCCATTTAAATGTTTATTTTGCACCACAAATTTTCATCTATTATATTGATGTTAGAGTTAATAAAGCATCTTTCTTTGTACAACAGGCATTTTTGTGCTCTCAGTCAAGATTTTTGAGGTATCACTGGAAGCCTCATAAATTAATGCTCTTTATGGCTTAATGGCTTAGGTTTTCAGTGAGGGATGTTACATCTCAGAATAGCAAATGATGACCCATATGCCCTGCATGGAAATATAATAATAACAACAACAATTACAAAAATAGTATGTAAAAATGGACAATACACATAACACTACAACTGAGCCATTGTGTTTCTCCCACGTTATAAGGACAGCATTGCTTATTTGGAGAAATTGTTCATATGATTATATTTTGGTTTGTGTATATGAAAATCCACCCACAAGAATTATGATCCAGATTAGTGCACTGCCTAAGACAATAACACCATGCAGTGATGAGTGACACAAAACCGTGGAGTAATTCACCCTATATAACTGCTAGAGGAGTAAGTAAACCATGCAGCAACTGATGGGAAAAAGTACACCCTTTATTATCTCTGTTCAAATGAAAGGGGTCCCCAATCCAAGATTTAGAGTCATGGGACCAGCAAATGCAAATGGGACTTGTAAGGATGGAGGATTTTCTCGAGTTGTCACTTGGGCAGAGAAATTGGTTGTAATATCTGCTTGTATTAGAGACAAAGGGAAAGATAAGACAGAAGAGATTCCAAGAACAAGAAACCAACTAAGAACATTTCCATGGAAATGTGTCTAGAAAAGGTGAGTTCTTTAGAGTCTTTATTGTCTGGAAAGAATTTGGAATAGTTGTTGTTGTTATATTTGTGAGAATAAGATTATTGGTATTTGTGCTAAAAAAAATTTACTACTGGATGGCTAACCACCATCAATTTATTTTTGTAAAGGGAACAACTCCCAGGTATTTTCTCTTATTTAACTAGTTTTATTTCAAAGAACCCTATTAATACATTCTGGTATTCAAAGTAGCAGTAATACATGCATGGAAAGTATAAAACTGAGGACTTTATCAGTCAGGTGGTATTGCCAGCCCTTTATTAAAGCTAATAATCTGCTTTCCTCTTTTGCATACTTCAGTGCCATACATCTCCCTCAGAACTTCATTTGTTCACTTTTTAGATATTGCTTAAGAGGAGAAAAACCAGAAGGAGTGTAAAAAGAGCAAGTTGCACGCAGGAAAAAGAATAGTGTGTTTAGTGAACCAATAAACAACTAACCTTTTTCTGTGGACAACAAGCCTGATCCTTTCCACTTGAATTTCAACAAACACTCTCATTCTCTGCTCTCTGCAACTTTTCACTTAGAAAAACATACCTGAACAGCATGTAAAGTCTCATTGTTCCCCCAGACATAAGGTTCAATCAGTTAGCCAAGAGCAGGTGAAACAAGCCCTCTGCTTGCTGTGCTGCTGCTGAGCCAGTGAGTGGCCCAGAACATGCAAGGGCACCGAACGGTGCTGGCTGGGGAATTTATCCTTCACTCTCCTCTGGGTAAATCCATGCTTTGACTATTTTAACGAGGTGACAGAAAATGTTTCCTACCACGGTGAGTGCGAGAGAACATTTCCAATCAAGGTAACAGAGATGTATATGATACTGGAGACTAGACTTCTGGGAGGCCTAGCACTTTTAAGGTCACTTTGGGAAGTGTAACAGTAATCCCTCTCTTTTGTGCTATTGAAACTGCTCTGGTTTCAATACTACTTAAGCATTTTTTACCATCAACACAACTGAGCAAGGAATTCAGATTACTTTTCAGAAATGCCTCTCTGCTGCACTGAACTTGGCATCATGAGTGTGCCCAGCTCAAGAAGACAGAAGAAGACAAGGAGAAGAAAAGGCTGCTCTAAACTAAGAGGCATTCCCATTTCCAGTGGAGTGATGCCTGTACCAATTAGGTAACTCTAAACAGAAGGTGAATAAAATGGTATTTCTATCACACAGGGAAATGGTTGGTACCTGTAGAAATTTCTCCATAAGATCAGCTTCATCTCATAGAAGAGAACTCAGCAATAACTGGCAGACTTGACTGATTTTGAATTAGTCTGATTTCTAAGGTTTTGAAGTCTGATTTTGAATCTCTGCGTCCCTGAGCAAAAATAATGAAAATCCAGTTCATTAAAGCCACATACATATTCCATTTACATAGCAACTTCAGTCTGAAAGAAGGAAGACCTTTGAAAAATTATTCAAAATTTATCACGTGAGAACATGTTATGGGGACGTAGGGAGAAGTTCCATGAATTTCATTTAGAGTTGAAAAATTAGGGCACAGGGAAGGTACCCAGGCCCAAAGCAGGCTTGTGAATAAAACACAAGATTTCTGAATTCTCACCTGATGCCTTTCACTGCTTTTATTTTCAGTATTTGGTGGAGCTGTTTTTGGAGTCTCATCAAGTAAAAGAATTCTTGAGTTTTAACAACTGGTTTGTTTGGGCTACAAAGTTTGTTCAGGTTATTGGAGAACTAACTTTCACGTGAAAATGTATTTTGTATTTTTATTTTCTGATTTCTGAGTTCAGGCTTGGTATCTCTGCTGTCTTCCAACTAGGGATGAACATGTACTATTTTTAATCTCATTCTGGATCCATCCCTGGCTTGCTTCTAAAGATAAGTGAAGCCACATGTCAGTCCTTACATAAGTTGGTAAACCCATTTCATTTGTTACATTTCTTCTACTTAGTATTGTTACATTTATAAGCACCTTCAAAGAAATCTAGAGGTTTTATTTATTTCATATTCAACAGCAGAATCTGTCTAGTTGGGCAGCTTGCTTGAAGAATCAGTTTTACAGTCAAAGAGGACAATTGTAACCTAAAATGCTTGAATGGAAAATTTCTTTTTAATCCTTATCATTTTAATAGTTAACAAACTATTATAGTTACATGTCGGAGTCCATGTTTCCATGGATCCTCCACAGAGAGTGAAAAGTACAGAGATAGAATTAAAACCTTCAGAAAAATTAGAATATATAAAAGCTTTAGATACATAAAGTAGAAATCTAACCCTGAGCCTTAAGTCTTACATGCCCTAAGTCCTAGTTCAGTGTAGAAGGACACAGCTTCAGGCCTAGTGATAGAGTACAGACATAACAAAAATAGAGTAGGGTACTGTTTATAATTTTTAGTATGAGTTTTATGTACAACAAGGTAGAACCTTATGCTAGTAAGATAGAGTTTTACGTTAATAGATATGCTTTGTGCGTAGGTTTTGACGCTGATTTTCGTAGTTTTACGAACTTTAGAATTGTACCTAGATTGGTTAGTGTGTAGATAAAAAATATGAATATGCATTTTGCAATTTGGGATAAAAAGCCTCTGTGTCAGTCAGTCAGGGGGACGGATCAGAGGAATTGGTCGAGTGATCAATCCGATCAATCGATCCAACCTCCACCTCCTGCAGCCTGAGGAAGGAGCCTTGCCAGGGAGCTGAATGGGATTCTAAAGGTAGCCTGGGATCTGGGCCCTGGGGTCCCGTCCCTTCCTCCTGTGAGGGTTCGGGACCCCAGGGATCCTCCCTGGCCCCTGCGATCCCGTCCCTTCCCTTTTCCCCTGTGGCGTTTGCCCCGGGACTCTGTTCGGGGCTGCTGGGGAGTCTGTGAGGGTTTCTGTCTCTGCAACTGGGAACTGCAAGGGTTTGGGACCCCGGGACCCTTCCTTGTCCCTGTGACCCTGCTTTCGGGAACTCTGCCGAGTTGGGGACCCCTCCACTGCCACTGTGATCCCCGCGGCCGGGACCCCTGTCTGGGATCTGTGATCTTGTGTTCCCTTTCTGTGATTGTGACCCCACGGTTGGAAAACCCTGCTTGGGGTCAGGAGATGGAAGGCTGATTTACCTAGAGGCTGTAATGTCAGATATGTGCTTTGCTTATAATCTTACTAGAGTTTTGCCTGTTAAGAATTCCATGCTTTGTTTGCTGTTTCATTAGAACTCTGTGTGTTAAGATTTCTATGCTTTGGTTATTGTCTTGTTTAGACTTTGTTTGCCTAGGTTTATAATTGATTGTATTGTAAGACCGCTCTCAGAACTCTTATGCCTTCAGATACGTGCTTTTGTATAAATAAATTACTCTATTTAGATACTAAAATGCTGTAAGACCTTATAAAGACTTATATACCCGTACAACGACCTAGGCAGTCATATTCTTCATTAATTTTTATCTTTCCTGGTTAGGCTGTATTCTGCATATTCATGAAACTGGTTTTTTAATTTTTTTTTTTTTTTAATCAGTAAAGAATATGCCATTGTTTAAATAAATAAATTGTTTTAATATTAATTGTTTTCATATTGTGTCAGTGTGTTCTGCTGGTTGTGTATAGATATATGCTGTGTATAAAACAAATTTATTTGCCAAGTTTGTATTTTTTTGTATGCAACCTTTGATTTTCAATTAATGAATACAGGGCTTTAATGAGCATTTCCTTTTTGGACATCTTGTTTAAAGCTCTTGTTTCCGACATTAATTTAGTGCATAGACAACAGAGGTGATAACATTGGTAACAGAGGTGAAGACTATGAAGCAGTTTGGGGTTTTGATGCTGCAACATATTTGTTGCATGGATTGAGTACATCGTTTGAAGACAGAAAAGAAAGAATCAATATATGTGATACAGATGGAGTTTGCTAAGGCTTTTGAAATTCCCTCCTGTGACATTTCATAAGAAAAGGAGGGGAACGCTGTCCAGCATAAACTGCTGTAAAAACAATATAAGACGGGTAAGAAAACCCCACTCAAACCATGGGTTTAGAAGGTCAATATTTCAAGAGGAGCATCTCAGCTCAGAGGATCCTTCTGGATCTGATAATGTGCAGTATTTTAATTAATGACTTGGCTGATGGAATTGACAGTTCACTTATCAAATCTGCAAGATATGAAGAGGCTTAAACATTTTTTTTTTCAGAACAAGATTAGAATTCAGTAAGAATCAACGGACATAGAAGAAAATTCACAAGTGAGGTCATACGCAAGCTGGAGAAGGACTGGTTAAGCAGTGTTCTGCTGCCATAAGAGAAAAAGCAAAGGATCCTTGGTGGGATGTATAAGCAGATGTGTGATATCTTAAAGCCAGTGCTGGGTCAGACCTCAGCTGGAGAGCTGTGCCTGGTACTGAGCACTGCTCTGATAAAGATGCACAGGAAGAAACCCAGAGAGAACAATAAAATCAATTGGAGGTCCAAAAAACATCACCTATGAGAAAAAATTAAAATAATTGCTTATTCTTTGACAAAATTGAAGGTATAGATGATGCTTTCAAATGCCCTGAAGATTGCTGCTTCCTGTATCCACTGAGATAAGCTTGCAGATCCACTGCAGAACAGGAGATGAGGTTAGACTTTGGAAGACATTTGTAACTCCAAGGTTAGTTCAGCACCGGAATGTGCTGCTTTCTGTCTGTTCTGTCTTTCACCATTGGAAGTTTTGAGAAAGAGCTTCAGAAGCAGTTAATATAATGCTGCTTATTTTCTGGTATTCTGGGCCATTTTTAGTGGGTAGATTTGAAAAATAACCTCACCAGTTTTGACATTCTATTAGTTGGACAGAGAGGGCAGGATGGAGATAAGTTTTAAGGCTCCAAGAAGCTGGAAGCTTATTTTGCCATTGTATGAATCAGATTTGCTTTCAAAATGTTTAGCAAATCATTGAAGAAATATTCCTCAGTTGGGAACTGTAGCTCCCAATACTGCTAGCACTCGTTCAGCTGAGCTAGTAGAAGCAGAGGGGGGAAAATTTCTGAAATAGATAAGACTTATAGTCTCTGTACCTTTTTTTGTATATAGTGGAACATTCTTTGTATTTTCTTTTTCTTTTTTTTTTCATTGTACTATGGAGTTTCAATGCATGTGTGACTACTATTAACAGATTTATCCTTTGGCTTTCTTGAGTATATTGTTTTATAACATATTGACAAAAAGGGAGGTAATAACTACAGTTCATTCAATATTAAAAAAAATAATAAAATAAACAAGTAAGTAATACCACAGGCAAGTAGAAAGATTCAAATCTTTAACTTGAGATTTAAAATTTTATTTGCTTTATTTATCCATGACATTGTTGGGACATCCTCCCCTACTAAACACTTGAACATTATCTACAAAGAGACCAACCATCTCTTTCTTTTATTCCTCCATATCTGTAGGGTGGAAAATTACATTAGCTGGCATTTGTGCTTCTATGTGGAGATGAGAAACTTTAACTAAATTCAGGTCAAAGAAAAATGACGCTCTTGGTTTTTCTAAAGCCCTGCAGCCATCCTTGGCTTCAACAGAGAGCCCTGCCATGGTCTGGGACTACCTTCAGCGAAACAGCTTTGTCTCTTCTGTTTTCTCCACCCTGAAATAGGGAGAGGTTTCTTGGGCTGAGTGGACTGTAACTATAAGGAAAGGAAACAAACACATTTGAAGATACAATGTCTAGACAGATGGTTCAAATGTGACAGAAGAGATTGACAGAGCTGCAGTTCAGGGGCTCTGTGTAGTGCAGGAACTGTTTGCAATGATTATCACACCTTCCATCAGTATGACTGAAGGGAAGCTACACAAGTGAGACTCAATTTTTAGTTTATAGATTGCTCCCACTGAGTCTGTGCCAAGGTACTTATTCAGTTCTCTATCTAGCTGGAGAATGGGAATTTCTGATCTGGGGGAGTTAACCACACTAGGGAGTAAAAAACAGACAAACTGTCCTTTGTCTTGTGTGAGTCTGTCTTGGGTGATCCCTCCTTGGACGAGCCTTAGACCTACATTACGGGACTAGGTGTGCACACAGGTCATTTGTGTCTCCAGTACTGCCTCCTGCTCATCCTGGCAAGAATGGATCCTGGGCCTGACTTGACATTTCACCTTGGCTGATGGTCACTGGCGCATGGCAAAGCTCGTTGCTATTGCCACCTGGCCCTGCTCTTGGCTGTGCCCTCACTGGGGCATGTGACCGTGGCTCTCAGTCCATGATGCTGGGAGGAGTAGCTCTGCCCTGACACTGATGTGCAGCTCAGGAAGGAGCAAAGAGCTGGATAAAAGTACTCTTCTAAAATATCTTTTTCTTTTCCCCAGCCCCTCTCAAAATACTCTTTCTCTTATTTATGACTCTGGCTTTAATTCAATTTATTTATTCTATTTATTTTAGCTTTTAATTTTAACCATGTAAATTATGCTTTCTGTGGTTCTTGTTGCCTAACTCTTTAAAGTATTACACACAGCAAAATACAAGAGTACTTTGACAATGTAAATCTGTTGGTGATTAATTTTAGCAGTCAAATGTCTTTGGAGTCGTATTGCTTTTATTTCTTGAAATGCAAGATGTCTAATCTAGTTATGACAGCAGATTGTCATGCCAAGCACAGTCATTGTACAGGATTAAGAACTATAGGATTACAGATCCTAATTATAGGCTGTTGTTGGTTTACTATGTCTTAATAGGTTGTTTTCAACTTCTGATTCCATTCCATTTGTCATCTCTTTTGCAATCATGTTTTTAATAAATCTTCTGATGCATCTTTTAATTTGCCAAATCTGTATTCTAATAGCACTGTCTGGATTCTACTTCATGTCAATTTTAGCAAATTAAATAATTTAAAGTTTAAGGTCCTTATACTGAACATCTCTGCTCTTTTGGTTTTTTTACAACAAACTTCAAGTTATACTGTTGTTTGAATATTTGAATTTTTTGCAGTTTGCTTTCTTGGTTTTCAGATTGCTTCCAGAAAAGCTATAGATGATGACTTTCTGTAGCCATTTTTTCTGCCTGAGGCCCACTATAGTCAGTGTAGATTTACATACTGGAAAGTAAATTGGAAGATATCAGTACTTATAGGTACTCTATTTACTTTATGATACATTTGCCTTTTGACATCATCTTTGTCATATTATTTTTCTCTCAATGAACTTCCTGCTTGGTGAATGCCATGGGGAATGTGCCACAAAGAACATTATGTGTCTGTGGCTATGCCCTGTAGGACTGGCCAAACAGGATTCTTTCACATTCAGTGGAAAGCTGTCAAGATAATTAGAGTTTCAATTATTGGCTGGAATGTGGCCTAAATTCCTTAACTGATGAATGGGACAAGATTACCTTAGATTTTTGCTCAAGTCCCTTACCGTGCAGCACATGGCTCAGTTCAGCTGCACTAACAGCAAGGAAAGTACACACTCCAGCTAATATTGCCATCACTTGAAGCATATTTTTTGGCACTGTAATCAGACCAGTGGTGAAACGGAGTCTTATTTATAGCAGCTTTATAACATTTTGCCTAACACCTTTAAAGACATAGAACACACAGAACAGTACTGACCAGGACTTTAAGGGCGCTAAGCACCATGCTTGTGTCAGGGTGGCAATGGGCATGGCTTAGGCCAAGCCCAGATGAGAGATAGTAATAATCGCTCTTTATCAAACTACAGGAGCTGGAAAAACACCTCTCCTTTTAAGTGAGTGCTTTCATAGTTCTATATGTGGCCTCATTTCAGAAATTTTGTGTGTACAGTTCAGTCTTTAATTATGACATACATTAGGGAGGCTCGGAAACTGATTTGGAGCAGTGCATGCCCCATGAGTGAAACTTGATGGATAACCACCTGGCATATCCCGTGCCTTTGTTACTGCACACCATTAAACATAGAATTATTAACCTGTGCTTTTCACGGCAACAAACACTCAGAGTTTAACAGCCCTGTCCTCGCCTGCCCTTGAAGAAAAGCGATGTTTCAGTGTTTAACCCCCCGGCCCAGGTGAGGCGCGGAGGCCCCGCGGGCCCGGGCCGCTCTCCCGCCCCGCTCCCCTCACGGCGCTCACCCCCGCCCCGCCGCTAGGGGGCGGCAGCGGGGCCGCGCACACCTGCCCCCCCCCCGCTGCGGGCGCCGCGCTGCGCCGCGCATGCGCGGCCCGGCCCCGCAGGTCGGCTGAGGGGACGCGGTGGCGACGGCGGCGGCCGCTCCTCCCTCGAGGCTCGGCAGGTACGTGCGGCGGGGGCTGCGCGGCCCCGGCTCCGCCGGCGGGAGCGTGGGGTGGCTGCCCGGGCTGTGACTCCCCGCTAGTGCTGCTGCACTTGCTCGCCGACGCGTCTCCGGGAGCCTGTGCCCAGGCGGGCGGAGCCGGCGCCGCCGGCGAGCGCTGCCCCTAGCCGGGGCGCCGTGACCGGGCGCGGGCTGGCTGTGGCGCCTGTGGGTCCCTGCCCGGAAGAACGCGGGGCAGGTGACGGCCCGGGCGATGCCGCTGTGCCCGTCTACGGTGGGAGGGCGTCCCTGGATCCATCGGGGCTTGCGTGGGCACAGAAGGGGCAGTCGGCAGGGATGCTCTTGTTCCCGAGTCCAGCCGAGGTCGAAGGCAAAACTGGGCAAAAGTAGTTCTCAGGGTTCACCCCGGGAAGTGCCGGGAGCACCTGCTCGAGGGGAAGTAGCGGCGGCGGACAAAGAGCTGTCGCATCCCCGGGGCCGGCGGGTCGGAGCAGCTGCCGTGCTCTCCACGTAGTGCCTGTGCGGGGCCCGAGGGAAGGGCGGCCCGGTGGCGGTGACCGAGACGAGGAGAGGAGGGATGCGAGAAGAAGCTGGGCTAGTGCTGAGCGCTTCGCCTCCGCTCACAGAGCTCTCGGCTGGCGGGGCGGCAGGTGCAGGTCAGGGGAGAGCGCCGAAAGGGACAGAGAGAGAAGCGCGGGGAGGGCCGGGCAGGGCCCCTCGTGGCGTTCGCAGGTTTCACCCCCCTCGAGGGGTGCCAGAGCAGCGTGGGCAGGGACTGGTGTGGCGTTCTGCGCTGTGGGACAGCGGGGCTGCGCTCGTCCGTCGCGTTTGTGGTTGCTTTATGGTCTGTGGAGTAATATTGAGGGTCATACTTAGTCGCCGGTAAGTGGTGTTGTAAGCTGAAGTAGTTAAGTAGCAAATTTGACTTAGCCTTAATTTCTGTTGTAGTTATATTGGACGGTAAGACTCAGAAAGTAAATTTTGGTTACAAGTTGATTTCAACCGATGAGCTATGCAGAAATATTTGCTGCCAAGGTGCTGAAGTTCCACCAATTCCTCGAGAGTCGCAGGGCTTTGAAAGTAGGAGAACACAGTGACCAAAGCCGTAATGATACCCTCAGAGTTTGTCTTGGTGACAGAAAGCTACAGTGTTTTCATGAGTTTGAAAGTGTTGTCTGTTTTGTTCGCAGAAAATGTACTAAATTTTATGTTGTTTGGTTTGTTTGCTCATTTTTAAGCATGTTCTTAGGAAGTCTCAAAAACAGTTATATAGATAGATAAAATAATTACTCTTCTACAGACTTGCTGTAACTGAAATTATCAGCTTCTCTTTTGAAGCAGATGTAAGGTTATTCAGACTAGGAGTATGTATTGGCAGCTACCATCTGTTCAAATATTTGTATTCCTCACTATAGGGCAAAACCTGAAATCTTGTTGCTTTAGTATTTGTATTGTTGTTCCTATTATAGGTCTGTTTATTGAGTTTTTGGAAGGGTTAAAGTTTGGCCTTCTGTATTTGTCTCTTGGCAGTCATTCATCCGTTGTGCTTGGTTAATGTTACCTAGTGAGCAAAGAAGGATAAATAATTTACTGTTCTCATTATGCTTTTAATAAATAACAAATGGGAGTGTACCTCACAGCTGCGACTGGAATATCCACCTTGTTATCCTATATTTAAAAGGGGACTTTTTTTCCGTAGGAGAACAGAACAGTCCCAAGAAGCATTTTGATTATAGACTGCAACTATCTTCATAGCTTTTATTGACTTGGTTTAAAAAATTCATGTAAAATACCAAATGAGATGGTCATTTGGTCACTGTTCCACTTAGGTATATGGATTTTCTCAGACAAGAGATGTGTACTCTGGATTTCTATTTTTAAGACTCTTTTTTATATGGCATGTAAAATATTGTCTTACTGTAACCTGTCAAGACTTGTATTAGAGACTTTATGAGCACTAATATGCTAACTATTTTTTAATAAATTAAGAAAATATTTCTTTAAATGCATTTGCAGATACAATGTCAGGAAATGAATGGTAATTCTACTGAAATTTAAGTTTACTCACTAAATGTTTTCAGTATTAACTGAAAATGAGAGGGTCTTTAGGTCTAAGTCTTGGCAAGAATGACACTACAGGCATTGTGATCAGGTTTAAACCTGAGATGGGCTTGTGAAATTGTTTCCAAGATAAGGCAGAACAATACGCTGCTTTAAAAAGAACAGCAGCTGCAAAGAGAATCATATTTTCAGTTTAATTAACTTGATTTGAGAGTCCTTCTGAACAGAACAGCATTCTTTGAATGTTTGTTTACAATGAAAGTTTGCGGTATTCTTTGCATTTGCAAAGCACTGACTTTTCACTCTAGTAAGAGGTGTACTATCTACCAGACTGTAAACCATGTTTATTTATAAGTTTCACAAGCACTTCATAAATATAGGTCATTCAATCTCGTGTGCAGCTTGTTTCTGTAAGAGAGACACTTGCTGTCTGTACTTATATTTTTCTAGTTGAAGATACACCTATAATAAAGTTTTTAAAAAAGATTTTTTTAATCAGCTGTTCATCAAAACATAAATCCTTCTAACTTAATAAAATCCTGCTATCAAGTAGACTGTGCTTCTTTTAATGTGGTGCAAAATTGTGTTTTCAATGCATAAAGTGAGAGTAAAAGTAGGAGACCCGCGTCATAGTGTTATATGACAACACTAGAGGGAATGCAGTAGAAAAATATTCTCACATTAAACCAAGTGTGTTTCTGCTAGCTGTTAAATTCTGTAGACTTGCCAAACTTATAGTTTACCTTCCTTTCACTGTCTTGCCTAATTTATCATCTGTTGGTAAGTACATGGTGTGAGATCACTTGAAAATAAAAGTAGAATATGTAAAGACTGGAGCAGTCCAGAGCTTTCTTACTAGCTAAAAAAAAAAAAAAAAAAAAAAAAAGTTTTGGGTTTCTGGAGCAGAAATTTCTATCACAATTGCAAAATTTTTTGACTGGGAATTATTTTTTGCAAATCTTAAAGGAATTCTTATGCCAAATCTAGAATAGTGTTCATGCAATCAGCTGACATTCATAATGGTGTTTGAACTTGCTTGAAATCTCTGGCTAAGCTTAAATATAAAACAATTGAGAAAGAAAATCTACCAAACTTGGTCCTGTCCCTACATCTCATGAATATCTTACACTGGATGGATGTAATTGAATTAGTTTTGAACTTGAATTAATGCCTGTATATGGCTTACAACAATTTAAATTTTAAACCGCCTATTTGCATCTGATAGGTTTGAAGTAGCAGTACTTAATTGAACTGCTTCTTTAAAAGATATTCATTAGTCCACTATTCTTAATTCCCTACTGAGTTCTCTAGAGTTTAAAACATATTGCATTCTTGGTTCTATAATGCTAAATATTATTAAAAAAAAAACAAATTCCCTAAACTGACTGAGAAGAATTCAGGCCCAGTGGTGGGCTAATGGCAGTCATTTGAGGAAAAAATCCACTTTCCAGACCCCTCCCAAATCAGCTGAAGCAGATGTGGGAGTCTAATAAATGAAGTTTTTGAGACTCAGTTACATATTAAAAGGCTTGCTGTGTGGAGGTTAAGCCACAGTGGCTAATAGGCACGTTCTTTTGAGAAATACTAACTAGAATTTCCTCTTGGTGAAAATGTTTAGAGGTGTTAACTTTATTCCTTAGGGGATTATTTTCTCTTCCTACTCAAGCACATAGCCATTCTGGTATGGTTGTATGATTGTACTCTTTTACTATTAAAGCTAAAAATGAGATTACTGATGTGTGAAATGTTTGGTGTTGGCATTGCTTTTAAATGGACTCTGGGAGTCAGGACATTGTTCAGAGTTGTTAGCTTCAGAGTGTCTGGTATTCAGAAGCAATCTGTGAAAGACAGACTCCAGAGTGTGCAGTAGGTGGTTTTTAAATTTATTTTATTTTTTTTTTTTTTTTAAAGGAAACAAACCACAATAAATTACTGTCTTTCAGGGAATTTTCTAGTACTCAGCTATTGAGTGCTTTGATTCAGACAAGTAGCTAAACCCCTCTTAGAATTATAACAGAAAAATTAGGTTAAGCATTTTGATTTGACTGCTGTTAAAAATGTTTGTGGTTCTCGATTTCTGTTAGAAGCTTTAGGAATTGTTAAACCAACTGTTGTTAAACTGATTTCTTTGTAGTACATCTTAGTTTGCTATTAGAGAAAATAACAGATTTGAGCATAGTTCCTCATGAAGTTGTGGTTAGTCAACAGTGCAGGTGTGGCAGTGAAGAGGTAATAAAAAGTGACATTTTGTCAGCTCCCTCCAAATTTGCATTATTTCCAGATGAAAGCATAAGGAAATGAATTATTTTGTTGTTTCATCCTGATTTATTACAGTACTTGACATTTTTTATGTGATTCTAATTGTATGGTATCAACTAAGACAAAAATAATGACGTTTGGTAGGCACTAATGTGGTTCTAAGCTTTCACCTTATGTTAACGTGGTCGAAAAAGTACTAAGAAAATGAATTATTTTATTTAACATGTGTGCTGCCCTGAAATGTCAGAATATCAACTTTTGTTCACATTAGCAAAATTACTGCTAGAGAGTGCTGTGCCAACAGTGTGTGGATTTCTGCACACAGTCAACTCGGCTCCTACTGAAGCTCTCTGCTTACATTTGCTTCATGTTCCTTCACAGCAAGGCTGTTCATCGCTGCCTTAGTCAATAATATGAATCCTTCTGCAAGCCTTAAGGAAGCCTCTAATCTTTAATGACACTGACATTTAATGTGCATTTTTAATCCTCCTGCTTTTGGTTACCATTACTTTGAAGAGTTCTTTCCCAAAAGAGAGCTTTTACTTTTACAACCACCAGTCTTTTTGCATGTATGTTTGGTTTATTAATGTGTCATGTGTCTTAATAGTGGTGTTGTGAGTCTAGAAACTGAGGTATTTAATAAGACCTTCTTTGTCTTGTCTGGGAGGTGTACCCAGCTTCTGTCTGCTCACTGCCTAGTGAGAAGTAATCTTAGGAAAGAAAAAAGTTGTGAATGGAGTGTTTTACACAGATGGTTTTCTTATGAGTGCCCATTTGACAGGCTATGGGAAAAATATAGCTGAGGGACTTTATTTTCAGCTCTTCCAGGAATAACTTGTATAACTTTTTACACTTTTTTCCTTCCTATATCAGAAAGAGCTTGTTTTTTGATAGCTGAGAAGTTATGCATAGATTTATTTACTGTTCAGGCTGAGGTCAATGTTTATTGTACAAGCAGAGTGATCATCTAAATACCCTAATCTTTTTGATTTGGGCTCTTTGTTTTTTTACTGTTAAAAATACTGCAGGATATAGGGAGGTTAGGTGGAAGAGCTGTAGAAAAGAGTTAAATGGAACAGTTCTCAAAGGAGTGGGACCATGTAGGTAGGATAAATTCCTCCCATCCATCCCCTAAACATACTGTTTTGCTAGGGTAAATTGATGTGATGGTCCAGAGGGACAGCTAGAAATGGATTTGAACATTTGAAAAATAATAAGTAGACTTTCAGTTGTTTTTTCTCTATGTGAGCCAGCACGACCTTCTAGGCTTCAGAATGTAGGCAAATTTGTGTCTGATATCACAAATATATGGAATGGTGCATCTTTTAACCTGTTGCTTACTCTGTGTACTTAAAGTGTTTGCTCCAGAGAGCCCTAAGATTTGTACTGAAATAGCAAAATAAACTGAAAAACAACAGATAAGCTTTTTTGAGCTTTTTTTTTATTCTTGGAAAAGGCTAAGTAGTATTTTTTTTAAAAAAGAGTGTTTTGAAAAAAACCTTGCATAGCAAAGTTCAGCCCAATGGGGTGTGCAACTTTAAACAGTCAGTGGTACTGACAATATGAAGTTCCATGATATATTGATTGAATATCAAGGCAGACTGTGAGTTTCAAGGGTGACTAGCAATGCGTCTGTCAAATCTGAAATAGGAATTAGTCAGCAGTAGAGAGTATATGGCAGAAGCAGGTTCCTGGTCTGGTCTGAGGTGGGTCTCAATTTCTGTTTCTGCTGTGTGGCTTTGGGTGCGCTTTCCTAGGCGCTGTAGAAAAGGCAAGGCATCCAGGCAGCCCTTGTGCATCCCTGTTCAGAGCCTGTGTGTTTTGTTAGTTGTGGAGACTGGAATCCAGAGAATGGAGAACTGTGACAGGTCACGGTTGTTGCCGGTATGATGGTGTTGGGTATGGCTGGCTTGGTGGTCAAAGAAGAGGAAGAGTGGTGGGAACTGAGAAAGGGTAAGTGTTTGTGTAGCTGTGACCCTCACTTTTAGATCTGCAACATAGATATTTTTCAGCTGGGGTAATGAACTATATAGATGGCAGTATTTCAGCTTATTAAATGTAAAAGAATTATGTAATAATTGCATTGTAGACATGAAAACAAACATTCTTGAAATTAAACTTTGAAGAAAAGTCCTGTAGCTGTGTCAGTTCCTTCATTTTAACTTGTCTACTTAACAGGCTTTATCATCATGTAGAGCATGAGGCTTCTAATAGTTAAGAAGAACCATAGGGAAAACAAACAGCAATATTTGCCAAAGTTACTTAAACTCAAAAATAAGCTTTTCATCACTGTTACAAGAAAGCTTCAAAGCCCAAAAATGTGACAGTGTTTTTTTTGTGTAAATCATATTTGTGCAGCTAGTCTTGATAGTTCAAAATAAAACAAATTTCTACATAAAAGGGACCCAAAACAAAAATGTTCCTTTTTATTCATGTAAGGTCCTTTTTGTCCCTTAAGTCTGGGCAGTTTCTCAGAGAGGGGTGATTTTTTTTTTTCACAGTTAACATATTCTTGCTGTCTAATGGTTGAATTTCTTCCACATGTACCTGCTGATGTGGCAAAGCTCCTTGTTTCGCACTGGTGTATACACACTGTAATCCCTGAGATGCAGAACAATTTTGAATAGTGTTCTTTGAGTTTAAAGTGACCAGAAAGTGTTAATTTAACTAAAACATTACTTCATATGTAATTGTGGGATTCTGTTCTAGATGTCTTCTGTGTGTTTTATGAAGTAGCTAATGAAGTGGATGTACATGTAAGTTGATGGCATCCTCTCTTCATAGTTATGACAATCATGTTTCCAGATCTTCTCCCTGCCTTTTCAAGTGTAGGATCCAAGGAACTTTCTCTGTAAAATACAATGTAGTATTTTGTTTAGATTTTTTTTTGCACGTTAAGTATCTTTCTGAGCCTGTTCGCTCTTCTGTATTTATGTAACATGGAAAAGGTTTGGATTTTTTTGCAGTGAATAATCAGTGCTAAGTAATTCCTTCACAATTTCTTTGTACTATTTCCAACATACAGTTTTGAATTATGCAGACATTTTTGTAGTCTGATAAACTGCTGGAAAGTAAGACTGGTAAAAGTCATGTGTTTTATGTGTTTTCCATTGATCTTATGAAAAGCATATGTAATTTTAAAATAAATGGAAAGATTGTCAGTTAAATTGCCAATTCATAGTACTTTTTACCTATAATATATTTTTGGCATTCTTGTTCACAATTGTCACGTTCACTTAATCATGTGATGTGTTAAATATATACCATCGTACTTCAGAGGAATCTTACTGGCTAAGTCTGGCATTTCAGTTAACAGTTAAAAGAACAGATGAGTAATTTAACCAAAATGACTATGGACTGTAATTTAAAGGTTCACTGATTTCTGTCCTAGATTATTTGCTTCATTGAGATGAAAAGTGGAAGTTTTAGGTTTAGATATTTTTGTTCTTTGCTGATTCCCAGGTCTACCCTCTTTCATGAATGAAATATATTTGTTTTGATATGAAACTGCTCTAGATTATATTAAAAATTACATTGTTTTATGATGTAGAGCATGTTCTTGATTTCATCAGCCCATTTAGATGCAGAGTTTGCTGTTAGATCTTCTGGACTCAACAGTACAATGGGTAGGGAAAAATATTTTTGGTGGTTTTGAGGTTCGTACTTTTGCAGGAATAGTCCACAGTTTGCAATCTATCACAAAGTACTCTGAACATATTTGAGTGTTTTTTAAATTCAAATAGCTGTCAGATATATTTAAGTATTTCTTGTTTACTTTCTGATAATTTGATTATTTCATTTAGGGATTCATATAATGAGGCTTTTATTATGGCCAGTGACCCCTTGGAAGGCTTTCATGAAGTGAACCTCGCTTCGCCTACTACACCAGATCTTCTTGGGGTAAATGAGCCAGGGACTCAGGAACAAACTACCTCACCCAGTGTAATCTACCGACCACATCCTTCTGTTGTGTCCACACCAATCCAACCCAATGCATTAAATGTTTCTGACCTTCCTACACAACCTGTTTATTCATCTCCCAGGCAACTGAATTGTGGAGAAGTATCGGGTGTCAGGTAAATGTCACGTGTCTTTTTATTTAAATTGTTGATGTTTCTTGCATATAAGCTATTTTCTTCATTAAAGATACAATTTTAATATTATTTACAAAGTTGTAATATTAAATTATGTCCATAATTACATATTCAACATCACTACTGCCGTTTCTAAAATACTTAATCTTAATGTTATTATATGAATAAAAATTATATTGCTTTCTTTACAGCATCAATGTTACCGACACAGTACTTTGTTCTACCTCTGGACCCCAGAGTGGGTCATTCAATCACAGTAATGCCAGGAAGGAGAGCAATAACGTAGAGAGAGAGCTTTTGCAGGGTACTACAGTAGCAGATGTTGCTGAAGGAAATGAAGATATTTTTGGGTTGAGTACAGACAGTTTATCTCACTTACGGAGCCCATCTGTACTGGAAGTAAGAGAAAAGGGCTATGAACGGTTGAAAGAAGAACTTGCAAAAGCTCAGAGGGTAAGGTTCGTTGTCTTGTTTCCTCCCTCTTTTTCTCTCCTCAGAGTATTTCTAATATTGCTGAATGATAGATGGGCCAGAAGGTACACTTGAAGTCTGCTCATTTCTTATAGATTTATTATGATGTAATTATTGAACGTAAGTTTTAATAAGTGTAGTGCTTATTATTCTAATGTCTTAGAATTATTTTTGATAATGTTGTTTTCTCTAGTGCTACTGCTGCTGCTTAACCATGGAAGCTTTTGCTGCAATATCTAGTTAAACAGTCTCTTTTTGAAATGTAGGCTTTCCTTCATTCTGACATTTGAGAATAGGAGTAATTTTCTGACATTCTGTTGTTACTGAATAAGTATTTATAGACACTGACTATATACCTTTAGAGTCTTCTTTCCTCTAGAGTTTAAAAGTGTAGCATGTGTCATGGAATTTATAAATGCATTAAAAACAGGAGTGTTTCACAGGGGAATGCCTGCATAGGAATGAAGCAATAAAAATGTCTCTGGTGTTCTTTAGAGTAGTGTTACACCACACTTCAAATTAAATTATGGATACCTTTGAAGACACTGTGTCTCAATTCATTAATATTTGTAAAGCGCTTTGTCTTGTTTGGATGGATGGTGCTATATAAATGCAAAGCCATTATTTATCATTTGAACATTTCTCTGTGCTTAAGTTTTTGAGTAGATTTTGTGCTATTTGTATCTGTGCCCTTTGTTCTCCTCTGGATGATTCCATTCTTGTTTAAGTTTAAACTCATCTTGTATTTGAACTTGCTGCCCTCTGTTTGTTACATTATCATCTTGGATGCTCTCATCATTACTGTCATAGTGAACCTTAACTATGAATTCAGACATTGTTTTTTCTTTTGATTGTTTTATTGCTGAGTAGTGGTTTCCTTTGCTAACATGTGTGTTTGCTTAGCTTTTGACCACTGAAAGAAAACATTGACCTGAGCTAAACTTGAGGACTTTCCATGTGAATATATAATCCTAGCAGTTAAACTTGGAACTCTAGAACGTAAGAACGAATTAGCATCTAAACTTTAGAAAACTTCTTTGCAGTATATCAGTTTACAGCTCATGAACTTGAAAACCACAACTTGGATCTGCTACTGATGGCTTGGAATGATCTAAAAATCTTACTCCAGTGTACTCCATTTTGTCTCTTAAAGATTGAAATGTTTCCTATTTCACTCTGAAATTTGTTAAGGCTGTTAAATGGCACAAAGGCTGCTAGGACATATTTAATTGCATGTTATATGTTTCCAAACTCTTTGTGTGCTCTTAACAAAAGCAATTCAGCACTAACTTGAGACTGCTGATATCAGAGTCCTTGCTAATTCTCAACTCTTCCTGTGATTCTTACCAGTGTTATATTGGAGAGGTAGCTTGCTTTGCTTGTCTTTCTAAACTTGCCCTGTTTCAGAGTTGCTTAGTCACGGCAGGCATCTGTACAGACTGTACAACAGTGAACCCTGTTCCTTTCATTATACCCCTTTTCTTCTTCCTGCATGAGGACTATTTTTTCCTATCCCTAACTCATCTCTGGTATCTTTCGTCCAAAACTCATGGCTGTTCATATAGTGCTGTATCCTCTCTGTGCAATTCATACATCATGCACTCTTTAAACTTCTGTTTCCAAGCATATTCACTTTTGCTGATGAGGACTCAGTTCAAACCCTGCAGAGATGTAATGAATAGGTAGTGTCTTTGTATAACTTGTTGTCTTTTGTGTAATGGCTTTAAGTTCTCTGTAATTCTCTGTGCTGTTTACTAGTGAGAAAAATGAGAATTACCATTTGCACTTGAATTTAGTGAGCTTATTGAGCCTAGAAACTTTACAGGCTACAGAGTAAATGCAAATTTGGTATTTTGCATTTTTCATTTGTTCCAACTTTCCTACTCTAACTGTATGCTATTGTACTATACATTAAAGATTGATTTGAATTTGTTGCAGTTGTGATCAGAAAGGGAACTAGAACAGAAAAGGAAATTTTAAAGTTTAAGGATCCACTGATTTTTTTTTTTTAATTTGCTTGCAGTGCAACTTTTTCTTTAAAGTATTGTCAGGTTTTTTTATATTAGGTAATGTATGTATGCCATGTAATTGTTAGACATTTCAATATGGTTCCTGAATAAATTATTCAGTAGTAGAATAAGTATTATTTTTTTTTCTGCTTTGTGTGTGCCTTGGGTTTCTCAAGTCTATGGACTTCTTAAAGTGAATGGCATCACTGGCAAGATTGTTAAAAAAGTTTTCCAGAAGTTTGTGTCTTGATGAGAGAAAAATACACATTCTACTTCCATCTAGATCAGTTGTAGCATCAAATCGTGTCATAAGATTAGGAGGAAGGTTGAGTCAGAGCTTAAAAGTAGTGCTGATCTCTGTACTAATGGGGCATATATGATTTTATATATTTTGCTTAAAATGTTCCCTTAATTAAAATGACAGATTTTTTCAATCTTTGAGGCCATTCAGATAATTTTTTTCTTATTTTTTCACTGAAATTGTAATTTCTGGGTATATTCTAAAGGTGGAGATGAGCAGTGTTTGCTTTAGATCATCTGAACCCTTCTTGTTTCACTAATCTTCTAAAGCAACACCTGGGAAATTGAGAAGGTGTTAAAGACTCAGTGATTGTAATGCCTGGGACCTGATGTCCTCACATCTCTGTGCAGTTGAGTTTTCTCTGCCGTGTTCAGAGAGCTCTGTCGCTGTGGTTGTTGACCGTGGGTCAGCCACGTGTGGATGGCCTCCCAGAGAACAGCGGTGGTCTTTTGATACACGGTATTTCTTGATGTGCAGGTTTAGTGGAGTCCTTGCAAGGGGATACCTTTTGCTTTTCATCTGAGTTAATCAGCATACTATGAGTGTTTTGGCTGGCTTGCCCATAGCTTCTGAGCTTTAGCATTTCATAGTCATGTTTTTCTTGAATTTTTGTGTGGTTTGACCCAAAGCTATTTCTTTGTCAAACAAACTGATGTTGTAGCCCTCTTTGAGGAAGAGAGAGCAGGCTGCCAGAGATGATGGTAACAATGTGTTTGGTTTCCGTGATTCCCATGGTCTTTTACAGTAAGATTTGTACAGTTGTTAGTAACAAGTAAAACCATGTTTGACTTTCTCTGGTAAAATGTGAATGAATTGTATTTTCCTAGTAGAATAAATTTGATTTATTTTCCCCTGATGAAGTAATTCTTGTGAAAGAGGTGATAGTATAGAATGTACTGTCAATTTCGACATGGTTTGGAGAGCCTGATTCTCAGATTTAGAATTTTCTTTCTAAGGCTTCAATTTCTATATATACTTCATCTCAGAAACAAACTGAGTGTTACAATTTGATTTCGTGTACTTCTTCAAATCTGCAGTAAAACATGTTATTTTAAAACTCTGCATGGATTAACCGATAATCAGTTTCACAATAACTACCCAGGAATTCCAGTGGTACTATACAGTACTGTTCAGCATTTAAAAAATTTGTTATTTTCTTACAAGCTAACAATAAAAATGAGGGTGTGTTAGAACTGTACTGAAGTATATGCTTTCCATCTTTTCTAAAATCAAATTGCAGTTGAATTGTAAGGCCACAGGCTTGTCATGGTTAAAGATGCATTGGTTCTTTGAAGGTGTTTTAGCAGTTCCTGGCTGTCTTTGATGAAAATTTCCACAGCTCTTAGGCTGTTGCAGTGCATTGTAGGCAGAGAAATTTTCTCTGTAGAAAGAAGATTACATGAAAGCAAAATAGAAACATCTTCACCCACACCATAAGATAATTCAATAATTTGTGAAATGCTGCTCTTTGAAAGGAGATCCTGGATCGCCTGTTACATCAGATCACTCCCTTGTAAATCTGGTTGCAAAGGATCAGTTTTTATGCAGCGTGTTTAAACTCATGTGCTGAGTGAAGACCAGTCAAATAGGAGTGCTTTTAATAGAAATACTTCTGTGACAACTTCAGAATTCTGCAGTATTCCACAGTTCAGAATTTAGGTGGTATCTGTAGAAAATGTTCTTTCCTTGGTATTATGTGTCTAGTTCTGACTTTGTTAAATTGCTGAGCTAGATGTAGGATGATTTTCTTCTTAGAATCTAAAGTGTGAATGGTTTTGAAGCAGTAATTTGCAATTCTTATCTCATGGTTCTTTTTAAATACCCACCCTGTAGTCTGAGAAGATCAAAGAGAAATAAACAACAATATGAGTCCTTGATACAGACTTTTTTTTTTACTCTAAGGTTTTTATTTCCACACAGGTTAATTTTTTTTCTTGCCTTCTGCAAGTATGTTTGTAGTGTGCTTTATATTAGTTCCTCATCTTAATGTAGTTAGTTTTTCAGAACAGTAATGTGTAAAGGACTGCAGCATGAATGGTTAGCACACACGGTTGTCTTTTCTGCTTCTTTATTGGGTGTGGCTGGGAAGTCTCCAGTAATGCCTCGAAGCCACAGGCAGTAGTAATGTTTCTAATGATTGCTAAGCACTTTGCTTTGGTTCACTTTTGCCCTGCCTGAAAAACCTGAGCTTAAATTTGCTTGACAAAAATAATGTCTTACATTATGCTTCTCCTGAATCATGTCATGGAAACTTGCCTAGTGTTTGACAAATCAGCTAAGCAGTCCTGCGTAGTAGACTGCCTGGTGTTGTCTTTTTGTTTTAGTTAAGATACTTTACTCATCTGCCTAAATTTATTTGAGTCTAATCTCTTCTAATCTTTCCAGTTGCAGGCAAAATGTAACTGTTTTATGTAAGCAGTGTAACGATAGTGGTAGGTGAACCTGAGGTAGTTTTCCATGCAATGTTAGTTTGACAACTCTTGACCTGAATATTGATACAACCTGCTTTTAAGATGTATTGATGTGTATGTAGCATTGCCCTTACAAATCAGGGAAGTAAGCCAAAGGAAAAGTTGATGTTTCCTCTGCATTTATCAGAAAAATACCAGAAAAACTCTTTTTTAAGCTTTAAGCATTTTGCATCGGAATATTCATTTCCTGATTAAGAGCCATACTTTATATGGAAATACTTGCAACCAACACAAAATAAATAAATCCCCCCCCTTTCTTTTTATAACCTCTTTTTTTTGCCCTTTAAAAAAATTTTTTTGTATTCCTTTCTTCTCCTCATGCCTCCATCTGTAGCTATTTTCCTGCTGCCTTTTGGGGGTTTTGTTTTGAGAAAGAGATAGGTCACTGTGTGCAGAATAGTAAGTAAGTAAGTAAGTAAGTAGTAAGTAAGTAGTAAGTAAGATTTGAATAGAATTTGAGAAATACCATGTTTAGAAAAATCCCTGTCATTTAAATGCTACCTCACAAAATAGTTGCATATTGAAAGCAAAAAAATCCAAATGACAAACTAGACTAAAAATCAGTCAAAATGTTCAAAGTTTAAACCAAATAAAAGAAGGATAGAATAATGTCTTGGATACTAAATGATTCTAGAGGAGTCCTTGAACTCTTGTCCAGTCTAGGAGCTGAAGTCAAACAGGACCCTTCACCTTACAGGAAAATCTATTGCCAATTTCACTGCTGAAATTGAGAGCAAGACCTAATACCAGCATGCTGCAAGGCAAGATGCAGTTTCCCACATAGCTGTATGCAACATTACTTCAGTTATGAAGACTTAGGAAGAAATACGAGCCACCTTCGAAAAACATAACAGAAGCTGCCATTTGGGCCTTTTTTTATGACTCTCTTGTGACTGGCCTCCCACAGTTTTCTGAAGGCAGCTATTTTTCACTGGTTTGTGGAGGTTTTCAGAGCAAATCATTGCTAGATTGTGTGTGAAGTCTTTAACCTACTAGTGACAGTCTTTGGTCTTGCATTTCAGGAATGATGGCAGTGTAATACCTTTCTTGGCAGGGGGAAGAGGAAAAAGAGGAGATGGATGGGGGTGAGAAGGGAGGTAGGGCCAAAAAAGTTTGAAACGTCAGAATTGGCTACTTTTCTTTCTTTTTGCCTTATCTCTACATCCTTCTCTTTCTGCAAGAGATTCCAAGGTGGATGCGGAAGGGGAGAAGAGCTTTCTTTCAAATTTCTTGTCAGCCTTTTTCTACTTTGCAAAGTACCCCACTTTATCCTCAACAAGGATGAAATTGGGCATATGTAACCCTTATACTGCCAAATCTGTGTTAAAATCTTACTGTAAAAATGGTTATGGTCAGATCTTCACTCAAATTTTAGTGGGCTGGACACCAATGTTTTGAATTTCATTAAGTTGCTTTAATTTTATTTATACATCTGCATAAACAAGGGCAAGGATATAATTAAAGTATGATTTTTAGGAACATAGTAAGGAGATATTTGGCAGACAGTATTTATAGTGAAATATGTTTCAAGATTTGTTTAGAATTGTGGATTGTTGTCCTGAGCCAGTGCTTTTTGATTTTTTAAATGAGTTTTAAAATTTTATTGCAAAGGATTACTTTAAGCATATTTTAAGGAATGGGTAGATGAACTGGTGTTCTGTCTGCCCCAATAATTAATTTGATCTATATTTTATGTGAATGTGGCCTTTTATGCTTCCAGGAAAAATAAGGTTTTTTTACTTCAGAGTATTTTGGAAATGTTGGTGTTTAGCTTAGGTATACATTAGATTGTCCTGGTATAATTCTGTATAGCAGGAAGAAACAGCTGTATATACATAGCATTAATTTAATTGTTTTTAGTGTTAAGATGACTATTTTGAAAGGCTTTAGCGAAGGTTTTATGCTCCTCTGATTATTTGCTTTTATTTTTTGTCCCCCTCTCTTGTGGTATTAGCTTTAAAAGGCCAAATTACTACTCTAAGTCAGAATAAATAACTTTCAATTTTCCATAGGAGCTGAAGTTAAAAGATGAAGAATGTGAAAGGCTTTCTAAAGTGCGAGATCAACTTGGACAGGAATTGGAAGAACTTACAGCTAGTCTGTTTGAGGTTTGTTGGAGTCTTCGATGTGATATACTTAAGGGAAGCTGAGCTAGATGTTTTGTGTAGAACCAGTATATTGTATTCTGAATTTTTCTGCAATAAGCACATAAAGGGATTTGTGTCCTGAAGACTTGGGTATGTTGAAGCAAAAGCTTAAGAGAAAGCAGCAGACTTTTCACTTAGATGCGAGACACCTTATTGAGCTTGTCAATCTGCCTAGACACAAAATGAAGAAAATAAGGGAAATATATCAGCTTATTTTTTGGCATAACTATTTTGAGACAGCTTCTCTGTCTGACAACAAGGCTATCTAGATAAGAGCTAAATTTGGGGTTGCCATGGTGACTAAATAAAAAAATAACGTATTCCAGATGAATGGAGGTAGCAAGTACATAACTTAAGCATTCATTCAGTTTCTGAATTTTGGCTCTGGCAGCATGCAACACCCACAGACTTCAAAACAAACATTAGTGCTGAGTGATGCACCAGGGTGAAACCTGGTTACCAAGTGAGAAATCTGAACTTTCCGTGAGACCTTTGCATTTGAGGAAAAGGCAGTAGTACCAGCAAAGATTGTGAGATTGTATTAGACAGAAATACAATGCTAAATCCATAACTGGAAGGAGGATCCGTCCTCATTTTATCTTAGGAATATATAGGCTTTGGGCCTAAATTGTGGTATCTTAAACTGTCAGAATATATTTCATAATTCATGGATGATTTTTATGCTTGCTAAATTGTAAGTATAGGCTTTCGACACATGCATGAAGATATAACATTAGGTATGTTTTAGAAGCAGTGTTTAAGGCTATGGGCTTGTATAAAAGTGCTAATAGACATTTGAAAATACTGACATTGAAAAATCAGATTACAAACTACATCCTGGCAGAGCAAGGTTATCTAAAATATTAAGCAGTTCCTTTATGTATAAAAAATAAATAGAAGAGTGGAAGGGTATTTTATAGTATAAGTACCTGTATGCTGGGGGGAGGAAAATGTCGGGCAGGTATTTTAACTGTGGAGGAATAAAAGGAAAATTATCAGTGATTTTTTTTATTTATGGCATTGCATTGCTCAGAACAGTGTGTCAGTTTGTTAAAAATATGTTTGAAATCCAGTTTATTAGTAATAACAGTTGGAGTTTGAATTTTCCAGACTGTTATAGGCATGTTACTCATAAGTTTTCTTTTGTGATTGGATTTCACTTAGAGGCTCTAACAAGACACAGTGGTGAGGTTTATCGTTTTTTTGCACTGGGATCTGCAGCCCTTGAATTCATGTTTAATTTCGAGTCCTACTAATTTCAGCAGCCATATAAATGGATGTCCTAGGGCTTATATTATTGCATCCCAGTGGAGGATTGAGACTTGTTTAGCACAGCTGGGTGCATATATTACATTATTACACTGTAATAGCACAGTAACATGCTTTGCTTTCAAAGATGCATCACTACGCGGAAAGTGCATGGTCAATGTTAAATGTATTTGTACACATTGTATAAATGTGTATGTTCCCATTCCTGCATGTGTCTTGTTACTTACGAGAAGTTTACAAACCCATACTATACAGCTGTGTTGTATGCTAGTGGGAGCCAGATCTTTTGGTATGACAACGTATGAACTTTTTTGTTTTATTTATATAGTGTCCAGATGTGCTAGGCGCTTTACAGATATGAAAAGGATCCTATCCTAAGTAATTTGGTTGGTAGCTCTGATATTTCAATTTTTATTGCCTTCAGTAAGTACTATGTGAGAACAGCAATTTGATTGTAGGCACAAATGGCTGGATCAGAGCCTAAACAAATACATTATACAATCAAAAGTCTTAGAGTTATGAGGTAAAAGGATGTTGGGAAAACCCTCAGTCCTTTTATACTTCCTTCATTATTGGCTTAGCCTTGTTTCTTTACTTTGATTGTTTTATTAGTGCTTTTTCCATTCTACTTAAAAAATGTTTATTAAATGATGAAGTGTTTTTATGCTGTTGTTTTGTCTGTTTTATTGATGGCAAGAATTTAGACTTCATAGTTGTTTGACTGATTCCTTCGTGCCGAAATTTACAGTTGTCTAAAACTGGTTATTCTGGCAACAAGAAGGGAGAAGTTCTTTTGCATATGCCTATGTTGCTTTTGTTGCTACTGGTTGAGTTTTTCTCGTGGGGGTCAAGGAACTTGTCAGCCACTGAAGCGTGACTGGAGCCTGGTGTTCATGACAGGTATTGTTCCTGCTGGAGTGGGATGGGTGGAGTTCCTGAATTTCTGAATCTGAGTTCAGGACCAAGGAGAACCTTAGTTGGCCAATGATGAATCAAAATCATAGATTTGTAGGGATTTTTTAAAAATATAGCTATTTCATTTCAGATTATTGCACATCTTAATAGTCACAAGTAGTCTTCATGAAGCAAAAGTATGTCATTAGTTGTTGGATTTTTTATAAATTTGTGTGAAGCATTTACACTAGCTAAACATCTTTTATAGGAAGCACACAAAATGGTTAAAGAAGCAAATGTCAAACAAGCTGCAGCAGAGAAACAGTTAAAAGAAGCACAAGGAAAGGTGAGTTCTTTCCAAATTTGTTTGCTTTGTATATTCACATGGTTTTAAATCTGAAGTGTGAATCATAAAGATGTGGATTGAGCATTAGCTGTATACATTTTTAGAGTATATACTCAGTTGTTTTGTGTTGCTTGGCTTATTCTTAGTGAAAACCCGTGGACATGGTGTTTCAGCATCATGTCAGCCAGCAAGGTGCATAGGAAGCCAGTGCTACTACAATATGCAATTGCCTGGGTGTGTTAGTACTCTTGGAAGATGAAGGTTTGATTTGCACCAAGATAGTCAGACATCTTTTTAATTGATTTAATGTATTTATAAACTAATATCATTTGTTTGTTAATGACTTTGTTCCCCCCTGCCCTGTGAAGATTGATGTCCTCCAGGCTGAAGTAGCAGCATTGAAAACACTAGTACTGTCTACTTCACCAACATCTCCAACTAAGGAGTTCCAGTCTGGTGGAAGAACTCCTTTTAAGAAAGGCCACACAAGAAACAAGAGTACAAGCAGTGCTATGGGTGGCAGTCATCAGGACCTCACCATGATGCAGCCAATTGTAAAAGACTGTAAAGAGGTACTGTACAAAGATCGTTCTCTTTTTGCTGATAAACTGGCTTTTTTGTTTTGTTTTACTCACAACAAATAGAGCATCTCTTAAATCTTCATTTAATGCTTACTGTCTAAGAGATATTTTTAATTAATGAAAGAACTTTCCTTACATACTAATACATAGTGATTTTTCCAAGTTTTATTTACCTTTAAGTCATTTAGGCAAGACGAAATAAGATTTGAAATATTTGAATTGCATGTGGTGATTAAAAAACCCCAAACAATAAACCAGACAATGTAACTGAATAAATTCCGGTGGCTTTTTTATGAAGTCCATCACTGAAAGTTTATAAACTTTCGCAAGCATCATATAAACTGTCATAGAAAAGAGGAAGAGTCATTTTATAAATCAGTAGGGGGTGAAAGACACCCTAAAGATGAAATCAGTAATTTATTAGAGAACAGATGATGAGTCACTGGAATCCTGGGGCTTGGCAGGGTTGTATGTTTGTGTGAGTTGGGTTTTTTTTTGTTTGGTAGGTTTTTTGGTTTGTTTGTTTGTTTTTAAGTCTCCTCATGTCACTGAAAATGGGGAAATAATGAGCTGAGGGGTTGGTACTTAAGGCCTTGGAATGGTAATAGATTGACCAAGGTATTGAGAAGGAGCTTATTTTACTGGGTGGTTAGTAGAACAGCAGATGAAATCCAAAAATCAATAAAGGAGAAACGAGACATTTAGGAAAAAAATGCAACTACCAAGCTTGCAGTTGTGAACCTGGAAAGAGCTGCATTGTGCTGGAAAAAAGCCTATTGTCCTTGTTGATCATAGTTTGAAAACCCCGTCTCAGTGTTCAGTGATCATCAAAGACCTACAGAGACTTAGGAGTTCTTCGGAAGGGAGTACATAACAAAAGAACTATTATACTGCTGTATAAGCATATAGTAAGAGTGTTTCTGTACATGCAGCTATGATACTCATCTCAGAAAGGGCACTGTGAAAGTACCAGGAAGTGTGACATAGATGGTCAAACCTAATGGAAAGATTTCTGTGTAGAGGTAGTTGAGATAGAAGAAAAATCTCTGCCATCTCAGGTGACACGGGGAAGATGAATGATGAACAATTATTAATGAATTAATGAAAACTCTGGAAGTTAAAAGGAAAATAATTTTAGTCAGTACATAATGAAACATTGTCATGAGGAGGCAAGATGAAAAATATGTTTAAAATAAGTCATGCAAAATGACAAAGGAAAAGCCCCTCAAGCTATGTAGAAGCTAGATATGACATCTGGTTTAGCAAGCTTCTTTAGCTACTGGCTGCTAGAAGTTTTGAGGCTGTAAAAGAATATGCATCACTACCCTTCCCTCAGATGTTTCTTCAGCCAGCTCTGTGGTTAGTGGCTATTGTTGGAGGGGTAATATGCTGACTGGATCTTTCTACTTTATTTTGCCAGTCATCATTAACTGCATTTGTACGTGACACCACTTTACTGTAAATCTGGAAAATTAAGGCATCTTGCAGTTTGTGTTTTGTATTCCAAAAAAATATGATTTACAACCTGCTTCCCCACTTTCAATGGTATCTAGGATTTTTCCTTACTAAAACTGAACCCTTGTTGCCCTTCAGAAGAGGGGAGAACTGGAATGGAATCCAATTACTTTGTAAACATCACACTGAGATCATGACTCAGTGAAATTTTTAAGTGTTGGGCAAGAGTGAGAGACCAGAGAAATCTGTTTTGCCTCAGTTTCTCATGGAGAGAAGATGGTGATCATAGAGGACATGCTGCAGAAGAACCAGTCTGCCTGACACTTTTCTTTAGTTAATTCACCTTTTTGTTGGCTGCATAAGGAGACACTTCAAGACTGCTTCCAGTGACGGCCCAGGGAATCACTAAGAAACACATGGGTTTTCCACCCACTGTGAAGTATTTTTACTTCTCTTCTGAGCAGGAGTATTTAATGGAATGTACAATGGGGTGAAAAAAGCAGAAGTGCCTTTTGCATGGTAGCTAGGTCATTGTTTTAAGCAGGGGATACATGCCTTCCCAGCTGTTCCTATTATCCAGTGCTCTGTCATCTTATTTACTGGTTTTATTTATAGCTGCTCTAAGGTAAGTATTTTTGCATTTCTGGGAGCTTATGTCTGAAACCTGTGTTCATTCCCCTTCTTGTTCATGCCACTGAGTTGTTACTCTTTGGATCTTATTCTTCTGATTTTGAGTGACTTGACTTCTAAAGGGAGTCAAGAGTACCCTTGCTCAGGGCTGTGTGTTGGCCCTTTAGATCCTTTTGCAGGGTCTACCACCCAGAGCTTTGTCCTGTGGGATGGTGCTGCATGGAAATACAGGCCAGCTCTCAGATTTCTTTGTGGAATGTAGACAGAGTCACACAGCTGTCCACCCTAAATTGCAGTGGAGCTAGAAAGCTGCCAACATCCTAGAGAAATATTTCCTAGCATGTGGTAGTAACCTCTAGGATAAATAGACATGCCTAATGAATTTAGATATTAAAAAGATTGAGGTAAGCTGAATAGCTGCCCAGATCTTAAGCAGACAGGTATCATCCCCTCACCAGAAATGTTGATAAATGCATTAGTGTTGTTCAAAGAGCTGAGATATTTTGCTGATGTCATATTTACTGTAATGAAAGCATAAAATTTTAACTGAAATTGTTATTACTTATGACTGTATATTTAATTTCAGGTAATCAAAACTGGATCTAGTGAAAGCATATGTAAAGGCAGGGAGGAGATATACTTGCATCACACATTGTAGATTGAAAATGAAGATCATCAAGCTATGGTCACTGAAAAATTTTTTTCCAAGGCAGCTTCTTTATAAACTGTAGGTTTGTGTAAAATCGAGTATATCTAAAAAATAACCAAGTTAATAAGAAATGCGTCTTAATTTTTAGACTTCTAGAGTACAAATAAAAAATTGATGTTTTTCTGCTGGTATCTCTTGATTGTATTAATTTTAAAGCCAGACCTGAGATGGGTTTAAGTTATGGGAAATGTTCCTTTAGGGAGGAACATTGGAAGTGTTGAATTCCACTTGTACAATGAAGTTGGTGGCTTAGCACCAACTTAAGCTATTGGATTAGCTTACTTAAAATAGTTGTTTGTGATTGTACCTGAGCATACTGCAAGTGGCTCTAATGAAAACAAGTTTTCCAGTGTAATTTTTGTAGGTTACTTTTCAAGGAAAAAAACAAAAAGAAAAAGAATAAAGTTTAACCAAAAACTCTGAAATTGATGAAAGAACTCCCCAAAGCATATATGGAAAGGAATGGCAAAGTGCTGCTGAGAACTCAAAAGGGGTGATGCATGGGGAATGAAAAAGAGACTGAGGTTGTTGCAAAGCAGCATACTGATCTTTTAAAAAGGATTAAAAATCAAGTTTTAGTATATGCTATTTCCCCATTTCATTATCTTTTCTGTATTTTTTTTAATTGTACGATATTTTAAATTCCCGTCCTGGCTTACCTTTGTCCTGCAGTGTATATCCTTTCTATAGTTTTAGGTATAGGTCTGCTGTAGCTCTAGAAAGAGATTTACACGGCAAAAGGTGCTGAAGCAGAATGTCAAAACCAATCTGAGGATGGTGTTGCACCTAGGGAGCAGGATGGGGCTGCACACCCCTTTGGGAATGCAGGTAGTTTTATATATTGAGTTAGGAGCATGTGTCAGAAGCAGTCCCTCCCACTCTGCTTGGCTTGTGGCCTGCAGCAGTGTTGGAGTCCATGAAAAGTCTTTCTCCAGTAACCCCAAAGCAGGTGATGTGCTCTGAGAGCCCCTCAGTGTGCTCTAGCTGTCAGTGGGTGGCAAGCCCTTGGGACAGACTGCCCCATAACACAAATAGATATTTAATAACAATTTAGTGCTCATCTGTGGACCACCACACCGGGTAGGTGCCATCCTGCTGCTGACTGATCTCAGCCTGGAGATAACAAAACAAGGTGTTTCCAAAGCAGGTACAATTACCTTTTCCTAACACACAACAGAGTTAATCCAAGCATGATTTAAGAGGTAATTTTAGCATTTTTAGCAAAGCATCTCTTTGACTAGAGGAGCTGAGGGAGAGCAGGCCCATAAATCATTCCCAGCAAACATCCTTGCCTTTCTGTTGTAGGGAGGTGTAGGAGAGAGTTTTGGCATAAAGATGAAAAATTAAGAAAAACAGTACTTTAAAGTAAATTAAGAAAAACAATACTTTTAACTGAGTTGTACATTGACTTCTTGTTTTCTTAGTATTCAGTGTATTAGTCTGTTTTCTTTTGGTGTTTGCATAGCAGCATGTTGAAGTCAGATGCAGCTTGAACCTGTAAAATGTCTAGGATTGCAGTTGTTTTCTTTGAATTTCTCTGCTTTTCTTAACTTACATAAATGGAGGTGAACTAAAATACTGTAATGAGGGTGCATGAAGATGGAAACTGTTTTGTGGCTCTTTGTAAGTTTTTCAAAGCTATCTGTAGGCTTAGGAAATGGGGGAAAGGTAATTAACTTGTCCCTGGTGTAGTGGTAACCAGTAGATGCATTATCTTTGTATATTGAAAATTGTATGTTTTGATTTGCTTGAATTTACAGCCTTAGGAAAGTGGATTTAAGAAAGTATTCATAGCTGAACCATGATAGCATTCTTTAAATTTACACATCGCTTTCTTTCAATTTTTGCATTACAGTAGAAAGCATTTTAATGCTTATTATTTACCTGTGGATATTTGCAAGTGATAGACACTGGTGTGATAATTACATGACTAAAATATGTGAATCTTTGTGTGTTCTAGGCTGACCTGTCTCTGTACAATGACTTCAGATCTTGGAAGGATGAGCCTACTATGGACAGAACATGTCCTTTCTTGGACAAAATTTATCGGGAAGATATTTTTCCATGTTTAACTTTCTCCAAAAGTGAGGTAATGGAAATGGTCTAAATGTGGTTACTGATGTCGTCCCCTTAAATATGTTACATAGAGCCAAACTACTATTATATTGTTTTCAATTTGCAGTTTAACCATTTTTGTTTCATTAGTGTGTGACAATTTACGGTGAAGTCCTAAAGCTTGGTCTGGAGTATTGAAATGACTGCTTTTTTCTTCACTGTTCTATTCCATTTAGGCTTTTCCAGATATGGCCTCTCTATGTCTGCTTCTTCAAATGTTACTCCTGTCTGTTTGAATCTAGTCTTTGTAGGAATGGATGGAAGTTTTCTTCCTGATACTTCAGATACAGTGTAAAAGTCATGTTCTGTCTCTGTTTATATAGGGGGCAGTTAGGGGCAGTAGAGACCAATATATTTATTTTTGTGGACTGATTTTCTCCCATATCAGTCAAAGCACACTGCAAGCATAGTCTGGGTCTTCTTTTGAAGAGAGGTTTGAATTACAAGAATTAGAATTTGGGATTTAAGATTCAACAGGGACAGTTGGTAAATGTGATTTTAGAGGAATCAAATTCTGAGACTTTTTTCCTTGTGTTTTTTCCACACATTCTCCCATACTGAAGAGAGACTGAAATTTTACCTGTCCTGGGAATAACATGGAACTGATGGCAGATCCTACTGCTTTACTTAGTTTTTGTTCTTAAGCACCATTTACAGGCTGTACTTGTATCGGTCACTAGGGAAAAACGAGTATGTTCTTAGTTTTTTATTAAAATAAGAAGAAATTTTGAAGTTCTAAGTATTGATATTCTTTGCCAATAAAATTAAACACCTCACACAGAAAATCCTGCATTTTTTCATAATGTTTATCTGTTGTTTTCAGGAGGTGTTATGTTCTTTTCCCGTGCTTTTCATTTACTGTTACTTGCTGGCCATGCAGTCTTTTAGTTAATTGTATACCAGTTTGTTGTGGTTGGTGTACAGCATCATATGAACCTCTCCCACTAAAAAATTTACTTGGTTACTATGGGAATTACTTTGCTTCTGCAGTATATGTAAATAGGCCATCCTGTTGACTTTTGCAGCAACTTAATTTTGGATTTTACTCTTCACTGGTAACCGAATTACTGTAGATTTGTATTGCCTTTTAAGGGAAGAATGAGGCTTCTAGCCCTTGTTAGTTACACCATTTATTGTTTCCAGATGCTGTGTGTAGTGACCAGCTTCTGTTTTACTTGGCTGTTGATTGGCTAATGTGCAGTTAAACCAAATAATAAATTAGACATATGTTGTGTTTTTGAATGATTGAAAGTGCAGTTATGTGAATGGTTGAAGTATTACATTAACTCTCAGTAGCCTCTTGTGTGGATGTTTGGTGTTCTGCTTTTGGGAGATGGCAGAGAGAGTATTTAATATGAACTACTTTAATAGTAACATGCAGGTCTTAAAATAACTAAAATACAATAAAAAGTCTTTATTACTTAGTAAGAAGGAACCTTGGCACAAAATTATTTCATTAGCAATGTAAGTTGCACCTTTTTTTAAATCAGGTAATGGCTATTACTTGAAACAGTGGTCTTGGGAAAGTGTTCAATCCAGTCAAGCAAAATGGTCACATTTCCAGTGTCTCATGATTGTTTATAAGGAATGAACATTAAAAAAATATAAGCAAAGTTGCACTTTAGGTAGGCTAGTGCTTGAAAGTTGCAACTGACTTTTCTGTATATTGTTCAGTGTTACTTGTTTGAGCACCTTGCTAGAGGTATCTTTAGCTGAAATACAGTGACATAACATTTACTTGTTTCATTCAAGATGAAGATTTATGCAGCATAATTTTGTATTTTTCATAGATTTGATTCACAATCAAATTAGATGAATTTTTTAAAATAAAGCTCGTGCCGTATTGTCTCTGACAGGAGCACACATGTACAAATACATGGCTGTTTGGTATATGAGGAAAGGCTGAAAATACAGTTAGTGTTTTAAACATGCTTTGCTACATTCCTGGCTGTAAAGGAAGTTAGGTTGCCTCAGGGAAGGCAGGGTTATTTGTAGGGCAGAATTTAAACAGGAGCCTGGAAATGGGACCTCTTGCTTGTGATATGTCATGGGTTGGCACTGGCCAGATGTTAATGCACCCATGAATATGTTTTTTTTTTTCCCTAACAGCTACTGTGGGATGTGATCAGGAACAGAGCAGAGCAGGCTTAAATCTTGAAAACAAAAAAAACCACCAAAACTTTATTACATTACATAAGAACAGGGACAGAAATACTCTTAAACACACACAGAGACAGAAATAAAAACTTCTTAGAACATTTCTTCTCCCAGTTTCTACCTCCCCACACATCACTCTTCACAGACCAAACCTTTGGGTTTTAGATCAAACAATCACCACTCAAAAACAAACTAATCTTCAATTCAGCAAGGGAGAGAGGAGTCTCTCTCGCACTACAGACTGTTCTCCAGAACACACAGGTCCACTCCTTATGTGTTCCCATGTCACCCGTGGCACTGCCCAGAGAAGTCTGCCAGGGTGACTCTCTCTTTTTCCTATGTCCAGCGCTCTCACCGCTGTCCATAGTCTGAAAACTGCATACAGGGCTCTTTTAAGGATACTTGCCTGCCGAGCTCTCCCCTTTTTCCCCAGGGGCCGGGGTTCCAGGAGCAGGTCTGCCCTGAGGGCAGAGGGCACCACCTCACCCTCCCCCTCTCTTCTCTGCTCGCTCCACTCTTCAAGTGCCAGTCACTGTAGCAAAAGCAAGGGCAGCTGCATCCACCCAAAATGCAGTTTATGTTCAAAAGAGACTTAAGTTCAGTCCATGGCTGACATTATGCAAGAAAAGTCCAGCTCCGAAGGCTACTCCTCTCATTCTTTGCCCATCAGGTTCCTTCCAATCGTGCTTTATCACCTCAGTTCCAGGCCGCTTCCTTCTCCTTTTTTCCAAAATCACCAGTCATGAGAATCAATGTCTAAGAAAAGTTTCTTTCTGCCAAGCAAGGGTTAACAGCTTCTATCTCCCAGCAGGGTGCAGGCTCAGGCACTCCCAGGCTCGGCAACTCCCAGGTGGCTGGGCACCTTCTCCCGGAGTTTGGGGGGAAGAGGGGGTGAGCACACACAGCAGGCACTTCCACAGTTTTCCACCCCTCCATCCTGGACGGGGCAGCTCAGTTCCAGTCCTGTCCACTCTCTTCTCCCCCCCCCCCCCCCCCCCCCCCCGGGGCTCCGGCTTACCTGAGCCCGACCATGTGTTTCCCCTCCCCCACCCAGCCTCCTGGCTGGGCAGGGGAAGGAGGCCTGAAACATCTCTCTGCTGAAACCAGGATCTGAAAAGAGGCCGAACCCCCCAGACTCTTGCTTTTAACTCTTTGTGTCCTCAGAGGCGTGTCCAAACCTCCAAGTGACCAATCCAGGTGCCAGCAGAAAAGCTGATCACTGATTGGCCTGCCCACATCCCCCTGGAAAAATTCACCTCCCCCCCAACCACGACATGATAGAAGTGGAATCTCATTTGTAGTAGTTTTGTTTGGTAGGTTGAGTTTTTTTCCCCCTGTGTTCTTAACTTTTCCAGAAGAAGAAATATGTCCCTGCTTTGAGGCAGTGGATGAAGCAGAGCTGTTTTTAACTGCTTTCTAAATTTCTCTTGCAGTTGGCCTCAGCTGTTCTGGAAGCTGTTGAAAACAACACTCTGAGCATTGAACCTGTTGGCTTGCAACCTGTTCGATTTGTGAAAGCTTCTGCAGTTGAATGTGGAGGACCAAAGTATGTTGTGCTAACACAGGGGGATAATCTTGACTCGTTTGAGAGCTCTTGGCTTGAGAAAACTGCTATCAGCTGATTAGCTCAGTCAAATTTGTGTATCTTTAAATTTATTTCCTAAAATCTAAGACTTCAAGATTGTTTTTACAAATTTTATGGGAAAGTAAGCAACTAATAAATGAAACTTTAAAAAAATCCCTTATATAGAACAAACATGAAAATTTGGGGAGAGCTTGACTTTTACTTGTTTTGATGCATTGACCCCAAAAGTAACATTCACCTCTTTGGAGAATACCATTTTGATACTTAAACCAGATGGTTTTGAACTGGGGGCTCTCACCTGGAAAGCATCATGGAAGAAATAGATCTTGAAATAGTACAGGATTTATGACATCTGGAGTACTTGTGGCATAAAAAATTTACGACATACATAGGACACTGGCAAAGCTAGCTGAAATATTTGAGAAATACAGAGAGAGTTAATCCTCTGAATTTGAGCAGGAGGAATGTAAGTGGGAATGAAGATGAATGAGAGTTTGAACCTCAATGAGGAAGTATGCTTGAATGACAGGAAGGAAGGTTATTTTAGAAATTCTGGAATGGTTCTAGGGAAGTAGGAAGCAAGGCTTCTTGTCAGGTACTGATAAAAACATTGAAATTGGGTGGGAGGGTCTTGCCTGAGGCACTGGGGCTTCAATGATGTGGAAAAGGAAAGGGATTGTAGGATGCCTTAGTGGATGTTGGAGTAAGAAAGCAAGGCCAGTCTGGATATTAATCTGAAGCCTTCCAAATCTTGAGAAAGACTTGCTCTTTCTGTTAAAGGTATTTTGGGGAAGTTGACAATTTACTCCGTGATATTTGATTTGAGAGAGTTCAATTTTACAATAGAAAATTTCCTTCAAAATGTTTTCATCTGACTCTAAGATTTTTTCTTTCTCATTGCCATTGCTTTTTAACCCTTGTTTTCCTCTGTTGAGTGAAAGAGAAGCTACAACTGACACATCTCAAAATTCTTTATTTTCTCTTTAAAGAAGCTGTATAAAATGAAAATTTATATTTTGTGTGTTTAATGACTTAATCTTTGATCATTTCTAGTCTGCAAAGTTCAAGCATTCAAATATTTTTCAACTTCCTCCTGTCACTAGAGCACACTTCTTGAGCTGTAACAGCCTCTCATCAGAAGGTCCCACACCAGTAATGGAGCTACTCAAGGGGTAGTGAATTGCTATCCAAGGTCTGCCACTGTAAGCTGTGTTCCATGAACACAGTAGAGAATCTGGACAGTCAGAAACCACTGAAACAAGTCATTTGTCATTAAAGAGCAGCTGGCAAATGGATTTAAAGTCATTGTGGTTCAAGAAACTTTGCTACATTTTGGTGTCATGAAGTGCTTAGCCAGACAGGAGACTCAACTGCATCATTCAGAAATTTCTGGATATTTTTAACCTGTTTTCTCCAGTGTAGGTTAACTTTTAAATCAGAACTTAGGAAATGCTTAAATATTTGGCAAGATAGAGATTAATGTTTTGAGATGACAATGCCCAAGTTATAATTTAGTTATTTTAGATATACCAAAAGGTCAGGCAAATTCTTTTCTCTCTTTTCCAACTCTTCTGTACCAACAAAAAGTTCTGTGGTGCTGCTTGTAGATAAGTAATAGGTAAGGAATCTGCAGTATTTAAGTGTAATTTGACAGCAATTGTGCTTTGCCTTATGTATTCTTACTGGCACTGAATGGGAAGCAGGTGTTGCAGTTTTCACTGAATCAGCGTAGTAGTTTCAGGTTTTTATTTTTAGACGATGCAAAACGCTTTTTTAATTGAAACTATCTTGTTAAATGGGTAACTTAATATAGACAAACTGAAAAGAAACAACAACAAAAGCTAGAGGGATGTTTTTAAAGAAGTCATTTTGTTGTACATTTGCATTTTGTTGTACATTCATGTGGGGGAACAAGTGCATGAGATGGTGGGTTACAGTAGTGAAAGGTGGAGGACAGAGAGCTGTGACAGTAGTACCAAAAGGTTCTGAATATATGGGAGTTACTGAATGGTAGCTGTGATGGTGTGTAGTGAGTGCTGCCTTAACAAAAGACAGCTGGGTTTCCCCAGAAGATTCACATAATTGTCCCCATGGGGACAAAGTGCTGAGCTGCATGTGCTGTACAGCACAAAACTGAGTCACCAGCAGGAGCCCTCAGCATTTAACTGGTGTGATCGAAGGCAGGGTAGAGAAGGCAATTATGTAACCAGAATTAAAGAAAGGGTTTTATTTTCCTAGCATTGAAAGTTTGTCTTCTGACAAAAGCCAGACTGAGATTGTGATCCAGCTTGTTCAGCTACTTTAGGATTTCTTGTATCAATGAACTGCTGTCAGTCCTCATAAATTGCTATGGAAAATCTATACACTCTTCAATTTTCTCCTGTTTTAGATGGTTCTGTGGACCAGCTGCAGGCATTTTAAAAGGGCCTATGAGCACTGTTCAGAACCATAGAAGCTTAGTAATTTTTGTTTCACTTTTGAAAGACAAATTTGTTCTTAGACTCCCCAATTTCATGAGGTACAAATGGGAGAAAGACGAACCAGCAGCTTTTAAAATTAATGAAACAGTGGTTGTCATGGCAACCCAATTCATCTGAGATGCTGTAATACAGACATTCCGAATAAATCAAATTCTTCTCATCTTTAAAAATTCATTGTTTTCTTAAATTGTTTTTTTTGGGAGGGAACAGTTTGTGGTGACTAATCACCTTTCCTTCATACTGTGTAGTTGCAACAGACTAAAAGTATATTTGATTATCTTACTCTCACTTTTTGTAATTTTGTAATTACAAAAAGTGAGAAAGAATTATTGCCAGACAGCCCATTTTCCTTTGTCCCAAAAGATTTTATACTCTGAATTTAAAATATGGTTTCTATTTGGGCATAAATGTAAAACTGGATTTAAAATGCATCTCAGAGAATTGACTGCTCTTCTGTAAGGCTGATTTTTTTTAGGATGAAATACAATAACATGCAGAACTTTAAAAAAATCTGTTTAAACGTTGGCATCAGCTGATAATTTAAAAAATGTTTATTTGACATATCAAGAGTTAATTAAAGAAATCCCACTGTGCTGGAATTGTCAAGCCAATTTAAATTAGTGAATATGGAAGTGTATTCCCAGAGCTGAAGAAAGTTTTAGAATTCAAAAAAAGCATCATAACACACGAATATTGAAATTAAATTAGGCCTTGTGGAACTAAAATAACTGACAACATAATGTAATAATTGCAGCTTGTAAAATGAAGGCAGAGACTCATCTATCTGTCAATATGAACCAGTTACATTAACACCATAAACAGATGCACGTGTTTAGACATTAATGTCAGATTTGTTAATTGAATCATGTGACCTTTATATTTGTAGGAAATGTGCTCTCAGTGGACAAAGTAAGTCATGCAAGCATAGAATCAAATTAGGAGATTCAAGCAGTTATTACTACATTTCTCCTTTCTGTCGTTATAGGGTAAGTAGATTTAATATAATTTAATCTTATGTAGTAGTCATTTCGCTATTTTTTCCATACCTCTATACAAAACTACATTAACCACCATTATTTTTATGTGAGTTTAGATCACTTCTGTGTGTAACTTCTTCACATATATTCGATACATCCAGCAAGGACTGTTGAAGCAGCAAGATGGTGAGTACAAAAAAATTGTATTTGACCTAAATAAAGAGACATTTACATAGTTCCTGGAAGTTACTTTCTGTGTGACGAAGTTGCTAGCTGTGACCTGATGTTACAGGTTATCAGTCTATAGTCATTATTGTAATTTCAAGAATTTGGTAATATTTCACTCTCCGGTGAAGTTATTTTTTAAAACAACAAATTACAATGCATTGATTTTTCAGTCCATTTTAAAACACCTTATACAGTAAGAAATGTTAAAACAAAATCTAATTAGGAGAGTTAGTCACAGTGTTTCCACAAAGCAGTCAAAAATCAAATCTCTGTAACAGAATGGGGAGTATTCTGGATGCAGTTTGGTTTGATCTGGGCCATTTTTTCTTTAGCTTGGTGTTTTGGCATGTCTTCTCATTTTGTGCAGTGGCAATTGAGACAGCTGTTCTTGTCAGACTGCTTTTTTCAGGGGGAACTGGCAAAAAAAGACAGTATTTTGAGTTAAATTGCAAACCTGTAAACAGGTAACCTTTTATATATACAAAAAACCTGTAATCATCCATCTGAGTCCAGGTGAGAAATGAGATCATGGCAGTAGCATGGCCAAATCTTGATTAAGGCTCTGGTTATAAATGTAAGGCTTAATCACCCTCCACCCCAAAAGAAAAATGTGGGTTTTACTGCCATTGCTTCAGGCTGTGGCTTGTTGGGGGGTTCCCTACCTTTGTTACCCAGTTGCTTTGATCATGTCAAAATATTATATCCCACAACTGCCTATTTAAACTGTGTCTGCACAGTAATTCAAGAATTTGCTTAGCTGTGCTATGTGGTTCCAGTATATCCATATAAAAGAAAATGTTTGTGAAAACATATTTGTGGTACACATAGTTACTAAATTCTGGAATTTAAAAATACATTGCATGTTGGAGGCATAGTTTTGTCTTCATTTTCTAGACCATTTTACCTGTTTATCACTATAAAAGGAAAAGAAGATGATTTGACCGTGTTTAAACTGCACACAGTTGATTTAATTGTATTTCTTGTCCAGGTCAAAGAATATTGCCTAACAGCTTTCAGTCCAAATTTCTTTACAAACAGGTCGTATTAGTCAGGTTCCCAGAAATACTGAGCACAGATAGTGGAAAAAGTGTCATTAGCCCTGTGTCAATAGGAAATTAATATATTTGCTTTCACTATGAAAATGTAAATTTTTTTTTAGTTCTATTATGTTTTTGAAAGTAAAGTAAAACAGTTAAGCATTGTAATATTTATGGATGTCTGTGCATTTCGTTATTCCAGTTTTCAAGTCTCTCTGGATTTGCTTCATCAAGAATTTGGCTAGAATTAGCCCTGCTTTGCCACCTCACCTATAGTCATCTCTTCCTGATGTTTCCAAATTTCAAGAGCTCAGGATTTTAGCTACACCCAAATATTTCTAACCTGAAGTACTCCTGAGGTGATAGATAGACTTACAAAAAATAATGCTGTTAATTTGCAATGTTAAAGGGTCATGGAATTCACCAGAAATTTGGCTATTTCCTATACTTAGGTTTAATAAAATCTTCAGGTGGTGGTAATTTTTACTGATTTAGTAGCATCTTTTACTGAAGATCTTGAAAATGTGTTATTTAGGTTTGTGTTAATAGGGTTTGTAGTTAAAAGGCTTTTACTTTGACCAAAAGGACCTGTGAAGTTTCACCTGAAAATTGTTTACTTTGCTGTTATGATAAAAGAATGTAATTAACGGGGGTTTTACATCATATAGTGATATATTTTCAGCATTATCAGATTGATTTATTCTTCCCAAGAAGTTTGTAAAAAAAGAGTTTGGTGTTTCAGCTCAGTTGTCATCTTTACCACTAGAACATAGAATTTGCATTTCTAGCTTTATATAAGGATTTCAACAATGCATTCACAAGAACATAGGAACTCATCATAACTGCCTGCACAACGTGCTACATGCATTTCTACTAATGCACAATATAATTTTTAAGACAGAGGTCACTTTTACAAAAGTGGTTTTTGAACTGTGGTGGGGAAGACCTTGTACTTGTTGCTCGCTCAGGTTAATGATATTTCTAGACATTCTATATCAGGGTCTTGACAGCATGGAAATTTCATCTTGAATAATTAAATACCCCATGATTTTGATTTCTACTGCTATGACATCTAGAAGCTTTAGCTATGCATTAGGCTTACCACATTTGGAAGATACAGATGAAATAAGAAAAATGGGTCATTCCTGCACAGTTTATTGTTGCTAGCAGATGAGTACAGGAAGAAAGGAAGCAAGAAAGACTATAAATGGCAAAATTCTAACAAAATTACAGTTTCTTTGGTGAAACAATTCTTATTCAACAAGCTCTACTTTCTTCTTTTTGTAGTCTTTTAGTTTGACAGAAAATGAGTCAAGGGGCAGGGAAGCTTAATAAGAAACTGCAATTAATTGAAGCTGACACAAAGTACTGATATAGTTCTGTTCTCCATTTTAAAGAAATCTAAAATCTGAGGAATTTTTAATAGGATTCTCATTTAGAATGTTTAGAATATGTACTTGATCAAGTTTTGTCATAACCAAGCACAATTAGCCCTTACACATACTGATGCTGGTTTTACGAGATGTTTGTTATGAAACTCATGTAGAGTAAGGCAGCCTGAATACATCAGCAGGAATAAAATGTGAATTTGGTATATTTAATGATATTTCTGTCTTTTTTAGTGGATCAGATGTTCTGGGAAGTTATGCAGCTGAGACGAGAGATGTCACTAGCAAAACTCGGCTATTACAAGGAAGAGCTCTAAAACTTTCTACTCTTGCGCGTGCATGAACTTCATTGAATATACATAACTAAAATTGCTGAACCTTTTTTTTGTCACTTGATATTTATTTCCACAAAGTGGGTCCAAAATCTTTCTCCATTTGCAGATGGCACTAAGAAGTACTGTGATTGTTTTAAACTGACTTATGCTGTATATGCATACATATAATACTTAGTTGAACAGATGTGGTAAGCACTTGCAGGTGTATTAGTGATTGTAATTTACATTTAAAAACAAAACTTCTGATTAAAGTGTTAATTTGAAACAGTCTCTGTCTTCTGTTCTTTGTGATGCAGAATGATGTGAACCTCCTCAGTAGGACACTCCAAAATGTAAAACTGATTTTATGAAGAGTGAATAAATGCCTGGTATTTTCTTCACTGTAGTGTTTAGATACTTACATAGCTCTCTATCCATGTATGCCAGTACAGTTAACAGACAGCTGGGAGAGCTTGGATTTGTTTGAAGTGCTGCTTTCCTATACTTGTAATTTTAAAAAATGTGTATGTAAGAAGAGAAACACATATAGTAAAGAGTCACAGCACAATAAACCTGAATATCTTCTCTTTAAGGAAGAGTGCTTCTCAAATACAAAGGAACAATAAAATTATCTTGTTTGCTCTTTGGTTAGAAATCTGCTCTGACCCCTATATAACTGCTAAAAACATTCTCTTTTCCTCTAGTTTTCTTTCATTAGAATTTTTTCATTCCTTTAAATAGTTTTTTTCCTCCCACTCTTCTGTGATTTCCAGTTTTCAATGTCTTATACATAATTTTCCCCATAGTTTTTCTTGCAACTTGGAAACTTCCATCATGCGATTTCATTAACATGCTGATGCTCATTTCCATATAATGTTGCAATTATTTCCATATAATGTGTATGAAAAAAAGATAATGTTAGAGAAACCCAAAAAGGATCCTGGCCTCTTGAGAGATGCTTTTTCTGTTGGAAGTGTTTCTTTGGCACTCAAAGTTCAAATGGTCATTTTTTTCCCTTGTCTCAGCTGAAAGCAGACAGTTGATGTTGTTACAAGGGACATGGCTGTGGGTATGTACTAGACTTGCCTTTTTGGAAAAACTTTGGATCTTAGTCCTGACAACTATTTATCAGTTGTACACAAGATTAAAACTTTGACAGGAAAACTGACTAGAAGGTGAGCTGAAAAAGTTGTTTTTTTAACAAGAAGCATCTCAGTAAATACAAATTTCTCTGATGCTGAACAAAACCAACACTATTCATCACTGTCTTGCTGCAATGTTCTCCATTTTCATGAAAGTCAGTAGAAGGAGCAGTGAAACTTAATACCATGCTTGTGTTGCTTATATATATGTGAAAACACTTCGCAAGTGTTGGCTTTGACTGAACATTTCAATGTTAAAGTAAAAACAAACAACTGAACCTAGATATTAGTAATGGAGTATGCAAGTCCAACCTGAGCCATTTTATTACTGATTGAGAAAATTACTTTTCTCAATCTCCCTGCACTGGTACTGCTTGCTGTTGTAGAAACCTGGAATAATTCTACCAGCAGTTGTTAAAAGGATTGTTTATCCATTTAATAATGCTACGGAAGTCTGGTTTTACTCACTCAGAAAACAAGCTGTGTTTATTGGTATTAATGTTTTATGTTAGGCTCCTAAATGTCTGTTAATCCTTAGTTTAGATAATGAGATAGAACTGCTTCCATGATTAACCAACAGTAGGCAAATGGTAGCCAGTAGCTGGTGCTATTCTGACTTAATATCCTTTACAACAACAAAATCCTGTTGCTCATTTAAGCAGAGAGAAGGGTCCTTTTGTGTACATGGTAGTATTCAAAATGTATTGTGCCGAGGTGATTTTCTTGTACAAAGATGTATACCCCATGTAGTTCATCTCAGTAGTAATGACTGTTTGGCTCAATTACATCTTGTAAATGCTGACTGACTTGAGTCTTCATGTCCCTATTCCAAAATTCTTTTTTTATGTTTTTCATATGAGCTGTTTATCATGAGAAACCTGTCCCACTGTGAGTGCCTGGGGCTTGTAAAAAATTAGACAACAACTACTTGTCTGGTGGATAGAATTCCTTCTAAAAATGTCCCAATTCCAGATTTGATTGGAACTTTTGTTCTTAACCAAATTCCTTTTTTAGATGTCTACTTAAAACATTTGAGTGTTTTTCTCTTGTTTGCTTAGTGGTGACAGAATGGGCAGTTTTCAGCATTTAAAGATGAACCAAGAGAAAGTGAAATAGAGTTTGTTGCTAGCCTTAAAAGGGCTTTGTTCCATGTTCTGCTTTCCCATATGTTTTCCAGTGTTACCTTAGACAAACAGGCTAATGTGTGATTTAGTTCTGTTAATAATAGTAACAACAGAGAAGTTACACTTCCTTACCTGTGTTGGCTTTGCTCTTGCATTTTTGATTAGTATTACTTTCATCAGTAGTACCAATTACATGACCTGTGTGAAAGTACAAAGACAAGATAAGTAATTTTTATTGCTGCATTTTTTGCGCATGTGTAATTAGTACTGGGACCAAAGGTCCTTAAAACGAGAACATTAGACTTACTGACTGGCTAGAACCCACATCATCTTGCCTCTAAAGCCTTGTTAGTTTTCCTTTACGTGTAGTTTAAGTCCTTTACATAAAGCCTAAGTATAACCCTAACTGATTATAGAGGAATGAAATCAGCTGGGACAGAGTCATTGAAACCTCTGACAAAAACGTTGTGTTCCTTGGCATGTTCATAATCATCTGGAAGACAGTGCGTTTGTCCCAGCAGGAGCTCTTCAAGCAGTAGGAAAGCAAAACACTTCTACTGGCTTTTCATGGATGTGGTGGGAGAAAATGAGGCCTTGCAGCAGTTCTTTGAAGGTAAGATTAGTTTCAAGAGAGGCCTTAACAATTTTTAGTGGCAGCAAAACCAGTAATAGTTTGGGGGTAATTGAGGAAGAAAGGAGGAAGAAAAAGTGTTCTGAAATCCAAAGCTGTATTTACACTAAGTTATTGTGGAAGACAATACTAGAATGAAGTGTTACAAATAGTACAGATGTGCTGCAGTTCCTTTTTCTTTGAGATCTGGCCAGAATATCAAAGGGAAAGCAGACCCAGCAAAGCCTGCAGTATGAGCAAGGTAATTGCCTTGAGGAAAAACTGGGAAGTGACTGAGGACACTTTGCATTATAATACTTCTGAAATCTTAGTGATTTTCATGTGGTTAGAGATCTCACTTCCTTCTCAGTTTTAGCATTTAGTTTTAGTCAGGAACAGAGGGTTTTCTTTCCACTAACCTGAAGAGGCTTGATTGTAATTGGTAAAGTGGTAAGTGTGTGGTAACCTCAGAACCCTTCTGAGGTGTTAAACTTGGATATTTTTGTCTTTTGGCTGGGATCATCTGCCTTTTTCTTCAAGACATTTTCTATTCAAGCCTGTCCAATTAGTTTCCTAACTTTATCTTTCTACACAATTCACTTCCTAATAGATTCCATAATAAAACTGCATTCTTAGACTCTGATAATGTGTTCAAAGGCTTTTTACTTTTATATTTTGTTTACTAAGTATTTTCTTTCCCTTCCTCCAATTTGTACTTTGCTTTTTGTTTTGTTTTTAATACATTAACTGTTCCATTCTAAGCTGCTTTTGTTGCACTTGTTTTTCATCTATTGCCTATACAGGTATTCACTGATTTCAGAGTAACTTGGGAAACTACCTTTTCTCTTGTGATTTTCTTTCTGTGGTTTTTTTTACCCCTGCCCCTCTGTTGGCCTGGGTGAGAGGTGGCAACTGTAACTTTTAAGTTTTAATTTCAAACTAAGACATTAAAAAATTGATCAAGGATATACATTTAAGCCAAGAAATTTAAATTGGTGAGCTACAATCTAGGGCTGCTAGCCAGAAAATGTTTTTTATAGATGGTAGGAAATTCATACAATGTTCCTTGTTCAGTTCCAACATCATGGAGTTGAAAGCCTAACAAATTTTTTTGGCTTGCTTTCAGCAACATAATACTTGTTTTTATCAGGCTTTTTATTTTTTTTTTCAACTGCTGCATTGCATAGCTTTTAAATATCAAAATAGTGTTGAATACGAATTATAAAAAACCCCACATTTTTTTAGGAATCCTCTTGGAAAACATGACTCTAGGATGTATAGGTTAGATTCTGTTGACTTTTGTGGCAGTGGTACTTTGAGGGTAGAAGATGTGGTAGGGATTTTAGCTGTATGAGCTCTTTAATGAGAATTACTATTTTAAATTATATAATTATTATTTCAGCTCTTTTTATAAGGTCTTTTGGTAGTCTGTGCCAATTACAGGAAAAAGGAAACATCTTGGGATGTTATGTCCCTTCCGTAATGTGTGGTTCGGCTGTGTTCCATTAGAATGTGACAAAGGTCTGCTAAGGCCATACAGCGTGCAGTGATGCTGTTAGATGGCTGAATTTCATTATGTGGACACAGACATGTATCAAGGCTGCAAGAGCTAATCATTCAGCATGGAGTAGGGTCTCTTGCTGTTATAAACCATAGGTAAGTCTGAAAAGGGAGCAAGCTGAAGTAAAGAGGTGGTTAGCCTTCTTTTCAAGCAGGGGTTATGTTTACTGAACACAAAGCCAGTTTTCAGTAGTGGCGTTTCTGCAGCTTAGCACTTCAGCTTGTGGGCTGGCTTTGTAACACCTCAAAGAGGCAAAACCTCATGAAGCAAGAGTCATAAATTGCTTGTGTTGATTTGGTGCTCTCTGTGATTAGTCATAGTAGTGTTAGAACATTATTTTTCAAGGCTATGAAAAAAGTGAATCTTGAAATATCAAGGGGAGAATGGTGCTACTGAGTGGTTCCTGAGTGGTTCCGTTTTGGCTTACAAATGTATCACCTGGTAGTTAATGAATCTATAGATCTGCATTGTAAGGTTATTTAAAATTCATGAACAAAAAGAGTCCCCTCTGCCCTGGGCATTAGTTCCTTACAGTGCATATTTGTTTTGACACTAGTAAGACAAAGTTGCATCTGCAGTATTGAGAGGGGACAGTCTGAAACAGGAATTTTTTTTTGGAGGGAAGTGAGATAATGTTTGTTTTCCTGGCAATCACTCCTTTGAGTAGTTGATGGATCTTTTAGATTAGATGTGACTCTGGGATTTGACCTTGGCTTTTTCTCATTTAAGTAAATGGCTTTTGACTTATGTGGCTGGGAAGTTCTCTGTTTTTTCTCTTTCATTTCACTTGCACATTAGAGATTTAATCTTTGAAGCAGGTTATTTTCCTGTTATGGAGAAATATTTATTCAGTAGTTATAATTAAAAATGAGTATTTAAAATTAAAACATTTTGCATTTTAGAGTCAGTAAGTTCCTATTTATCAAGGGAAGGTCAGAGCTCCTGATTAGCCCTTCCATCTGTGTGTGGCAGAACAACCTGTTCTTCCTGATGTTATCAATGGGTTGAGAGACCTGGTAGAAGGTCAGCCTAGTTACAGTGTTGAGGTTGGTCTTTTCTGTTGTAAGGTACTTTGACGTGTCTAAAATGCATGTGTTTTGACTGTGATCTAAAGAAATCACTTCCTTAGTGGAATCATCACCTCTCTGTATATTCATGCTTCTGCATGGGTAACATGGAATACAGATTAGAGTTTGTGGTAAATAATGAAGGCACTGAAGAAACATCAAAATAATGCCCTTAAAATACAAAACACTTAAACCCCAGAGGTGCCACATAACTATTCTAAGGATGAGAGTTTGAAACTGGAATAAAAGATGAAATGAAGAATATAAAATATTGATGGTAAGATTTGTTTCTGTAGAAAATGTTACTTTGAGGAAAAAAGTCTTAACATAAACTTGCTCCTTACACTTTGGAGTAACAGATCTTCCTGAAGTTGAATAACCTAGGCTGTGATAGCCCCTGGCTGACTGCAGCTGGTTTGTACTTACAATCCTGTAGCTCTGCAGCTTCTGCCAATGACAGCAGGTCTGCTCCAGTCAAAATAAGCTGGACTTTTGTGCACAATTCAAGTAGCAACCAGTCCTTGGAGTCCTTCAGCATGAGAGATGGGCTTGTAAGCCTCGTAAGTAATACTTAACTTAGTGTAAGTCAATGAGGTTCAGCTGGGCTTTCTGTTGAACCTGCATAGTGGAGCTCATAAAGTGCTGAAGCCTCTTTTTGTAAAAAAAAGACTTAATTTCATGGTAAAGTGTCTTTAGGTGGAAAGATGTTATTAATTCTCAAGCAAAAACATATCCCTCAAATTTCAAGGCTTTGTAGCAAACATAAATTTGTTCAGCAAGCATTACTGAACACTGACAATGTTCTCTGTGTTGTTTTTACACCTTGAGTTGCATAAAAGGATTGTTTCCTGTGTAAAGTAGCTGATGCTTTAACACTGATCTTACTACAGATAACTGGACTTGGCTGGGAGCTTCCTGGCATCCTCTTCTTAATGTCAAGAAACTATTAGTTTAGTATTGATTTTTAGTCAATGCTATTTCTCTATGCCCCATTATTCACTTTCCATTTAGATACCACTAAAAAGGAGGCAGCCAATTTAAATGCAGATATACATAAGGCTACAGGAAAGTGCTGGGAGAATTAATCAAGGTAGGTTTTTCAGGGATTGAGGCTTGGTCACAGGACCATAGAGTCAAGCTAAGGAGCCAGGTGGTGAGAGCCTCATGTGTGGAGGAAAGAAGGGGATGTCTGCCAAAGAGTAACTGCCAAATTAAGAGGCTGGAGTTCCTACTTCTCTTGGGGGGCCTGTGGCTGGGTATTAGGGACAGGCTAGGTGAAAGTGGACAGGGAAACAGAAGATAGTGGTAGTACTGACAGGTTTTAGACTTGGGGACCAAACAACAGAAGTATCAAGCTTATGATGAAATGAGAAAAATATTTAGTCATATGCAGCCTGCGACAGCAGTATATGTTCTGCAAACATCTGTGTGTGAACCCCCTGCCATGGCACTGCCTTGTCCTTTCACCTTCACCTGTTTGTTGGGTAGCTGGTAGTCTTCTGCACAGTGACAGCGAAGTTGAATGTGTCACTCAGTGCAGACTCCAGAGATGTCTGGGCACACTGCAGCATGAGCTGTGAACTACAAGCAGAGCAAGCTGATGATTGAGGCTGCTGACTCCACGTATCCTCCAGCAGCTCTTAGCCAGGCACATGATTCTGTGCAGGAAGCTGTGCTCACAGAGGCCTCACTGCAGGGCTTGTCCTGCCACATACATGCAGTTCTCTGCTCTTACAAGCATGTAACATCCAGGTGAGTGACTGTCTTGCATACTGCCCATATCTGTTAAGTACTTACTGTGATCAAATGCCTGTGAAATGGATGCCACTATTTAAAATAAATTTGCATATGATCCAACAACTTCTCCTCTGCTGAAACAGATGCCAGTGCAAGCACATGCTGCCACTGACCTGGAAAGTACAGTAACAAAGTTCTACAGGGCAGCAAAATGTGCTCACTCTTCTGTGCAACTGCGTCACAAACGTTCATTAGTGGTGGCCTGTCTTCCTGGTGTGTGTCCTTCCTCTCCCAGCACTGCTTATTCTTTCAATCTCCTCCTCCCCATTTAGCTGTTCATGCAAAGTGGAGAGATTAAGAAATGATAGATAGTTCTGTTATCATCACTTAGCAACAGAGCTGATCTCTGAACTGTGGGATGTCCATTTGGAAGGCCCTGTCCATGTTCGATTTAGAGCTCTATTCTTTGATTCAAAAGAGCCTGTCTCTGAGCTTGGTCAAAATAAAGGATGCTTGGTTGTGTGGTACAGGAAAAACATTTTGTATTTGACTTTTGGCCTCAAGTTAGTAATGAAATGATACCATTCTATGTGAGGGCTTGGTGGTGTGAACAGGAAGAACAGGTAGGGTAAAAGAAGGTGATTCAATCGTTTTGCTATGGACTACATTAATGAAAGGAGAAGGGTTTGTGATTCAAGTTAAGGGGACCCCACATTCAGACATGAAGGATGAAAAGATGCAAATCTAACAGGTTTGAGGGAGGCAGCTAAGGAAAGCCAGGCTCTGTTGCACTGTCTAGCTGGTTTTGCAGTGATCTGCTGCTGCTTCCAGATTTTACTGAGATAAGCTGGTGGGCTGCATCTATTGAATCTGTTCTCTGGCATGCATGGTACAGGTTTGTACACAACATCAATACACTGTGATGTGAGGATCTGTCAATAGCACACCTCCAAGTTGCTATCCCCCAGTGAAAGGTAGTCAAAACTAAGGCAGCAGCATCAACAAGTAATACCTAGATTAATGTCTGACCACAAAGCAATTTGGGAAATGTTTATTAGCAGTGTGGATTTGTGTTTTAAGACAAACACATGAGGGAATCCTGTGCAAGGTGGTGGATTTTTAGACTGTGCTTGCATGATTGTCCTTTCTAAACACTGGATCAAGAAGGAACAGCATCAAAGAAATCAGAAAAGGAACTGAAGATGCATTAGGGTAAGTGTCTTATGCAAGGTAGTACAGTGAGAAGACAGCAAATGCACCAAAGGCTACTCCTTGTCTCAGAGGCAGCGATGAACCTTTTGTGTTCTCACACGCTGCTGCCGAGCTGAGGGGCCATGGTTGGTGTCAGACTCTAGGGCTGAGCCTCACAGCTCTGGATGTGGGGGCTGATCCATTTTATCTTGTGTGAAGCGGCACATGGCACTGGAAGCTCAAGCAGGAATGTCAAGGTCCTTATCTTGTTTGCATTCTGACTGGCCACACCTGTATTTATGGAAGGCTTGCTGCAGAGGTGAGAAGCCTGCACAGTAGGGCTGCTTGGCTGGTTTTTTAAATGAGTGCCCGATGACTTTCTACAAAAGTTGTCATGAATTCCGGAAACTTTATAATCATAAAATCTGTTTATAACCTTCTGTTACTAAGCAACAAAGGACAAAGTACTGAACATTTCTATTCGCTAATACATTTGACATGTTAGTGGGCTGTTTTTTTAGGCAGAATAAAAGGAAGCCAGTCAAATATTTTTAAAGCTGTATTTGGGCTTTATTTAAACTCACTGGATTTTTAAATGGAGTTTTAAATTAGTAACTCACTTGCAGTACTTATGAGTATTAATACACCAAATGGATCTGTGTAAGACAATGTCTGAGCTTCAACCCAACAAACTGTTTAGACCTCAGTGTAAAAGAGCTGGAAATTATCTTCAGAACCCTTCTTCTCAGCTGCAGGCTGGAATCCTTCATCCTCCTGCTGTAGTAATTCCCTGAAGCTTGAATGCTATGCATTCAGTGGTGTTTGCCCAGTGCTGCACTGTCTTCTGCAGTGCCCCTGCACATTGTTAATTACTCTGCATTTCTCATCATCCTTTTTCCCAGAGCGACTAAACCAGAAACATAACTCTTTTGTTACACAGATTTGGTTTTCTTATATGTAGGACCATAGCAGCATCACTTATTCTGAAACACTGACAATTCCTTCTGAATTTCTGCCTTTTTTACTTTTAACCTTAGGGCAAGATGTCCATGGAACCTTGGAAAATCCCATGATGGATACAAGCCTGTTGGAAGAATTCATTAGTAGTGACATAGAGTTTGGAACTTTGTAAGTATTATAGCAACATGTACTTCCTCTCCTGAGCCACAGCTCTTGAATTGTTTTAATTAGTGCCATGATAAAATCGGAGTTGCAAGAGGATTGTGGCTCTCTTGGCATTGATTCCTGAAGCTGCATAGGAAGACTTAGAAAAAATGAACTACAGCCAGTAATGGAAATACGGTTGTCTTCTTGTTCAACAGAACAAATGATAATGAAGTCTGAGTTGATTCACAACTGTTGAGCTAATTGTAACATTAAATGCAGAGCTGTTACTTTAACATTCCTTTAAATGCTAATTTACTGTTTATGTACAGAATAAGTGATAAAAGTGAGACTACTGTGTAATAAATTGAGAGAATAATGGAGGTCTCCCACTCTGAAGAAGGAAGCAGAGCTATTGTTTTCACCCTAATACTTAGTTCAGAACAGAAACTGTCCATCGGTCTCTTTTGAGATTAACTTTAAAACTATCAAAGGATGCATACTGCAAAGGCTTATGGTCAAGGATGGAAAATTTTGTAGTATAGATCTATCAAAGACCTAAACCCTAAATCTTTCATTTAGACAACTGACATAATTGTTGTTCAAGACAAAATACTATTAATAGGCTGACACTCACACTTGCTAAGAAGCAGAGCAAGAAGGGATGTTTTAAAAATAATTAAATATGGAATTTTTCATTCTAGACAGACTCAACAGCATATGTTTACGTAAAGTGGGCCAAATAGGCTCCTATCTGTTCTAAATCATGAATAATGAGTTGATTCTCTTCGTCCACACTACAAAAGTAAAGAAGAATGAAGAGGACATTGTATATAAATATCTATAACCTTTATTTCTAGAGTGACTAAATGTATTTTAGGTTAACAAGATTATTGAAATTCTGTATGATAACTTTAAAATGTTATTATTTTGCTTTTATACCAAAATATAGCAGGAATGTAAATATATATATGCTATTATGTAGCTTAAGTAAATTAGATATTATAGTTATGGTGCTACGAAGTACTTACATGCAAGAAAACCATCTATCCATAAAACCATTATGGGTTTGGAGGCTGAACTGGATTTTACGCTAATACTACGGTCCTATTTTATTATTTATGGGATTAAGAGCATTTACTGAATCATTAGATCTCTACAGGTCAAATTATTAAGTATTTGTCTGTAGTGCAGAAAATTTGTGCACAAACAGAATAGAATCTCATAAAGGAACATGTCAAAATATGTCAAAGGAGAGAAATATTAAAATGCCTCCATATATATATATATATATAAAATGCAGAACTCCATAGTGTCATGTGCAATGAAAAAGGTGCTGTTGCCACCAAGGTCTTGGATGTACCTTGAAATTTCCATTAAAGAACATCTTGCATCAGAAAGGCCATCAGCATTACATTTATTCTTCTCTTACATCACGTGTGAAGCACCATGTGATTTCCTCTTTTCCCACAGTAGTGCCTTCCACATTATCAGTGAGAGAAAGTGTTGCCATGACCTTAGCTAAGTAAGCATTTCGTTGATATACTATGTTTGTAATGTAGGATCATTTAAACTACAGATTATTATCCTTTCCTTCAAAAAGTAGAGTATCAGTTTCAGTAAAGTTCTGACTTGGAGATATATCCCTACTACCTCTGTACTTCCTAAATACTTCCTCCTCGAGAGTGTCTGTCACTCTATTTTACTGAAATAATCTACGTTAAAGCAGAAATTAAGTACCCAAGGCAATATTTGAAGCTAGAATATCAACTAAATATGCATAAGGGAAGTTTTAGACTTTTATGTATGTATCTTTAAAGATTTTACAAAGCACCATTGGAATTCAGCATATGTGGGTCAAGTATCCCATAGGAAAAAAAAAAGAAACATTTACTAACTATTCAAAGTTGAAAACAAGGTTTGAGTGTAGTCATGGCATTTAAAAGCATCAGAGAATCTATTTTGAAGGAAATCAAAGAATACTCTAAAGTGGAGTTTAAAAATTTATTTTTAAAGAGGAGCCATGTGGTTGAAGCTAACCCAAAATGCAGGGTTGTGGATGTGACACATTAGAAGACCAGTAGCAATACCATTAGGAAATGCACAAGCACATTGCAAAAGTAACCAAAATTGAAACTGATCTTTTTAATGCTATCCAAGCTTAGAAATACAGAACCTGAAATGGAAACAATAGAGTCAAAATTTTCTATTAATGCTTGAAAATATTTGCTCTGTGTGTGTGTGAACAAGTATTTTATGCTTATGAGGGTGTATCTTTAAGGAATTTTTATTTTATTCAACTTCAGTGAGAACACTCAGCTTTGGTAAAGGAGGTATGTCTCATTAGATTTCTGTCATCCTTCCTCTGGTGCAGCATTTTTAGCGTAACATGCATCTTAAGACTTGTGTTTCAGGTTGGGCTTCAGAGCAGTATTTGAGCTGACAATTCACAGGAATACCTGAAAGGATTGAGAATCCATTTCTTGAACCTCCATCTATTCCACATGTAACAAAGGAACCCTCTGTAGCTCCTTTAAATGGCAGCAAGATGGCACAGGATTTTCTCTTCCTTAAGAGAGATGAAGATGCCACAGATCTTTAACCTTTAGTCTAGAGAGAATGGGGCTTAAATCCCTTGTGAGTGCTGAGTATTGAGAGTCACTGGTGTGCCGGGAGGTAACTGAAGAACCACTCATGAGAAAGAGAATTGAAGTCAGCAGGTTGTGAGGGGGAGATTTGGGTAAGAAGGGATGGGAACTGGGCATTCCTGCATGGCAGAGAGGCAGAGGACCACAGGAGATGGTCTGACGAAGTGTAGGTGACATTGCTTCTGTGAGAAGGGACAGCAAATATGATGAGCAATGCTTCCTGAAGACCCTTGTCAGTAGCCTGGTGGTCACCCTCCACTTGCTTTCAGCACTGGTTGTTGTTGTCCTCCATGTCTTGTTTCAGTAGAAATTGAAATATCTTTTTCATTCCTAGGCAAAGCCAGTTGCCAGACTCCCCACCAGACTCTGGATCAGAACCATGTTCCCCACCACAGCTACAAAGTAGGTGACATGAATTTGGCCTCTCCCAAGCCTGCAGGAAGATCTCCAGCTCCTCTTCCTTGTTTTTATTTTCTTATCTATTTCCTTCAGCCCCATGGTGTGATGCTCTGTGGCCCGGTGGGCTGCAGCCTCCACTCCCATGCCCGTCAGTCGTGGCACCCAGCAAGCTTCCCTGCAGGTTCACGGAGACTTACTGTGACCCCAGTGCCACAGGGTATCCCTGCGCCATCTCCCAAGGCTGCTGCCTGAAGACAGAGAACGCCGTGGCTCCATGGAATCATTCTACATCCTCCTCCTGTTTGGGTTTTAATGATTCGTACTTCCAGCCTAATGCATCTCAGGTTTCTGGGTAAATGATAAAGCTTTTATGCAAAGGGTGAGACATGCAAAAACCAGTAGAACTGTTTTAAGACTGGTTGTAAATCCCTGTGGGTGTAGGATTTTTCCACAGGATGGCAGTGTTTAGACGTTTTTGAGACATTTGTGGTTGAAGGTTCTTTAAAACATCTTGATTGAGGTTTAGATTGGAAGTAGGAATGCATTTCATTTTTTAAAGCAATAGAAGGCTAATGAGAAATCAACAGGTTTTTCAAAACTGCATTATATATATATTGACGTGTTTTGCAATACCTTTGTAGAGATTTGTGCATGAGGATCTTGTAAGTGTTCTAGCAAATGACGTAAGAGAAAAGGAATTGTCATATCTATGCAAGTGAAGAGTAATCGTCTTCTATCTGCCATATTGACCCACCAATGTGTCCTGGATGCTCAATTATGTAAAATGTTCTGGTATTTTAACATTAACTGGTAAAAAGAAAAATTATTCAAGATAAAAGCTGGGATTTTAATGCAAATGTCAGGAAACTAAACCCCTGCCACTTATGCACAAATTTTTAAATGGGATCAACTTTATCCATGGGAAATTTAAAAAAAAAAAAGTTTTGGAAGGAAAAATTGGATAATTCAGTTTTAAAAACACACCAACAATCTCCTCGCTCAGCAAATCAGAATTTAGATGACAGTGCAGTTAAAATGGCATAAGAGGTATCTGGGTTTTCTTTTGTAATGATTCTGTAATATCTATATTTAAACTTATAAGTGAGTAATATAACATGTGTCTTTATAAAAGTGTTTCTGTGGCATCAAGCAAAAAAAGGAAGCTCTCCCAATTACTAGGAGATGGGATTGATTCTCCAGTGCAGTCTCAGGATTCCAGACAAGGTGAGCAAGTGTGTGAAGAGGAAAATTAATGTTTTATGCCATAGAAAAGTGAATACTTGAGGAGCACAGCTCCTGCTGGCTAAGAAAAAGTAATGGTATTAATGGTCTGTACTCCACTACCCAGTTTGGAGGAATTTACCTTTTTGGAAAACCAGGATTTATTTATATTTGAAAAAGAGAGCAAAGCATTAGAGGTTCATATTTCCTGAGGCTTTTCTGGATAGAATATTCTGCCCTTTTCCATATGTGAACCTCCACTACAGAGATGATAATATATTTTGCATACTTTGCTTGGCACTAACTTGACTGGGCAAAGAAACCATTTTGGGTCAGTTGAACAGGGAATTAATAGGGTAGATGAGCAAAGAGATTGCCATTTCCCATGATCTCATCCACTCTGTTTTTTCCTACAAAATGTATGCATAAGCAAGCTTGGTAAAAGCTGTATGTTCTTTCCCACCCTTCCCCATATTGGTTTGGTTCATTGCTTTATCAAGATAATAAGTTTATACCAATTGATACAAAAAACCTTATCCGGCATGTAGAAAAATCAGATTCTGTAGAGTGGGAGGCTCTCTCTGAATGAACAGTTTGGAATAACTTGTTTACCTGAGGAATTTTATCTATGTGTGTTAGTGAAAAATCTGAGTTGCTTGTTATTTTTTCAGAGGACGTTATTTGTCAGCATAAAATCAATCTTTTAAAACACCTGTAATGAATAGCAACTGGATTTAGTAAGCTGCTTTTCCTTTGATATCTTTTGTGTAATCAGTGTTTCTTGATTGTGACTAGTCCTTTAAGGATGCTGAAAGGAGAAGACAAGCAGATATTTCTGTATCTGAAATTGCTAATGTTGTTTTTAATACTGAAAGATATAGCTTTGAAACAAACTTTCTTTGGGTGTCATTCTTAATAAAATCTTACTGACATGTGCATTGGAAAAAGAACAGAGACATGGGTGAAAATGGCAGGGGGATAATTTAGAAGTAAAGTGTGAATTTCTTTACTGTGGCGATTTTATATCTGTCTGTCTGTCTGTCTGTCTATCTATCTATCTATCTATCTATCTCTCTATCTATCTATCTATCTATCTACCTATCTTTACTCTGCTGTATGTAAGAAGTGGGGACTTGCAAATGAAGTTTGGGCCTGAAGTGAATCTGAAGGTTCTGTCTTACTGTGCTGTCACTGGCTGTGGATGGATCATAGTTATATCCTCAATGACATATTTTCTCCTGTCCTACTGCACTCTATTCATCTGTCTCTCTTATCACGTTCTCCTCTGTCTTCATAAAATGTGTAATATCTCAGAGAATTGGGGTTGACCCTGTCTGTCAAAGAATTCTCTAATGTATAGGCAGGAAGCAGTAAGGAGATCAACCAGACGTGGTGGTGAATGTGCTTGCTATTGGAAAAGTGTGCCTCCTGTAGTATATTCTTCAATTCAAACATGTAGTAGAGGGAATGGGAAACAAATGGAATTATTTTGCTCAATTGCTTCTTGCAGTGTTGCAGATGTACAGTAGAATTCTTAGCTTTCCTCCTTCCCCCTCCACCCCCCAAAGGAAAGGATTCATCCTTTTGGAAAGAATAAAAACTAGGAAGTTCTACTTGTGTACGATTTTGCAAATCAGGAAACCTGAAAATTTTATTTTCTAGGGCAAGAGAATATAACACAATCTTGTGGAATAACTGCAAAGGCTAATCACATTTTAATATATATGAAATGCATTTGTGATTTATATATATGTCCATTTATGTAAATATATTTATAAAAATGTCTATGTAGGATTTTTGGCTAGTGCCAGAAGAAATAACTGAATTATCACTATCTCTCTACAGCAATTGTAAAGGACTGTGCTGCTGAAGTGCAGGAATATGACAGTGATGGACAGAATGCAGCTTTGGAAAAATGCTGTCAAGCTCTTACATGGCAACCATATCAGACTTCTAAGTGGAACAGCTTATTTGACTCTAATTTTGAAAAACTGTAAGCCCTGATGTTTGCACTTGAAAAAAAATGGTTTCTTCTGTTGTTGTTGGGTTTTTTTGGGGGGGGGGGTTTGTTTGGTTGGTTGTTTTTTTTTTTTTTTTTCCCTTTTTTTTTCTTTTTCCTTCATTTTTTTATCTGTTGTTGTAGTCTTGTAGGAATAAGTTATACATTTGGCATCCCTTGTTCTTATTGGAAATAAGAACAGAGAAGGAGGTATGACAGGTATGATTAAATATGAACTTGCAGGTATATCAGATAAGATGAACTTGAAACTCTGGTTGAAGTTAATGCCAGGTGTTCTGATTTCCCTTCAGGGATTTAGGAGCAAAAGAAAAGTGAGTTAAGATACCTGGTAACTTTTGTTTATTTTGTCAAATGCATTGGACAAGTAATTACTAAGCATATGGCACCTTTCCCTCCAGTGGTCTAAAACATTTAAGGAAAACATTAGAAGTTACCAGTATTACTTCTGGGCTCATACAACTTAAGTCTTAATAACTATAGACACATGTGTGTGACATGCAACCGCTTAATCAAAGATTTAGAGTTTTTCTGTGTTAATCAAACTGTAAATAATTTTGTTTTGACCGCATGATCTGGAGAAGATTATTCTACATTCACTTTACATCCCTGATTTTCTCCATTCTAATATTTAACATATGAAGCCTTTTAACAAATTCACCCTTTTCTACAGCATCTGATTAGTTCTTCCAGACTGATGCAAAAAATTTGTCACTGTCTACATGGGACTTATATAGCACAATAAATTTTAATGTTCCTCTAGCCCAACCTGCCAAAATGTCTCCTGGGGGCTGGGTACATATCAGTGTCATCACTGGACACTGATGTTCCCTGTTTGCACCCAGGGAATAGGGGCATTACACATCTTACTCTGTCCCACATAACCCCTCTCCTCAGGTATTGATTGACATGACAAGAGAGCAGACCTTTACACTCCTTGGGAGCTGGATGGACCCAGAAACCTCCAGCTGAATCTGTGATATGAGTATTCACTCTGAATGGAAGTGGCTTCCAACTCCCTGTTGCACTTTCAGTCAATGATTACGTGAGGGCTGTGTGCTGATGGTGGGAGATTGCTCTCCTGCCACTACCCATTTACTTGTTGCTTCCCATACACCTCAAATTAAGGTTCCAGACACATTTTTTTGTGAACAAAGGCTATGTGATGCTGAACAATAAAGTATCCCAAGATATGCTCTGTTGCCATTACTCTGGGTGGGGATTGAGGTGTTATTTGCAGAGGAAGTCAGTGTTACTTTTATAGGAGGTCAATGGCAGTGCTGTTGTTCTGCACGGTAATTGCAGCATATTGCACAGATTTTCTGAGCAGTGGTCCTGTGTTCTGTTGGCCTCAAAACACTCACATGCTTCTCATTGCTTAGCATAGATGGATTGATTCCACGCCTTCAAATTGCTGCACCCATTTGAGGGGTATTTCTCAGGTTAATTATTACTTTCCATTTTATTCATACAGTACTTGAATGTCTTAGCTATTTCATTTTCACAATAAAAATTCTGTTAGCTGAGGTAAATTCATTAGAAAAGGTTACTCTACTATTAATTCCACCCTTCACTGTGTCTGCCTGGCACATTCTTGGCCTTTGTCTGATATTGGTGGTGCTCTATCCCAAAGATGTCTGAAGACTTAAATTCTGAATAGAAAGAGAAATTTGAAGCATATTTCTTGTAGGGATGTTTGTGGGATATTGGTTGCTACCTAAAAGTTATTCCAAATTTTGCTCTACTGCCTGGTAAGACTCATCATTTTTGTGCACTAAGAACAAAATTTATGTTTGCTTTTATTTACTGTAAACTATGTATTCAGAAAATTATACTATGAAATTGCTCTTTGGGAGCCATGGTTCCAAACACTGCAACTTGGAGATGTGGACATTTGTAATTTTACTTCTCAAGCTGCTTGTCTGTGTGTAGGTAAATAGTCTGAGATTGCATTAAGAATATCAGCTAATGAACTTGCTGACACCTAAATATGAAAACCAACTTGTTTTCATACAATGAAATATACTAATTTCCTATATAAATAAAAAAATACCCATTGCAGGAAAAAAAGTGAGTAAGTTTTATTTCTTTAATAGTGATGCTTTGAGGAGATGGTAAAACCTTCATTATAATTTTAAATATGAAGTAACACATGACTTAGTAGTTTTGAAGCAATTGCTAAGTAGTTTTCTCTTTATTTCCTGTCCCAAGTAATCAATAGTTGTTTGAAAGGGGACTTCTGATCAAAATTTAGAAAACAATAATAAAGTCTGTATATTTCCGATGAAGTCTGTACATTTTGATTTTTCCAACTAATAATGGAGGAGTAATGAAAATCCATCTTCAGTAATTGTGTTAATGAGAGGTTCTCAATAGCATCATTACAAGACTATCATTATCAAACTTTCATTAACAAGAAAAGCCAATGTCTCTATAAGAGAACCTCGCCAGGTAGTTCTGTTATTTCAGAATTATCTATCGCTTAAATCAGAGGACTAGAAACATTGTTGGGATGGTGAGTTCACTGTCTCTAATAGAAAGATCTTTTGATACTTTTCCTTGTTTACTGTGAATCATAGAGACAGAATATTCTTTCTCTTTGGGTGACAAATTGCCCTTTGAAGAAATAAAATTGTTGGTTTAGCCAGAAGAGGATGGAGAAATTATAGTCAGGCTGGAGGGTTGGTACCGATAACTTTTCTTTTGGCTTAAGTAAAGCCGTGTTGGAATCCCAGTAGCTTCTGCAGCAGCACTTGCTGTGGGAATTTGTGAACAAAGTGGGGAGTCTTGCTGGCTCATCAGCACATTGCTGCAGACTGCAGTTTGTAGCAGTGTTATAATGAATGACTGAATACACTAAAAGGTTGGTTTGTGCTCTTAAGTGCACAGAGTTCCTTTATATCAGATTTGTAAGTGAGGATTAGGTAAGCCTCTCAAACTCTGGTTTCCAAACATTTTTTTTTTCAGACTAGAATTAGAGAACATTTTATATGTGTTTTCATTTTTACACCTTTGACAGTCTAAGAAGAAAATGCTGGTAGAACTTGTGATTGTAACAATGTATTTTTAGTCCAGTTTTGTCACGAAAAATCAGATGGATTTTTGGACCACATTAAAGAAAATAGGAGCTCAAGATGTCACTCAAGTGTGTCAGTACCTAAAGTTGCTATTCCTTTTCCTTGTTTTTGTAGACCTCCTGTAGGATATCACATTGTCACAGATAAAGGGTTTAATTTTTCAACAGCAGATGATGCCTTTGTGTGCCAAAAGAAGAATCATTTCCAAATTACAGTTCATATTAGAATCACTGGACATCCAAAATATGTCAAAACTCAGCAGGGGAGGAAGCCAATAGAAAAGTTTTACTTGAAAGCTTATGGAATTAAGGCAAGTGTGTCTCCTCTTTGAGATTATTACTTTTCATTGTCTATGTAATGAGGTAAATAATTGAACTCTTTTTTAGTAATTTTTTGACCAAGAACATGTTATTACCTTATGTAGGTTCTGTCCTCATGTTGAAAATCTGCATTTATGTTTGGGCATGGAATGAGCCAATAACAGTCTGGATTCAGAAAGCATCTTTTCTTTTGTAAATGAATGCACTTACTTTCCTTTGGGTTTTTTTTCCCCTCTTTCAAATGACATCAGCTAAAATACTTGGGTCTTCAAATTAGATGTTAATTATCAATTCCTCTATTTATTTCCCAATTCAGGAGTCAATTCCTCTATTAATTTCTACGTAATTCCATTAAAAATGAGTGCATTTTCACTGTTTTAGGCACAATTTGCCTATTAATGTCTATTTCAATTCTTATGTGTTTGAAAATTTAATATTCTTGTCATTTTTGAAAATTATTTTTGTTTTATAGATGGAAGCTCCAAATCAAACAATTGCTATTGAACAGTCTCAATCAGATCGAAGTAAAAAAACTTTTCATCCTGTTAAGTAAGATTTTTGAGAAAATTATTTCATTTTGTTTCAATATATATGGTTGGTTTGAAATATGAATTAGTTGTTTCTAGAAATCTTACATTAGCTCTAAGCCAGTTTTCTGATTTTTATCCAGATTTCATTGTGGTAGCACACATAGAATCATAGTAGGAATATATACCTAGTCACACCTCATTAAGGAAAATTTTCAACAGCTTTACATGTGTGTTAAGTATATCTATCCAAAATATTTATATTCAGCTAGAAACACTCTTTTGTGCTTCTTAGAGCTGTAAGGCAGATGCATTTCCAATGTTAAAAGATGTCAGAATGTTCCTGTCCTATATGGACAAGAGATACATTTACAGTGCATTTTAGGGGGGCATGAGATACATTTACAGTGCTTTTTAGGGGGGAGTGCCACTGCTAGAAACACACATGCAGCATCTTTCTGGAGCTCTGCCATTTTGAGCATTGTACTCCCTGGCAGAATCAATGTTTATTCTTCCACTATAAGTTTCCTGTGTTGGAGCTGCTCTGTTCTCTATAAATAATTAAATAAGCTTTATAATACAAAGAGAGAAGACAGTGTTAAGTTAGGTAGGATAGTGGTGGGATAAAGGCTGCACTATATTATCACCTAAACTGAACTTTGAGCTTGTAAGGAGAGCTTGATTTTCACTAAATTGTCTCTCTCATTACATTTTTCTTCCTTTTGTGTGCTGACAAATAGATTCTGTATGTATGTAAATTATTTTATGTGTGAATATTTGATGAATGGTAGTTTTATCTATAGAGACTCTTTATTTGTATTATTTATCCCTCACTGGAGGACTACCACTATGTATTTGAGACATAGGTGTCTATTCTGTGCTTCCAGATATGTAAATTAGGTGCAGGTGGAAAGAAGGACAAAGAATAAGATCTATTAGTTTTACTGTGGAAATTCAGGCCCAGTAATAAGCCAGCAGTTATTAATCCTGTCAAGCAGCAAATAGCCATCATATGGAACACATACAGTTTTGTTATATTCAAAACTGTGTGCAAACAGACCAAGAAACACAAGACTCTTATTACTACAGTTTCCTACTGCTGGTGTTTTATCCTGTTTATCTCCCTGATGTAGTCACTGCTTTTAATACACTTTTAGAGACGAGGGTTACTGCATTTTTGCCGGGGTTCCTCTGTTTTATTGATTTGTCCGTTTTTCTCAGAACTGTTTTAATGAGTTTGCAGAAACCTGGTTTGAGCAGATCAGTCTCCAAAGACTTTCTTCCCTGATCTCGTTTCCTTTTCTGTTTCAGAGTTGATCTGCCAGGGGACCAGATAACTAAAGTAACACTGGGACGGCTGCATTTCAGTGAAACAACAGCCAATAATATGAGAAAAAAGGGGAGACCTAATCCTGATCAGAGGTATTGCTATAGCTGGTTGGCTTGTGTGTTAGAAGTAGAAAAGAGAAGGTTTACTTCAGAATGGAGCCAATGTGCATGAAAAATCTCTGCTATCAAATCTGTGGGTTTTTTAAAATTCTGTATTACTTGGTATATGCTTAAAAGCCTCTTTCTCTACAGTCACAGAATTATATAAAACACCCCAAACTTCATCCTCATGGTTAGAGATACTTTCAGGAAATCATAGCCAGAACAATGGCTGATAAAATCAGGAAGCAAAAAACCCCAAATAATCATTTTCCTCTGAGGCAGGAAAGGTTTTCATCCTTGATGCTTCATTACTTAAATTTGTGAAAATTATTGTATTCTTTGCTCATTTGCAGTGATTGTGGGGTTTGTAAGAGCATATTTTTTAAGAGAGAAGGAAATACTTTTATGTTGTAAGAAATAAATTTTAAAGCATTATCTTTTTATGTATCAATAATAACAGCTGTATTTAACACTTTTTTTCTGTGAGAAAGAATTCAATTATTGTCTCGATTAAACCAATTTCAAATTAGATACTTCATGCTGGTAGTTGGACTGTATGCTGTCTCTCAGGACCAGTTCTACTTACTATCTGCAAATGTCTCTGAAAAGATCATTGTGAGGGTAGGTATAAATTTGTATTACTTTCATGTAAAAGCATTTACTGTTTTGATACTCACAGGAGATTGAGAGCTCATGATTCTTGGGGATAAAAATTACCACTGAGTCAAAAGGATTGAGGAAAAAAACCTACAGTTGTGTGTTGTATGAGTATGTTACCTTTCAATTATCAGAAATTAAAGATGTTATAAGTAGAGCTATAGAAGGATTTTAAAAGAAAGGTTGTTATGAGTTCCAATGCGAAATATGTTGATTTTTCCAGACTTTTTTTGTATTTGCAGTGGAACAATTTACTTCTCTGGCCAGAAATTTTGTAAGAGTTTTCATTAGCTAGAGTGTTCATTTTCCAAGGAGGATGAGAAGGAAAAAAAAAAAAGTAAGGAAAGAAGGTCAAGCAGCTGTAGGAAGACCCTTGGCTTCACTTTTCCAGTGTGTTTCCAGTGTCCCACCTCTCAATTCGATGATAGTAATATAGATTTCAAATTAACAAAAGGAAGAATAATCTCTTTTCCTCTTAACTGTTACTTTTCAGTTGCTTGGTTCACAGAACATTTTTCTTTTAGTTCTCAGCTTTAGCCTACGGTTAGACTCAGAAAAGAGAAAAAGTAACCCAGATCTGTAGTGCTAACAAGACCTATGAGAATTAGGGTTAGGAGAGAGAGAAAACACAGAGCCCCAGAATGACTGGGATTGCAAGGGGACTGCCAAGGGCAGGTGGGGGCTCTGGAAACTTTCAGTCCTGAACCCTTTTTCTTGCGATGGAGTAGGTGGTGGCTGATGTTTGAACTGGGCATTGTCTGGAGTTGTAGTTATTTCTAGGGTGAGTATTGTGCTTAGGGCTTAGAAAGATGGGAAATCTGTAAGGAAGGTGCCATGTGGAGGGGCTGCCAAGGATGGAGAGGGCCTCTGTAAGATTTGTAAGATTGCAGTCCACTGAACTTTTCCATGTGGGTCAGCTGAAGAGCTGCTTTGTGTTTGCATGGACTCTTTCTAGCCCTTGGCTTATGGAGAGGAATAGGCTTGGCATTTTGGCTTGGAGTCAAGCAAGACCAAAAGCTCTGGTGTACTAAGTGGAGCTGGGAAGAGACTTCTAAAGAAAGCTGAGGGCTGTCAAAATCTTTTGCTCCTGGCTTTTTTTTTTTTTTTTTTTTTTTTTTTTTTTTTTTTTTTTTCTTTTTTCTTTTTTTTTTTTTCAGGCCATTGCTTGCATCCTTTTTGGCAGCCCGTCATCTGCCTAGGATTATGACTATGGCCTGGTTTAGAATTGGGTTTGGAGGGAGCAAAAGGGCAAATCTCCATCACCTGAGGTGTTGCTCAGGGGTTTATGAAGGAAGATGAGAGCTTTCAAATGGTTTCAGTTCTGGCTCCTTTTTCTTCTGAGCATCCTTTTGTGCCATAAACCCTCTTTCTATAGTTAAAGTTAGGTTTTTGGGGGGCATTATGGCCCAGTGCTCATTTCTGAGTGGAGCTGTGAAAAGGCTATGAAAGCAGTGTGTGGAGTTCAGCACTTTTCTGCCTGGTTGAGAAGTTTTATCATCCTGGCTGCTGCTGTGGGGTTTTTTTGCTTCACGATGCTGAAACAGTGTTTGCATCATTCCTACATATATTATATAGTTATTTTCCTTTATTTGTCCATTAATTTCCACAATCCTATTTTCATTTGAATTTGTCTTTCTGGATCTGACAGTGTTACAGATATCACATCATTAATAATTTGGGAAAGCTGTTGAATTTTCACATTTGTCTCATACTTGTTACTTTACAAGATATATTTTTTTTATGTAAGATTTAGACGTTTACATTTTTCCTCTATTTTTAATATTAGATTTCTTTGAAATTTCCAATGCAAAGGGCTCCTTCAATGCATGTGAGACACTTTTTAAACAGGAATTCGTGGAATGAGATTTTTCAGACCTGGCCACTATTTCAGACAAAGGAAAATAAAGGCAGTAAAGCAGAAAGATCACGAGGCTCTGGTCTGAAGTGGTGAAAATATCAACAGGAGACATAGAAGGGAAAAAAAAGTAATTTTCTAGCTGTCTAACAGGCCATTAGTGGCAGGGTAAAGCAAGTCAGCCACTGGCTACCCTAAAGTGGCAAAACCATACTAATGCACTGTGAGAAAAAGCAGCTCATCTCCTGGCCCTTTATACACTCCAACACAACAAAGCTACCAGCTGAGGGGTGCTCCTCAGGCATATCAGATCATGCTCTAATTGTGACAAACAGTGGTGAGTACACAGTGCCAGGCCTTGTAGCTGGCAAAGCCTTGTGAAAGCCTGGCTTCTTTTTTCATGATTGTGTTTTGGCCTGAATTCAAAGTTAAAAAAACCCCAGACAACCCAAAATTAACTCTTGAAATCAAATGCCTTTTCTTGTTATACACATCTTGTTATGCATGTGTTTTACTGGTGTTTTTTAAAAGAGCCTGTTTTCTTAACATGAAATTTTCAATGTGAGTTGATTTAAAACACTACAGAGGATTTTATGAATTGCATAAAATTTTAATCTCAGTATTTAATCTCTGCCTTGCTTTCTCTTTTCTGATTTCCAGTCTTAGCTAAAATTTAGTGGTAAACAAAGAATGGGTTATGTGGTATAATGTCAAAGTTAAAATTTGGAAAGCTTTGGACATTGTCAATTTAGCTTAAGGTTCTAGTAAAGTAGAATCCAAGGCAAAAAAACATGAGGTCAGTGCTGTGTGAGCAGAAACACTTAGAAGTAACTCCACTCTGTTTTTTTCCATTAGTGTGCTAAAAAAGCTCTTGAATACAATTTCATTATTTAAGATTTGGCTTTTCATTTTCCCTGAATTTCTAATAGAATGAACAATACTTCATCTATGCCATACTGTATCTTAAGCAAAAAGGTTTTCCTCCAGGCCTCTAACCCGGGGCAGTTTGAGAATGACAATGATGTGCTGTGGCAGCGAGGACATGTTCCAGAGACGATAGCCTATCACGGCCGAGTGGGAATTAACACGGATGCACCAGACGAAGCTCTGGTTGTCTGCGGAAACGCCAAAGTTATGGGCAGAGTCATGCACCCGTCTGACAGCCGGGCGAAACAGAACATCCGCGAGGTGAGCGCCCTGCCGTGTTTAGGGCGCTTGGTTTGCACCACAGCACGTGTGCATCGTTGTTCTGACACATGAGGCAGCTCCTGCGTCCTGGCTGTGCTGAAAAGCTGCTTAAAGAAACCAGATGGACCATTGTGCTCTGTAGAACTATCACCTACAGGCTTTGGAGAAGGCTCTCTGTAGAAGCTGGGAGTTGTCAAATAGAAGGGTAACTGGCAATACAAATATAAATAGCACTCTGCTAGTGGGGAATGGGAAGATTGCCTGTATTTTTCAATGTGACGATTGGCCAAATGACTGTGTCAGGCTAGTTGTTCTCTCAGTTGTGTCCTAGGTGCCATGCTTAGTGTTTCGACATATAAATCTTGGTATTTTTCCAACTAGGTTGATACAAATGAGCAGTTGAGAAGAATAACACAAATGAGGCTGGTGGAATATGACTACAAGCCTGAATTTGCATCTGTTATGGGAATAAAAGATACCCATGAAACAGGTATAAAGTCAGCTCTGTTCCCATTTTCCGTTAACATTTACTGATGCTTATTGTGCCATAGTGTCTTTTAATATCCTGCTATTTCATCCTCATTTTTAGGTTATCGCAATTGCACACTTTCCTATGTATCTCCTGTGGTATAAAAATGCCAAAATTAGGTATTGATTGTGATTTTACAACTTCTGTTTCAATTTTTAAAAATGAGAAGCTTATTTTCCAGAAGTTTAATGAGAATGAAGTATGTGTTTACAAACAATTTTGTTCTTTCTGTAGAGAAATGAGAATTCTAAAGGTTCCTGGGTTTTTTGTTTGTGGAATGGACAAAACCCCCTGAAATCCTGGATTTTCCCACCACAGAGAAATTCTAGATCATTTTTTGCTTTGCCTGTAATTTTTAGAATGGTCAGCAGGTATGCCAGTGTGTTTCCTGACATTATTTTTTGTTACCTCCTGAACAGGAATAATAGCCCAGGAAGTGAAGAGGCTTTTACCTGAAGCTGTTAGAGAAGTTGGAGATGTTGCCTGTAATGATGGAGAAAAAATAGAAAACTTCCTCATGGTTGACAAGGTATGGTCTTGAGGGAGAAATTGGGGTTGTGTATTGAGGCTGTTCTTTCATGTGGGGAGCTATGAACACACGCTGTGACCCATAGAATTCTGTAGCCCCCACGTGTTACAGAAACAGTGTTCAGCAAATCACTGAGGAAAAACTGAGCCACCAGCTGTTAGTAAAGGGCTAAATCTTTTAATGAAAAGAAGTATCTATAATAAAAACTGAATACAATACTGTATAAACATACGGTTAAAAAGAAAAAGCCCTAACTTTCTAAATAAAAGTGGATAGGATTTCATGGCATTGGTTCAACAAGTGGTACTCCAAAACATTATTTTGTGTTTAAATGTTTCAATTAATTAAGTGTTCCACAAGTGAATTAAGCAATGATGGCAATTTGTTAAATAAAGACTTACTTACTCTAATCCTGGTATTACCTCTGCATACCAAATCCAAGTGGTAGCTCTCTGTGTAAGGTTGGGGTTTTTTGGCTGTCTGAAATGCTTTTTATAGGTTCAAAATCATATGCTATGAAATGGCACACAAAATAGTTGCCATGCTCATAGGTTGAAAACGCTGCTGAGGTATTGTCCTGTGCTTGCTTCTCTTCCTTTTCCTGCAGAAATATGACTGCAGGGGACTGTCAGTCACAGGGTCCAGTCACACAAGGCTGCAGACAGCACGTGTTTCAAAGCAGCCCCTCTGCTCTTGCTGATTCACTGCATGCCAAAGACCACTTCCTAGCTTTTTCCCACTTGCAGCTGGATAATGAGAAGAGGGAGGTTTTAGAGAAAGGTGATCTTGTCTGGATGTTATGATGAACACAATCCTCCATCCATTATCATAATGCATTCTTTCATTATTCTGTAGAAAACACATTCACACCACCAAACTTCGAGAAAATATCTACAAAAATATTGTATTTCATTTGTCATCTTTTGATAGGCTATAAATAATTTAAATTCATGGGTTAAATCTTTTAGGTTGTATTCCATATAAAAGTATGAATTAGGTACCTTGAATAAAGCTGTGGAAAGAGCACTTCTGGAGATACTGTTGAAAAGAAGACTTTTAGAAAATTTACTCATTTTGGTCAGGGTTCCAGCCTGTAGATGATTTCTACATGCTAGTAGAAGAGCTGTAGTGGTAGGTGACTCCAGGTTAATTTTGCCCTTTAGGCCTTGCTATTATATTGTATAACAGCTGTAGCATCATTTGCATTTTTGAATGCCTCCAGAATTTCTTTGGGGTAGTTGGGTTTTTCGCCTGACAGAAGCTGAGGTTGGAGAATTGAGCTTTTGACTCATATCTCTCCCTTGCTGAAATATCACACAAAATACCATCTCTAACAGTGCCTCACAGCTCTGCCTTTTGGGCCCACCATTCCCTTTCTTCTCTGTACCTTGGGTCTCTGGAGAGTGCTTGCCAGGATGTCTTCCAGGGATGTGACCTACAAATGGAGAATGCCTGCTTTCTATCCATCCCTGTAGGGTGTGATTCTGCTATATACGTGGCCCAAGCAGGAGTGGATTGTTACAGCAATGGCTTTTTTGCTGCTTAGCATTTTCGTGACTACTTGTCTAGAACTGGATCTGGGATTACTTCATAGGCACTTTGGTGTTTTAATATGGTCAGATAAATCTGTGCTTTCTCCTCTCTCTCCTAACACTTTTGGTAGAGCACATGAATGTCAGTTCCACGACCTTTGGGGTGACAGGATCGGTAGAGATCTGTGTCTAACAGTTTAAATGTATCTTGAATTCAGAGATTTGGTATATGTCTTGTTCAGGTGGAACATCTGATTTAAATTTCTGCAGTTCCCAGCAGCTTCAATAGTAAATGGACAGCGCTTTATATTTTTCTTTCAGTTTGGCAGATGATGAGACCTTGACATTTATCTCATATTCCAAGTTTATTTCCAGATAAGTAGGGTGTTGGCTGATGTTGAGTCTCTTTGTCAGTCTGAAGCTGTTGAACTCTGTAAAACTAATTGATTGCATAACACATTTGAACCAGGCTCTGCTACTTTCTAGAGAAATGTCTCAACTATGTGCAATTTGGTTTTTTGAGAGGGAATCTTTTTTTCTCAGTCGCCCTGTGCTCAGTACTTTGTCACTAGTGGGACATTAAAACCCTGATCAGTTTTTTTTTCCCCTTGGATAGAGTATTCCTTCAATTTGTGAGAAGAGCAATTTTCTCAGCTAGTTGAAGCCACCTAGAAGCAATTCATGCTTGATTTGAAGACAATGGAAAGGGCAGCTGCTACGTAGCATTGATATGAGGGCAAGGGTCCATATAAGTGATTTCACAATTCTAGGTACAAGAGATTGTTTTGAAGTCACTTTTTATTTAAATGGGCTGTTGCTATTCTGGCAGTAGGGAAGCTTGTGACTTGCCACTGATAATGGGCTCTGATTCTGATTCCATGAAATGCTGTCTTATTTTGTGGAATGCAGTCACCTTTAAAAGAAAGGTGTGCATGGCTTTTACAATGTGAAAGGCAAAACTGTTTTTACCTTACTTCTGCATTACTTGACTAGACTGGAACACTTGGCAACACTAACTGCAGCAATAGCTTCATCCAATGGCACTGGTCTGGTGCTACATTAGTATGAGAAAGCCATTCTTTCAAACACAGCAAACACAGTACTCTTCTGCTATGTTCCTGCAGTGGATCAGTAGCCCATTTTGACTCAGAAATGGATAAAATACTTACTACCTGGATGGTTATACTGAGGGCTTCTCCAGTAGCAGATGGATACCTAGATGATGAGTAGGGGAAATAGAACAGGAGGCTTTTCCTGGTTAAAATATCCAGGAGTAAGTGGAGGGTGTCTGAACTGTTTTAGTTGCAGAGATGATCATGTTATTAGAACCTACAAGACTCCTGTAAGAGATTGAAGAGGCTGAAGGGGAAAGCAAAATATTTTATAATCACAGCTTGACATCTGGTTTGGTTTTTAATCTGTTTTACTTATCTCTATGATGTCTTATCTCTATTAATGTTATTGTGTGATTAACATTATGTGTACAACATGGATAGAAACTCCAGTTTGTCTGAGCATACCTAATGCCTGTAGGGAGATGGTTCGATGTACATTTTGCTAAGGGATTCTAAAATCTATGTTCAGCTGCAGCACTCAAAATCAAGTCGTAGATGCCTGTTGGAGCAGTGTTAAGGTTTCAGCACAATATGAAGGTATAATGCAGTTTAAATTCTTGATGTAAAAAGCCTTTTAGTCTCCTCGAATTTTTCTGCAAGTTCTCATTTTCGATTTTACTCCATATTAAATATCTAACAGAAGAGTTTTATGGTTATATGTGCATGCCATCTACACTGAGATAACTTTTGTTTCCATAGATGAATTCTGTGTGCATTTCTGCTTGTTACATCTGATTGATGAATATACCATATATCTGCTATGTACCTGCTTTTGTCATTGCTTTCTTCTCAGGATCAGATCTTTATGGAGAATGTTGGTGCTGTAAAGGAGCTTTGTAAACTAACAAACAATCTTGAAGTCAGGATAGAAGAACTGGAACAGTGGAACAGGAAGCTGGCCAAGCTGAAACGGATGAACAGTTTAAAGTCGACAGTCAGTGAAGAGAGCAAAGTCAGGTACCTCTGGCTGGGATGTTCTCTAATTGTCACACAAATTGTTAAAGTGATCTCTGCAATAGAAGTGAAAACCAATTGTGCTTGACAGAAGAGTTCACCTATTTTCCAGTATTTAATTTGTGCAAAAGACCCCAAATTTCTGATATATTTTTTAGTCACTGACAAAATTAGTGTTTGAAATGGCTGTTAAATTGCAGTAATTTTTGTAATTACTTGTATTGCATGAAGTAAAGGGTATATTATGTCCAGTTACAGCTCTGAGACTTGGAAATTGCTTCTAAGGCAAATCTGAAGAGCTTCTTCTAGAAAGAATCTTCATTGGTACTTCAGTGGAAGTGATGAATATTTCCTGTTTCTAAGCCACTTCCCCAAGTTTTTTTTGAAATCAAATGTAGCATTTAAGACCATTCACCTGAATGAGTTAATTGGAGACCTTTGTCCTTGAAAATTAATCTGCCAACACTTCTGCCTTTCCCTTTGTAAATGTTAAAATTGCAAAAGCAAGTGACATTAAAAATGACACATTAAAAGTGCCTTTTCTTCATTAATTAGTTGCTGAAGCATTTGAATGTTAAAGAGCTCTTGTCTCTTACAGCAGGTATAGTCGAGCTAATAGTCTCTTGCCATCAATAAAATCAGTCTCACTAAAATCCAGGAAGGTGAGTGAAATTAAATCCTTGTCTGAGTCATTCACTGTGACTTGCTTTCACTTTCTCTTGCCTGTATTATGATATAGGAAGTGGATACCCCTTTTCAAATGGATCATAGGAGTGAGGAGGTAGATATATTGGCCTTTTTCAAGACAGTCTTCCTAGGCTGCCAAGCCCTGTTCTTTAAAGTGAACCAATGGTCATTTCCCTCCCTTGCTTTTACCAGTGCCAAAAGAGAAAATAATAAGTCAAATATGCTTTGTACCATAATGACAGTCAAGTGCTCCATCATCTAAGATTATCCTACTTGTTTGGAAAGTGCTTTTCTTCTGTATTTATACCAGTCCTGCTTTAACACGGTCTGATGATATACTGAAAGCTACTGAGCTTTTAGTTCTGGACATTTACTGAGTTCTTAATTTGATTTTGAAATACTTCAAAAAAATGAAAAACGGCAGGAAGAAAGGGCAAGGAGCTGTTATTTCTACCTATCCTTTCTTCCTCTGTAATGTTTGTTCCTCTACACTATCAGCAGTGTGCAGTGCACTCACAGTCTTAGGGACTTTTCAATTACTGAAATTTTTCTCTGTAGGTGTTGAACCCCTATATAAAGGTGACCATGAAAAAAATAAGGGTCATGTAAAGTCAACCTGGTGTAGCATTTCTCAATCTACTAGTAGTTGCTTAGATATGTGCCACTTGAATTAACCAATCTTTTTTTTACCCTAGGTTTGTTTGTCAAAGACCAAAGAATCTTGCTCCATGAAGATTTTCCGGGTGACTATAATAGCATTGATTGCTATTATGGCACTATGGTAACAATTAGTTAACATCAATTTGACTTGTTTCTCCCTTCCCCTTTCTACTTATCTGAAACAATATAGCACTTTTTCTTCTTCTTGTCCCTTCCTACTCAGAGAACACAATGCATTAAAATTAACAATTAATAGTCCTGGTAATACTGAAAATTGAAACCACTGTATAAAAGTAAGGTACTCATGTGATGGACACACAGCTGATCTCTCTCCATGTCACAATGTATGATGCACTTTGAGTGTACCTCAGTGGCTTTTACTACAGGTGCAGAACTGGACTCTGCAGGTTTTATCCCATCATTCTGTGCCTAAGTGCAATTTCTGATGTACAGAGTGATTCTATTGTGTGAAATGAAGCTGAGCTCCATCCCAGAGTGGTGGGCAATTGTGTGACTGAAAATTTAACTTGTGACATTGGACTTGTGAAAAGGAAGGTATGCTCTGGACTTCTGATATTGCCATTTTCTGTCTCTGGTCCAACAACTGTGGCTTACAATCTCTTTGTGACCTGAGTACTTTGACCTGGTGGCGATTCTGTTTAGGTTGGAAACTGGCCTTATTTTGTGTTGAATACAAGTATATGAACACAATACTGTATACAAATATCTGATCTAAACCCCATTAAATTCAGCTGAAATTTTTCCCACTAAAGGGAAAGTGGTCAGATAGTTAACACTTGCATGAGTGCATTTTGACAGAATGCTGTCAAAGTATTATTCATATTGTTTTGCATAAAAGATGGATGTAAATCTACAGAAAAATTTTCTTTCTACAGTGCTTTGACAATATGGAGCCTATATTTGCTTAGCATTCATGACAGCCGTTTTGAAAAACATCCAGTTTACAGGCAAGTAGCTAAATTATCATTAGGGAATTCAAATTAGTAGAATCAGTAATAGACTGAGGATCAATTTGTTTTGGTCCTCAGCTCTAATGTCCATTTCTTAATGAATTGTTTTTCTTCATCAGCAGTACCTCAAGTTCTGTTCTAGTCTCTCCCTCTACCACCACAGCAGGTACTGTGTCTCTGCTGGTCTGCATACACATAATGGGCTATTATAAAATGCCAGTACATAGCATTTGTGAGAATTATATTTTGACTTTTTTTTAAAATTTTTTTTCATTCTTTAGCATTGCAGAGGGAAAGCACAGTTTCTCACAGCACACAGCCCATCAGCAGGATCCCTGAAGTGAATTTCTGTGACATTTTGCCTTGTGACAAGGTCTATTGTTGTTCAATTCATCAACCAAAAGTCAAATCTCTAAGTTATGAAAAAAGCAGTGGAAAAGAAAAGCGTAAGTTGAAAATCTAATTATTTATAATTTGAGCAGAGATTGTATGGAAAGTGTGGGGGAAGGGGCAAGAATCTTTGAAGGTAGTTAGCTTTCTAGAAAAGAGCTTAGCCCAGAGGATTTAAAAAATCTTGATGTAACTAATCATCACTACAGTCAATATGTTTTTGAAAAATCTGACCTAGTTACCCTTAAGAATCTGGGGCCCTAAGATGTTTTGTCTGATGTCACTGTTCTTCCTGGCCATTCTTGGTAAATTATTTCATGTGAACTGAAAAGTCCCTAATCCCTTTAATTAGCCTTTGGCTACAATTGGGTGGAAGTTGATTAGGGGGAGTAGAGAATGAATTAACAGATGTAAAACCCCCCCAAAAAACTGAATCGTAACACAATGTGGTGGTATTACATCTTTTCTATGAGCAGAGACAGAATGCCAACAGCCTGAAAACATAAAACTTACACTTAAAACTCTGATTGTTAAGGCAGGGGTTTTGAGCAGTATTATTTGAACGCAGAGCTCTGTAAAATAAAATACTTTTACTGGAATTAATTCTTTCTTTTACTGATATTGTCTGCCAGATATTATATGTGTAGTGTATGAGAAGATCCCTTGTTTACAACTTTTATAATATTTATAAGACAGGGTTAATGCATAAAGGTATGAATAAGTTGTGGGAATCTGTATTCCTCTTTCCCAGCCCTTAACATATGCAGTGTCTGGAAACAAGTGTTAATGTTACTAAACCAGCATTCATACTCTTCCTGTCTTGGCCTTGGGAGCAATTCTTGCAGCACAATCAACAAAATGACGTGAAACCGGGGATGGATGCAGTTCAGCCTCTGAAGTACAAATGTCTGGCAGGGCAGGCATTACCAATTGCTGTGACACTCTCAGCATGAGCTGCTTCAGTGGGACTCACCCACTGGCCATTCTTTACTCTGCAGACAAGCTGTGTGTGAGGGGTCCTTGTGATCCTTATGGTCAGTGCTGCAGTAAGCCCTGTGGCAGACAGAGCTCAGTACAGTGCTTTCAAGAGGTCATACCTGGGTGATTTATATTGCTCTGAAGCCTGAAAGAGTGTTGATTAATTAAGAAGACATTAATCTCATTTATAAATGAGGGAATTGTAGATGGGTGAAAATGAAATATGAAAACCTTCTATCCTCAGCTGGCTGCTTCTGATATTAGGTGGAAAGAGAAGATAAGAATAAACACAAAGCATTACCTTCTCAAGGTCTTATGCTCCAAATAGCATTAAGAGTGGATCCAAGAGTGAAAAATCAGCACAGTACACAAGCTACTGAAAGATTTCAGTTCTGCACAAGTTTAATGAACCTGAATATATCCCCAGATGGAAGGTAACAATGTCAATATGAAATCCAAACAGAAGGAAAACCAACAAGCTGTTTAATGTAGCTGTAGCCAAGATAAATGAAAAGGAAAATGTTTTCAGAACAAAAAGCTAAGAGTCAAATATGGGGAATAATCAAGAAAAAGTGGATCCTTTAGAATCAGCTGATTAGTCCGATTCATGGAAAGGTAGAACTGTTTGAAATTGCAATTAAATTAAATACTAATTTAGGATTTATTGCAGACCTTTTGCTCCACAATTGCTCCACAATGCAATACTTTAATTCAGTGAGTGCAGACTGTTAGAGAGTGCATCCTCTGTGGCTCCTAATCTTTTGCATCCTGGATTTGTTGATGAAAAGGCTGTTCAGAAAGTTCAAGTAGAAACAAAAGCATTCATAAGCAGGAGAAAATTTATTAAACAAAGACTCAGTACATCTTCATGTCATCTAGCTTAATGTGACCTTTTTCCCTCATATTTTCTTTTAACTGATTTCTCTGGAGGATGTAGGCTTTTGAACTTCCACTGATATCAGTGGAATTGAGGACTGTGAATACCCTTCAGCATCTGGGCCTTTTCTGCTCTCTGCTTTTCATGCCATTAGTGCTCATTGCTCTCCCCTTGATGTTGTGTCACCAATAACCAGGAGCTGTCCTTGTTGTCTCTCCCCTCACAGTAAAAGGTTGGTGAGAGCTCCTGGTGGGTTTTGGTCAGCCTCATGCATTCACATTTATTGCCTTCAGAGGGTAGTTAGCAAATTCATAGTGAAGTACCACCACAATGAGAAATCATCAGCAGATTTTTCCCACGCTACTTATAGAATATTACAATTCACTTGAATTAAAACCATAGAGTATTTGAGGGGAAAAAAGGATCCTACATTTATTGGATGTATTTTTCTTAATCTTATCTCAAGATGATGGTTTTCCTCACTGCGTTCTTGTAATGCTTGTAGTTCTATTTTTGTTATTGAATTTGTTCTTCACACTCCACATGGGCCTTTGAGAAAACCCTCAGTGTTACTATATGTGAGAGAGTGGAATTTTATTTGCAATTTATGAAGGTTGCTGTGGTGCTTTGTGGTAGTTCTTGGTGTTCTCAATTGGCACCTTGTATTCAAAATTTAGATTGCAATATCTGAAAGAACAATGAAATGGTAAATTTATGATGACTAAAAACCCAAATGAAAATAAACTTCTGTGCTGGTTACTGACTCAGTTTAAATAATTGAAATCTTAGTGAAATAAATCTATCTTTGTCCTTTTTTTTGTACAAAATTCTGATACTGCTTAATGCTTTCTTCCACTATCTGCAAAAGAATCACACTCTTAAGTGTTTACTAATTCCAAGTTTTTAATGAATATTCCTACCAACACTTGTATGGGCTGAACTATTTTATCTACATAGAACAATCTTTTACCTCTACTAGAAAATATAGTTTTCTACAGAATAGCTCTCTGTTACTGAAAATACAAATTTACAATGTTTAATGTATTGCTAGCATAGCTGGACTATTTAGAGAAATCAGGAGAAAATGAATATATGAAAATTAGTTTGTGAATTAAAGGGAGGAATGAGAGAATATACATACTTTTATTAGATCTGCTCCAAGATGAGTGTACATGTCTAAGTGATTGCATGTGTCCAGTAGCTGTTTTTCTAGGTGTGTGGAACTGTATAATGAAATGGGACAGCAGATGACTACTAAATGCAGCAGTTACCACTAAATCTGGCAGAACCTGTAGATGTGTGTGATGAGCTAGTAAATAGGAAATGGATTCAAGGAATAGCTGTCAGCTGTATGAGAGGTTTATAAAAAAACACAAGACAGATTAAAATCCCAAAGATAATTTTGTGTTACGTTACCTCTGGGCCCTTGGATTCCAGTTGTTAATGTTACTCCATGCTCTTGGTCATCTACTAGCATGAGAAAAGTCTGGATTTTCTTATTTAACAATACTGAAATGAAATCCAAATCTGAAATGAATAAGAAAACAATAAGGTCAATCCAGCTGTCTTGTTTCAGTCTCAATAATAATGCATTTTGATCCCTGTTTCCTTTCATGAAACAGTCATTCTGAAATCAGAAAGTCTCCTTTTGAAAACATGGTAATGGAGTATTTTGGTATTCAAAAATTATATTTGATGAAGCAAACTAGTTTCGGCAAGATCAACATTTCCCAGGGCCAGTTTACTGTTAATGTGTCTCTGAACAGATTCTTAGCTGGCAATCTGTGTAGAAGCACAGGAATAGCATTAAACCATTTCCCATGGGCTTGAAGGGCCATTTGCCTTCCCCAGGTTGTACTATATGATGGTTATTCAAAAGACCTTTAAAGTTCACTTTTCTAGGCAAGTGTTGAGAAAATTAATAGAATAACAGTTAAAAAAAAAGTCATCAGCTTATATTACACAGCCTAGTTCCGTGTTTGAAGTTACAGAGGTGACATCAGTGAACATGATGATCATGTTGTTAGAGATGTGTATCAGCTTTTTAAATTTGGTTATGCACGCTCTCTCTGGAGTACTGGCTCAGTCCTCAGTATCATAACATCTCACATTCAAAAATCAAAGTTGTTCCCCCCAGCCTATATTTGCATGCCAGATGCCTATAATTCCTAATGCCATTTTCACACTAATAAGAAAGATGTAGCTTTATGATCAGATTAGTGCTGAAGTGTCTGGCTGCATATTGACTTTAAACTTGGCTCTCTGTTGTAGAAATTGGTGATGTTCTCTGTGTAATGAAGTATTTTATATTAGGCTGCATTTTGGAAATGTTTTTCATATTCTGCAGATTTCAAAAACTTTTTCCTTGTTATCTGCAAACTTATTTTGACTGTGTATATCTTCTGAATGGAGGTGCTTTGTATTTTAAAGATATCTCTTGTGGTTACATGTCTTTATTCAAGAGATAATTAACAGAATATCTTCTTGTTTTGTATTCATACTTTGCTGTTACAATCATGCAAGGCTAATTTGGGCAATGTTTTTACATTCATCCTTTCACAGGAAACAAAAGTGACCTGTTACCCAAACGAGATCCAGTCAAAAAACCCGGTGGAAGACCTGATCTTGGAAATGACTGTAAGTCCTATATTTAAATGAAAAAAAATTAAAATATTTACTGGTATAACTTTCAAGATCTACTTTTAGGCTTGGAATTCTGCTTCTGGAATTTAGAGACATTTCAGTTATAATTCACCATTACAGAGGATTAGAATGAACACTTGTGAGGCAAGTTCCTGTGAACCACAGGAAACCTGTGATTCACTGTAAATTTCAGTTTATTTTTACATCTTCATTAGGTTTTTACAGACATTCTGATTACCCTCTCTAGGGAGTTCTTAGGCTTGACTTCAGATACAATAAAATGACAAGTGGCATTTTCCTTGACAGGGGCTAAAATCTTGTGCTTAAGGATGTGTGATAGTTGTGTGCAGGAAACCCATGATACAGTGTGAAGGAAGTGTTTGATTTGTCTCATCTCACCTAAGGGATTAAAATGCCAGCTGCTCAGAGAGGCCATCTCCACCTTCAGATCCTGACACTGCCTTTAGAGGAGATGAAATGAAGTTCCTTGACACAGGAAGTTTGGCTTGATTTCAGGTTCTCTTTTTAGTTACTGTACACTGCTGTCAGAGCCAGCCTGAGCTGAAAATATTGGGGTTTTTTTTAATGTAAAGATGAGTATCTGCTGACTACATATGTTACAACAGCATGCTCTGGCATTCATTCAGTATGAGCAGGATTAGGCCTTGTGTCTTTTAGGTTTATGTGGATCCTCTGCTTTAAGGCTTGGGTTTTTTAATATAAATATTTGATTAAGGACTAGGCAATATTTGGATGATAAAACATCTAGACTTAGACATCTAGACCATGCACTTAAAGCAGGTGAGGAGTAGAACACAGGTTCTGCTTGTTGCCTGGATGTGCCCCAGTGGGATGATCTGGGAAAAACTATTCCCCTTCTGATTTTTTGAGTGGTTACACACAACTCAGACAAGATCCTCTGAGGCATCACTATGTTACATGTTGTAATGAGTTGCTGTGTCACAGGGAAATGTTCTCCTGTGCTACTTCTCTGAGATGAAGATGCTCAATTTCCCACTGTCACTTGTAGATATTTGCATGCTGAAAATTAAGTATATTAATGTATTAATTAATTAAAACAGAGATTTTATAGTCAGAGAATAGGTCACCCTATACTCATCACGTTTCTCTGCAAAGTAGGGAATGGTTGCTGTAGACCAGAAGAGCAGAAACACAAACCCAGTGTGCACAACATGACATGAAGGGCTTGGGCCTGCTGAACCAAGTCCTCCTTGTGCTTTCTGCACCACGTTGTAAGACCAGGTGAAGGGTCAGAAGAAGAAGCTGTATGAGGAGCAGCTGAGATCTTGGTTTGTTCCGCCTAGAGAGGAGGATACTGAGGGGAGACCTCCTGGTGGCCCACAGCTTCCTCATGAGGGGAAGCAAAGGGGCAGACACTGATCTCTTTGCTCTGGTGATCAGCGATAAGACCCAAGAGAACAGTATAAAGTTGTGTCAGCAGAGGTTTAGACTGGATATTAGGAAAAGATTCTTCACCCTGAGGTTGGTCAGGCACTGGAACAACCTCCCCAGAGAAGTGGCCATGACACCAAGGCTGCCAGAGTTCAGGAAGGATTTGGACAGCACTCTCAGACAAGTCGTGTCTGCCAAAGGGAAAAACAATGTTATCGTGGTTATACCCATCATCTATCTGTAGAATATTACAAAACTCCTGCAAAAACAAAAGTTTTTGCAAGTTCAAGGCAAAATTATATGAAGAAATTATAATTTTCATTTAACTTGGGTCGTTTTCTTCCACAGAGAATTAGAAACAAGTTTTGTTGTGTTGATTCCTCTCAACAAAGATAAGATTTTTCAAATTAATGGTTACTTGAATGAGTATGGCTTCTAGTACATTAAAATGAATATTGACACATTTGAGTTTTACTTGGGCTGCCATCAAAGTAGCCTTCAACATCTCTGCAAAAAAAAAAGGTGCAATGTTAGGTTCCCAGGATATTTCTCTTTGCAAACTGAACAAGGATCTTGTCTCCAATGTTAGAATGGAGGTAATCAACCAGAGGCTTTTAACTGAGTGCTAATTTAGATCTGCAGCAAGTCCTGTCATGGCAATCAAGGCAGTAGACTAACTGCAGCTTTATTATGCTCTTATCTAAGATTTTTGAAATAATCAAGAATAAACCATTATTCTTAATGTTTTTAGGGATTGATACAACAATAAGTTCCATACAGATTTTGGAAACTCAGCAAAGCATTGACAATCGCTATTGTAGTAAAAATCTGCAGTGCAGGTGAGTGAATTGTAATATTATGCTATGGTGGAATAAAACACCATTACTGTGGCCTGGCTGGCTCCTGCTCACAGTTGTTTCCTGTAGCATGCAGTAGTCTTTGATACCTTTTTAATTTTTTTTCTGTTTAAATTTAAATATGATTTCCATGTTTTGGTGAAGATACTGTCTATCTCAAAATCCCATGTGCATTAATGCAACCTTTTTCAGGTCTGGAAACTACAGCTATGTCATTCCTATTAACAAATATACACCCACGGATGTAGAAATCTCACTGGAAATAAAGTAAGTGCAATTAAAAGGAATACATACAAAAGAAAACAGTGATTCTTTATTTGATAGAAGTTCTTGCCTGATGTCTATTGTTACACAAATTTGTCCTATTCAGAGGAGTGGGAGAAATCTATGCAGAACTAAATTGTTAATGTAGACTTTTTGGGTAGATTCCTTGCTGTTGCATAGGCCCAATACCATTGTCAGCTCAAGGAAAAATCAATCCAAAGTTGCAGGTATTGAAATCCAAAAGTCTTAAGCTTCTATCCTAACAATCATTTGAGCAGATATGTATTTGTGTATAGGCAGGATTGTGGTCTCTGGCCTAGGGATCTGATTTTTCTTTTGTGGTAGAGAAACATTATTAGGAATATAGCATAAGTAACTCCAGAGAGTACCTTCTTTGGGCCTGTTGTGCCAAGCCCTGTGAAAGGGGGATTCTTGTGCAGGAACTTTTGGTATTGCATAAAATTGTGACTTACAGCAGGGAAAAGCAGCAGACCTATTCCTTTCAGAAGGTATCTTCTCCTCAAAGGCCCACCTCCATCATGTCCTCCCAGAGGGAACTAATCCTTTCTTTTGCACTTTTATTCTGAGAAAGGCAGCAATAGCCACAATAGCTGCCAAACCAACTCTTGTCTCTGCAAGAGAGGACTCATCCAGTCTTTTGATCTTCAATGTTATCTCTATAAACATCTGCCTTTTTCAGATAAGATGAAATATAACAGTAATACTGAAGTGTCTGCTTGTTTTCTACAGCCACTGAAATTTTGTCTTTTAAATGTATGCCATTATAATCTAATAGTACAGCCCTCTCATGGAGGGATTAATACATCATATTCAGAGTTTCACTGAGTATGACTTTATTTTGAATATTGGTTTGTGGTTTGGGGGCATCTAATTTTATTTTTAATAAAGTCATTTATCTTTATTTTTCTCTGTTTCTTGAAGCACCACAGAACCATTAATTATATTTCTCTGCAAAGTCACATTTGGAAATTATTGCTCCTATTATTCTTCAAGCCAAAACAGTAGGAAGGATTTCCAAGAAACCACACAGGTAGGATTTTTGTAGCAATACTCTGGCTTTTGGGAATCATTTTGATAAAACTAATGGCTGCAAAATTATGATCTCTGTTGAAGTGCAAGAAATCCAGATGCTGGTACTTTGAGTCTGTCAGTCATCACTGGTTTTAGCCTGACCATAATGAGATACAATCTTTGTGTTGGAGCCAGTTTTCTGCTGACTTTTATAAAAAACTATCCAATGATTGTCTGCAAGGACAGTTCTGATTCTGCCTCAGCCTAAGTCACCACTACAACTTATTATAACTTCAGACATACTTAAGAAATGGGAATAACTTATCACTCAGAGCTTTAGGAGAGTCCTCCAAACTCATCTACTTTACGGGTAGATTATCTTACGGGTATTATTATCCATCATATTATATCCATATATATCCATTATTATCTTACAGGTAATTAATTCCAATTTTAAAGTCTAGAATTTTCTGGTAATAATGGTAGTATTCTGCTTTATTTCTGTGTGAACAGGACTTTAGCAATAAATCCCTCTACAGAAAATTCTTCATTTTAAAAGCCAAAGTTGTTTATGTGTCATTCTCTAGATTGCCTCAATGGGGATAAAAGCTGGGAAAACAGGTTAGCTTTTCCCAATAAAAAAATATTTAGTGACCAGGTCTTGCAAATATTTAAGCATTTCCAGTAAACTGATTAAGACTTTAAACTCTCTTCTAGTTCCCTGGACGTACAGGACTCCTTCGAGGCCCCCATTTGTCAATGTTTGTTTGGAAATGTTTATTCTGGCTAAAACAGTAGGAAAGGCAGAAGTGATGATAATAGCATTTCTGAACACATTGTAGGAGAAACATCCCTGAATTTGGAAGTAATTTCAGAGTCTTCTTCAGAGTTCTCATCCATGCTGACATATGTAACATGTTTTTAGTTAATTTTTTTTTGTGCTTAGTCAAATTACTTGTGTTACCTCCAGTCTTAAGCTGACTTTTTGTTCAACTTTTCAAATGTCTTTGCAAAAAGTTTCAGACTTCTCTGTAACAGTGGCAAAGTCATCTGAAGGCCTAGAATTTTCAAGTTTTGACCTGTCTGCTGTAATTTCAACAGAATTGAAATCAAGTCAGACATAGAGAGTTTCACAATGCAGAAATGAACTTGAAGCTTACTGACAAAACAGGTCAAAGAGATTTCCTGTGTCAACCTGAAATTCACATCAAAAGACTAAAACTAACTAGCCTCCAGCAGCAGTGAGCTTTCAGATTTGATGTGACTCAGAATAGAAATGTTGCCTAGTTGAAGAGGTTTCTTTCAAGAGGATTTTTCTAGGGCTGGGAAGAAGGCTTATTCCCTACCAAAAGGCAGAACAGCAGTAATTTGGACTTACCAGTCCCATGTAAGTTTTGTCATGTGTACATGCTGTCTCCAGCAGAGAGGATGTGTCAGAAAGTGAAGTGAGGAGAGAAAGATGGAGTTGAGACACTAGAAATATAAGTTACTGTGGATCATTAGGTAAAAGCGAGGTGAGGACTGAATTTTATTTTATTCATTGTAGCATAAACATTTCAGGTACAAAATATGTTGTTTCACTTTTGCATGGCAGAACACTGTAATAAAAAATAGCATGAAACCTTGCAGGTATCTGTTTTTGAAATACTGAGTAAAGACACTACTCATATCTTTAGAATATATGGAGGAAATTTCTGTCTTCTTTAGCACTGCTAAAGTTGCTGTGCCAAAATCAGCAGAACTGCCATTTGCTAGTATTATAAATTAAAGCTCTTAGGCCACCCAGCACATCAGGAACAATCCCTATTTATTGGGGGATTTGCTTAGAAAATGAGTGAGGGAATCCAGTTATTCGGAGCCAGCTGAGTGTCAGATGCCTGCCAGTTCCCATGTGGAGCTGATCAGCATTCAAAGTCAGCACTTGGTCTTTAAATACTTTGACTGTAGTTATCAAGGCTTGGTATCACAGTTACCTTGCACTGCATTTGTCAATTCAGTATTTCCAGAGTCTTTCCCTCTCTGCTCTTTCCCACAAAATGAGGTTGTCTGATCTGTCTCTCATTATCCCTCAGGGTCGCCAGCACGTTTGGGCTCTCCCTGTGGCTAAGTTGTACGACAGCGCATACTCTTTCCGCGTGGCTGTGCCGGTAAGCCTTTCCAAATGGCCACAAAGCAAAAGACAAATAGCATTTGAACTGAAACAAGTTCCTATATCAGTCTCCTTTATTTTTCTTTTCCAGGGTTTTGCTAGCTGCTCAACAGACCGTTACTTTGCTGGAATGTTTTTTACTGATTACTACTTCTACTTTTATCGGCAGTGTAACTAAAATGTTGCAAATATTCTGTTCTTTGAGAAAAAGATGAGGAAACACTTAATATGAAAAAGAGACTTGCAAGTAACCCTGGATATTTTTTAAACCTCTTTCTGGATTTTATGGGACTTTCTTTGTTTTTTTCACTTTTAAATTAAAAAAAAAAAAGTTGAAAAATAAAGTGTTTGACAACTACCATAGCTCTGCATTTCTAGAAACTGTTTCTAAAAAGACATGAGGTAATGGAATATATGATGTTGTCGTGGGTGGAGTGGGAGCTTCAAAGTTTACTAGAGAAGCATTCCCATTAAGTCACTAAGTACAGAATGACTCCTGGCTTTCTGAACTCCTCAGCGAGGAGTCTAGGTGTGGTTGGATCCAATCTTAGCCCCAGACTTGGTCAACAGCTTAAGTCTAAGGAATTATACACATGTGATTGTACAATTTTGTCATGCAGATGTATAAAAATGAATGATTTATGATGATAAATGATTAGACAAAAAATCTTAATCAGAATTATTTACTGCATGGTATAGAAGCTGACGCTACTAGTCTAGCATATGATAATGCACTATATCAAAGCAATGATATTAAAGATATCAAAAAAGAAACAAATTTCGAGTAGAGGTCAATGTTACCCATAGCAATGATTGCGGGCAAACATCTTGAGGTCACCTTAAGAGGTGACCCCACCCAAGGGAGGAATCTCCACACATGCTCCAAGGAGTATGGTAGAAATCCCTGCCAATTGTTAGTGGCAGTTTTATATTATATATAAATGGTACTTCTGTAGTATAAAGTGGTTCACTGGCAGTCATATGTCTTCAGGTCAGCTGTTTCAGCTCAGCATCTTTAGATTAGGATACTTCACAATATCTGCTGCACCTTCACCTCAGTCTCAGTATGTTTAACTTTGGGGTGGATGTGTCAGATTTGGTTTTGCATAATTCAAAACCAAAAGCAGCCTGACACCTCCTCTCAGCTCACCAGTGACAGCTTTACAAAATTTGCATTGCTCAAGTTTTTACGGCATCCCAGACAGAACATCCTGCTACAGATGTGTAAATAAAATTATCCTGTGGATCAAAGTGAAGTTATATGATATTGTATGTATAGCAGACAAGAAATGGGTAGGAACACTGCTGAGCTGGGATACCCTTCAGTTTTCAGAAGATGGGAAGATGATTAAATGTTATTTGCAATAGGGAGACCTGCTTCTGTCCTACAGGCATATGCCTTCTTTTTGTATCTGCTGCCCTTTTTTAGATATAAACCCCTTTTTTTTTTTTTTTTTTTTTTCGCTAACAGGACCAAAACAAACCAAAACTCAAAAAGAGAAATGTAGCACTCTGCAAATGCCCTCTAAAATAAGTGTAAGTTAGGGAACAACAGGTCAATTCAGTTGTCTGTGTGTTTCCATTTCAGAAAGCAGTCCTATCATTACCAGCACAGCTGTGTGATTTAACTACACTACTGCTATTTCAAGGAGCTATATTTTAGCTAACTATTTTTCCCCCTCTTAAACTGTACACCAGGAATGAACTGTTTACTCCTAAATTCAGGTTATATTTTTTCTTGGTGTTTATGATTTGTGTTAGTATGATGAAAGAATAGAAATATTGAGAAAAAGAATGTCTTGCCTTCATGATTTCTAAGTTGTGTATGGATACACACCTGCATGGGAAAATTCTTTCTGGTTATAGTTAGGAAATACAATTTTTAAAAAAAGCTGTTAAAATGAAATTTTACATTAGTTGCTCAGAAAAAAATCAGATGTAATAATCAACTAAAGTGTAAATAGTGTTGTGGGGTGTATTTAGATCAATCCTCTTTTTTGTGTAGAGAAGAGAAAGTAAATATTATAGAGAGATGGTAGGGTTTTAAAGATTTATGATGTGAAAGCTACATTTGTACAACTGTCCTCTGAATGAAGTTATTTAGCAGTGAAACATTAGGAAGAAAAATTTATGTCTAAAAAAGACCTTGCCACAGTCTTTGTAAACACCAGTGTGCCTTAATTGTATATTTATTTCCTGACAATGTTTAATTTGTTTCTAGGCCTTGATTTGGCATTTCTTTTGTCACTATTTTGGGATTTCCTTTAAGGATCTCCTTCTCAATTTTTTTAGATGCATGTGCTTAGTTGGGGTCAATTGCAATGTCTGGCTTTTTTTCCTTAAATGACTCATTTGTTTGACCTTATGTGTTTAAAAGTTTTTTTGTGGTGTAGGTGTTTTTCCTGGGAAGTATTTCTTGTGTAAACCACTGTTCTATAATATTCCAGAGGCTAACTGGTGTTGGTACTCTGGATACAAAAGAATCAGAAATTTGTGCCTTTAATTTTTTGTAGGGTAGAGTCAACCAGTCACAGATGATAATGCATGTGCGTTTTGAACAAAAATTCTACATTTTTGGGCCCACCTGGTTTTGATCACACTATTCTGGATTGTAATACACTTCCAGTGCCACAGAGCACTGCAGCAGGAGAATATCCTGTCATCAAAAAGCTTTCTGTAATTAGAGTCTAGGGTGAGGTGCATGTGGGATAGCAAATATTTTCTTTCTTAAAAAGCTTGTGGTGATTTAATTACACATCAGTTTGCCCATTTAAGAATTTTCAACTAGTTCTCTAGTACTGTCATATGTTTGTAGTAAGATACTGTTGAAGATTTTATTCAGGTTTAAGGTGACATGTGGCTCTGTGAAGGCTGTGTTGTAACATGTCTGAGACAACAAATATCAATCTTGGCAAAAGCTAGGGAACACCTAGCAGAAATTAAATACTTGGTTTTAAAATAACTGTGGCTGGATGCTGTTTAGCTGCTTACTGGGTTTAAACTGTGACACAGCCCCATCAGAAACGCAGTGGCCAGATTTTGATCCATTTTGGATTGGAAATATAATAGCTCTAAGAATGATTCTCACTGTCCTAACTGCCAAGCCTTCACTTTACTATGTTTGGGGAAGTAGAACTCATCTTGACAGCACTGGACTGGTGACATTCTTGGCTCCTGCTGTCCTTCTCCCTTGTATGGCATTGAACTGGAGCTACCAGAGAAGAATACCACAGGGAAAACGTGGCCAGCAGCATTTTCCATCATGTACAGCCAAAGGAAGTATGGATTGACCTTTCCAAATGAAAAGGTTTGAAAAAGTTTAAGCATGTCTGTTGTTTGTTTGGGGTTTTTTTCCATTTCTGTGTCCTCAGTGACGAAGATTCCACATTTTTTAACAGTGGTCAATCTAATTTGAAAGAATATTTGTGAATACTGAATAACAAACTGTTAATGGTTTATGTAAGTTCTACTTGAAACAGGAAATTCTCTTTCCCTTATCTATTTTTACCACAATGTGGTTGTAAGAGACCTTCAGACATCCATCAGTGGAATATTTCTGCCTAATTTAAGGGGGAGCTGAGGCAAAGCAAACTGCCAGGCTGTGTGAAAGTCACCACTGTAAGCTGCAGAAGGCAAATGCAAGGTTAGAATGGGGAGATCTTGTACCATCTGCTCTGGGTTTCAAACCATGCTGTGCATGCCAAGAACATGATGTGGCAATTCATGTTTTTACTTGAACGTAACACAAATGACTTCGCTGTGCTTTCACTAAGTTTGATCTAGCAGTGGCAGCAGCATTTGAAGTAAGAACCAGAGAGCACTTCAAAGCCCAGTGCATTAAGCCAAGAGGCTGTAAAGGTTGAAAATCCTGCATGGCCACTTCACAGAAACCGAGGATGAGGCAGAGGAGCAGAATGAGTGGTTCTGAGGTGTGAGTCTGTAGCTGGAATTGCTGATAGCCTTTGGCACAGCTGTGAGCTTTGGTCTCTTACTGCAGCTCAGTTCAAGTGACCCTTTAGTTCAGAAGATGCCTGGTGGGTAGTGAGGAGGCTGCCTGGTGACATGATGTGAGCCCACCCTGAGAGGTTAGCAATGTGATTGTTAATCCAAAAGTGAGTTTGGATTCTTGCATAGCACAGGTCTGAAGGGAGACCTGGGGTTGAGCTCTTGTTTAAGTCCTGATTGTCTACATTTTTCTAGGATTTTAGCTTGCTTTATAAAATCAGAAAAATACTTTCATTAGGATTTGCTACTGGGTTAAATTCTGCTCACAGTACAAGAAGTTCCTCACTCAGGAATCACTGACTTCTTGAACTACAAATCTGTTGCATAGAACCTGAACCAATCCATCTGCAAAATGCAAACCTGATTTATATTAGGTTTACTCTTTCTATTGATATGAGTGCTACAGTGTGTTTTAAATAAGGCAGTTCATTTTAGGTATAGAAACTACTTTCAAAATACACAGAAAATTAATCATAATTTTTCAATTGCAGTGCTGTAAGATTTTTATATGTGTTGCTTTATATGAAGACATGGCTTTTATATGTAACATTATAGTACACTCAGAAACATTGAACAACTGATGAAAACTCATGATAAGGAATCATTTATCTTGCCTTCATCTTGGAACAATTCTATTAATGTCCCAGATAAACTGTGCCACAGATAAACAACTTTCTTCAGATTTGTGTCCTGTATTGCTGATAGCCTGCCATGGCAAAAATATCAGCTGCTCTGCTGGCTTTTGTGGATTGCCCCTCCACAAGATGTTTGCTTCCTCCCATGTTCCCTACATGTTGGACAAGGCAAAAGGCATGACTGGCTTCGATTTGAGCTTTTCTCTGGTGAGGTATAACTGGTTTCTCTCTCACACAGGGATTTCTTACTTGCCTTTGGAAATATTAAATGAATTAGGCACACTGAGATGCTCAGATGTGTCAGGATTATATATGTCTGGGACTAATCAAACAGGTCCTGTTTTAGTAAAACAATGTATACTCACTACTAAAGTACTCTCAGCACTTTAGAAAAGGCCCAGTGAGGAGTGTACTAGGTGTAGATTTAGCTTTTCAGCTTAAATGCTTTGATTCTGACATGTTAACTCAATATCCTTCTCAAGCTACAGAAATATTTTTCCGGAAAAGTATGAATTTTTTTCTCTACGGTGGGGATCAAGTAATTGAAAGAAACTGTTTTCTCTGTTACACTTCCACACCCCCTCCCCTGCACTTATGCATGTGTAGTATTTGTTAAATTCTTCTAATATGGGCAGAGTAATTTTAATTAACATCTGCAAACCATCACATAGTACCTGGAGTGGCAGTTGCTGGCTATGAGTCATGCATTCAGCTGAAAAGAACTGTGCTATCTAAGGAAAGACCAAGGCATAAGTATGTCCCAGTCCTAGATCACATATATTTGTCCAGTGACTTGCTTCCCCTCCTGCTTATCTTTGGGCTGGCAGGTGGGCAGGAGCAGCCTGGCTGATGCACCCAGGGCATTGCCTAAACCTCAGTGAGATTCAAGATGTGTAATGGCACTTTAGTCAGTCCTGGCGTGTCTTGTCCAGGTACAGTGCCAGCAAAAATTCACACTCTCACAGCACTGTGGGCACTGATTTCCTCAAGAGCATAGTTTGCTCTCCCCTCTTCAGCGTCACCAAATAGCATATTTTCTGTTAAAACAGCACATGGATGAACATTTTCAGTGCAAACCCTAAATTCAAAATAATAGGTTTGCCCTGGCAGTCCTGACCCGATTTTAACTCTGGTTGCTATGGTGCTCTGCGGGCTGGGTGGCCGGCGGGGCAGGATGATGTGGGGATGGCACACAAGCCTTTTGATGCTCCTAGGCCAGGGTCCAGCCAGCTTGTGTCCCCCCTTCTCTCTCCACCCCACAACAGCTGGCAGCAGCCTTCATCTGCTGATCAGGAGCAGTGGTCAGCCTGCAGCCTCTGATGCTTCTCTGGGTCTGTGTCCTGGAGGAGGCCCCTTCTCCCAGGCACCCAAAGCTGTTCCTCTGCAAACCAGAAGTCCCATCCTTTGGCTGCATGCCCCTGTATTGGATAAGGCTTCATCTTCCTGCTCCTGAGCTTTATGCAGGCTCCCTCTCCTCATCCCTCACTAGTTGCTTTCCAGACATCCCATGTCCTGCTTTACTCCCTCCAGAAAAGGAACTCATCACAATACTTTTTAAGGATGAGATCTAAAATAGGTCATCTTCTTAGTAATGGATAGAAAGTGACTTCTATGAACAGGATTTGAAACAAACCTCATTATTTTAAAGGCAGATTTTAAAATTTCCAGTTGATGTTAAATATATCACAATTGCCTACATGCAGTAATATCAGCACAGGATTTGCAAATTTGAGTTTAATGTTAATTTAGCTGGTAGATAGTCTGCAGGGTAATCAGCGCTTTGCATTTTTCATTCAATCTTAATGTTACACTTTGCTTTCCACAACATAATCCAAACCACAGACCAGCTGGCTGTGTTGATTAAAATCCTTTTTCTGTTTTTTATTAATCTTCATGGTTTTGCCCTAGAATTATGAAGTGGTCATGGTCTATCAGGAAAGAAATCTGCTGGGCCAGAATGCAGTATTTACAGGTTGAGATTTCTGCCTAAAGCATATTGCTGATTCCTAAAATAAGTTGTGTCCTGACTACTTTGTTATATCTGCAGATATAACAAATTGACATGAATTTGGAACAAAGCTCTTTGGGTTAAATTACTTACAAATAATTCATTATGCATTTGGATGGTACATTTGCTCTCTGAAAACCCAGATTAAGAGAATATCATTAGTGGATGAAGGTGACAGAGGACTTTTGTTGTCAATAGGCCTAATCCTGCATTTTGGAGGCACAGAGTCATGCAAGCTCTTCCTGTGGACCCTCGTGACCTTACCTTGATGGCAGAGGGGGAATGGTTGGGGTCAGGATAGTGCTGCAAGGGGGAACATCAGAGGTTCTTCAAGAGGCACAGCAAAGGGGCAAGAATAATTCTCAAACTGAAGGTGATGGAGCAGCAGGACGATTCTGATTCCCAAAATTGGCCCAAAAACTGCTGGGACACAGTTTTGATCTTCCTTCCTCTGTAAAATTCCTCACCCAAAGGCTGTTTATTCAGACTTGATGAGAGAGTCCCCAAACAAGTAATGTGCTCTGTATGTTGTTGCTTTTTTGTAAATAACTATTTGATCATGGTGAATTGAATTTTTAACAAATTTGATGTGATGATTAGGCAATCACTTTAGCATGTATTTTTTCAATTATCTCTTGTTAACAAAATGAGGCAGTAGCTAAGTATAATCTATATTTTCTGACTTTCTCACAGTGTTAATTAGAGACTGTGAATATTCTTGCTGAAGTATTTGGACATCTTTACATCTAGTGGTGGTTATAATAGTTGTGTCCTGTAGTTACGCCACCCATACATGGGCCAACACCCTACACTTAGGGATGATGCTCTGAAAATGTTGCACAGGGAGACAGATCTGCTTACAGGGCTTTGCTGCACTCTTCCCTTCCCTGCTCTGTGTTGCTGTTGTCAGTGCATACGTTTGGGGCAGAAAGAACACAGTATGATGATGATGCATATAACCAATGCCTACTGATACCTCAGGGTTTTGCTGCAGGGAGTTCAGTTTTGTGTTAGGCTTTACTCTTTCATTTCCATAGTTGCATTTAACTGCAAACGCCCATTTTTTCTACTCAGAGTAAATTTCCTTTTGAATTTTGTACCACTACTATCTGCTTTGAGCTTCAGCAAGGGGATGTGAGATATGCAGGTTGAAGAGTGTCATGGGTTGACATTAGACAAAATGCCAATGCACCCATGAGGGTATATTTTACCTAATGAACTACTGTGAGATGTGGTCAAGAACAGAGCAGAGCAGGCCTAATACTTGAAACAGACAGACAATTTATTATACTACATAACAATGGACAACAGAAAAGGAAAGAAAAACCCAACCACCCAAAAGCAGAAGAGAAAACCTCCCAAAACACTGCTTCTCCTCCCCCCAATTTCCATTCCATACATGCTCACTCAGTTGACTCCAGCACATTACCTTCATCTACTTGCTTAATCCCTCAACAACCCTGGGTTCCTAATCCAAATCATCATCCTTTAAAATTCAGACAATCCACATTCCATCCAGGACGAGAGGAGTCTCTCTCGCACCACAGACCCCCCCCCACAGGAAACACAGGTCCACCATCCCGTGTTCCCACGTCACCCATGGCACTGCCTGGAGGAGTCTGCCAGGGTGACACCCTCCTTTCCATGTCTAGCACTCTCACTGCCGTCCATGGACCTGAACTGCAACAGGGCTCTTTTTAAGGATGTTTTGGCCAAGCACCAAAAACCAGCCATCTTCTCATTTTGGGACTCAGGTCCCCCCCATTTACCCCTGGGGCCAGGGGCTCCAAGAAGCAGGCCAGAACGTCTCTGGGTTTGAGCCAAAAACATCCACCCAAACACAGTCTTATTTATAGTCAGGAGGGTCCAGGGTCCGTCTATGGCTATCATTATGCAAGAAAAGTCCAGCCTCATAAGCCACTCCTCTTCATTCCGGCAATCGAAGGGGCTTCTTTTCATCTCCCATTACCCTCTCGGTCCCAGGCTGTCCTCTCTCTTCTAAAACCACCAACTATGAGAATACAGCGTCCAGGGATAACTCTCTTCTGCCTTAGAAAGAGTTAAAGGCTTTATCTCCCACCACCAAGGTCAGGCACAGGCGATCGCAGTCACTGCAGCTCTCACAAGCAGCTCCAGCTCGGCACCTTCTCTCTGTGGGGGGAGGAGAGAGACGGGACCGGGGGGGGGGAAAGGGGGGGGAACGGGATGGGACAGGGAGGGGGACGGAAGGCACCTCCAAAGTTCTCCCTCCACCCCTCCATTCTAGATGGAAGCTGGACCAGCTCCACTCCAGCTCCCTCTGTTCCCCACCCCGAGGCCCACCTTGCTCAGCCAGGCCCACCTTGCTCCCCTCCCCCACCCGGCCTAGCCAGGCCTGGGCAGGGGAGAGGAGAAGACGCTCCCTCTCCGAAAGCAGAGCAGGGAAAAAGGGAGTCCTGCTGGGAAATCCGGCTTTTAACCCCTCGTGTCCTCAGAGGCGTGTCCAACCTCTTAGTGGCCAACAAAGGTGCCAATACTCAGACCTAAGGACTGATTGGTTTGACCACTACTTCCAAAAAAACTCACTTCCCTTCAAACCACGACAAAGAGTCAGGGCCCCAGATTTTTCTAGAAGGTTTTGTTTCACTCTGAGGAATGACATGCTTCAGCTCAGCATGTCTCTCACCAGTGCAAGGGTATCCATCCTACAGCAGAGTAGGGCAGAGGTGGGTCAGGAAGACATGAAATACCTGCAGCATTAAACCTTTCATGAGACCAAGAGGAATGAAGTTTCCTCTGAGCCAGATCTGCTGTGACTTGGGCAGCTGAGCACAAGCTCTGACTATCTGTGAATGGAGTTGTTCTCTGAATTATTGCAAGTGTTGCAAGTCTTTATTGAGCACCCTTTCTGCAAACTCATGATTCTCAGTTTCTAGGCTGCTTGGGAGTCTGCTGCAACCTTATGATTTTGCAATTCTAAACTTTAGGAAGCAATTTCTTTTTTTCCTTTGGAGAGTCTTGGCTGCAAAAAAAGTGGCTTGCTGTCTTTCCAATTTAGTTTTGTCTGTTTTTAAGGCATTGATAATAAATTTTTGATTTATTCAAGCAAAGAAACTTGCACTAGCAACTTATTGAGGTAACCTCATTGCTGGTAGGGTGCTGGTGAGCCTGCTTCCTTGGCTGCTGAATGCTCATGGGCACTACTTAAAAAAACAACCTATGAAAGTTATTGCATGGAACAGGTTAATTGCCTTGTTTTTACCCTCACGACTCCCCAGCTCTTATTTTCACTGGACTTTTGGCATCTCAGATATTCTCTTTACTAGAGTGCAAATAACAGCTGGGCTCTGGCTGCTGAAGTGACTGTAGTGCTCCTCAGTTCCTTCTCTCCCCCTGTAGCCTCCTTTGTTCCTGTCTAGCTTTCCCCAACAGCATCAAGGCCGAAGCAGTACAAATTATCCTCTTGTCAGTTGTTCTATCACTTTCCTAGGTGATCTACTTGCTTTCAGGGTCTGACTATTGCCTTGTCTCTTGGTAACTATAATCCCAAAATTAAAGTTCTTACCTTTCTCTTCCAGAAATATTCAATGGGCTTGGGATCTCTCTGCTGGCTTTTGTATTTTTCCTTCCTTCTGGGCCATGACTCTTGTCCCTATACTTTCTCATCTAAATCCCTCTTTCAGGTCACTATTTCCTACCAATACTAACCTAAGTCATCAAATGCTCAGCCATGCTACCAAATATGTGCTTCTTCAACTTTCATGGCACAGTTTTGTTTCTTCAACATCTTCTGTATTTGTGGTGATCTTACTGATTTCAGCCGGTGCTCCAGGCAGCACTGATGGGCCTCTGGGCACACAGAGCAGACCTCCAGGGGCTTTATCTGCATGTGCTCCTGGCCACAGAGCACAAGCTGGACGCTTCACAAGCAGAAAATACAAAAAAAATTGAATAGAATGCTTAATAAAAAGAATGGAAACTCTGTTTCTGGTTCACTTTACTGTGCCTTAATTTATTTTTGCATTATGTCATGTGGTTATATGTGTTTTTCAAGACAATAAAGAGTGACATGAAGGATCTCATTTAATCCATCTGTCTTGGCAAGGTTTAGTTTTCTTGCTTCTGTTCAGACCCTGTATTTACTTATTTAAACTGAATTAGGTATGATGGTTACACAAATCAAAACAAAAACGGTCTGGGAATACAAGAAGCAACAATGTTCTGTTTCTGGAATAAGATATATGTAGGGTTTTTTTTTCAATGAAGAAATAATTAAAAAAAAATCCAAATCTGTCAAAGTCAAGCACATTAAAGCAGATGGCTGAAAGAAGACCCATATGCCGTACATAGTATACGATTTTCTTTCTCTTCCATGTCTGCCCTCCGAGAGATGAAAAACTGCAAGGGCTGAAACTGAAAGCATCATTAAATGTTAATCTGCTGGGGCTTCCTTAGTGCTAGCGAGGTCGAGCTGTGCTGCAGAGCGCGGTGACAGATGGAGCATCCCCGGTGCAATCGCTCCGCTCTGTCACGGTGCCCGCGCTCCCGCCGCCCCCGGCGCTCCCACGGCTGCGGGCGCTCCGGGCACCCGGCCCTCGGCCAGGACAGCGGTGGCACCAGCATCCCGTGCGGACACCGAGTCGGGGACAGGATGGCCTTTAGATCAGGGCCGGTAATGAGCTTTCTGCCCCTGTGAGCATATTGTAACCTGCAGGCAGGAAAATGCGGGTTTTGAAATGGTTTGCCCTGGCGCAGTGCTGAGCTGGGGATCTCTAATTCCCTCTGAAGGGCAATGTCCCTGCTGAGCCTGGGTCCTGTGTTTTTCATCGCCTTGTATTAGAAAGGCTCAAGTCTTGGAGACTTATCATGTTTGCCAAATTAAGTTGAAAGGTCCTGACTGACAGCCTTAAGGGCTTTTCACATAAACACATAAAGCTATGCTGCAGCTTTGGCAGAAGAACAGGGTTTTTCTTGGTCTCTAGATACACCTGCTTGTGACCAGGCTCCCTGCGTTGCTGCACTTTTGGCATCACCACTTTGCAACTCACTAGCTAATTAAGTCATGAAGCTGCTGACAGGAAAACAAACCAGCTGAGTTCCTCCCTAAAGCTTTGGCTCAGCAAAAATGGGAACAATACCGAAATCAATGCCTGCCCCAGCTGCTTTTTGCCGAAGTCCTTTGCAGTGGAGGAGCTGAGCCTGCTCTCCGGGGCTGCCAGAGCAGACACCGTGCATTAGGAGCTGTCTGCTCTCGTTCGGGAGGGAGATAACATGAGTGCTAGTTCAGTGTGACCTCCCCCCGTGGAAATGCACACGGTTGTCTGCAAGCCTCGTCCTCTGTTACACTCTGCTGCAGTGTAAACCTGTGCCATAAAGGGTGAGTGTTCAGCTATGTGGTGCTTTCCAGGGAGAAGTGGGCAAGCTGGCTAGAAGCCCACCCCAAAAATATTAGCGAGGTCTCTACAAACATTGCTGATGAGCCCTGCAGCAGTGTAACTACAGAGCCCTCACAACTTGTGAAAACTCTCCTGACATTTCCATCAAGGATTAGCGAAAGAAGAACAACCCTCTTGACTCCTTAGGAAAGGTCTTTTGACATCTGCTGCAGGGTAATGGTGGTCCTTGTCACAGCTTCCAGAAATATAAATTTCACTTTAGGGAATCTGGGCAGGACAGTTTATGTCAGCTCGAGTATTGAACGGAATCATGTATAATTTTCTGGGTGATCCAAGTTAAACATCAGTTCCCACATCACTAAGTGGTTCATTGGAGGTTTTCTCCTTGCTTGCATTGCCTGCATCTGAGCCAGAGTGCATCAAGGTGACTTCTGTGGGGCACAGGGGCCACTGGGAGCCACCTCAATCCTCCATGAGTACTCCCAGTACTGACCATTAGCCTTGCCTGTGATGAACAGCAACCCTTCTCTCTTTTCCATATTGGTGCTTTTTCCTTTTTTAATAAGAATTGGAGTTGTGTTATTCTTAGTTGTTTTTCTTAATGAGTTCCTCTTAGGGACCTTGTTTAAGCAAACAAAATTTAAGTGTAAACTTTAGAAATATCTAACACGCATATGTATCTTTGGCAGGATTCAAGCACACAAAAGAGGGAACAGAAAAACTGACAGATGGAAAAGGATACAGCTAAAGGAACCCCATGAAGGGGCCTCTTTAACATGTCAGGCTGCTTTGTACTCACTACCTTTGCTTTCATTTGGATTATAATGTCAAGATAACTAAAATAACTGAAGCACAGACAGTCATACTTGAAGGAAATGGCATATTTATGACAAATTAACCATTTCCCTACTTGAGGAGAAAGTACCTAAGGCACAAGCTAGATGGTGCTAGAGCATATGGCTAGGATGATGTTCACCTAACAGCTGTGTGAAATTAAAATATGATGATCAAAACAGACTTTACTAAGGGAACCTCTGCAGTGTTAGAGGCTTTTAACACCTGGTTTTGTCTGCTCCTTTTGTTCTGACTGTATAAAAGTTGTTTCTACATCCCCGAGCCTCTCAAAGTGCTCTGTCAAATATATCAACTTATGGAAACTGCTCTTTGATATTCTTATTTTGCACCACTCTTTGATACTCTTATTTTGAACTGATTAATACAGACAACCCTGCTCTGTGATTGGTAGTAAGGTCAGTTTTGTCTCTCTCTCTCACTTCTCTATTTGCATTACCTCAGGAGAGCAGTCAGACATTCCCCATCGCCAAAGGGCAGCGCTGCTCGGCATGAAGCTTGCAAATGTGCATTGAGGAGTAAGTGCTCAAAAGCATTCGTGGGACTGAAGGGCAGAATTCCCATTGAAAACCAGTGGGAGCTGTACTTAGGAGCTTCCTATGCTGCAGAGCTTCCCCCGGCATGCTTGTGTCTGTACTTCCCCTGTTCAAACTTAAGGAAAAAAACACCTATGGCTGTGATTTAAATGATTAAGCGTTTTTTAGAAGTTTTGACATGCTTAGAATATGAATTAGTTTGACCTGAGGAATGAAAGAATGTCACTCTTTCAGCTGTAACTACAATCAAAAATTTGTGACCATAAATGTAGTCAGAGGATCTAATAATGCCTCTGGGGCCTGTGCTGCTGCTGTGCATTTTGATAGCACTCCAGGGTGATTTACCCCATGCAACAGAGCCCAGAGGGCCATTGATTGGAAGCATGCATTTGCTTCAGAGCAGAAAGGAGAAGGAAATTGTACCATGCAGAATGGAACTTTTTTTTTCTTTTTTTCCCCTTTTTTTTTCAAATTATTTTTACAGATTTTGAAATGCAAGATCCTTGTACTTTTTAAAGCATGGCCTATAGAGACTTTCAGGTGCATATAACTTCATCCATGTAAGAAGCTGAACAGAAAACCAAGAGACCATTCACTTAAGTAAAAATCCCACGTGCGTTAAGATTTCATATTTAGTACCTTTGTTTGTACTTGTACAACTTTATCAGCATGTGGCAGACACAGCCATGTCCCTGCCCTGAAATGTGATGTGATGTGATGGACAGAGCACTGTTTGGTGAGTCGGGAGGCATTTCTCCAGGCTCTTCCCTTGACTAGCCATATGATATTCTGCAGGACTTAGTCTCTGCTATTCTTCACTTACACAATATTATAAAAATGTTTTCCTTGCCACATAGAGTGCTGTGACATGTCTGGGTCACTGAGTGCAGCAAAAGGAGTAAAACTGGAAAAGCTGAGTATGTTCGATGCATGCAAATACGCCTGGAGGTTAATAATTTAATTGGCAGAGTGCCCTATTTTTCTGGCTAATGGGCCTGTTTAGTGAGCTCCTGCAGTGCCTGACATACTGGCCTGCTGCTGTTCAGACACAGTTGTACATCTGGTGAACTGAGCTGTGTTGCTCCATCTCTCAAACCCCTTTGGTGTTTGTATCAGAGTTGAGATGATGCCTAAATTCTCAGCCAGAAAGCTATGCTTATGTCTGAGGGTGGAGGCTGTGCTGGAAGTGGTCCTTTTTTCAGTGTGCAAGGTGATGGGTGGGCACAGTGGGAAACTGCTGTGATATGTGGAAGAAATGGTGCTTGCAGAGCACTGGTGCTGCTCTGTGAGGGGTACATGGGAATATAGGTCAGTGAAACATCCAGAGGGGCTGCACAGCTGCAAAGGGCATATTTGCACAGGCAGGGTGCAGATGGCAGGCTTGAGCTAGACAAACTGCTGCTGAGCAGCCTGGTGTGTGCCTGGGGAGGGGTGCCAACACTCGCTGTCCGAGCCTGGTCCTCACAAATAGCTGCAGAGCTTTGGTCCACAGCAGCCCTCAGGCTGGCATGGCTGTTTTGTCTCCAGAGTGGAGTGTCATCTGTGGGGCTTTAGGATTGCCAAGGTCCCTTGGCTCCCCTGAAAGTCCTGGCAGGGCTCTGTGCCTGGTTCTTGGAATTTCACTGGGCTTTGCCACAGTGAATGTGAGCAAGGTGAGGCTTGGGGATTATAGAAGGTATTGTCTGTGCTTCCCAGCTATATCGACTGATCCACAAGCCTTTTTTCATGCCTGAAGCAGTGGCAGCCAGTTTTGCTCTTCTGCAAGCCAAAACAGCTTCACTTGCATCAGCTGGTGAAGTATTTATAGGTTTGTGCTATGAGGTGTCCCAAGTTTCATGGTCCCTTCCTGCTTACATGTGCATGCAGCCTCTTGTAACATCTCTCCGTTCTTTGCTACTTGTGTTTATTTGATTGCCATGATGACTTTGGTACCAATACCGGTTATTGGATGGATGAAGGGATTGAGAGCTGCCCTGTGGAGAAGGGCTTGGGGGAGCTGGTGGATGAGAGGTGGGATACGTGCCAACAATGTGTGCTTGAAGCCCTGAAAGACAAATATATCCCGGGCTGCATCCAAAGCAGCGTGGCCAGAGGGGCAAGGGAGAGGATTCTGCCCCTCTGCTCTGGTGAGACCCTACCTGGAACACTGCACCCATCTCTGGGGTCCCCAGCACAGAAAAGGTATGGACCCTTCCTGTTAGAGGAAGTCCAGACTACAGCCATGGAAATGATTGGAGAGTCGGAGCACCTCAGCCGTGTGGAAAAGCTGAGGGAGTTGGGGCTGCTCATCTGGCACAAAAGAAGGCTCCAAACTCCAGGGAGACCTTATTGCAGCTCTGCAATACCTATAGAGGGTTTATAAAGAAGATGGGGACAAACTGTTTGGTAGGACCTGCAGTGCTAGGACAAGGTGTAATGGTTTTAAACTAAAGAGGGGAGCTTCAGACTGGATATAAGGGAGAGAGTCTTTATGATTGGGGTGATGAAACACTGGAACAGTGTCCCTGTTACCCAAGTTTGGAAGGCACACACAGCTTTGATTTGAATGTTATATTATGCTAGCCAAGCAGAGGTTTAGCTGACAAACTTGCCTTACTCTGTTCTGTCCTCTGCAGAAATATAGAAAGTACATCAGTACTTTGTGTCTTTCTGGAGGAGAACTTGAGGCTGTGGGGGAAGGAGTTTATTGATCGTGGAAGCCAGATGTTCCCATTTGGTGTTCAGTGTGTCTCCCTGTCCACCTTAGAGTGAAGCTGCAAGGTTGGGTACAGTGGCAGCCCTTTTGAGTTTGTTGCCTGTCTCATTTATGAAATAAGCTCTATAAAACCTATTCCATATGTTTATTTTACCAGAAAACCTATTTGTTTGTGATACCACAACTGAGCATGTTCGTGGATATTTAATCCCTTCCAGAATAAGGCAAAGATTTGCTCTACAAGGAATTTTAAGTCTAATGTTAGTTCTGCCTTAGCCTGGATTATGCAAGTGCTGACAAAAATTAATTTAGTGATTTATTCTTACTGTGAACAACTCACAGTTTTCCTTTAGGGATTCTAAGATTGTTCTTACCTAGTGATTAAATTTTAATGATGTTTTTGCCAAAAGCCGTGTATTTGGCTTGCGAGGGGGGAGATCGCTCTGTATCTGCCTGTCCATCCTCCTCCTCCCAGTCGTGTTTGCCTTGTCAGGCAAACTGATACCTGGATGCGCTGTGCTTGAGCAATCCCCGTTCCACATCCTGCCAGGAGTCATTTCGTTTTGTTCCCCTGGCATCCAGGGGAGGTTTCCCTTCCCGGGAATGACACGTTTTCTCTGCCAGGAGCCACGGAGGCTCCGTGTGCCTGGCACGGGGCCATGGTGTGCAGTACCTGCCTGCTGCCAAGCGGGGACTCGAGGCTGAGATCAAAGGGCTCCAGGCAGGAGGCCCTGGAGAGCTCCTGCTTTTCATCCATCCCGAGGGCTTTCCTGGCAGAGTTACCTTGGGTAAATTACTTCTGCCCTTGTAATAGCCAGCCTGGAAAACTGTATGTGTGTGACAGAGCAGGGAAACTTGCTAGATTTAGAAAAAGATAGTATGTAATGCAGTGTGCAGATGTATTTGTGTACATTGTCCTGTTGTGTAATCCCATATGTATCCTACTCTGGATTCTGGTATGGTATTTGGTATTTGTCTTTCCAGGACTTGAGTCCTTTCTTTGTTCTCCACAAGCCCACAGAATCACAGAAACAATAAGGTTAGAAAAGACCTCTCAGAGCATCAATTCCAACCTATGACATAACACCACCTTGTCAACCAGACCATGGCACTGAGTGCCACATCCAGTCTTTCCTTAAACACCTCCAGGGATGATGACTCCATCACCTCCCTGGGCAGCACATTCCAATGCTCAGTCACACTTTCTGTGAAGAATTTCTTCCTGATGTCCAAAGAATGTGTCCTCTTCTCCTGTTGCTGGTTACTTGGGGTAAGAGACCAACCCCCACCTGGCTCCTGTCAGGTGGTTGTAGAGAGTGATAAAGTCTCCCCTGAACCTCCTCTTCTTCAGGCTGAACAATCCCAGCTCCCTCAGAGGGACCTCATAGGACACGTGTTACAGTCCTTCTCTGGACATGCTCCAGCATCTCCACATGCTTTAAATGTCCTTTAGTGTTATTCTGAAGGAATTCTGCATTCTTCTTGAATGCCATATTACTATTACTTTGTTTCTAGAAATGCTCATAAAGCCATGTGTCCTTTCAGGAAAGGGAATGGTTGTCTTGCTGGTTTTCAACATCATCTCCATCTTCAAAACGATGTTCTGTGTTACTGGCCATGTCAGGATAACCTTCAAAAGCATGAAGTCAGTAAGTTCTACAAAACCTTTTGTACAAAGAGTTAAGCTCGTAGATGAATTAACTACCATGAAGAAAGCAACATCAGAAAAAGTAACAAAATCCGATCACCTTTCCTGTCTCTTGCTCAGACTACTACATATATATGTCCTAATGACAAATCTTTAAAATTAGAGATGGATTTGCTTTTAGCTAAGGACAAACTATGACAATACAATCTATTGGAATGGAGTTTTCTTTTAATTGTTTTCATTTCGGAAGCATATTCTAGACTATGGGGCATTCCAATGTAATGTACAAACCTTTTTTTTCCCAGTCAAGAGTCAAACAGATACGTATATGTATTAATGCTCATTTCTGTAACAATGTCTTGACTTTTACTTTTGGGAGTACACGTAAATGTTGCTAGATGTGAAATATTTAAAGCATGTAGGGCTGAAAAATGGGGTTATATCACCTAGCTTTATCACAGCTTTGTCCTTTGTCCTTTGTCCTTTGCTCAAGGACTTACTCTGCTATGAAAATTACATGCATATTCTAGGAGAAACATTTTCTTTTCTTTTCTTTTCTTTTCTTTTCTTTTCTTTTCTTTTCTTTTCTTTTCTTTTCTTTTCTTTTCTTTTCTTTTCTTTTCTTTTCTTTTCTTTTCTTTTCTTTTCTTTTCTTTTCTTTTCTTTTCTTTTCTTTTCTTTTCTTTTCTTTTCTTTTCTTTTCTTTTCTTTTCTTTTCTTTTCTTTTCTTTTCTTTTCTTTTCTTTTCTTTTCTTTTCTTTTCTTTTCTTTTCTTTTCTTTTCTTTGTTTACTTTTGCAGACATAGTTTACATGGTGATGATAAAAATTAAGCCTCTGTAGAGTTTTGCCAGGAGGAATATTGGGATACTTTCCCATTCTTCTCTTGTTTGTCTTAGAGGACTCAAGGGGGATTTGGTTTGGTTCTGGTTGCCAGTGACATGTGTGTTGCAGATGCCAGAAAGACCTTCAGGAGACTCAGACACTTGTCATGCAGGAGCTACCAGTAGTGACAACTGCATGTGATTTAGAGAGGGTATTCAGAAATAGCTCCTGTTCTTCTCACGTGAGTTTGTGAAAATGGACCAAAATGGTCCACTGCTCAAACCAGTGACCAATGTAAAGGAATAAAGCTTTTTTAAAATGAGTCAAATTGTCTGCAGCACATGCCAGTGTTCAGAGTTGTGGCACTTCAGCCAGATCATTTCAGTATGGAGCATGTTGCAAGGAAAAGCTTCTGTCACCCATTCCAAAAGATCAAAAGCCTTCAAGATGTGCATGTGTTTCACAGTCAGCAGTAATTGGTTTAATGCCAAGCCTTCTTATGACATTGGGTTTGGATTTTATCTAGCTGAAGTAACACAGCAGTTAAGATTTACCTAGCTGGTAGTGTTAAGAATTGCATTCAAAGTAATTTACTGAATGACTAGTACCAGAATTAGTTTCCTTCAGGCACTCTTGCTGGGCAAATGCACTGAAAAAGGAGATGCTGCCTTCACTTCACCAGTGGTAGGATCCATACCTTATCCTCTAGCTTGGATATACTTCCTTATACTATGTAGGACATTCAGCTTCTTTGAGTGACTTTGAGAGCAGAAGTATTGTGACAATATTACGTGACGCCCCAAGGTGTGTCAGTTTCCTCCAGATTTTCATTCTGCTTTCCTCCTCTCCCACCCACAGACCATCAGAGCCTTCTTCAGTCCTCCTCTTCCCTGTCTTCCTCTGGCTCCCAAAAGTCATCTCCAGTGCCACCCTCCCAGTACCTGGCCAATAGCAGAAGCCAAGGAAGCTGCAGCTGGTTTGACTCAATGCTTTTGCTCCCATTTTGTGCCCTCAGGTCAGCCACTTCTGCTTTGCACCTAATGTGGCTCTGCACTGCCTTGCACTGTGTTCAGCAAGAGAATTAGTGCCATTTAAGAGAGTATAGTCATTCTTCTAGTGAGTAAAGAGACAGAAGTGGAAGGGTGGCCAGTAAGATTCTCGCTGGTCAGTGCCACAACCCCAGTGAGAACCCTGGCAATGCCATTACATGCTTAGTGGATTCCCTTTGACTCAACCAGGAATACATAAGGATAAAGCCAGGATTCAGTTCACCACTCAGTCCAGCTCTAGAAATACAGCTGAAGGTTTTTTTGGTGGGGGATGGGTGTTGGATTCAATCACCAGCAGGTCTTGAAACCACAAAAGGCACTCAGTCTTGCAGGTGCCTTCTGTGCATCTGTGAAAGTCAAGCTCCTCTGGTGGAATGTGAAGGTATTTTGAGGGATAAGGTAAGGAGTGTGTGAGTTCCCAGGGAGTCAATTGCCTTTTTATGCACGTGGACTGTTTTCACTGCCTCCAGATTTCATCTGTGTTGTACTTAGGCGAGGATGAGGAGACTGCAAAGTCAAGGCTCTTCCTGTTGATTACGTTTAGGCAGTGGATTTCTCCAGGATTACTGATGCTCTGGGGCAGTGGCAGCAGGAGGGATGAGGGTTAACTTCTCTTGCCTTGTTTCCTGCCTCTTAGGATAAATCTACAGCTCACATTTTTTTCTGCAGCCTTCATCATGCTGACATTGATGTGAGTCTGTGCTGACTTGTTTTTTCACCGCAAACACAAACAGCACTTGATGTACATATTGTCATTTTCACAGCCCATATGGTCTTCTCAGGTTCCTCAGGTGCTTGGCAGAAAGGGTTTTTTCAGCAGCAACTTTAATTCATGGCACCCTGAGGAGTCAGGGATGGTCCTCAAGGAGGGCAAGCAGCTAATCCCAAGCCTAGTACTAACATCTGTCTAGGATGGTCTGGTCATTGGCAATGTGTATCATGGGAGTAATTTAAGAAAAAAATGAAACTTCCTTGGAAAGGAACAATTCCTGAAGTTACTGTCAAACTGCATGTCTGCAAGGGAGCCCAGCTGGATCTTTGGGGCTGTAGACTTTTGGCCCCTTAAATATGAAGGTGGAGCTGGTTGTCTAGAGGAAAAGGCACTGAAGTGCAAAAGCTTCAACAGCTTCAGCTATTCTTTTTTTCTACCTGGGGCCAACTTCCTTAGAAGTGAGACTTTCTGGATAAATGAGCCTAGGAGACACGAGAATTTCTGCCAGTACAGAGAGGTTGGGTAATCAGTCACATTAATTTGGGCTAAGCGAAGCATGAATGAGGCCTTTACTATTCATTCAATGTTAATCATATTGTTAGCTAGAATAACAAACCTGACTCTGTAGAAATCCAGTCTAATTTCCTTTTGTTGTAAAGTTAATCCAACCATGTTGTTATTGCATGGAAGTTCTGTCTTCCTAAAAGATCTTTGACATTGCCTTAACATCTCTTTCATAAGCTTAATTCTCCCAATTGAATATTGTTTCGGTATTTAGCAGAGAAAGCCACTCCACATACTTTGTGAAAATCAACTTTTAATCCTCTGTATACCCTTGAAAAGGGAGACTGCTAAACATGCATCCAGGCAGAGTATGATAACTCTGAAATAATAGGGAATAATCAGGTGAGAAATCATAATAATATAGTGCCATAGACATTGTCCAAAAGGTAAAATCACATGAGAAATGTTAAGTATATCACCCCCTGGAGATGAGATCGATAGCTATGTGTTTATACTCATTTCAGGGGTGAGAGAAAACAAGGCTTGGAAAAGATGTATTTAATCTGTATTTTAACTCAATTAATAATTAGATCATATGTATTGTCCCAACTTTGGCTAATGATGGTTCTTCCTTAATATGTCTTTAAAATACAGAATCACATGTAAAAAAGGTTTAGGTCAGTTAATAGAAACAATCCCAACCTTGACTTTTGGTGATGACATAATCAAATAAGTTGAAAAATACAATTAAATCCTATTTTCAGGTCTGATTTTTGAGTGTGCCTTGTGCCCTCTGTTTAAAATATTGCCTCCAGATATCCTTGCATACTTTAAATCCAAAAGCACAAAAATATGTATACACAGACACAAATAAAAATCAGTGGCAGCCAATGCATCTAGCTTGCAGCCAACTGCACTTGTGTGGTGCTTATTCTGAATAATTGAGTGCTATTTCTTTTGTTTCAAATTCATATAATGTTGAGTTTTCATCACAGAAGCAATGAGGTCATATTCAATGGTTGCTCAGATCAATGTAGAGAATGCTACTGAGACCTCCCAAGTGTCAGTATAACCATCTTCTCCAATAACCATCTTCACCCAGTCTACCTTGGTGTGCTTAAGCTGAGTTAAGAGCGCAGGGGGACAGCTGGGTCTGCCCTCTCCACCTTCCACTCCCCTCTGCGTGGGTGTCAGTAGCTGCACTACGGTGCCATAAAATAATTAACAGATGTCTGTGAGAGATTCTCAGTAATGGGTTGTTGTCACTGTTTTGTGGATGCAGAAACTGCCCTCCAGGATAATCCCAGGTCCACACCTAGGTCAGCATCCTCTGTTCCATACTTATGGTCAATGTTGGTGGGAAAAATGCCCAGTAAATGCTGTAATAACATGTTGCCCATGTGTTCCCCTTGACCTATGTGTGATACCTGAGTGCCAATAAAGCTTTTATCTTTTTCTCCAGTGTGTTGAGCAAAATGAGAATGTTTTTGTAGGTTACATTTTAGGGAAGGTGTCCTGAGGACTGTCTAAGGCTGCTGAGGTTTCTGAGTGCTACAGAAATGTGACATATTTATAAGCACATTTCAGTTGTAATGCTAATCAACTGAGGCTGACAGCTGGCACTTTGTTAGGGAAGACTTTCAATCCTACAGTGCTTTTAAAATCTGTTTTCCTGCATACATCTATTACTAGCCTTATTGTCTGCTACATGGTACCCAGTATTCTCAGTACTGGGATTTTCATGTGTGGGCAAGGGGCAGTTTCTGAATGAGTGGGCAGGGGATCTCTGCATCCTCATCTTCAGGTGCTCCTGCTGAGGCTGCAGCTCTGGCCCTGTGAAAGGAGGGGTGTGAGGTGAGCCATGCTGGAGATCTCCAGCCCAGCAGCTCAGTCATGAGCCCCCATCACCACCTCTAATTGTCCATCAGTGCTTTAGCAGGCAAAGGTTAGTACGAGGTCAGATGGTTTCCAGATCTGTTGGAACTATGGCTCAGGTGTTACATTTTTTATTGTTAGCTGGTATTACATTTGCCTGCTTGTGTTCCAGAAGTATTTTAGTTTGCTATTTCAAAGTGCCTTAAGTGACACAGTTTTGGTTGCCATACCCTTTTCATGGTTATGACCTCTTATTTCTCCTCTTCTCTTTGACTTCAGAGCTTCTTTTTTAATGGAGCTTTTTGGCTTTGCACCTCAGTGCACAGAGTGTAATGGCTCACTGGGAATTATTTTTCTGCAGCAGAGGCTGGGAGATCACTGTTCACCTCTGAAGAGGCTGTGGCTGGGTGAAGGCCAGTAGACATGACCAGCATCTTTTCATACCACCCTTGAGCAGTTTCATGTGACAGAGGTGACCTCCTTTGTCCGTCAGGATAAATCTGGCTCCTTCCAACTCATTCTCATTCTGCAAGAAGCTGAGGACAGGAGTTGTCCTCAAGAAATTTTGTTATGAAAATGTAGTTGGGCTTTGGCTATTTTGTTTAATAGAGTTATTAACATATAGAATCAAATGTCTTAATTTCTTTTAGTTTTGACTGAATGGTATAATGTTAATTAACTGCCAATTGATTTTTGCAAACAATATTGGGGAACAGGAATTATGAAACATAAAATTAGTTGCAAAGTTATCAGTCTTCAAAACTATTGGTTTCAATCATGTGCCTTTTCATTAATCTACAATTGTTGCTTTGTGTTTAAACTTGTGTTGTGATTGCTAAATTCTAGTAAAAGAACAATCTATTATTTAAAATAGAAGAAGGGAAAACAATCTGCTATGATAACGTCTCACTTCAAGCATAGATTTCTGCACCCCTGCCAGCGCTAGCCCCATCTGACATCAGTAATATTTTCTGTTGGGAGAAAAGCTGCTTCTCAATGAGATGCAATTATGCAGTAAATTAGCATTGCTCACACGAACAGTGAAAACTCTGGAGCTCTTTGCTGGGGTGTGCAGTGACAGCACCCCAAGCTGAGGGCAGTGCAGAGCTCCACCAGCCCTGCCTGGGCAGATCCTCGGGGTGAGTGTGAGATGGGGAGCCCTCCTGTGCCCACCCTGCCAGGGCTGTGACGAGGGCGTGCCTCAGCACTGAGGGGCATGGCAAAGCCTCGGCTGACCTGATGGGGATGGAAAAGCAGTGGAAATGGGTGCTGAAGCCCCCTGGTTCTTGGTATGTGTCTTCAGACATGTCTTAGGCAAAGTTAACTTTTAGGTTTTCATTGGTCAAGAAGAATACAAAAGGCATATAGTGGCTACTATATTACAAACAGGAACAGAGAAATTAGTTGTATCATGAAGGAAGGCGACAGGTGGTACAGGGGTGCCCACCAAGCAGGATTTTGGGGAGGCAGAGCATGAGAGGGCAGGGAATGAACCATCCTCTGCATAGGCTAGAAACAAAGGTTGCTGCCCTTTGTGAGTTTTCATCCCCAGCTGTCACAATGGGAGGTGTTATCATGGATGTTATTCTGTGTGTTATTCACAGTCAAGGAAGCCTCTTGCAAAAGCTGGTATTGTAGAAGCACTCGGCTGCTCTGCTCCCTGTTTTGGCAGAGAGATCACGGAAGTGCAAAGAGAGATTTTTTCATGCTCTGAAAGCCACAGCCTTTCCCATAAGATGTGGAAACATGAAGGTGAGTCGGTTTGCAGGAGCTGATGCTGCTGTTGTGTCTCTGTAAGATGTCTCTGAATAAAGGAGCACAGCTTCCAGCACTGTTGTTTCAGCACTTTGCCTACTTCAAACACAATGACAGGGGTTGTTTTGAATTAGTGGAGAAGTAGTCATCATCAAAATTACTTACAAGATGATGGGCTTTAGCATTTACCAAGAGCTATGTATCTTTGGTATGTTTATCAGTATTTAATCTGGAAGATTGGATTGCCTCAGCAGAAAAGTTGACATTGAACTGCTTTCTGGTTTCTCTCAAAAACCATAGAACACAATTATCTCTACTCAAGCACTCTGCAGATAAACTAGAAAATTAATAACTCTCAAATATTATCCTTACAATCTTGTAAAAGCACTGGAATAGCTCCTGTAACCTAAAAATCCCAGCGAGAACAATTTTTCTTATTCTATATAGTTACTTAAGGCCAAGCTTGTATGTTGTTTAGCTGAGCTTCACCTCAGTGCTATTCAGATTAAAAATAAAAACATGGATCAGAGTGGTTTTTCTGTCAGTTTTGCACTCAGCCAGCCTGGCAGGATTTCAATTCCCACGAGGCTGTTGAGGTTGTGTCACACAGAGCCGATGCTTTGAGGCTTGAAGTGAGTCCAATCCCCCAGTGGTCACGGTGTCTCCACACTTCCAGGGGGAAGAGCTCCTCAGGAGCTGTGGCTGTGTCCTTTCTGTGAGCTCACAGGGAAGGGTTTCCATTAGACTGAGTGGCTCTGATGCCTTGAATGGATTGTGGAAATAACTCGGCTCAAATAAAGGAGGTAGGCAATAGGAAAACAAAAGAATTTTGCCACCTTTTCCTTTTAATCAAAAGGGAAAGGAAATTATTTGGTTCGAAATTGGCATTGTTCAGCAACCCAGCACTTCCACCTTCTGGAGGTGAGCCATGGAGTTATTTACTCAGAGTATAAATCATCTCAAAAAGGGGCAATAAGACAATAGATCCATAGTTGGCAAATGATATCAAATATTTAACTTAGAAAAGAAAAAAAAAGAAAATATGCAAATACTCGATTTGTTATTCATTGGCACCAGCTATTTCTCCTCAGAGCAGGCAGATTGGGAAGAACAATTAACCAAGGCCTTTTTTTTGGTGTGTGTTAGGGGGGAGCATAACCCTTTCAGGTTACAGCATGCAGTGGAGTCAAACAGTACTTCTGTCCCTCTTGGATGATGAATGACAGCAAGCCCTAATCCTGTCTCTTGCTGAGAGACAAAATTTGCAGTATCTTTGTGCCATGGAGTGGGCTGGCCCTGGCAGTGGGGCAGGACTCAGCCCGGCGTGGCACCGAGCAGCTGTGTCCCAGCTGAGGTGACAAGGTCTGGGATCAGTGTTTGCACTGGTGAGCCAGCCAAGACCTTCACAAGCTGCTGACAGGAATGATTTGAACAATGAATTTACCCCAGGGGATGCTGGATTAATCTGCAGATGGGATGGAGGGAAATAGCTAGATGTGACTGCTGACAGAACCCAGGAAACCCCCAGCTGTAGTTAGTGATTAAAAAAAAGCAACTCAAGTGCTAGACTGTGTAAGGGACAGAGTGGAAAAAAAATACATGAGGTTATTATTTTTCCTTTCAAGGAATTTGCTGTCCACTTTACTAGAAACATGACTTCTGTTCTGTTTGCCTGTTGTTTAGCAGAGCAGAGAGTGGTCTGGACCAGGCAATAAAAATTAATGAGAGCAGAAAAAGATCTCCGGGAAATACAACAGAAAAAATAGATTTTTTCAGCTAGAGTGGAGATGAATGCACAGACGTGTGGAAGGATGTGCATTAATAAACTGTACAGAGAAAGCAAATTGGTCCAACTGACTTTTCTTCTAGTACTAGCATAAGAGGGGATTTTGTAAAATGAATCCATTAATGTAAAATGAAAGACTTAAAAGAAAGTGTTAGCAATCTTACAGAAAGGAACAAGACCAATGTATTTCAAAAGCCCTGCATATCCTAAATCATCCAATTGTACAGCCTTTGCAGTAATCATATCACTATCACAGTATTACCATTTTTAAAAATATCACATTGAAATATGGCACTTTTTTTGTGCTGACAGGTTTCAGTAAGAGTAGGGTGGTTTTATAATTGGAATAGCCTTAATGTTCCCCATCTCCACTTCAAATATGTAATTGTGCATTTGTTTGATAGCTAGCTAGGGGCAAACATTGCAGAATCTTTTGTCCTGCCTTCTAAGTGAAAAGAAATAAAACATGTCAGAGAGGTTTTGGGTTGAGATGCTGGTGAAATCCAACACTCAGCTCTTGAGAAACAAAGGGGCTTTTGGTGAGGGGCCATGGGGTACATGGTTGATCTGCCAAGGCAGTGCCATGGAGCAGGGAAAAGCCCTCATGTGTCTGTGGCCAATAAGCAGTGGCTCTTTCTTCTTGATATTCACTGGAGAAATAATTTTCAGTGTTTGGAAAGGCTAAATCTTGTTTCAGACCTGGGGAGCAGTTACTTTGGCATCATCAGAAGCCAAAGATGGATCAAATCAGAGGTTCCTCACTCCTTGGTTTTAGTCTCAAGTATTTCACTGTGTCCCCCCCTTGGTTCCTGAGGGGTCTCCAGTGTCTTTCAGTGCCATCCAGCAAAGTCCATCTCCAATCTTCTTTGTTTTTTTCCTAGATCACTGATGAATATGTGGGAGTGCACACAGTGTGACACAGATCCTCCCTCCTGCTAAATGGAGAGGTCTGCAGAGCTGAGCCTCCCGCTGTTTCCAACCAAACCTGTCCTGTGGGCTTTTGTCATAAAAGCAAGCAAATCTATCCACTCCTTTTCTGCTCAGTACTTTCATAGGTATTTCTCTAGAATTGCTCCACTGGTCAACTAAAAAGTGTTTTTATTGTTGTCATAGTGTAATGAGATTTCCTTTTGGGATGTCTTTATGTACCTTTCAAAGTAGAACCCAACCTACTATAGTTGGTTTCTTATGAGATTGAAATTGTGCAGGCTGCAGAAATTTTTTTTTCCCCTCTTTCATTTTAAATTGGTTTCTGATGTCCCATTTTATATAAAACTGCTTACCTGGAACAGTAATTTTTGCAGTGCCACACATTCTACTATTGCCACTTTCATTTTGTTGGGATTTTCCCCCTGAAATATGGGAGTAATTCCTAGTAATTAATGCAACAGTTCATGCCAAATCTAGTAAATTAAAGGCTTGAGCTAAAGCATGAGGTCATCTCTCTGCTTTTATTAATCTCTCTATTTTTATTAATCTCTCTATTTTTATTCATCTAGGAGTAAGTGCAGATGTCAAAAACATTCCTCTAGTTCCTGCTCCATGCTCAGAGCAGGCAGAGAGGCACCCAGAAAAGGGTATTTTACCTGCAAATCTGAAACCCTTAAGGAGATTAGCTGCCATTTGGAGATGCTCTCTTTCCCCTTTGCCAGAGGAGGAAGCCTGCATGATTAGATTATACCAATCTAGCCTACACCTAGGTAAAACAAGTGCCATCCCAATTTACCAACTTATTGACACACTTGCAAAGGTCTTTATATCACAAGGTTATGCAATGTCCCACTGGCCAGAGTGTTCACTGAGAAGGCTCAAAATAAGCCTGGTTTGATACCTGGACTGAAATGCAAAATTTATTTAAGGGAAAAACCATCTCATAACAATGTTAAACAAAAAGTGCTACCTTACTTAAATAATACTAAGTACTATGATATTTAAATTTAATTAAAATATCTCATTTGCAGAAGCAATTGTTTCTTTTTTTTTCCTGCCTTCATGCCTATTATATATGCCATTTGTACAAAGAATAAATTAAGGAGATTCAACAAATATTCTTCAGCGGAAATTGAATTTAGCCAAGAATAGAAATGACAAATCCAAAGGCTAAACCTCAGTTGTTTAAACTCCAGTCCCTCCTATAAAGTAAAATTTATAGCATCCCTGGATGAGGTTCTATTTAGTATAAAAAGAAGATTTGGAAAGTTTGAGGGTTTTCTTTCTGGTCTTCTGCCTTGTCCTCTGGTACTTTCTGTAGCTTCCCCTCCACCTTCTCTTTTATGGTGGAAACACCCTGAGATTAAGAAACTCTGGGCTTTCATAGCATGAGAAAGCCATTTTCTAGCCAGAGTTAATCTCGAGCACAGTACCCTTGGGGGAATTGATAAGGTGAGGTGAGCTTTATTTAAAAAAATAAAAGCATGTTAATTTTATTTCTACTTTTTCTATCTAAATATTCACAGGCCACAGTAAGATACCCCAGCAAAAGCCATTAAAAAGACTAGAAATTTTTAATCCTTCTTCACTTTTTCCCTCTTCTTATTGTTGTTTGGCAGCTGCTTCAGGTCAGTCTGCAGGTTCTTGTCCCTTGGTTTTCTCCTCATTTGCAATCCTCACCACATGAAATACACAGCCATGGCTTGCCCCAGTGGGTCACAGCTAAACCTCTTCTCTCAAATAGCAATGCAAGGTTTACCATTTTTTTTTGTAAGAAGTCATTTATCCACAGTTTGGCAACACATGACAAATCCAAGAGTGGGGTCATTGCAAAGGGGATTTATTTCTCATCAGTTTTGTATCTCCATTGCTTAGTTTTAGATGTGTTTGTCCAGAGTGCTTTTAATTAAAGTATTAGTCAAAACTACCCCGTTTCTCACTTGGGCTCAAAAACCCCTGGATGAAGGACTGCCCTGTCAGTGAGGCAGCAGGGATGTGTTCTCACAGCCCCTTCTTCTGTGAGTTCTGCTGCTGCCTGTGTCCTGATCTGATTTTGATTATTATGGGGTCTAGGGAAATGACATTCAGATCAAATATAATTTTTTAAAAATCCTATATGCCATGAATTCCAAACAAAGCTGAAGTTTGCCTGGGATGTAATGACACCAGCCTGTTGTGCTCTGCAGCAGCCTGTAATTATATCTCTCCTCAAACTGTGCATACATCATTGAGGAGGCTGAAATATAAATAAAAAGGCTGCATTAATTTCAAGCTACATTAGGAATGCAGGAATAAAAATAACCTGATAGAAGAAAGGGCAAAATTAGAATAAACTTGACTGTGAGGTTTCTAGGGAAATACAGAGCTAGAAGGAAAAAAATGTCAGAAAGCAAGAAAGTTTGATATTGTTGCGGGATTACATAGAGCATGAGGGCTCTGCAGCCTCCTGCAGATGTTACTCTTGCAGAATCATAGACTCAATTAGGCTGGAAAAGACCTTTAAGATCATAATGTCCAACAATAAACCCAGCACTGCCAAGTTCACCACTAAATGATGTCACCAAGTGCCACATCCACACATCTTTAGATACCTCCAGGGATGGGGAGTCGGCCTCTTCCCAGGGCAGCCTGTTCCAATGCTTGACAACCCTGTCAGTAGATTTTTGCTACTATCCATTCTAAACCTTCCCTGGTTGGATCATTACAGGCTGGGCAAAGGCCAGACTGCAAAGGCATAGTGAACCCCCTGATTTTTCATCTTCTTCAAGGTCTTGAGGGAAAGGTGATCACATGGAGCCCAGTGTGATTTTCTAAATTGCACTGGGTCTGCAAGGTGAGCATGTTTACCAAAATGGGGAGATGGAGCTGGTAGAGGCAAACTGGGAGCTGAAACTTTTGCTTTTCCTCTGCTGTTTTGGAGTCTGCAGTTCAAGAGCTTTTGTGTGTCTGAGTGCCAGCTATTCAAAACAGAGGATTATATTGAGACTGAAATTTCACATGAATCAAGGTCTCTTCCCATCCTTCCCATCTCACAGCTGGTCAGTTTATCTCTTGCATCTAAACACAGATCTCCTCCATGTGTTCCCAGGAGATGCTGGTTTGGCTTTTAAAACAAGCTCTTTCAGGTTAAGGGACATTCTTTCATCATTTTTATTTTTATGTGTCTCTTGTGTATAACCAGGAAGGAGGTGACTGTATTTTTCAAACCAGCATGTTACAAGTTAACTTTTAAAGCCGTGATTAGGTACACAAATAAGAGGGATTTGGTTCCTGGAAGAGCTGAGAATTCACATATTCTGCTGAAATCCCAAGGGTGTCCATTTTGGCTAGAAGAGAACATATGCTATACACAGAGGTTTTTAAAACAAACCAAATAAATTCTAATCTTACATGTTTAGAACTCAAGGCCCTTGTTAGAAGGAAGGAGAACCAGAATGAGTTACCTGCCTGGTATGCAGCCATGTCCTTCTCAGAGAGCATGCCACATCCTGTCCCAGAGGTGGTCAGCAGCTGGCCTTGCTGCTCTATTTTTCTTGAGCTCATGCACCAGATCTAACTTTTCTTGGAACCAAATGGGGTTCTCATCAGCATCACCCTGCTGGAAATCTCCCTCCAGATCTCAGGCAGGGGCATTTCTGGAGACAAAGCCTGGTGCTCCTGGCACTAGAAAGGGAGCTGGTTCCTAGAGCCAGAGGGAGGACAGGGCTGAGGTGGGATCCCAGAGATCACTGCTGTGAGTGGGGGCTGCAGCACCTGCAGGGGAGTCAGGAAGGGCTGACAATGCTTGGGCAGTGAGTGCTTCAGATGAGCAGCAGAGGTGAGACCTGGCCTCAAACCCCTGTCCTGCCTCTGTGGGGCAACAGTGCTCTGACCATCCCAGAGTCCCAGGAAAGTGTGAGCTGGTGGTTGTCCAGTGTTTGGGGGCTTTCCTGTGCCTTTTCTGAACATGCAAGGCTTTCCTTGTAATTTGATCCCAAATCTGACTGGAATTCAAGATTTTATTTTCTTTCTTACATACTTCAGTATTTGGGAAAGAGAAGTGAATTAAACAGAAATAAATTTCTATTCAGTTTTTAAAGGACTGTGGCATTAGTCAGTTTTCTGTGTGACTTAGTAATTCTTAATGAGTTACCAAGGGCAAGCAACGAGCAACCAAGTTTTTTTCTGCAAGGTGTTTTGCAGAAATCCATTAAACCCTGAGTGTTGATAGATCATACTTTCCACCAGTTTAAGATTACATAGCTGCTACTGATGCTATGACTAATGTTGTAGCCTATATTCAATTATGGGTGTTCTATGGCAAGTTTTACTAGACTGTATATCCAAGTTAATCTCTGCAGCTTGATTGAATGGCACCAGTGAGAAACCTGACTCATGCAACACAAGCTGACCACTTGCACCCCTATAAGTACTTGAGAATTGGCTTTTACTTGAGTGCCTGCAGGAGCCAATCCAAATAAATTCTTCTTCTGGCAGAGGTTGCTGAAGGACATGGAAAGTTTTTCTCTGGAGTAACTGCATTTGACTGCAGAAATACTGAAGTAACAAGTGATTGTTTGCGAAAATGTGTCCATTTTTTTCCTCCTTTTTTTCTTTTCTTGTCATTGTGGCTTGCTGTTTTCCAGATCAGTCTCTTAAAAGAGGGAGCTGTTCCAGCTGCATCAAAATAATTTTCTTTTCAGGGTGCATGTTTTTCTTTTGTTGATCAAAATAGAGTGAGAAGAGTTGACAGTTTCACTGAGCTGTCAATGAAAATACCATAATGAACAGTTCATTTTGAAATAACCAGTACTCCCATTAAAATATCTGTAGCCCTGGAGGGAGAAGAACTGCGTGAGGACAAGAAGTATTGTTTATTGCAGCATTTATGTGTTGATCATTTGATATTTTCTAGGCACACAGTGGTATCAGTAATTTGACAGGAACATTGGGAAGAGTGAAAGAGGCTGCACTGTACCAGGATCTGACCTCACACTGGTGACCACAAGAAATTTCCTTCTCATCTCAGGGATATTTGGGCATTTTGCCTCTGTCAGAGCTTTGCTAGAAAGACAGACCTCTGTGAACATCTATTAAAAATGGGAGAAGTATGCCAAGCCTAGCTTACTGGTCTTAAATAATCTTATCTGTTAATTGCTTCATAATCCCAACTATATGGGTGATTAATTAACCTTTCTTTTTTTTTTTTTTTATGTGAACATAAATGGTTTGAAGCATAGTCCTCTTACCTCTTACCACATGTCTTGACGTGGGCTGTTAGGTACGCACATACACAGATCTTTACCTCATTTCACAGGCAATTGCATCCAAAGAGCATCCTCAGGTGTTAATGCAGCACAGCTCTGCACCAGGCATGGCCCACCTGGGAGACCCCAATGGCTCTTGGTGGTCGTGGTCTCATGTGAGCTTTGCCTGACCTGCCCAGGAGAGAACTGAACAGACCAAGGAACCGCTCATGAGGAGACGTAGGCACAAAACCAGATGCTAGAAAGATGTTACATCCTTGGTGGAGCATCAGAGGACTCTGCTTACCTCACGCAGTGTGCTCAACATATTTTAGATATAGCTTGCTTAACCTAAAATCCATTAAAGAAAATGTACATGTTAGTAATACACTGTACTAGGAATAAAACTTGTTTTGTGCTCTTAAATGCTCCTTCTCCCTGGGCTTCCCCAGAACCACCCATGCCCAGTCTTTTCCTGCTTTCTGCTCCACTTTTCACAACCTTCCACATTTTATACATCTATGGCTTTTTCCCCATTCCTAGAAAAGTTCATCTCTGGCCCTCTCAGCCCCATCCTCCTTCTCCTGTTACTACCTCCCCAGACAGCCTGTCCCCAGGCTGAGTCTGATCCTTGGGTTTATGAGAGCATGAAGGAGAAGGGTGTCCTCTGCTCTTCGCTGATCTCCGTTGTGCTTGGCCCATTTCCAGGCCAGGAGCCACCACAGCTGAGCAGCTGCTGCCGCTCTCTGCAGCTCACAGACACACCCTGGCTTTACAGCCACAGTGAGAGGAGACAGACCAAGCACTCCCCTCTGCATCTGCTGTCTTGTCTACCTCCCTGACAAAGAGGGGAGAGGATCTTTCGGCTGGCGTTGCAAGTCCCCTCTGGGGAGGGACATTTCTTTAAACACATCTGAATCTAACCTGTCTCAGAAATGGTAGAGCTCATAGTTTTCCCTAAGTGTTCTCTCCTTAGCCTGGAATTTGAAGGACTTTTCCACTTTGTTCCCAGGCCAGGGCCAGGGGTGTGCTTACCATGACCTTCCTGCAGTGTATCAGATGTCTAAGGGCTTGTCCCTGACACAGCCCACTGAAGCACTTGTTCTCTGTGGCACACTCAGGATGGCACCATTTATTTGGGACACATTTTCTTGCACAGAGTCACACAGGAGGTACCACACTGCTCAGCTTTACACACGTGGTGTGACCACCCCCTCTCCCCACTGTGTGACTCTGAAGCCAAGGTGGGTGTGCTGAAAACCCAGCAGAACACGTGGTCTGCAGCAGGTCTGTGCAGGGCTTGGACAGCTGGCATGAGTGAAAAGCTTGGCAGTCTGAAGCTTTTTTTTTTTCCCCTGGAAGGCCTCATTTCCATGTCTGCTTGTTACTCATTAGACCAAATTTCTGTCTTGTAGCACAAAAATCAGAAGTGGCTTGTACATTGGAATGACTGGCATTGGAATGGCATCCATCACACAGGAAGTCAGGCCAAACAATCAGTAATCCCATTATGACCCTCTTTCCTGATCCTTGCTGGCCTCTTGGCACTGCTTTTATAAACATGTGTCATGGCTGCAGCTCAGCCACTGATGATCTAATTCAGTTAGGCATCTGCTTGAACTACAAGAAATTCCAAAAATATGGAAGAAAACTGCCTTCCTCAAGTATCTTGTGCTTAGCGCTTAGACACCTGACTGCATTTCACAGTGGGCTTCTTTAAGGGTACAATAACCAGCCAATGACTCGCAAGAGTTCAGAGATAGCATTGAAGTCAATAAAAAAAAGGATGATCAAATTGGTGTCTTGTCTCCCAAAGATCTGGAAAAGGGAACTTTTTCTTTCCTACCAGAATAGTCAAATTCCCCAATGTTACAGCAACCCTCAGACTACTGCTTCACATTCCCACTCCAGTGTGTTCATCTGAGAATTCAGAACTCATTGCGTATTTTTCTGGTTATGCCTATTTTCTTAGGACAATTTCTTTTGCATACTCCTCAGGATGTGGATTTTATATTAATTCCTATGGTAATAACAATCTGTGAAAAGCCTTCTCAGGAGGGCAAAATGGATCCCAAATTATTATCTCAGCTTAGTTATTGCTTCTTTTCCCAATTATTGTTTCCAAGTAAAACTTGCCAGTTTATGCCTTCTGACCCAGATGTAATTATAGCTTGGCTGTCTAATAAGAGATGGTTTAGAGCCAGAACTGAGAAGCCTCCTGTGTAGAGACATAAGGAGACCATTACTTGCAGCTTCTCTTACAGCCTTTGGATCCTCTTTAAATAAAGAGAAAACAGCTGTTTGTCTCCAGGAGAATACTCTGAATGACTGCCTGATATGGTTTTGGGTGGGATAGGCTTACTTTTCCTTCAATAACTGGTAGAGTGCTGTATTTAGGATATAATATCAAATAAAACTGATAACACACTGATGCTTCTAGTTGTTGCCAAGCAGTTCCTATACAACACTAAGCACTTTTCAGCTTCTTATGACCTGAGAAGGCTGGAGAAAGAAACTGGGAGGAGACACATCTAGGAGGTGCTGACCCAGACTGGCCAAAGGAATATTCCAGACCATGAGACATCATGCCTAATACGTTACACTGGAGGTAAAGTGGGCCAGGGGCTGCTGTGTGGGGACTGGCTTGGCATCAGTCAGCAGATGATGAGAAACTGCTTTATATGCTCTTGTAATTTTATTATTACTACAATTATTATTATTATTTTCTTCTTTTCTGTCCTGTTAAATTCTCTTATCTCAAACAATGAATTTTCTAACTTTTACTCTTTGCTGCCCCATTCCACTGGAGCTGATTGAGTGAGGGCTGGGTGATGCTTTGGCAGCTGACAAACCATGACATGGCCTTTGAGTGAAATGTTTGGTGCTGGTTTTATGCTTTTTTTGCACAGCATTCTGCTTCAGTACAGTCTGATACAACCTCTGATGTATCCAAGCTGGAGATGAGAAACAGCAACATGACAATTTTACTGGGCTCTTTGTCAGGATTTTCTATGGAGTTTTCCAGTGCTCAGGGAGGTCCCAACTCTATGAGATGCAAAAGTGACTTTCTGCTACTCTTTCTGAGGCTGAAGTTTCTGTCCTGCTAGAAGCCATGTCAGACAGAGCTTCCAGGGGTCTGCTGATGCTGGAGCCAGGCCAAGACTTATTTCTTCATGCTGAGCACCAGAAAGGTGGTGCAGGGTAGAGTTGAAAATTATCATCTGATAATTGTGTGCAGTTCGGTTGTGTGCAAGCTTCCAAGGAGGTAAAGGACTTCATCTATTCCACATCCTATGGGATGATGTCCCTGACTGTGCTTTGCTTGGTGGCACAAAGCTTGTTGGTGTTATCCCCGCCTCTGGATCGCAACAGCAATCCTGAGTTCAGCGTGTATAACACACCTGTGCCTTCCACTTCCCAGAAAGTGGTAGTAGCATTAACACTTATTAGTAACATCTATTAGTAGTGTCTGTGGTTAAAGCAAACTATGCTCAAAATTTGTAACTTTCCATGCAGCTTTTATACCACTTCAGGGGCTGGGCTCTTCCCTGCCCTCTCCATGTGAAGGTAAGGTGTTGGCAGTCATGGAAGCAGTGCTGAGTTTGGCACGCTGGGCTCTGTGTGTAACAAGTTCTGGAGTGATCAGCACTATACAGATGAGAAATAGCCTTGGGCTGTTACCAGTATTGGTGCAACCAGTCAAAGAGGAGTACCTCACAAAGCAGTGCAGTGCAGGGCAAGTACACACTGACACGTTGGACACCCTCACTCAAGGGCTGTGGCATCTCCCACCCATCTTGCCCCAGGGATCCCTTCTTCTCCAGGACACCTCCTGCCCACCCTGGCTATCTCCTTGCCCTGGCCCAGCTGCACATCAGCTTTTGTGTCATCCTGACAGATGCAGCAGCACTCCTGCTGTTGAGCAAACCAGATGTGCCTCCTGCATGGCCTGTGTGTGCTGGGGCCACAAGGCCCCCTGGCAGCACCACGGCCTTTGTGCTGATCCCCCACACTGGGCAGAGCAAGCTGCCAGGTCACTACTCTGACTGCTCTGGGCTTACAAGGAAGGCTGGGATGGATGGATGGACGGATGCTGAGGCATGATAGATGCATCCAGGAAAGAATGCATCCAGGAAAAAATGCATCCAGGGGTGACCTCGTGCTGCAGCCACCTGGTCAAGCAGCTTTGCTAAACTGGGGCTGGGAGCTGGGCTGTGCTGCAAAGCTCACAGCAATGCACCGGCAGGCAGTGTTATACAAAATATCACGGCCTACAACAGTTCAACACAATCAAGTAATTAGCAGCTCATAAAGAACCTCGTAAACCCATAAAACTGTTGGACAAATAATGCAGACATTTGTGGCCTAAAGGAAACCAGTGATGGCAAATGAGGTATTATGCTCCAGTCCTATTATTACCCTAGTCTGCAAACTTGCAGGCATCAAACCTGATATTGGTGAAAATGGTGTTGCTTGTATTTGAGAGGCTTGACTTTAATTTTTGGAAGAGGTACAAAACCCATAAATACAGCAAAACCAATCAGCAATTAAGAACATTTTTCTGAACATCTAGATTTACTCACAGCAGTAGAAAATTAAGTGCCCATCACTGTGATTTTGGCACTCAGCATTGGATCAGTGCCTGATGCTAAGGAGCAAGAATATTTTACAGCACCACAGTTCCACCTTCTACATCGGGTTAGTGAAATTACCCTGAACTAGAAAAGGTGCTGATGCCTTGGAAGGCTGACCTGAAACAGAGACTGGACAGAGATAGAGAATAAAGTAAGTATTGATTGAAAGGTCTCCAGGATCCACCTTGAGTAGGACAGGAACCTGACCAAGGCTGCAGCCAGAGTGGACTAAGAATGGCCACATGAAAAAAATGGCTGCCTGGTCATGAGATATTACATTTTTATAAGTTTTGGGCCATTTGCATATTGGGGTTTAACTGTCCAATTACAGCTTCAGGTTGTGAGGTTCCATCCTTCTTCTTCCTCCTCTCAGTCCACCATTGTTTATGTTGTTGGGCTGAAAGTTGTCCTTGGTCTTCAGCAGGAGAAGGAATTCGTTTTGTCTATCTACTCTATGAAGAGAGCTTGCTGGCACTTAATATGAGACTCAGGACTACATCTCACAGAATTTGAAAATATGAAAGCTAAAACCTAAGGCATCAGTGCCTTTGCAAGAAGAAGGTTGAGAGAAGGAGGCTGAGAGCACTGCAAGAGCCCCTGCTTGCGAAGTCATAGAATGTGTGTGATTGAAGATCATTCCTATTCATATATAATCTTCATATGTGAATAATAAATTAATGAAAATATTAGTCCTCAGGTTATGATTTTCTTGACAAATTAGGCTTGCTTAAACTGCTCATTTCCTGGGTGGTGTCTGATGATAAATATTCAGATGCCAGGGATTCAGTTGCCACTAATATAATTGTTTTGTGTCACTGGAGTTTCATTTCACAGCAGGTATGTCTATCTTGACGTCACAGGGACCTGACTGTGTGGACACAGGAGAGTGGCTTCAAGTGCTGAATTTATTGTCAATTCATTTGTTGTCGTTAGTTGTCATACATGTAAATGTGCTTTCCTTTTTCTGCTGTGACAAACCCCCAGATCTCACCCTGAGCGTGTGAGGGACACTGGGTGGGAGATCCTCAGCACACAAGCCTAGCCCACTGCCTCATCTGCTTTTCTTCTCTTCCCTGATAACTGGGATATCTCTGCATGAGCCATCTTTTGCAGCCACCACCCTGACCTCCAATTTGGATTACATTCAGAGGATCACTTCTAGATGACTTTTCTTAGTCTGGTTGTAGGCTGTCCCCTGTGTTAGGTATCTTCTTGTGCTCTTAGTCCTCATGTCTGGAGAAATTCCTTGCACGTGGGATTTTGATGACCTGCTGAGAAAGGTGCTATTAACCCCTGCCATTCTTCTGCTGTTTCTCCTGGACTATCCCATCCGTGCTTCATTCAGACTTAGCATTTCTGTCAAATGGGAATAAATTGCAATTATGGCATCTCTGCAAAGATGTCTGGAGATATTTAAGAACTGGCCACACCAACATCTGGCAGAATTGATTTAGGGAGCACAGAATCCAGCCATCAGAGCCAAGGGTCAGCTACATGATCCTTGACATCTCTTTCAGCCCTAGCTCTATGGTCCATGTTTATATTACTGTATATTACAAAAAGCCTGAGCTGAGATTAACCAAAACCTTCAAATTAGAACATAACAAATTATTTTTTCAATAATGTAATTATTTTTAGCAGAATGTCCTGATATTTTTATGCCTAGGATAATTTTCTGAATTCTTAAAATTAGCAATTTCAAGTGTAGATATGGCATATAGGGTTCCACAATAACAATAAACAAATACAGGCCTGCATCTTCATCTAGAGTCCCCTTTATGTGCTAATCATGTTCATTCCACACCTGCACCCCTAAGGGCATGATGCAGTTCACATTTATTCCATTTTTTCTCAACATTTAACAGCAACCAAAACTAATACAGGTAAATATTTCAGTAGGATCTGAAGCCATAATTGAGGTTTTGTGTTATTAGACCCTTTGGTGAGGAATCCTTTCACAGATGCTTATTGGTCTCAACAAACCTAGCAAGAGTCTTCCTGCTCTCCATCCTGAGGAAATCAGGGTGAAAAGCTGGTGTTAGTGGTACTTTTGGCCTGAATGCAGCAGTCAGGTCACACCAGCAGCTTCACACTGCAGATGAGTAGATTCCATGCATATCCAAGCACAGCTTGTCCACATGGATAGCCTTGGCTGAAGCCACACCTTCACTCACCAGTTCACTAAATAGCCTGTATATTGCAGAGGAAATTCAAGTAATCTGTCTTAACTTAGCACTAAGAGTTCCTTTATTGTGAGTGAAGAGAAAGGGGCCCAAAGAAATGCAAGGAAAGGTGTTATGGCTTACGGCCATTCAGTCTTCTTCCTCCTTGGGCCAACAATTACAGGCCTGTAATGCCAATTGCTTCCAGGATCTGTTCCCCAGTGGTATTTTAAGGCTTAACCTTTTATAGCAAAAGGTGTTTTTTAATGCAGAAGGTCCAGGAAGTTTCCTGAAGTTACTCTGGGAATGAATCCAAAGAACAGGACAAATCCTGGCAAAAGGCCAGCCCTCCCTTTGAGCCACCTGGGTTGGGGCTGTACTCAGGCAAGCGCTCTTAGGAAAGGTTTTCTCCTCAAATGGTGCTTTGCCTGCTTGTAGCTATTTCAGGCTGTGGTCAAAGCTAAATTGGAGAGTTATGCTCTGAGAAGCTTGGCTCCACTTTAATTATATATTTAGGTACACTGTTATTGCAATATTAGAAATATGTTTCAAAGTAGAACAACAGCCTGCACTTTATGTGCAGTTTGGTAGCTCCTACCCTGGACAATGTTTACCTCTGTGAGCACATGAAATACTTCTGAAGCCCAGAGGAAGCTTCTCCCAGCCAAAGTCAATAAGAAGTGAGGTCCTTTACCCTAAATTCTGGCTAAAGGAGTTCAGCAATTTGGCTGCCAGTGGGCATAACGATTTGGGTCACTGCAACACAGGTGACTGAGCAACCCATTCATGGTGACCTTTCCTGTGAATGTGCCAGAAGGTTTGAAAATGGGTAGAAAATATCCCTGTGAACTGGAGGATAGCTTAATGAGTTTCTCTGTGTACAACAGTAAGCCTGCCTGAGTTTTGCACAGTTTTTATCCTGATAACTGCAGCTGGATGGAAATAGTAAACAAAAGAAGATTCAGTCTTTTTTCCTGAAAGTGGATTTTTTTAGTAGACTCTATTCCAGCTACCATGATGCTATGGTTTCTGGTTTTCTGCAAAATAGATGTAAACTGTTTGTTACAGGCTAATGGGAAGCAGATGTTGTCCAGGAAAAAAGTCCAGATGCACACAGCCTGCAACACTGGGCATCCTGCTGCTGTGCCAGAGCTGCCACATCTGCATGGAGCAGGGCACCCTCAGTCACAGGGCAGGAAAGAAAAGGGTTCTATGTGACCTTATCTTTTACTGATTCGGGAATTTTTGAGACCAGGCACTTGCACAGCTTGATCAAAGATGTTTTACTTCATTTGCATGAGAGCATTTTCAGAGCAGCCAGCAGGGTCACAGCTGGGAGCATCACACAGTGGCTCAGATTATGACTGTGTAGGTTTCCAGGGCCCTCCATTCCCTCCATCAACCTCCACAGCTGAATGGAGTTCAGCTGGGAAACCGAAAGGCTTTACTTGCATTAAATACTACTTTGACTTTGTGTGCAAACATTTTGGTTAAAAACATAAATTAACAGATTTTAGCACATTCTTTGGCTACAGGTCCCTGATGAATGGATGGAAGCTACTGTGACCAGTGCAAGGAAATGTGGGTTTTTTTCTCTCTAGCAATCTACAATCAGTGTCCTTGCAGTTCACCAGGTATACTTGTCTCCTCATGAGGATAGGGTAGAGGCTACACCAAACACTCAAACCCTTTGTTTCCCTGTGAAGCCAGATCAGTATTTAATGGGGTAAGCATTTTTTATTAGCACAATGTGACATGTTTCTTTTCTGTGCACCTACCCATTTGCTGATGTTAGACTGAAAACACCTCCATGTGTTTGGGTGTACTGTCCCTTACTGAGACCTCCTGCCCAGAGTGTGCTGCTCATGTGTGCTCTGTACTGATTGTGCATGCTGTTTTGCAGCACCCCTGACAGCTGGCACACAGGAACCCTGAAAAAGGTGGGAGGTTCTCTTTATGAGACTACCTCTGGTGCAGAATGAAACCATAGCGATGTATATCTATTTCTCTTCTTCCTTTCGTAATACATAGCGGGACATCTGCACAGCAGAACCTTGCTTTATTTCTGTAACTCGATGGGGTCTCCATAGGTTGGCACTGAAATCGATTAGCCACTGTAATCTGGCATCATAATGGCATCCCCAGGAGGTCCTTCTGTGCGTGTGCAAGGTCCATTACCCAAACACCCACCTCCTTCTGCCATGGCGGTTCTACCTAATAATGACTTGTTAATGAGTTTTTCCAGAGCTAAGGGCTTTTCTTTTAACTCCAACATTTTAATGACGTTTGTTATGGCATAATCAGACGGTCTCCTCTGACTGTTCAACTCTTTGTAGTATTACAGTGTCTAATTGTGAATCTCAGTAGCAGAGAATAAATGTTTTACCTTACCTGGCTGTAGAGCTCAGAAACTCCACAGAAGACAAAGGCAGGGGTGTGCAAGAGAGAGCTCAAAAAATAAGGCAATACCCTGCCCAGTACAGAGGGCTTCACCTCTGTGGCAGGCAGAACCCTGGAAGATGAGGGCAGGCAGACAACACAGGTCTCTGTGCAGCCGCCCAGCCTGTGGCTCTGAGTGCAGCATCCAGGCCAAGGTCTGGGCAGATATCTCCATTACACAGGAGGATTTTGAGCAGATGAACTGCCAGACTGTCCTAAGCTGTCACCAGCTGCCACTATCTTGTTTTATAACTTACTTAATTTCCTTTTTTTTCCCTCTCAAAATTGCTTTCCCTCCCTTTTAGAGTGAGGATTAGCAAGTTGCCCACTTTTTCATTTATGAATGTGATTTTAATCACAGCCCTTTTTATATGAATTACAAATGCTTCTGCAGAGAGGGAGAACTGGTTTTAAATCCTTTTGTACAACATTCTGTGCTAAATGAATCTTTGCCAGTTTTTCTTCAACTCATCTGTCCCACCCAAATCCCTCTGCTCAGAGGGAGACCTCTGGTCCCATTTTTGGTACCCTTTTCAGACATTGCAGGCTACTGGTGCCTTGCTGTGCTAGCCCAGATTTGCAGGGGATCGCTTTGAGAGGCTGAGCAGCCAGGCTGCAGCCTTGTCTGTTGGTGGGACAGACAAAAGCTTAGGAACATCTTCCTTTGGGCCCCTGAGAGGGTAAAGGGGCTCTCTCAGCTCTGTCCTGGCCATGTGGCCTGGAGCAGCCCTGTCTGTGCTGCTGGTGCAGGCACCTGCTGACAGCACTCCTGTTCACCTCCACCTCTCAGGCCCATTGAGAGGTCCTCAGGTGAGCGTGCAGCCAACCTTTCAGTTCCAGCCCCTGGCTTCCCTTTATGCATCGCTAGCATTGCCTTTCTGGGTTTAATTTTTTGTCTTTCCTAAGTCTGATTTGTTTCTTTGACCCAAGGCTTTGTGGCTGGCTCAGCACAGAAAGCATTCAGGGTTTTGCTGGGAATTTGCTGGTCCAGTTATTTTATCTGCTGTTGAATCGGCATCTGCTGCTTCCTTTGCTCAGCAGCCCCACCTCGGCTGCTCTCTGCCCGGGTTAAACAGGAGCTCTGCCACCTCCAGCCCTGTGCAGCAGCATTTGAAACCCTCTCTGAGCAGAGATTAACATTCATTTGCTTGATGTGATGGTTCATAGCTCTGACAGGCTCTTTGCACAGCCTCGGCGCTCTGGCCTGGGGCACGTACAACACAACCTTTACAGGTCTCAGAGAGTTTCTCCCCCAGAAAGCCATGCAGAGGATGTGCAGCACACTGTACATCCCTGCTCCCTGGATGAGGCTGTTGCAGGCTCAGCACTGAGTATTTGCAGCATAGGGTGACTCTGTGGTGGTGCTTTTGCAGTGGCTGCTCCCTCGCGATGGGGTGGCTCCTCTGGACACAGAGATGACTGTGCTCCTTTCTTTCTGGTCTTTATTTACTCTCATGGCACAGTGATGTTCCCAAAAGGGACTGGGTCTGTGTCTCTCTACCAGCTTCCCCCAGGCACTGTGGGCACTGGGCTGTGGAAGGGACAGGGGTGTCTGCTGGGGACACTGGAAGGCTGAGCTGGAAAAGGCATCCAGACAGGGCCTTTTTTGGCCATTGCCTGTGACACTGGGCATAAGCTCCCCAATTTTTTTTTTTCACAGAGGGAAAAAGCTTCATTGGGGTAAATGCTGAGGGCAGGAAAGCTTTCTGGTAGCAGGCAAGGTGCTGTGAAGTTCAGCTGAGAAGATCAGGGTTTGGGGTTAAGGTGCCACATTTCCCTTCAGGCAGCAGGATCTCCTTTAGTGTCTGTCCAATACCCCAGCATGGGTTTGGCCCTTTACATCTGTGGCTTAAGTGCAGCTTTCCCTGGTGTTTCAGTGCCGGTCTTATTTTCTTTACTATGGCCAAATTGAACCACTCTTTATAAACTAAATTCCTATTCTCAATAAGTACACAAAGGTAAAAGATTTGCTTTGGCCATCATGTCTGAACTCTCTCACAGTTCAGCTCAGTAAAATGAGGATTGTTTGGGCTAAAACTGCCCAAAACATGCTTTTCCAGCTCTATTGAAGAGAATGCTTCTAATAAAGCCTTTCTTTTGTCTTGACATCTGCTCAGCTCCCAGCTTTAATCATGTGAGGAGTTCTCATGAAAAAAAAGTACAAAAAAAAAAAAAAAGAGCAGACCTTCATTTTTAAACCAATCTTCAGGCAGGTTTTGGCAATGAGGAGCCAGCTGGTCCCCTTGGAAGGGAGGACAGTTTTAGTGCAGTGAGGCCATCAGGTGATGGTGGCCTTTCAGGCTGTGTCGAGTCAACTGTGTGTCATCTGGGGGTTGTCCTCACTGCAGGAACAGGATTCAGGCTATCCGCAGATGTTAATCCCTGTTTTTTCACATCCTTCTGCTCCTGCTCCTGTCTCTTTTCTCCTTCCAGCTGTGTACAAAAGGGTGTCTTCTGTGCCCTGACCCCCTGTGCAAAAATCCTTTTCTCCCATTTGCCCCGCTGTCCTCCAGTCACTGGCTGCCAGTGCCTTCACCCACTTGTTTCCTCCCCACACTCCATGCCCCTCCTGGCTCCCCTGCAGCCCCTGTGCTCCCTGGGGAATGTGCTGAGTGTGTCATGGTTTTGAGGAGAATCATTTCAGGACAGGAATGGATGTGAATGGATCTGCACTGGAATCATCTGCAGCAATGACTGCACCTTTTGTTTCTCCCTTGTGCACATTAACTTTATCAGCCATTAGACCTTGAAATTGCATTCTACCCTTAAATACACTGTTGGGAAATGAATTCAGCTGGGTAAACTGCAGCTCTCTTCTAATGTATATAGGCTCAGGACAGCTGGTGTTTAAATTTCATTTTAGCATACACATTCTTATGGGCCACAAAGCGTGTGTGTGCAGTTCAGAAAGGAAAAAAAAAAAGGACTCTGCTGCAAGGAGATCACTGGCAAATATTGAGCAAGTGCATATGAATTTTGGAGTGTAATTAGTATGATGAAGTTGGTGTTTACTCAAGGAAGTTTGTTTGGCAAACGTGTGTTTGAGAGATGTGTCTGTAGGAATTGTATTGAAAGACCTGGGCTATGTCTGTCTTCTGAAATGAATCCTCTGCTCCATCTATCCTGATGAACAACCCTGAGGTGCAGAACTCCTTACAGCACAAGGTAATTCATTTTTTAATATTAGCTTCCTGTGTGCATATATTCAAACCCTATAACCCATGCCATGAGTGTGTAGTAAAATCTACCAAGGCCATCTTCAAAGAAGTTAAATCTGAATGACTTGGCATAAATGTCACATGTAAAAAGCATGAAAGAAATAAGGGGACACAGCTTAAACAGCAGAAAGAGAGGACAGCATCTTTTTCCCAAAAGTGCAAGGTTTTCCTTCTCACACATCCCTTCCCTTTTAAAACACTGATGTAAATCAGCTTTACAGAATTAGAAATATGGTTGCATGTCGGCCTTCATGACCATACAGATAATAACTCACAGTCCCACGCTGAGCAGACCTTGCATTCACACCCTCCCGCTGTGCTTGTTACATGAAGGGAGGAACTTTGATTCTAAATAATTTCATTAGCAAGAATCAGGGCAAATTTTAAGAAACTCATTAAAAGAGTCTAAACAGATTTTTATATTAGGTATATATGTATGTAACTGAAGTCAGGTATCTGATTAAATATAAAAGGTGTGAATATTAGAAAAAATGTCATATATTTGTATGTTGTTGGTTTTGGGCTGGGTCTGTGGAAAACACTGTAAGCATTTTTGGATATCAATGAAGTGTACAGCAGCAGGGAACATTACACATAATGCCAATTAAATGCTCGTAAAAGCTCATTAAATAGCAGTAGAAAATACTGTGCTGAGAAGTACAAACATAACATATGTGTATGTTTATAAAATCTCTGTAATTTATATTCCAGAGATTTTACAAACTTTCTTTAATATATAAATTCCAGAGATTTTATAAATTTTCTTTGCTTTCTTCAATACTGTTTCTGATCTCAAGAAAAAGCATGACTTAAAAAAGATTCAAGAAGGAATAACAAAATTAGAGATGTTGTGAGACTGACATTTACAAAAGAGGATACAAAACCAGGGAATGGTTATCCTGTGGAGAAAGGCAATGCAGTGGGAACTTGATTAATTATGATGGGTATAGCACAGATCAATTCGTCCTTTTAACAGTATTTTTTAAATTAAGGAGCAGAATGATGCTTACATGAAAGGACAGTAAAATAGTAAGCAATAAAAAGACTCCCACAGGAAGTTTGTAGTGGACAGTGCTGGAAGAGGTCATCTGAGTAGGCATCAGGGCAGGATTTGAACCAAATGTGCATCACACAGAAAGAACAGGTGATGTATTCTCAGACAGCACCACAGGGACACTCACTCTCCCAAAAATGGGTGCAAAAATAAGTAGAGGAGTGAAAACCAATCCTGGAATGGCCTTTGAGGCCTGTCATGTCCTCAGCATCATAGACTGAAAAAAAGAAGTGTAAATACATTCCAGGATGGGAGGCCAGAGGAAATATTGTGGTCATAGAACCAGATGTGCTGAAAGTTAATTCCTCCACTCCACATCCACACAGAATTTAGCTGTGTGCTGCCTTTCATTTGAAACCATTTGAGTCAATAGCAATTCTAGCTGTATCATATACACAACAGTTTAAGATTAGTGAGAATACATGAGAACACACACTTCTCATTATGCCAATGTGTATTCATACTCTGCTTGTAATATGCCCTCCTTTCATATCACATGAAGTCTCTGCTCACCTTCAGTATCTATGTCTTGGTTTACACTGCTACTAACTTAAGAGAATATTTGTGACATATTTACTCTAATTAATGACCTTAAGGGACAGTCATAACTTTTTCATCAAGTTATTTTTGGAATGTTGGTTTTGGGTAGTTGTGTTGTTGTTATTGTAGCAAACTCCTTAATTAACAGGTAACATACTAATTTAAACAAGGCTCTGCTTGTAATATATAATTAGCTAAAACAACATTTTATTTAGCTGTGCTTTTCAGACCCATATCGCATTTTTAAATGTGCCTTCAGCAGGTTGGTGCTACCTTTTCATTTTTCAATTGACAGTTGGCAGTGTCAATTCCCCTTAGTCCTTGTCTCCAGTGGTTGCCAGTGTCCTCCTTTTTACTGCTTTATCTGAGGGCACAATTAAACCTCATATCCACCTGTGGCCCTAGGTTTGTCCCTACCCAGACACTGGATTTTACTTTTGCTGCAGCTCTTTCTGGCAAAACTCGAAGCTGTGTTTTCTCCTATTTTATCCTGGTTCCTGCTTCTGCCCTTGACTTAGTCCAGCACCTGGTTCAGTGTGAGCTTCTTGTCTTCTCTTCCTGCAATGTCTGACCATGCTCTTGACCTGTCCTCTGCTCTTGTGTGCTTGCTGTTTCTCTTGCCCAATGCCTAGCCTGGACTTCTTGGCCATACCTGGATCCAGTGCAGCTTTTGCAGTGCCACAGTGTCCCAGATCTCAGGCATGAGCCCAGCCTTGCTGTAAGGACTGAAACAACCTGGTAGAACACTGAACATCCCCAGCAGGCCGGGATCTCAGCCTAGTATGTGTTTCCTCAGCGGCCTATGGCAGCCCCAGACTGTGATCCCTCCCAGCTCTCAGCTCTCAGCTTCCCCTCCCTGGAGGTGATGATGCAGAGGTTTCATGCAGTGGAGCTTTGGGGTATTTCAGACCTTGCTCTCCCCATCCCCTGGCACCTGTCTTCAATGAGGACTTCTGCAGTCTCCAGTGAGACAGTGGAGACTGTCTCCTACTTTCATCCCCCAGAAATCCTCCAAAGATGAACGCAGGATTAACTAATGGCACCTTGGGCTAGCTGCTGAGGCATGCTGAGGCAGCCTCATTAAAGAGGGGTCATGTATACCCACCCAGAAGATGTGCTGCTGTTTGCGGCAGTTTTAACATGCCAGAGTTAGTCTGTCAGTGAGGAAAGAGAAGAAAGTACCCATCATTACAGCTACACCTGTGGAAGGTACCACTCTTGCATCTGCTATTCCATCTTCAGGCTGATTAAATCTGTACAAAAAACCTTGTGGAAAGCAGAGATTTACATTCTTCACAGAGATCTATGCACAAAAATCAAGGTATTTAGTAATCGCTCTATCCTCAACTAATCCTTAACTCCTGCCAGGTCTAGGAGCCCTTTGACAGCTGTAATGGTGTTCTCTGAAGGTAAGGAAGACAGTTGTGTGGGCTGAATGGCTTGTTCCAAAAGGTCTCTTTGTCAGAAGCCAATTAGTTAAGCTATTTAGATGTCTAGCTCATAGATGTCTTATTCCTATTGAGATTGATGCAAACTGAGTGCTTAAGTAGCTTGTTATGTCAATTGTTTTCAAGAGGTTTGAGGAAAAGTAATAAATATATATATAACCCCCTTTATGTTTTTTTCTGAAACCTAATCAAATCCTTTTTAACAAAAACATTTAATTTTCAAGTGATAAAAACTAGAAAATTTTCCAAAAGAGAAAATTAGCTGCAAAAATGTTCTTGTGTGAGAACTCTTTTTTTCTGAGGTAGTTTTAATGCCCTTTTCCCCCTGAAAGTATGATCCTTTTTGTGCTAATTTCTGAAACAAATAAATCCTAAGCTGAGAATCCAATGCATGGTGATTCGACAAAGGGAGAAGGGATATACTAATGCAAAATGAATAGAAGTAATTAAATGTATGCATATCTTTGCAGTGCCAAGAAAAGAAAGGAGAAAGTTCTTATACTGGAACAATGTGGAATTAGTTTTGTAAAATCTTGGCTCTCTAGTTTTTACCTTTTTGGAGCAATAAACCTCAGAAGAAAATCCAGAATTTGAAAAAATTGGAACAAACCCTCAAGGATACAGGCAGGCAATGTGATAAATGCAATGGGATTGCTCCTGCAGGACCTCCCTGTGCCTTCTACAAACACGGCTGGCGGATATGTCCTCTCTGTGCACGCTGCACTTTCTCCAGCACCATCTGCTCACGTTTCTAAATCGCCTCTGGTCTCTCCATGTTAGGTCTCCCGTGGAGCCCAAACTCTGCAGCAGGCAGGGCAGGAGCCCCAGGGATGCCCTCCGGCCCCAAGGCAGGCACTCAGCGCTGGATGCACCCCAGGCACCCCGGGAATCTCCCTGGCCCTGGACAGCAGCTCCAGCCAGGCCCTGCCTCCCATGCTCCAGCTGCCTGCCTGGAAATCAGACCTAAGTGGAAAGGAGACTGAGAAGGACAGAGAATTGGGCTGGGGTCCAGGATACCCATTTGTGGAGCTGTTGGCACAAATTTACCTCCCACCAAAGCCAGGAGTTTGCTTCCTTTTGCTTTACCAGAATAATTAATGAGGCTCTTAAAATGTACCCTGCAGGTACTAAACAGGGAAGCCCATAGAGCACACCTGAAAGACGGCATGAGAAAATAGGAGACCTGAGGAGGTGCTAACAGTTTTATTGGGTCTTAATGACAGGGGGAAAATTTTAAAGCTGCTGGAAGACAGAGATTTCTTTATCCCCAAGTGTAACAACATGCTCCTCCCAGGCACAGCATGGAGGTGTGCAGCCCTTGGCTGGTCTGCACACAGAAATGATGCTGAAGCCCCTCCAGTGGGGCCCTGCAGACGAAGCTCAGGGGTGCTCCCACTGTCCCAGTGCAGCTGTCCTTGTGACACCACCCACGCCCGCTCGGCTGTGCACGGCCTCAGGACAATGCAAGCAGCCCAGCAGAGGAACTGCAGGCTCCTCATAATTGCCTGCAGACTGGCTGCCTTCTGGGAATTCTTGTTTTACAAGTTTTAAAAAAACAAGCCCTCCACCAAACCAGCTCTCTGGAGAATCTGGCATGCTGTCAATCCTGAAATGTCTGCAGGCTTTTAGTCCTGTCTGAGACTCTGTGTGTGTAGATGTTTATGCTGTATTTCAAGTTAGCAAGAATGCACATGCCTCTCTCTTGACATGTAAGTTAGTCACTTCAGTTCTCCTCCTCTGTAGAAGCACAAGAACTCAGAATCAACATCTCTATATGCAAAAATCAGGTTATATATTATTACATACCATATACATACACATACAGTGGACAATCTATTGCATTTCATCATCCATAACTAACTCATATTTTCTTAGAGAGACATCTGACCTGCACATGACATAATCCCCAATGCCTACTTGGTACAGCAAGCCCAACAGATACCATTATCTTCAGGGTCAATAGTAAAAAGCTTGAAGTGTAACAAAAATGCTGTTGCCTCAGCAAGTGCAACATTCTCTGGGTAGCATATGCCTACTCATGCCATGCCCTTGGTCAGGCACAGACACAGCTGTCACTGGTTCTGCACCTTGTACGTTAACAAATTGAACACCGACCTTCCAGCTGCTAAGGAGAATGAAATATTACACTCTGAAGGGGACTCAGAGGCTTCTGAGGGCAGAACACATGAAGGCAAATGGTTCCAAGGACAGTACAAAGAATTTCTTTTTTCCCCTTCTGGTTACAGTGGCCCCAGTAAACTTCCTTGTTAAAAAGATTACTTCTTCTAATATGCAGCTAATGGTCCTCTGCTTGGCAAGCTCTTGCACTGCCTTGTGATTTATGAACTATTTCCATTTTAGGCAATGAAATTTTGACATGTGACATGGGATGTATGAAACTGCTCTCAACTGCCCTTGGGGCTAATTCTAAGCAAATCAGTCTGGAGTCTAGCTGTTGCCAAAAGCTTCAAATGGGTGCATCCTTTCCTTGGCAATCCCTTTTATGCTATGTGATCTCTTTATGGGCATTAACTGCTTGGGATGCATAAACTTCCATTTATTATTTTCAGTAGCAACTGATATTTTCAAAGAAGAGGAAGATGCTAAGAAGGAGATAATTACTTCTGAAGTAGTGGTATGAGTGACTGACACTCAAATCAGCCCTTAATATGGTTCATCTGCCTCTCTGAAGATATGTCCAGCATCAGGAAGCCTCCAGGGGACACTCAGCTACTGCATCTGCCCCCACGGCCTGGGGGCTGGCATTTTGGCATTCCCTCCACGGTGGCAGCCCTCAGCACTGCTGGAACAGCCCCCGGGGTTGGCAACGTCATTTATGGCAAAAATCAAGTTTCCTCATTTGCAGCCAGGACACAGCCAGCACTGCTCTGCAGCAGCAGGGAGTGGCGCAGGGGCCATGCTCCTCTGCACCTCCTGTGGCTCACCAACTGTGCCCCTGGGGTCTGTCGTGCTGCCCACAGGATCAGGAGAGGGCGTAGCCAGGGTAAAACTTCAGAAATAGCATAATATGCTCTGACAAAAATGAGGGAATGGTACTCATCTGCCAAGACACCTCCATCCTTCAGAAAGGCAGCTCATTTTATCACTGCCTTTTGAAGCTGGATGGACTTCTTGAGCATGACTGGTGACCCTGGATGCACTGATCATGAAGGATTTACACAGCTGACCTGATTTTCCAAATCAGTGAAAATTAACATAAGTATCCACTGCAGGGGTAGCTTATGGATGTGAGATCAGTTTTTACCCACAAAGATACAGAAATCACTCTTCTGCCTTTGACTGGAGGTTTATCTGATGACCTGGAACTTATTTAGTATCTGATAAATGATTTGCAAAGTGTTTGCTAAATTCAGTTAGTGCCAGCATAGAGCTCTTCCTCAAACACATTTTTTGCTTGTCTCGGTGTACAGTCCAGATTTGGTGTGTCACGTGTGAAATAGTCTGAGCTGCTGACCAAGTTAATAAATGTAAGATTTTCTCATTGCATTTTTTAAAGCAAATATTTCATGACTGGTGCTGTTATTGCAGAATATTCCAACAATTCCACTTTTCAGTAGGGACCATATTAAAACCAAGGAGCTCAGAGAAATCATATTGTCCTGGGCTCCTGGTACTTGAAGACTTTCAGAAGTCATGCAGAATGAAGATGCCTTAGAAAGTGTGCAGATAAAGATTTTGCATGGGACTACCAGCATAGAACAGATGATGGGTGAAAATTTCTTCCTGATGGTAAAGCTCCTTGATTACAGGGTTTTCTCCAGATAATTAGAGGCTTGTTTTTGTTTTAACTTCAAAGAACTTTATAAGCTGGAGAGGGGCTCAGGAGACCTGGAAACTTTCACATACATTCATTTCACAATCTATAATCATATGTATCTGCTCCATATGAGAAGCTAGCAATTCTGAAAGTAAAATAAAGCGAGTTTTGAACAATAAATCAGCTTTTCAAAAGTCACTGGGTGTGACACTTTGTAAAGCATTTCAAAGCATAACTCAAAGAAATGTGCAGGCAGTTCCCCATTTTAGTGAGTTTTCCTGATTTTGGTGCCATTTAAAACCTAGTCTCTGCCCCAGGACCCTCTGAGAAAGGGCAGAGGAAGGGAGTCAGTGGGTGAAGCTGCAGCACTGCTGGACATTAGCTCTGGTGGGACTCATTGGAACCAGTGCATCAGAGGCAAGACACTCTCAGAGGGACTTTTGTAAACAAGAAACCTCAAAGAGGACTGGTTTTACCATAGCAGCATTTCCATAGCCTCTGTCTTGGAGAGCTTGGGCTGTCATTTAAAAAACCTTACCATGCTCACTTGCTCATTGTTTGGGGTTTGTTGCTGAGTGAACTCAGCAAGGGAAATGAGGTGAATAAATTAAGCTTCATTAATAACAGATGATCCCCATTATCTGTAGAAAATAATAGGACCAAGTTGTTTTGCTGATGCAGTAGGTGCAGTTTAAATCACTCCTATAAGCAGTAAGGTTTGGAAAAGTGCAAGCAGTGCAAGTTACCCTATGTTTTAATAGTGTATCTTTTTGTGTAATTGGAAACTTGCAGGCAAAGAGCACAGCAGAAACCAAATTTTTGCAAGGTGAGCAGTAATGAAACAACACCTATTTCTTCTGTGCTCACGATATAAAAATTATGAAAAAGATATTTCCCAGTCTACCAGAAATAGTAAGAAATGAAGAAGTGGGGGAGGGAAATTATCTAACTTTGAAAGAAAGGAAACAAATGGAGAAATAGCCTCATGCTGTGGTAGAACCTGGTTTTGCATTGAGAAAGAGGCAAATTTCCTTTTGACTTATACAGGAGCCAAACCTTAGTTCTTGTCAGAGCTGCCCATGCTGAGCCCATGACAATATGTCTTCTTAGCCACCTAGCTTTAGCTCATGCTCAGATTAATATCCTGCTTGAGAGCAGCCAGATTTGGGATTTCTTTTAACACACAGAGAGAGAGAGAGAGCGAGCATATGTCCCTAACTCATGTCCCATCATTACATGGATAGGCTCCAAGTTCCAGCAAAGCAGTAAAACCTTCATCTTGGACCTTCACAGAGCCCCAGATCCTAGCCACTCCCTCCTCTTTTCGGAGTATAGATGGCAGCCTTGACAATTTAGACTTCCAAACCACATTGAATTTATAACTAACAGGTAGTAAATTCATGGTTATATCATGAGCACATGGTACTAGGAAAAGCTGAGGAAGATGCAGCTCAGTCTGAGAGAACCAGTCTGTATGACAAGGGCAGTGTGTGTCAAGGAGTCACCTGTTGGTGCTGGAGAATGAACCTACCCTCTGGATAAGGACTGACAGAGAAGCTGTAGGTTCTTCCCCCATACATTATTCATGAACATGGATTCACAGAAAATGCTGCATGCAACATTGGAAAGCACAAGTAAGATAACATGTTAGAAGATGCTATGAAAATAGTTGAAAGTGCAGTGTCTGGAGAGGACTTGGGAAGAGTCAAGAAGGGGAAAATAAAGGCCAAAATTGATGCAGTACAGTTGTTATAGTGAAGGGGTTTTAGGTTTCTGAAATATTAATAGTGACCATTTTCAGAATAGTTTTTTATGTTTATCAAATAGAAGAATCAAAGAAGTGACCAACACACACCAACAAGCATTAATAAAGTAAATGATTAAAGAGAACCTTTACAAACATATTTTTCCATATATTTATTTGCATAACTAGAGATATAGCAGCCAAACTTAGTGACAAGGCACAGAAATAGCATTATGTTATTATGTTCTCTCTCTCTGTAATTAGACAAACACTGACATCCTAAGCCTAGCTTGGTTTCCTGAAACTGCATTGTTATTTTCACAACATGATGTGATACCTGGCTGTTACCAAAGTGCCTTTTTCCTCTGGAAGGACTATACTGATGAGATATAATTCTTTTGCCTCTTTACAATCAATAGGTTTGAATTTTTACAGGGGGTGTTTTCTAAATCCCTGATTCTACAAATTGAGTTAGACTAATGTAACCAAATAATAATCCAATAGCTATGAATACAGAAACATTGTGCATTTCTTACCACTTCTTAACTAATGTCTTTTTTTTTCATTGCTTATGACTAATTGTTGTTGTGTCAAAAGCAGTAGATGGGAAAATTGGTGTTTCTTCCAAACATATCATTACAGTCACTAAAGTAATGAGAAATACATCAGATATTTTTAGGTCATAATTTTTTTGTCAGGGAAAATAGCAACCTTTTTGAATAAACTGAAAATCATTATTGCTTCCACTGGGATTCACACTGAATGCAATAATTATGGTGAATTCATTTGGTACTGACAAAGTTACAACAAAGTAATTTCCTCCATGAGATATTGCCAGAGGGCCAAGTTGTCTCTGGGCCAGAAACTTTTCTTTTGTCCCTGCCAAGCAGTCTGTCCCCTGATGGGGTGCCAGAGAGAGAACAAACTGAGAGAGGGTGCAAATCCGAGTCCCCAGCAATCCTCTGGGATTGCCCTCCTAACTCCTGCTCCCATGGGCCTCATGTAGGAGAGTAATGCACACCTTGGGGCTGGGGAAGAGGCTGGGAGCAGCCTTTGCCCTGCTGCAGGGGTTTGGGGCATGTTTGGGAGCAGTCCTGCACACACAGGAGCGCTCAGGGGCTCCCTTTGCAGAGTAACTTCATGTATAGATACGTCCTCAGGAAACTGATCCTCGTTAACCCGAGGTAAGTGTGTAAAACATCTCGTTAAACCACAGCAGGCTGCCATACACAGATGTTCACTAGACTTCCAACAAACCAAAGTAAAAGCTGTCTTGCTTTCAGCCAGGAGAAAGTGCAGTCTGAGAGATGTGGATATTAAGCACAGTGTTTGATTTCTCCTTTGTGTTCCTCAGCTACAATGTCAGCTTCAGTCTCTCCTTCCCAGACATGTCCTGCCATCACTGTTTGTGGGGATGAGCAATGAGTGCTACTGGGGAACGCTCTAGGTAGAAAGCAAAGCCTTCCCTCTTTTCATGCAAGCTAGCTTTTATTGTGAATCCATTCTCTGATACAATTTCATATGGGGCTCCAAAACCAGCTGGGAGGCACAGCTGAGAAGGTGATGGGGAGCAGGAGTGAGAGACTGAAGTCTGATGGAAACATTAGAGCCAGTACTAGCATTGGAATAAAACTGTGGCACATGTATTTCCCTTGCCTGTTAGCACCTTCTCCCTTAGATCATCCTTGTGATCCCCTGTGCTTTGAAGATGCCAAAATGCTCAGGTACTGTCCTGGTACAGACACCAGACCTAACTTAAGAAGTGAGAAATGTCCCCAGAAGCAACATCTTGCATGCCTCCTCATAGCTACGGCTCACAGAACCACCAGAAAACACCGCCTTTTGTTTTTTTAAACACTGAAATTCAAGAGAAAGGGAGGGCAAGTCCCTTCCTAACACCACCTCCACCTTCCTTGGTTAAGGGGATCATCTGCATAAACACAGCTGATTTGCCAGGAATAGTGATACTACTTCCATACCTGACCCCCTCTCATCACTATTTTTTTTGATTTGTGCTGAAATCTGTTTGTTTGGTACAGTTTTCCATAAAGACAGCTCTGCTCCTCACAACATTCCCAAGTGACTACTGTGTGGAATAGGTGGGAGTGAGCAATGTTGGCAAATGCAGCTGAATGTTCAAAACTGGGAATATTTAAATTTATATGTAATTTCCAAAGACAGTCATAGGAGACCCAACATTTTCTGTTATTCTCTATTAATGAAATTATTTTTTTAGCTTTTTACTGATCATTTTTACATTTTAAATTAGAAACTACTTGTCTGAACTAGAGCAATAAGGAGGTGTGCTTTTTGTCTGTTTGGCTTTTTTAAGTAGAAAGAATTAAAAATAGAAATCAATTTGGCTCATCATTTATTTAGAATAAACATCTTGGCATTGATTGCAAACAATCCTCATATGATTTTAAATTCATATCACAACCTTATATTTTATTAGCTTCCAAGCTTAGTGGGCTGAATTGAGGTTAACAAGTATTGTTTGTCCATTAACTAGTAGGCCATTCTGGAACAACAACAACAAAAAAAGCTGGAAGACACATTAAAAAATTCTGCAAGGTTTCTGTGAAAAAAAAAAAAAAAAGAAATAAAGAAAAAGAAGAGACAAAAAAGAACTAATTGAGATGTAATAAAGAGGAAAATTCTCTCCAGAGTCAACTTACCTAAAAATCAATGTGCCTAAGTCGTTCTATAGATGCAAACCATGAGGATGACTATATCATCCTGCTCCTCAAATGTATCATGGATCAAAAGCCAGTGTTATTTTTCTGAAGGCACTGACTTTCTAAATGAAATGGTCATAACCACAGTATTTATGCTTACTTACTTTTTTTAGATCAAAGATTTGCCTCATAGAGTGGTTCCCATTGCAGGGTAATGGAGTGAACAGAAAATGAGGATGGATTTTGCTACAGTAGGCAGATTTAAACATAGCTACTGATTCAGCTTAATTTAGCAGAAAGGTTATAAATCTTTTAAATAATGGAATTTATTGCAAATTGATTAATGGTCACTTCCACTAAGGCTTTTCTCTTTTATCTCAGTTCAGTATTTGGAAGCTCAGGACTCAAATTTTCATTCACTTCCATCAAAGATCCATATTAAAGATTTCCTTTTGTGGTCACCAGATGTAGTTGTATTTTGCAAACTCGTCTCCTCTGCTACACTGGCTGCGGCACCTCCCTGACCACTGGAGACCAGAGGAGCCTTCCCATCACCAGGTCCAGCACAACACCTCTACATTCTCCAGTCAGCACTGAGCCCTGGAACCCTGTTTCTATGGGCAGACTGGCATGCACAGGGCATTCTGCAGACACAGTATCTGGATATGCAGAACACTTCAAAAGGCAACCTTGCAACTTTTTCTTTTGGCTTCGTTTTATACAAAACTGTGTTTTTATACATATATAGGTCAGAAAAGTAAGTCTGTCTGCATGAGCCACCATTCAGATCCCAGAAGCATTGCTTAAGGATCAGCATCAGCCTATGAGAGGCAGATATCAGCTCAGATACCTTTAAATATGTGAATAATCTCTAATTCAACATTCTTTGATGCACTAGATTCTGGCAACTAATTGGGAAAAACCTCTGTGCAATGCTTGGAGGTGTTTCAAGACTTCCAGGAGTGAAACCTAAGTAGACTTAGACTCTTAAATGACATTGTGGCTTCTGAAGGTGTCACAGTAATCCTGGCAAACAGCGATACAAAATTAGTGGAAAAAGATAGCTCCACATAACTTTCTGTGGTGTACAATGACTACCCTCAGAGCCTTCTAGCTGCACACCACCAATTCTTGCCATTTGCTCAACCCAACCTTCAGATATGGGTCTGTGCTGTTCCAGTGGGGATCAGGTTTTTGTCTTCTGTCCACAGGTATATATGGGTCAAAAGACAACCACGGAAGGCAAATCGATTGCCAGCAGGCTGGAATCCACTGCACAATGTTGGCATCTCAGCTGGAGGCCATCAGCATGTACTTTGCCACCTATAATCAAATGCCTTCATAGCTCCAGAAAGGCATTGTATTAGAGAACACCTGGATGAAACCTTGGCACTGCTAAAGTCAACAAGAGCGTTGACCGTGATTTTCGAAGTCTTTATCTGCAATACTGCTTCATTTTTTGAAGGTCAGCTGAAAGGGCTGGGTAGTTTTATGCTCACATAGTAACATGAAAAGAATGACAAGGCTGAAAAACTTAATGACCGTTAATTTAGGGGCATTATTAAGGCTGAGTAAAAGTTGGTATTTAGAGCTATAAGTGGATGAATTCATTTCTTGAAAATGGTAGAATTACTGTATAGTATCAGAATAAATGTATTTTATAATAGTTTTTCAGAAAATGTTCTGGGGCAGAAAGAAAATTTATATGTTTTTCTTAAGCTTTCATATATTTTATATTATAAAACTGGTCTCCACATTAATTTTCTTGCAATTACATTTAGCAGATACTCTTTTTTTTTTTTTGCATCACTCAAAAGAAACCCTACAAAACAATATTCTTCATAATTTCACTGGACATAAGGACACAGTTAAAGCCTTTTTGCTGTCTGTGTCTGAGTAAATTTTTTTTAATGCCCCTTTCTTGGTGACTGGTGTCCTGTTATACAAAAGGATTGTGAGCTAAGATTTATCATCCCAGCCATTGTCTTTGCAGAGCAATGGAAGTTACTGTTTCCTGACATTCAAGAGGGACTGCAGAGATGTGAATGAATGTATGACCTACTTTTGTATGTACAACCTGCATTTAAGGAGAGGAGACATACAAGTTGCCAGCTCTGGTGAAGCTGTGGAAAGGGCACGGCCAGAGTCAGACTGTAAGTCCTGAGTCCTCAGAATTTATGTAACAACTAGATTATAACCTTCCCCATAGCCATGGACTGTATTTCTCTGGATAGATGTAACAATTTGAAATAATTACGTAAAGTGTCTAAAGACTGTGTTCACATTGGGTTAAACACAGACAAATGGAGACTCGCTCTGCATCTATGCCATGGGAGGGAACTTCTCTCACAGTACTGCACCTTTTGCTGAAATACAGATCCTGAATTGATTTAGCCGAGTGTTATATCTAAAAAGACATGTGATTTTGGCTTAGCTTGCTAGCTGCAAGAACAGTGTCACCAACCATAATAAACAAACTGTCTCACCCAGCCTAAAGGTGCCATTTTATTTTCTCTCCAATGCTGTTGAGAGCAGAGGCAAAATAAGAAGGCCTGAAGTCCGGAAAGGGACAGAGGGAGCAAGGAGAATAAGTCTCTAGAGGTAAATGAGCAGTGTAAATTTCACCTTTTCAGTTTATTAAGTACTAATTAAGGTTTGCAAGCCTGGCATTCTTTTACCAGCCATGTAGTGCCAGGAAAGCAGCCACCCGTGTGTTCGGACGTCAGTTGCTATCCTGTGATTATACAGAATCCAAGCGTGGCTTTTTCTTTTTTGGGTATTGCTGCCATTTGAATAATATATCCCCAGCATGCCTGGCTGGGTTGATCCAATATTCACAGGCAGTTATTGTCCAAGAGGGTTGTGACTGCTTCAGGGAGCTCATGTGATGCCCAGGCAGCCTGCCTGTGCTCTGGGAGCCTCGTGAAGGTCTGAGCGACCTCAGGAGAGAGAAAAAGCTTCCCTGGCCTCCCTCAGAAGCAGTGAGAATGAGCTGATCCCTGGTATCTTTAGACAGGATAATCCTGACTCTGAATGCAGCCATTGCTACTGAATATACTATAAATCTCTATGTAGCTCCAGGTAAAAAATATGTGCTGAAGCTCTCCTCTGTGAGGAATGTTTCATTTGCAGAAGGTTTGTTCTGGGTTTTTTTCTGCAGAGAGGCAACAAAATACAGAACATTTGCAACATGGCCGCCACCAAGTCTGCTACTGCTACCAAAGCCAGGCAGAGGGAGAGGGAAGGGACCATAAAAGGAGGACAAGGTAGATCCAGGGGAGGTTACAGGGAGCATCCTGCAACTGGAAAGCGTACATGAAGGACCTGTTTGAAAGTTAGTGACAAAGGTTAAGATGAAGCAGAGGCTCCCCTCCTGCTACCTAAGGGGAAAGGAAAATTTGTCAGGGGGTGAGGAGGAGTAGAGATAGGGAAGTGTAATAAACACTGGGAAGCTGCACCAGAGAGGACAAGCACCCTGTGCTTCAGAAGAGGGAGGAGAGGGAGGTGCTGCTGAGGAGACCAGAAAGGAGAGTGCTCTCTGCAGCCCTGCTCTGCCAAGGCAAACAGAAGCAGTCTGTGAAACCTCAGTTTTGAGATGATGAAAACCCAAACAGGACCTTCATCTAAGAGTCTGGCTTAGATCTCTGGAGCTGGTTTAATCATGCACTAAAGTGGTTTTCTCACACATTCCAGCCAGAAACAAACAATAGTCACTTCACCAAAGACTTTTAGTGGCAGTGAAGCCAGTGTGAGATCGGGGTGGCTAGTTTGGTCATGCACAATATGATCTGCAAGCTTCAAACAAGAAGCTGCCTTACTCTTGGCTGTTCTCACCATGCCTTTCTTTGTGCAGTCACTCTGTGTTGCTCTACAAAAGCTGCCTAGTCTAAGCTATGTTTTACCCATACTCTGTGAATGTTTACAGTAAGCATCTCCCAGACAGGAAAAGAAGCATGATGGATGTTCCTGCTAAATCTCCTACCAGCTAAACCCCATCTATCTGAACATCTTCAGAATAATCCACTTGACTGAATACAGATAAACAGAAGGAAGGTTAGGCAAGATTAGGTTAATGGTTTTCTTTCAATGTTTTAGGTATTTTGCTTTCCCTCCCTTAGGCTGCACTAACTAATGCTAAAATTATTTCTTCTTTCATTGTTGGAGTCCAGAGAAAGTCCAGCGGCAGCCCAGTTCAGGGCAGCCCAGTTCAGGGCAGCCCAGCGCCAGTCCAATGGCGTGTCTTGCTTTGCTGGGGACGCCTTGCAAAGCCGAACAAGAACTGTTAGATAATATGAAATAAACAACCTTGATAACTTGAGCTGCTGGACTCACAGTGTCGTCTCTGCCTTTGGTGTGAAACGCTCAGGGCAAAGAGAAGACAGAAAACCTTATTATCTTGGGGAACAGCAACCCCAGGAAAATACCCAGGGAGCAGCAACCCTGGGAGAAGATTTCACCTCCTCGGGGAACGGCCGCCCCGAGGAGAATCTCGGGGAACATCAACCCCGACATTTCATGACTTAAGGCAAATGTAGTATGACCAGTTTTTCAGTTTACCAACAGAACTACTCAAAAAAATACAGGAACCCCCCCCCTCCAACCCTGTTCATTTTCAAGGTGTTTTTAAGATTGTTTTTCCTTTCATACAAAGCTGAAAGCATTTGGGAAAAAAAGTTTTAGGACAGATGAAACTGAGTTTTAGTTTTATGCTTGTGTAGTAACAACAGAAGAATGGTCAGGCTGAAAAGCTTAACAACAATTAATTTAGGGTAATAATTTAGCCAAAATAGAAGGTAGTATTTAGAGATAAGAGAAGAGAGAAGATTTCAGAGAAAGTATGTTCTGGGAAAATAAGACTAGGAAATGCAAAACCTCAGCATGCACTTCCCTTAACAGCTGAAAGACAAAATACATCTCAGGACATTGCAGACCCCAAGATAGCATCTGCATATCCCTAATTTGGTTTCATAATTAACCAAGTATCAGTGGTGGATATCAGCATAAAACTGTTTTTTGGCTTGACTACATGTAAGCTGTTGTGTGTTAAACAGTGTTGTGTGGCACAAGCAGGAGAGAGTGTAATTGCACAGAAATCCCTCTCCAGGTGGCATTCCTTAATACTGCAACCACATTGCTTAATTATGCCAATACTACTGAGAGTATTAAAGGAAAAAGCTGGAATCTCTGATTGTGTGGACCTCCTTTTCTATATTCTGGATACATCCAACTGTTAATCTGTGAAACTTTTAAGACTATTTGTTGTGGTAATTACTTTGTGCTAACTGTATTCTGCACAAAGGAATTACTGAGTTTTTCTAATGTTGGAAGAGACTGCTCCATTTTTTGCAATCATAGTTTGAACTATAAAATAATTAGTTGATAGATATGTGTTTTAGTCTAATCAGACATTAGTTCTACAATGATTTCTGTTAAAATCAGAATCATGCTAAAATACAGAAAATCGTGTAGAAGCAAGACTTCAAATTTTGACTTAAAAAAGTAGAAATGAAATCAACATGTGGGCCAAATAATTTCTTTTTCATAGATTCCCACCTCAGTTTACAAAAATGCAATCAAATAAATAATGTCAAGGTAACATTAATTGATAAATCCCCAAATTTACATGATTGCTGGGATAGCAATAAGTGATTATAAAGAACTCCAAACATTGTAAAAGTTGTCTTTGCATCTCCCATCTGTGGGGCAGATGGCTTACCTTGAAAACAACAATACATAAGAAAAATCAATTTAAGTCTGGATTGTTTTAAGCTGTTCAAGAGGAGGGTTTGATCCAAGCCCACCTTCCATCATCACACGTGACTGAATGTAAGAAAGATTTACTCATCTGAATGAAAACAGGAAGAAAGTTACTCCATGGGGTTTTTAAAGGCTTCTCTAGTGATGTGTCTGCCTTGTTCATATTTTTGTCTAATGTATCAACATAGTGTGGGATACAGAAACAGATTACATCATCTTTAACAGATTTTTTCAACTGGATGATTATATATTTACCTTATCAATAAGGGATTATTCTGGGATAGTATTGGAATCTCCACTATCACTTTTGCACCTTGCATCTGGAGGAGAAAAAAGAGTATGATCAGGAGAAAGCCCCAGCAAAGCTGCTGAGGGCAGCAAAAGTGGCTGGAGAAACTTGAGTTAAATTGCAGTGAATCAGTCCCTCAGCAAGAAAGGGGATTAATTACTGTGCACATGCATGCAGTCAGTAAGGGCAGATAATTTTGAATGAAGATGAATTGTTTCCTTAATATGTTGTGTTTGCTGGCCAGACTCTGCTTGTCCACTGCCACAGCCTTGTGGGAGCCCTGCCAAACTCTCTCAGGACCATGTGAAAAAAATGAGGGATTATCCTTTCATGTGCCCTTTGTAGTGACTTCCAAATATTTCAGTTTTCACTGTGCTTGTGCTAAGATTGCCCCTGAGGCTGACTCATACTGTGAAGCTCTCCATTTCCCCAGGCAGAAAGCTTTCAGATTGGAGAGGTCTGAGAAAATGGAAAAGCTGGCAAATAAGAAATAAAATGTCTAGAGAAGAACAATATTCATTCTGTGAGGATTACTTTTCTTTAAGGAGACAGGAATTTAGTGTGGTTGCCATTTTGAAACACCTGCCTCCAGCTTAGCAGGGTCCTGAATTGAGCCTACTGGATGACATGTGCCATCAGGGAGGCAACTTTCAGGCTCACATTTGTCATAATTAACACTAAAAATTACTCATCTGCAGCACCTAGGTTTCTGTGCTTACTTACATCTGTCCTGCACTCGCAGCTTTCTTCTAACTCCAGAGAAGCTACTTACCATCTATATGGTGATCCTAGAGGAAAGGAAAATCAGGCCATGCGTCTATCCTATAGGAAACATTGTCATCCTGGAGCCAGTGGCACCTGCAATGGTGGAAATTGTCATTACAGGACTAGGAGCTGACTTTTGGAAAAATGAAGAGTCTTCTCAAAGGCATATCAGAGCCTGGAGCATTGATGAGACAGATTACCAGTTATAGTTTGTATTAAAAGTACAGCAGCAAGAAAGTTAAGTTCCACAAAATTAAGCACTTGGAAACTTCTCAGCATTATATGAACAGAGTTCCTCACAGTCTGGATGTCTTGGAGGTTTCAGATATTTACAGACTCATTCAGCTCTCTGCAGGCAGTAGACTGAAATTCACCCAGGTCTTTATTAATCAATGATTGCAAGCACCACTCTGGTCCTGGCAGCATAAATCCCCAGGAACATTTGGATGCATCACAAAAATGACCAAGAACTACATCCTTGTTTGTAATCCCGGTTATAAGACTAAGTAATACGTAGATGTGTATTTATCTATTTACTGTGAATTATCCCTCCTGGAGACAGCTCTTGCAGTTAAGGAACATCTTGGAGGAAGAGGGCTTGAACTCTCTGCTCAGGTGTCAAATCTACATTAGTTTCTGCCACTTATTTGCTTGCAATAAGCGCTGCATTATTTTTCACAGCACAAGAGCTGAAATCCTGCTCTTGCACTGAAAATGTAAATAGCAAAGAAAAATAAAAAGCAGCAGTGAAGATGGAATAAAAGGATGGATCCTCATAAACACTAGTGTTTCTTTATAGGCCATTGGAAAACCAATATTTCCTTGTTTCACTGGACTACAGAAATGTATGAAAAATTACTAAATTAATGCATGATATCTATAAAAATAGGAATTTTTATGAATGTCATGTATTAATCCCTCTGATCTAGTAGCATGGTTGAAGCATATAATTAGCAGCTCTATCAGCAGGAATCAACATTTGTCAAATTATCATTACATTAAAATATGATTTACGTGCACATCCTGTATAATCATGGAACCGAAGTTCTTGCATATTTTCAAACAAAAATTCCAGCCTTCCTGTAGACTGATCCAACTGACTTAAAGTACTCCAAGAGTTAAGGTGATACACACCACCTGGTCAAGGTTATATAAGCACCTGGCCCTGAGCACTCTGCAGTGCTCTCTGTTGCCTGGATAAAGTGGAAAAGAGTGAAAGCACATCGATGTAATGCTGATGTAAACCCCTTCTCAGCCCAAATTATTGTGGGTCTCTTCACAAGAGCTGTGAGAGAAAAGTGTAACGTTAATGGGACTAGAGCAAGAAAAGAGGCATGTGGCAGCAAAGACATAAGTCATCTATAGTTCTTAGAGTTCATTCAGGTAGGTAAAATATTGTTTTAATTTTAAGCAAGGAATAGGGAGATTGTTGATAAGGATTTGTTTTAATTATGACTTCCTGCAAATTAGGACTTGTAAATTGGAGCTTCTAACTCTGCTGTTTGCAGAGCTGTTTGATCTGTATCCAAATGTACTGCTGCTGCAGCAAGACATGGCCTTTCACTGCAGTGAGGGGTCTGATGGCTTCCCTAAGTTTAATGTTGCAACAAAAATTCACTGCTTTTTAGTCTCATTTGTTCATCATGATTATTAATGAATCCTGTATTAGTAAGGCTGTCTATAGGTAGTAGTCCTCATAGAACAACATTATAAATCTTTCCCTGGTAGTGGTAAAGATATGTGACTTCAACATGTAATTTAATTACCATTTTAAGTACTGTGAGGTTTCCTACTGGATGATTTTGGATGCCTTTCTTACAGTTTTGATACCATACCCATGCAGTGCCAAACTCTTCTCTCGTGTATACGACTGCAAGCTCACTGGTACAAACTGCATCTCTTTGAAATGAGACATCTACTGAAGTTAAGCATTTATTCACCTTGATTTCCTTAACAGCTGATGCAGAAATTTCAGTGGACTAATAAGACAACAGGAAGATGCCTATGTGCCTTACTGACGATTGAGCATGCCCAGACACTGAAATAGGTGAGATGAATCTGAGCCACTGAACTAAGATATCCTTATTTTGAACTGTTTACTTGAAGAATATGCATATAATCAACAAATTAGTTCTCAGAATTGTCAAAAACTTAGCATCTTTCTTGAGAATAAAATCCCACAATCAATTAAAGTTAGCATTTATTTTTTCTCATGTTGCTCTCCACACTGGTGGTGTTGGTCACAGCTTGGTATGCAGATACTTCTCTCTTCTTTTTACTTTCTTCTTATCAAACTCAGTTACAAGTTAAAATAATTTATGGAGTTTGAACCTCATTTGGGAAGAATGCAAATTATTTTCTCTCAGAAAGCAACGTCAGGAACTAGATCTTAATGTAGAAAATTTGAGTGTGGTCCTTCAAGGCCACACCACATTGGTCTCTTGCATCTAAAAGTATTATTTTGGACTCAAGTCTGATGGACAGGAAAATCAATAAACTCAGGTTGTGCTGGAATCTTCCATCAAAAGCAAGCACTACATATAGGATGATATTGCAGGCAAACAAAATTAGTCTTTATCTGATTGGCAAACAGGATTTACACACTGCATGGATGTAGCACTCTGGTGCTCCCTGCTTCTTGTCCTCTTGTGATTGACAGAATGTCAATCCATCACGAGGTTTCTGTGTTTTGTGGTGAAGAGCTAGACTGAAGTTGCCAGCAGAAACTTCCAGTCACCATTTTTCAAGTGTCCTTTCTACCATTTCATCTCTGGGGAGATGCTGTGTTTGGTAGTCCAGGAGTGAACAGAACTTTAATAGACTAAAATATCTAAATAAACCACTCTCAAGTTTTGAGTGAAGTTGATTCATATGGCTGAGCCCACATCAAGAACTTCCTAACTTGCAGTGTTTCATTGCAAAGCCCTCAAAAGTTTCTGAGTATTGAATGCACTATATCTCTCACTCCTTAAAGCATAGGTGAAATCTTAAAAAATTTACCAGTGTTATTTGCAGAGGTCAGGTCCCTCTTCCCCTCCCTACAAAAGAAACATTTGCGAAAATCTCCAAGTATGAAAATCAGTGAAAATAGCACCTACAAAACATGTATTCCAAACCTTTTGGTAAATTCAAAGAAGAAAAGCAGAGTTTACTAGAAGCTAGATTTAAAAAGCCACTATTTGATTTTCAAAGTTACACTGAAGAAAGAAGTCCATTTCTGTGAGTATACAGAAAATGCATTCACTAAACATTTCTTATTTTCAAATCTCCTAACAGCATTGAGTAACATGTGAGAAAAATCTTCATCTTTGTTTTTAATTTCATATTGTTGTTGGTACATACTTTTTTATCCCATCCCAAATGATTTCAAAGGTGTTTTACAAACAGATAGAAAAGACAAAATGTTGGGAAAATGTTTTAGAAGTTGGAGGAAATATATATGTACAGATGAAAAGCTAATATTTTTTCTTTCCATGGTTCTTGTCTATCCAGCTATATTGAAAATATTGCTATGTGTATCTACTGTTACTAGAGAATGAAGAGAATAAAAAATTAAAGATACTGGAGATGGAAGAAGGAAAGAGAAATTGCTTTGTTAAAATACCAGTTTGGACCTGGACCACTCTCATATTTTTGTCTTTTTAACCAAAAGTATAGTCTTTCCTTCTGACCATATTAATGGTATATGTGGATCTGTTACATTTACAAAAAACCCAAAACCATCTATATTTTTGCTGGGGTGCATACACAATTTCATGCATATTAATAGAACAGTCTGCTATATGGAAGTATATTGATTGCTGTCAATATGACTTACATTTATAGATCCTACAAAAGTAACATCTTCACCTTCAGATATGTAAAAGTAAGGCTCACTTCCTTTACCAAATTTGAGAGAGACCAGAGCATTCTCCTGGACAAATGAATTAGAGCCCACAATGGACTGACTCATAAATGGATAAGAAAACAAAAAAGTTTGTCTTAAAAGGAAGACACATAAGCACAGCTGATGCAGAAGGACAGAGCAGTAGTTCCTAACATGGACTTCCAGCATCTGGCAATTTCTGCATTGTTCTTGGAGCTGCTCCTCATTGTGACGTATCAGGTTTCTCGCAACAGCTGGAATCAACTAGTATATGACGGCTTGTTAACCAGCATTTAAAATGCCAGATATGTTAGCCAGTGTTATGAAAGAAGTTTTACAGCAGGAACTACTGCATTCTTTTCCTGTAGTATTAAATTTCTATTTCAGTTGCTAGCAGCATGAAGGCAATCAGGTAATGTCTTTTTACAGGTTGGACTTTGATCCTGGGAACTCCCTGCAACAACATAGCATTCCAAGAAGATAAATCGATGTACAGGAATGAGAACATAGAAACTATTATATTTATTAATGATGCCAAGAAAGTTTCGATTATAATAATAAATCTCTATACAGAAACTTGAAAAATAATTCTGTATGTGAACTTTCCTTTTTTAAAGGGAAACTTGTGAGGACAAACTCATGGGAGATGAAGAAGCTTCTGCCAATAGGAAAAATCAACATAGAGCATCTCAGAGATTAAAACTCTGAAATGCAAAGCTCGTATTTGTTTTTTCTTTGTGACAATGATGCAAAGGAGTAGATGTATAGAAACTGTTGGACATGTGTGATCTGTACATTGCCTGGATTAGTCTAGGATGGGCTTTACCTTATCCATTTTAAAGTTTGTGACAAGATGCTGGAAACCATACCTTTCTTTAGCCTCCAGCTGTTCCTTAGCTCTGCTCCCTCATTCCTCCCCTGCACTGCTACTGCTTCATACCCCTGCATCCACTCTGCTTCTGGGCAGGCCTCACAGTCCTTGTGCCACGATGTCTCTATTGCAGGCTCACCATGAAGTGCATGGGAACTTCCACACCTCCTCCTTAAGGCAAATGGCAGCATAACTGGCTCTGGGCAGACTGCCAGGGCAGCACCTTTGCACTCCTCACACAGGGTTTGTTGATGGGCAAAGCTGGTTGTCGGTACCTTAAACTGTTCACAAGAACAAAATGTCATTTGGAAAAGTATGTGTGTTGATCAAACTGCTTATAGAGACAGTCTCTCGGGGTTGAACACAACTCTTTCAGTAGTGCTTAGTCCTCCTTTATGCTGGCCTGCAGAAATCAGCGATCCTGGCATCCTTTACTCATTAATACTGAATTAATGCTGAAGCCTGGAGAAGCACAACTTCAGTCTTGCCCAGGCATGTCTGCAGGCTGGAGGTAAGTTAACCCATCCACATGACAGAAAGTTCATGTTTCCAGCCTGGCTGTGGGAGTACAAGCATTACCTGATCTGATAGAAGCTGAAAATAGCAAAGAGAGACAATGCATGACCAGACACAAAGACTGTTGATGCAAAGTCTAATCATTAATATTTTTTGAGCAAAGTTGAGTTATGAGTGTGTAACACAGGATACATACTGTTGCCCAGTGTGGTTTTGATTTGGCTTCAGGAACCTGGCTGTTATAAATGCCAAGCCAATTCCAATTAATAAAATAAAAAATTATTAATTAAAGAATTACAGGACAAAAATTTGGGCAAGCCAGCAATCGGAAGCACAGTACCGATGTCTGGGATCGGCACTGGGTGAACCTCAGCTATGGCCTCTATTGCACCATAACTCCCCTTGTTCACGAATTGGCCCTTTTTGGGGTCCCCTTTTTGTACAGTTTATTTGGCCTGCGGCAGAGGATTTCCCCACAGTTCTTTTGTCTTTGGGTTGGTTTCTTCATATTCATCTCTGCCATCCAGTCTGCTGAATGGGGTTTCCCCGCAAAGATGAATGTTAAGTTCGTTCCTCCAATGTATGAATGGGAGGTGACGTCCTGAATGGGAGGCATTCTCCCGATTGTATCTCCCACGATGGCTGGGCACTTCACAGTTCCACCACCCCGGAGGACTGATTCCAGTCTTGATTTACTCTTTATTCTGGTGTCAACAGCATTGGAGGACTGATTCCAATCTTGATTTACTCTTTATTCTGGTGTCAACAGCGTTCTTCCCGATTCCTGGCAGGGGTATTGTCTTTCCCGGAATCACAGCCTCTAGGTGTTGCCCGTCCTGAAATTAGTCGGTTTCATGCCTGACTTGCTTGTGTATTTCATTTTACAACACATATTTACATTTTATATACACCAAAACATGAATTAATAGACAACATTTATTACACTGACCAACACCCTTGTCACACCCTTAGTCCAGCCAGGGCCTGATGTTTGCCTGCAAAGGTTACACATCCCATTACCCAAAGATCTGTCAGGTAGCTTAGAAAGGGAGAGCAGCCAAAGTACAGGAACACTGAATAATCTCAGAAACAGTCACACTTCAAATCTGCTTGATGTTCCTGCTGTCAGGTGCACAAAAGTACCAGTGTTAGTGTTGTAGGACAGGCTATTTCAAGACAGACCAACTGAGTCAGATTTCAACATTTATTGAGATCCTTAGTTTTGCCATTGCATATGTTAGCTATTCGGGTCTTTTTGTTGTTGGTTTTTGTTTGGTTGGTTGTTTTTTGTTTTTTGTTTTTTTTCCCCAAAGTGGCTCAATTAGACCCTATGCCTAGCACATATTCCCTGGGGAGGGCTGCCAATCCGAACTGTGACATACACTTATTATTTGAGGCTCTTCTTCTCTTACTTGGAGTGATTTTGATTACACCAGTACTGCTCATGCTCTTCCAAAACAAATTAATCAGATGGAGTCAGTGATCCTCCACAATTTTTAAGAGCTGTGCTGCAGAGATGTGGAACCGGGAAAAGGAAACTGTGATCACTTGTTCAAAGACTTTTCAGCTGTTCAATTTATTTAAGATCCCTCCTTGGTAAAATAGGGGAACCATGGAAAAAACCTTTGGTACAGAAATGTAAATTCCACCTACAAAAGTACCAGAGAAAAATGTTTAGGTGTTGTAAGACTTAGCTCTCAATGAAGAATTTTCTTCCTTCCCAGTAAGATTAATGTGCCATCCCACCTAGATTGTCGTCATTACTTTTTCTCTCCAGTACTTTCTTGCATTTGACATGTTTTTTACTATTTTTGAGAGTAGAAAAGACCTTACAGTGACCTCTTTACAAGGATATTAATAATTTAAACTCCCTGAGAATGAAACTCCTTTTGTCACTTATCCTCAGCCTCACATAAAGGACTTTCTTAGGATATGCAATTTGATCTCCCATTAGTCTCTCCTTGTGGCCTGAATTTCCTCTTTCATGTCTTCTCTTGCATTTTAACACTGTGGAGATTGTTTGAAGCCAGCAGCAGACTACAGAAGTTTTTCAGTGCTAGAATTTCTTTTTCAAATAAGCCTTGCTACAGCCACTCCAGTCTCTATTAGTAGAAAAGGTCTTTGAAATGCATGAGGCTCCAAAGCATGGTCAAAGTAATGATGAGCATAGACACACACGCGTACACATACATAAACCCCAAACAAAAACCAAACACACATATTAAAAAAAATAGCTGTTTGTTTTAACTCGTGGTAGCCACCATATAATTAATGTGATGAGAAGGTCTGGAGTCTGTTTGACTTTTAAGGGAAGATTACTCACACAGTGGTTTCTGCTTTACTACAGGCTGGGTCAACTACATCCCTGCTACTCATGCTGTGACTGCCTTGTTCTTTATTGTTTCCCAGATGGATTTGGCTCTTGCATCTTGTCACAGCCTCAGTGTTTCCCCTCTAACCTGTGACTGTCTCCTGCACAGTAAATGTGAGGTTACCCATTGCTATTGCAGTGCAACACCTCCCAGAGCAACCGCAGGACATCCGGACTGGGAGGCTGCCCACGGACCTTAGGGTCTGACAGAGACAGGACACACCCAGCCCTGGCCCCAAGGGGGTTTCTGTCCTTCAGCAAAACAGGTACAAGCTACAAATACCCCCTGGGCGCTCAGAAGCCAAGTGATGACCCCAGAGTGAGGAGGGCAAGGACCCCAATGTGTGGGCAAGGTCCTGGAGAAGGACCTTCACTTCTTGGCCCAGTGTCCTGCTAGTGGCCATGCCACCCTGTGCAGGGGCATGCAGGTCTTGGCAGCAAGGGACTGGCTGGAGATGCAGTTAGAACATGTTTGTTCTGATGAGCCTTCAGCTACTGGACCTTTCTGACAAATCCCTCCGGGGGTGAGACCTCACCACAACCTCAAGCCAACAGTGAAGACCTTAGGTGTAAGTCCTGGGAGAAGTAATTTCCAGCAAAGTAATGCAAGGAGAGCAAAGAAAAGAGTCAATCTATTTCATCCTATCTGTAAGCACACAGAAGTACTCAGTCTGTCAGGTAATCCTGGCCTGGATAGAATTAAGTTTCCTAGTCCCTTCAGTGAAGCAGCATTAGCTAAAATGAGAGCGCATTATATTCAGTCTATCAAGCTAATCTGCTGTGCTAATGCGATAATCTTGGAAAGACAACTTGTGGGAGATCTCTAGGAAACTGGGGGTTAGCTGTGTTTTTCTTTTTGACATCTTTGTGAGAGTTCTAGGCTAAATATATGAAACATCCAGCTACTGAGAAGGTATTTGAGTTAAAAAGATTAGTAGAAAACAATATAGCCATGGAATGACAATCCATGCAACTTCATCATTGCAAAATAAGCATTTTGTTAACTCTGTGGCAATGCTTCTTCACAGTCCATTTCAGAATGTAGCCATGAAAGATTAGATAAATATACTAACTTCCCAGGAGGGGTGCAAGAGTGTCCACCGCAGCTGTATACACCCTTGAGGTGGTTTACCTTCTGGCTCTCTTCTAGGGAGGTAGTGAAGGAATATTTGTTGCTGCTCTGGCTGGCCCAGCTTACTCCCCAAAAAGCCACTTTAGATTATTCCCCAGAAATTCCTCAAAGCCATTTTGGTAATGTTGTGCTTCTGTTGGACCACTTAAGCTAATGTATCCCCACTTGAAGGGACGTCTCCAGTATAACATGCTGGGCATTGTATGTGAGGGGCTGGAAAACCTGTCTGTGCTGTAATCACCTTGAATTCAACAATAGTATAGCTGCAGGTGCTCTATACGTGTAGCCTGTAGCTTTCATGAGTCTGACTAGATAGATATTTGAAAATACTTGTGTTTTATTCACCAGTGGTATCTGGAACTTGTTGAAATTTTTATTTTCATTAAACATGCAAGAACACTATGTACTGTGGTGTGATTTGAATGTATAATTTAGAGGGAAAATTATTTCTTTATATTTTATGAGGGTTGTTTGCTGCCATTTCTACCTAGAGTTTATTAAATCAGATTTCTTTTGTAAAACCCGTTACATACAAGGTAAAAAAGAACGCAGCACTACATTTACAGATTCTTTCGCCAAAAACAATGCTAATCATGTACTTACAAAACTTTAAAAAATATTTTGGTCAGTCTTTATGAACCAGATAAAATCTGAGATTTTTAACAAAAAGAATCTACAGAGTGTGAAAGGTTGACAAGTAATTCCCTGTATAATGCATTCACCAGGTCAGAGTAATTATAATAAATACAGATTGTCTGCCCAGATTTTGGCAGACAAACTCTCTGGGTCACTTCTGTCTTTACAATTGCAAAGGTTATTTAGTTGGATCCCACAGTTTTAGTCTCCCCATTCATGTGAACTTGGGACATTGTTCCATTGCTTTCTTCTACAATAAAGCTCAGCAGAAAAATTCCTAGGCCTGTACTGGTTTTGATATAATCCCATCAACTGTACTCAATCACATACTGCTCCAGACACTCTAAAAAGCCTATCCTCTGTACATGAATTTTACCAGGTCACTTATTAATAAGATTGACTTTAAGATGAGCATGCTCATGATGGAGAGACCAGATTATGAGTATTAATATCACCATATATAATTACACTGTTTAGTGTGAAATTCAAAATGCAGATACAGATATGCACCATAAAGCTCTTGCTCCCACAATGTCCACTGAAGGAGAAAATAAGTTTGAAACTAAGCAAGGCATGATCAAATAAAATCCCCTGACTGATACTCTGAATTTTTAAACTTGCTTAAGTTTTGTGTGCCTTAGTCAAGTTATTTTCTATAGTTCACAAAATACTAACAACAACACAGCTGAAAAATGTGATCTAGTATTTTTAAGGTCTTTCAAATTTTCAGGAAAATACATAACCATGTCATATCTGTTCCAATGCATTAACATTGTTGACTATATTGTTTTGTTTGTGGGATGAACTATTTTATCTAACTACATTACAATACCAGAATTGCTACTCTCCTTACAAAGAACTTCAAAAACATTAAGAGGCAGGTTAAATTTTGATTGCAAAAATTTTTACTAGAAAAAGATTGGACTTAAATTGGAGAGGAGGGGAAAATACCCCTCTAGTTTCTTTCAAATTCCATTTAAAAAAAGATGGAAAAATAATAAAGTGAAATTAGTGGAAAGACAAATAGCTTAGCTATATATATGTATTTGTTGGAAATGCTGTGTATATCACCATGAAGTGCTTGTAGCATTAGCTTTTACAAACCTTAACAGGGAAAAAAATTTCTCTGTTTGATGTGCAGAGCTAGAGGGCCAATGTAGAGCTTGACTTGGTCTGTGCCATTCAAGTGCTTAACTGTGGATGTTTTTTTTCTCTTTGAGGACCAAGGAGGATATGCTGGGCCAGACGCAGATGGACTTTTTGTCCCAGGACTCAGCACGGTATGCTCAGCACAAGCACCTGGACCTAGTGGGGTCAGGCAGCAGCAGGCAGGGGAGGCTTGTCCATGAATATCCCCTGGTGTCCTCCCAGGGTGTCACACTGCCACTCAGTCAGCTGTGCTCCATGTTCTCACTTGGCAAATAGACTCTTAAATCTGACATGACAGATGACATTTTCCATTTTCATACTTTTAAACTCTGGTCCATCTTTGCTGAACTTTCACTGATGCCCTGAACATGGGCTCATTAAAGCTTTTCTGTGACATCACCAAGGTGTTGCCACCTATTGTGCCTATCTATTGTGCCAGGGACAGCCAAATTTGGCAATGTTTATCAAGCGATGCATGATGAGGTGTGTGTATTTGTCATTCCCGTGCTTTAACATGTGCTCTCATAGCATTAGCAGAACGAGGATTTATTGTGTAGTGGTAAATTTCATGAGGAGGTACTAGAAGAGATCCATGTGATGGAATGCAAAGTGCTGTTAAGAGCTGGCAGGATGCCTGAAATTATCTCACTAATACTTCCCATTATAAAATGGTAATCACAGGGGACCAGGATTATTTATGGATGACGGGGTGAGGAGTCTCAGAAATTGTTTTACACCCATGGGGAAAAGTATTCAGGATGTTTCTGGTTTCAAGATGCCTGAGGAACATGAAATAGAGCTAATCCTTTGGCCAGAAATGATTAAGGACAGGCAAATGAGTAGTTTTGAGGCAGTTGACATGATTCAGCAGCTAGAGGCCGTGGCCATGAGATCTCAAACTTAGAACCAAGCTGGAAAGCCCAAAAGCTGGAAAGCCCAAAAGGCACCCCTGGTTTTCTCTCGTACCTCCAGCCTCATCTCCTGCTATCACCAGTATGTGTCCCTCCCTCCTTCCTCCTGGAAGGGAAAGCAGTGTGAAGGGAGACCGTGAGGCCACCAGGATGCCCGCTCAGCATGGATGCCCACCGTAATTTGAAGAAGAACGTGCCCTTAGCTGCTGCCAGACTGGGAACGCAGAGCGGGCAGCGGCAGCCGCGGCGGGGCACGGCAGCATCCCTGTGCTGCTGTGTGCCAGGCTCCGGGGAGGGCCGCTAAGAGCAGCAGCGAGCGCCTGCTCCCTGTACCAGGGAACAAGAGGGAACAGATTTGGCTCCCTGGCCCAGCTCACTGCGAGAAGCCATCTCAGCATCTCTGGTGGCCAGTGAAATACCGAGAGGGCCACTAGAGGGCTCAGAAACTGCTGCTGAGGAGACATCCACATCCCATATAATTGCCACACACCGCAACTTGGTCTCTCTGCAAAACGCATCTGTGTGATTTACTGCCGTGTTTACTTCACTGACCACTACCAGGAGCAAATGACATCTGCACACCATCTTCTTGTGGGCTTGACACATCGGTCTGTTTACTCAGTGATGCATGGCAGCATCATCAAGTCCTATTTGCAAGTGCAGGGCATTAATTGTCACTGAAACTGAGTCTTCAGAAGTTGAAAGCAATTACTGAAGGAGTGAATGAATTCCAAATTTCCACCTACAGGAGATTTCCCATTTTGGAAATTTTTTTTACTTTCATCTTACTGGGAAAAAAAAAAAAAAAAAAAAAAAAAAAAAAAAAAAAAAAAAAAAAAAAGAGAGAGAGGTAATAATTTACTGAAATTTACTGAATACTTCAAAGGTAGTACAACAGGGAATTATGTCACAATTTCAGGTTATATTGTGTATAGCTTATCTGTGTTTCTCAATTAATGAATAAAAAAGGCAATATGTTGCTTATGTTGAAATTACTGATTTCTGCTCTTTTTTTTTTTTTTTTTTTTACATAGCCTGTGAAAGCTGTTCAAAAGCATTTTGGCTTAACTGTGTTCTGTCATTAAAATATAAATATTTAGCATGAGTGTTTCAATTTAAACAAAATCAGAAATGAAATAAAAGTCTTACATAAGATTTCATCATGTCAATTTTTAAATATTGATTACTAGCTCAATGACTATACCAGAACATCTGTACTGAATAGCTAAAACTAACTGCTTTTTCTGGGATTCTTCATGGGCCCTAATCTGCTGAGTTCAGACACATAATAATGTTGAGTAATATATCTTTAAAATGTAAAAAACTTTCACATAAGGAAACTGCACAACCTGATGTACTCCTATTTATTTTCACTACTTAAGTTTAAAGTACAGAGCTCACAGTTCATGTTCTTATTGCCACCAGTCCACCTACAAACCAAAGCATTGTCTAAGCATCATCAAATTCCTGCTTAATTCTGCAGACAGGGTGCTTGTGTTTACTTTTATTTTAAATATAATGCAGTGAATTTTATCATTAAGACATCATGACATAGTTAAAGAATACCAAGAAAGCCAAGTTTATCAGTGTAAGTAAAGTGACTTTATTTTATTGCCCTTAAAATGAAATCAGCAAGGAGATATGTGATGGCTTCCATTTCACTTCTTACTATGAAGTGTGTAGGCAGGCATAACACATTTATTAAATTAGCTGAATTAAATGAACATACTGTCAGACAAACAGATCTTATCTCAGTCTAACAATGTTACACCAGAAGAACATATTTCTAGCCCTGGGTTTTTTACCCTTTTTTGCCACAGCCCGTGGAGATACTATGTGCTCAGAAGTTTCTCCTAGTTTTTGCAGATGGTTTAACAAAAATATCACCTCTTTCTACAAGCATTTGCTTGTACCAGATTTTGGAGCATCATGCTTAAAACACTACTCTGACAGGTATTTACCAAAACATTGATGTTTTGTTGCCTTACAAAATTTGCTTTAAATATTAATTTAAAATATAAATTTTTGTGCATCATTGAGTATTTTTGATTCACTACCAGTAAAAGTCCATTTCAACATTTACATCATCAAAGAATTTATTAATTTTATTTTCTTAGACCTGGGAAGATTCTTCCTGTGTATAGAGGTCTGAGTTACAGCCCCTTTCTGTTCATACCATTGATTGCCCCGTCCTTCCCATTATTAAATATTTCATTGAAGTAGCTCAGTCTAAAAATCTATGACATAATATAACTAAATGTCAGAGCTTCAATACTGAAAAAACTCAGAGGAAAATTCAGCAGACACCAGAATTTAATCCTGGTTGAAAGTACCTACTGCATAATCCTAAATCATTGCACAATGGGTTTTGACTACAAGACCCTGCTGTGAGCTGCCAACACCAGAGACCTACAGGGACCTGAGCAAGGTGCAGAGAATAAAGACAGTCTGTTCTGAGAGGTGTGCTCCTGTTAGAGAAAAATTTTGCAATTCCCCTCTGTTTTCTCTCTTGGTCAGCCAGTGAGTGCTGAAGAACCTCACTGTCAACAAGTGACTTTTTTGTTGGTTGCAGGAGATGTTGATGCCTCTCAGCCTCCTGACAGGGCATTGATTCCACAGTGACTCAGAAGGAAATGTATCACATAATGAGTCACCTGCATTGCTACTCCCAGCACCTCTGCTTTAGCAATTTAGGTCTCCTGTAGAAGCTGACAGTGACCTCATCTTACTAGTGATTCCTTGAGATGGAAAAAGCAAGAGATGTCATCACTATCAGGCAAAATTATCATGGAGACTGCTCAGCTGTTACTCTGGAGTTTGACATCTGTAGTCCTCTTTACTCTTCCGTGTGGTTGTGGGTTTTTTTGTTGGTTTTTTTTTTGGTTTTGTTTTTTGTTTGTTTGTTTGTAGTTTTGTTTTTGTTTTTGATAAGGATGAACAACTGCTCAGGTTTTCAAGAAACAAAACCCCAGGACAGTATTTTCAGTACACTGTGGCCACTATCAGGACAAAGATAAATACGACTTATGATAAATCATGGTACACTTTAGACTATGGATATCTGACTATGATCCACAGCTGGACAAAAATTGGAATTTTTTTTTTTTTTAATCTATGAAAAGCATTACTACAAGGAAGAATACATTCACTTACAAAGTAAACTTGAAATAAAGAAGGCTGGGCCATTACAGGAAGCAGAATGTGCCCCAAAGAAGCTACTCCTAAATAACACATACTCTTTTTGTTGCAGTTTAAATGTTGGGGGGGATCTCGGGGAGGGTTCCCCAGGAGCCCCCCGGGTCTGGGGTAGCTCTGGGGTGTTCCCGTGCTGGCAGGCAAAGAGACTCCAGACGGCTGCTGAGGTGCTGATGAGATGAGGTCACTGAGGGAGAGGGAAAGGGAAGGGGGGAGAGGGAGAAGGGGAGAGGGAAGGGGAGGAAGCAGTGTCCGAAGACTACCAGGGCCAAAGAGAGGGAGCCCTCCCCGATTGCACCCTTATCACAGAGGTTCAAATAGAGTTACAGACACACTGTACTGCAGGGAGGGTACAGACTTGGGATAAACCATACACTTTCCAGGGGTGAACAAGAGCATACTATTTCAATAAAATGCAATCCCACACTCTTTCAGGGGAGGACCTATAACAGTAAAAAATCTCTCACTTTGGTTCCATTTAGATAAAGGTTTTGAGTTTTATTTTTTAATTTGTTTATTTTACTTTTAAATTTAATATTTCACTATTTTTTAAACAACTTAAATTTAATTAATTTTTAATTTAAGTGGGTGGTTTGTTTCCTGTGCTAATGTTTTTAACAATTGCCCCACCCTCTCTAGTCTGGCTACTCAGAAAACACAAGAAGATACAGCAGCACACTGTTAAGGGAAAGATGCTTCTCCAAAAGCTGATATTTCTAGTAATAAAATACCATAAGACATTTTTGCTTCTGCATCTCTTACCAGAAGGGGATCACATTCCCCTGAAGATCCTAAATCTTTGTTTGAAAAGGCACCAAATGCATTAAGGGCACCTGAAAAATGAGAGCCTGCCATAAGGTGCCGTGTGACCTTTGCCTTGTCACTCCAAACCCCATCCCGGGTGCCATGGAGCAATGACTGCTGATGTCTAAAGGATGGCTGGAGTCAAAGAGCATGAGCAGAGGTGCTGCTGTGCTGCCATCAGGCCTCCTTGCAGAATTTAATCTCCTGATTAAAAACACCTTGCATAATCAATAAGTTGCGCTGCACGAATCAGAGTTTCTGAAACATCAGCAATTTGTGATGTGCTATTATGAAATCTGCCATCAACCAATATGCATATAAAGGCTTTTGATTTTCTAATCAAAAGGATGAATTTATCTTGATTCCCCATATGCTAAGCGAGATTGATTAGTGAAAGATATAATGTATTAACACTTCAGCTGATTAAGACTAAATTATTCATTTTAAAGAAGTTATCTAACACGTTGGCCATTACCCTGTTTCTTAACCAATCAAAAACCAATCTAATATTCTCAAGCTATATTTTGCAAGTTATTTCTAAATAGTGACAACACAGGATAAAAACATTTCAGAAGACAAACATGGGCACTTATTTTGATTGTCCATCAATGTAAGATGGATAAAGCTGGATAACTTGGACTGCTATAACAGTTTTACTAAATGTCTGAAAAAAATGTACAGCTATGTCTTATGCATCTCCCAGTACAATACTCTTACATAAGTATTTTATGTATCTCGCTAGAAGATACTTAGTTTTTAAGGAACTTGTTTTCTGTTAGAGGAGGGGTACAGTGAGACATTTAACAGTGTATTTTTATATTTCTAAAGGGATGGGTCTGAACAGCCTGCAGGATGCAAAATGGTGGTCAAGACCTTATGGCCTTTTTCAGCTTTTTCATGGACTGCAAGGCTACAATAACCCCTTTCTCTTTTGTAAAACCAGCTTTACACACAGTAATAGTGTTTTTTCTGCCTATAACATCTCAAAGCCTCCTGCTGCTTCCAAAGGATCCATTTAGCAAATGCTTTCTGTATTGCACACTGACAGGTGTGTACCCCTTCACACTGGAAGCATTACGCTTGCCATGTTGTCCTGTGGTGGCAGCAGGCCTTGGCACACCAGTGGGATGTGTCTGGCTGCGGAGCTGGGACCAGTGCCCCCCAACAGCTGTCTGGCTGCCCCCAGCCTCCTTCAAGGCTCAGTAGCCACTAGCTGGGTAACATTGCAGGAAAGAAACCCAGGAGAATGACTGCAGGCTCTTGTAACCCCAAAAGCTCCTGTTTATAGTGGGGTACCAGGTGTGCTGCCATGCCTGTGTGCCCAGACAGCCCCAGCCCAGCTGCCTGCATGCAGCGGTGTCTGCAACAGGGAAGAACATATCTGTGCCTTTATTACAGCACTGGCTGGTGGCTAGGGCTGGCACGAGCCCTTGCCAGTGGGCTGGATGCCACATGAACAGATGAAAAGCAGCACAGCCATGCCAGGGATCCGGCTGTCCTCATGCCAGGAGCAGCAGCACCGGGGTCAGCAGCATCACACCTGCAAGCTCTTGGTGCCAATGTGCTTGGCTAAAGGTCTTAGACTGAGGTAGTAACGGGTGAGCCACATGGACAGAGGAGCATGTTTGTGTCACTCCAGGCCAGAAGCAGATTATCCCAAAAATTTTAAATAGGAGTTTAATGTGTGAAACTGCATGTGAGAAACTGTTGGACCGAGTTTTTAAATGAACAAAGAGGAAACAATTATTTGCAACGAAGGTTTGGGCAGGGGTTTTATCTGTTGGAGGGTTTTCAGGCTGTCAGATTTTTTGCATTTCAGAGCCATCAGATTAGAAATCCTGTTTGAATTCTTCACACTAGAAGATGACTAGCACGATTGGTGTCTGAATTTTGATCAGGTTTTTGAACATTTTTCTTCTTTTGAACCAAAATATCTACATAAATGCACCTTTCAAGGAAAAGTGTTACCCAGTTTGTTCATAATTAGAAGGATGTTTCAGGAAAGCAAAAACTTTTATCTACCTTTTAAACATGAATACCATGTTTCCATCTGACTAGGAGGGTCACTAGAGCTTGAAACTGAGGTGCATAAAATGCATTTCCAGAAAAAAACCTGCTATGTTATTGAGAAGACTGCAGTTATTTAGACCCAGTCCTCCTGCCACATTTCTTTCAGACAGAAAGAAGTAAAGGAGCTACCTACTGTGGATTATGTCTTTATTATTCTGTCTTTTTCCAGTTGCCTTTTGCAGGAGGAGTGGACAATAACTTGCAGAGAATTGTGCTCCTCTACGTTTTGCACATCCTGGGTTGCCAGACTCATGTGTGTAGCTATTAATAGCAATGCCAGACGTTTTTCTAATCCAAGCATTTTTTAGCTGCAATCCCTCTCATTTCTATGATGCAACTTCACGTGTGACACCAAAGCTCGACTGTAAGCAAGGCCAAGGCTGGGGAGAGCTGGGCATGACAGGCAGCATCCTGCTGGCCTGAAGCTGCACTCCAGCCATTGCTGCCTTCCACAGTGAGAGATTTCAGGATGAATAGTCCTGGTTGCCACATCCTTGGCCTTGGAGGTGATCCCCCATGATGTGTCCTTGTTGGAAAGAAGCAGTTGTCTCCAGGGTGGGGTCCTCAGATGCAAAAGCTTGTTTTGGCATGATGGGGGACAAGTACAATCCCTGATGCATCAGTGTGCTCTGATGGCACTGAAGAAATCTGTGTACTATACCTTCCCTCTGAGAGCAGCATCATAGCTAAAGGCTTATAAAAATCCTGTCATGCAGAAGAGTAAATAGGAGCTTAAAAGGTCATTAAGACTTCATGCTGAGAAGAAAAGGGGGAATGCTAAGAAAATTGCTGGATGGAGGCAAGCATAGTCTGCAGAACTGTACCAAGCAGGGAACACAAAACAAAGGTCCAAGGAAGCATCCAGGCTAGCAAAGTGCTTGCCAAAATTTGAGACATTGAGAACAGTCTAAAAGACAGAGGTCTATAGGCAAGAATGCCCTTTTCCACTGATGAGCCAAATGGAGCTGAAGAAATTGTTAGAGGCCAGAGGGAGAGAGAAAGAGTCCCTGGTGAGATGAAGAGAGTAACCTAGAAGGGAATCCCAGAAGGAGGGAGGGAGATATGACTAATGGTGTCATGAACAATAAAAGTTTACTGACCTAAATCCCAAATAACACTAAAATGCAGTAATCAAGCAGAGATTTATATGCTAAATTTCTTATACTGCTTAAAATGAAATTCAGTTGAACATATTTAATACAGAATTAGTGTTTCCACAAGATTTGGATTCTGGGACAACCCAAACCAAACCAAACTCACAGTATTCAGTGGTTATCACTGCTCCAGTGATGCTCCCCACAGCTGTACGGGAGCATCCCACACACAGTTAGTAGATCATGGTACAGAGATCTGTGTATCGTAGACCTTTACTACCCACACCGGCACAGGGATCCAGAGAGTGGCCTGAAGGGACCAGTGGCAGAGGCAGTGCTGTGGGTTACCCAGCCCAGGAGCTGCTGGCAACCACACAGGGCAGTGCTGGCACACTGCACCTAAACACGCCGTGGATGTCCCGCATGGACTTCGTGTTAGCCTGGACACTCTCCAGGCATGTCATGCAAGATCAGAATTTCATTTTGAAAGGTAGATTTAGAATAATTCAGTGTTGAATATATGATTTAGAGAGTACCAATGGATGAAAAATGTTTCTTTTTTTAAGTTGTGAAAAGAAAAATCACTTCAGGTCACTTCTTTGAGGAGGTAAACAGGAAAATATTTTTATATGTAAGTTATAAACAAAACAGTAATGTATCTACAGTAGAACTGATATAGGGAGATGAATATCTCCAAGATTTTTGTTGTGGTATGGCATTTTGGTTCCTTCTGTATGTAGATTTCATTTTTCTGACAATTTTAGTTTGGTGTAGAAGTAGTGTTTCAATACTTCCACCACTGACATCCAATAATCAGGGTATATCCCCTCTGGAAAAGTTCACAGTCTAAAATAAATAAGAACTTGGACTTGAGAAGGATGTCTGTTGGCCAATGAGTGCAAATGCCAGCTATATCTTGCAGACAAGAGAAATTAGAATGCATTTTAAAAATATTTTGATTTTACCAATTTTTTCCAGTTAATTGTTATACCAGAATTTCAGACTGGGAATGTTTGTGTGAAAATTATAACTATCTCTTTTTCTCAAGAAACACAAAAGAAAAAGAAAGTAATGTGATACAAAGCATCAAGGATGACTAGTGAGCTTTTATTTTGATTCCAGGAGATGGGTTTATAAAGTAGGATCCATAAATTCTCTGTTTTTCTCCAGAGAACTGTAACAGTACAGTATTCATACACAAGACACACATGCATGTGACAGCCCTTAAAAAACAATTCTGAGTTATTTTCCTTGCTGTGGGTGGGTAAAGCCTCAATGCTCTTATAAAGAAGCGAAAGATTGTTTGCCCAATTTGGAGAATACAAATGAGGAATTATTCTAAACTAATTCAATAGCTTTTCTTTTCCACAAACTGCCATAAAATGTAAAATATTTGATAACATTGTAAACAAAACCAGCATTGTTTGCACTTTTCCAGATTAATTTGTACAAATTATTGCTCTATCATACCACAAGGATTTTAATTATGTTACAAACGACAAATTCTCTAATGCATTAGATATTATTAAACTTATGAAAATGCTCAGTGGTGGTAAAAAATATGTAAAGATACATTTTTATGACTCATGTTAGTTCCTTCCTGCAACTTAATTTTATCTGTAGCATCAGGAACATCTTCTATGGAAACTACTGTGAGGCCAAGACACAGAAGTCACTTGACACTAGACTCAAGATATTTACTTGCTGATAACTACTGAAAATGTCATTGAATCATGCATTTCTTTTGTTTACAGTGGGAACAGATAATGCCCCAGGCTTTCCTGAAAAATGATAACCCTGGTTCCACAGCAGCTGGTTGCTGTTCAGGGAACCTTTCAGGGCAGGTCCTGACCTAACACACTGCAACCTGGGATCAGTTAAACACAAATCTTCCACAGGTAATTAGCAACTATAACAATGATAATACCAATAATAAGATTAACAATAATATTGAATCTTGTCTCCCTAAATCCTGCTCAAGAAGGTCTATGGGAATTGCAAGGGCATCTATAAAACTCTTTAGGGAAATGTGAATTCACTCATGAAGAGATAAGCCAGCAGAGGTTAATGCCTAGCAATCAGTGTTTCAGTCTCAGCTCAGACCCAGATGATTTTGGCAATGAGTATCCTACAATTCATTGCCTTTTATCGCTTTGCTGGTTCAACAACTGGAATTGATGGTTACAGATACTGCTTCAATGGTTGATGGGACAGTGAAGCCACATCTGCACCAGAGGAGAGAGCAATGCCTCTTCAATTACCCCAAAGGTTGTTATGACGGCTGACCCATGCACTTCAGCCAAGAAAAGGGGAAAAAGCACAAATGCAAACTTCCTAGTGCTTCCCTGCACAGCAGAGCAGTGCAAGGCAGCACTCTCAGGGTAGGTCCAGTTGATGTTTGCAGACAGATGGGAACCCTCTCTCATAGCTCATCGTCCCTGAAAACAACACAACTTTGTTAGCTGAGCACAGAGATGTGATTATGAGTGTTCCTGGGCTAAGCAGCTTTTTGTCAGTTTGCAATGTGACTAGCTGTGGAAAAAAAACCCAACCCAAGACATGGCTGTGATGTCACGATGCTCATGCTGGATCTATGCACTGCTGCATCACTACACACTCTAGCCCATGCCAGAATGGGTTTGCTGACCCACACGAAGCAGTTCAAAGCTTTTCCTGATTTTATGTTGACGGCTGAAGGATGGACAGTACATGGTCTGGCATGAAGCTGGGCTCTTGAATTGGCACAAGGCCTGCTGCCACAAAATTATTCCATATACATTTTTCTAAGCAAATATGAACCAACAGAAGAAGGCCACTGTCTCTGAGAAACAATATTGGGAATGATGAAGTCAGATTTGTTTTCTGACCCCACCTCAGTTGGTTTCAGGGCTCAGAGTACCAACTATCCTTTTACCAGCTGAGCATGAGAAATATCCATAAATATCCTCAATAAAGAAACACTGGCGGCTGAGTGGGGAATATGGCACAGGGCCAGAGTATATCTGGTCCACTGAATCTCAGATTATCTCGTATTTGTACACTTTGAAAAAAAGAATCATACTCATCAGACTTTGGCTAGTAGTTTACCTGGGTCCTAGTACAGATTGCTAACAAGGATGTGGCAACCACAGCTATTCTTCACAAAATATCTTGCCATTCTAACAATACTAAAAAGAATAAAATTCTTGCTCACGATATTCCATGTTTGAATATAACTGTGCTTTGTCATACTGTTTTTTCTCCCAAGGGAACACTTGAACTGGAAAGGCCAAGTTAACTGTAGGGTAATCTAGTCCATCTGAAGTCCCAGTGACCAGCTTTACCCCCTCACTGGAGCTTGGGAGAGCTTGTTACATGACTTTTAGCAAGTCACTTCAGTTCTTTATCATCATCTCCTCCATTTCTGTTTTGTCTGCTTTGACAGTAAGCACTCAGGAAGGAATGTCCAGCTATGTATTTATAACACCAGAACCTTGATATCTGGAGCTTGTAATTTAAAATAAATATGCCTTCATACTAAAAAAACAGACATAACTTAATCAATATGAAAATAGGGGATGTTAGAGTTGATGGCTACATTTTAAGAAGTTAAAACAATGTCATGTTAAGTAATTGTTTTCCTGCAGTTGAATTTTCCAGCCCTGAAAAAGGTATGGTCCTTTTGATTTTTTTTTAGGAATACACATCAGGATTACATTATTACTATATACCTAGGATCTTTCTACTAGATTCAATCTTGCAATCAAGAGAATATTTCTTATTTTCTTATGCCAACATAATATTTCACCATATATTTTACTTTACAGTGTACAAAAAAGAGACCTTTGTGCATACTTTCCAAACACAGGCCTGTGCAACAGATCTTTGTATTTGTGCACAAACTTATTTTTTAGGAAACACTACCTGAATATGCAGAAAAAGTAATATTTAGGCTTTTCACTTCAGAAAACAGACTGTACAATTTCTCCCAGCTAGCACCAGCTATTCAAGTGCCACAAATCCCACCTATGCTAGACTCCAGCAAGAACACCCACCCTCAGGAGGAAGTGGGAGGAGCAAAAATTCCCCTTTCCTGACTGACTTGCAGGAAGACTGGATTAATAGCTTGGATCAGGGACCTCCCTCTCAGATAGCTAAATGTGGTGAGATGAATCGTATCCCTAGCTTTCAAGTTCATTCGACTTAACATCAAAAAGTGAAATATATTTGTGAATATGAGATACACGACTCCTGCCAGTACGTGCTACTGTATCCTTTCAGTTACCAGTGGGAACCAGTGTTACTCCATGGCTTAGTTAGAAGGGAAAGCAAGTGTACCTGTCCCTGTGCCCAGGCATGCACCACCTGCCACAGCTTCTGCCTGAGAAACTGCTGCAGAGATGGGGCTTTAATGTTTCCATTTCTAGCTGTCACAGTCCATAATGAAACATCCCGGGTGCAGATATCATAACCATAAATTTTACATAATATGAGCCATGTGTTTCAGACCTGTACCAAAATCTGTAGGGGCCCCCAACAGGCACAGCAGTTTGTTTGCTCAGGAGCCACAGCTGGAGTGAGGTTAGTCTCTTGTACTAGAAGGATTTGCTGCTTACTGCAAGAATATTTATATCACTGTGCACATGATCTCTAAAAGACAGCAAGATGAGAGAAAGAGATAAATTGAGAGAGAGAGAAAGAGAAGGAGAGGAGGAGAGACAGAGGGAGAAAGAGAGGATCTCTTTGGATCTTCATCTCTGAAGATGCTGCCACTTTCTTCAGTGCTAACCCAAGCAAGAAGCAGAGCTAGGCAAGGAGCATGGCTGCAGTAGGAACCCTGGGCTCTGCTGGTGGTGAGGGGAGCATGGTAGGATACTGAATTTAAAATTCTGCATACTTCTGCTGAGACACGTCTGAGGAAGCAGCAAACAGCTTTTGTCAGTTGATCTCCAGGTGCAGAGCAACTCTGTTGCTCTCAGATGTGAGCAGTCCTTCCACTAAGAGTACTGAAAATGATGAGCAGGATTGGAGTTGGAAGAAGTGTGACAGGTTCAAATATTTGAGCATGCAATATTTACAGCTGAATTTCTGTATCATGACACTTCACAAATAGCTTGGCTTCATGGTGAACAAAAGTCTGAATTTATGGTTCTGAATGGGACCAAAGTAGGGAACCAAGTAGCTGGCATCCAAGGTGTCTGGGACAGTTTTATATAACATCAGCACCCAGTCAGCTGCAGCAAAACTCAGACCTAGGAAACTTTTGGAGAGTTCTGAGATGGGATGTGCACATACTTATATATCATGTTGGGCAGTGTAACGAAGGTGAATAAGAGGTCAAAAGTAGCTGCTGTTGCTCCATTAGAGAACACTGTAATCCATGATACAGTGGTGTTGCTCAGCTGGAAAGGCTCAGTTGCAGCCTTGTGATGGCAATGGCTACTGGAGTTTCCCAGAAATGCCACGGTTTGGGTTTACGTGTGTCAGAATAGAATGTAATACAATTCAGTGTGCTGGATGCAGACAGAGATCAGCTTTGATGCTGCAAGTTCCCTCTCTCATCAGCCTAGCAACATGTTGCTGGTTGAATTGGCTGAGGAGGTAAGCAACAGCTCTGGACTCAGGAGCGGGGTTTCAGCCTGCATGGAGATGAACACAAGATACACCAGACTGTCTGCTGATGTTCAGGGTCATCTAATGTGGTGATCAGCATCCCAGCAAAGCTTTTGAAGTAGCTTAACAGCCGACTCTCCTTTTTAAGCAAACACAAAGCCCAGACAAATACTTCTGCAGACAAATACCATGGGTCTGTCCACATGTGAAACTATCTGCAGGCTGTGGGGCCAGCATGAGACACAGGGAGTTAAGAGCACCACTGGGGAACACAGGAACTCCTCCCCAAGTACAACCAATCTTCTAATAAAGAAATGAGTAGGCTAATTTGGACTGCCCAGACAGCAGTCCCTTGGGGTCTTCTGTAGCTTCATGCTCACAACTTGCTTGAACAGAGCAGGGGCTGTGGGCTCATCATGCTGCCCAGTAGATAAAAGTGATACTGGAGTCCTCTGGCTTCTGGTGGGATGGCCGACTATTGTCAGCTGGTGCAGTTAAAGTTCATTTGTTGTGCTCATTAACACCTATTTAGAGGAGAGCACATTTTTGGAAATAGGCCTGACTGTCAATCTTGAAAAACTGTCAAAAAGCAAGAACTAGAATTCAGCACTTTCCAGCCCCCCAGGCTGTTCCCTTCCCAAGCCGAGACCTGTCATAAGGGAAACAATCACTCTTTTGCTTTAAATACTGTGACGGCTTTCCTCAGGCTGCTGGTTATATATTTGCCCATCATTTTTGAAAAAACGGTTGCAATAATTCTTTATTCCCAGCTTAACTTTTAATTATGACCATCTGAAACACTTAAGTTTATGTTTTTATCAATAGACACTGCAGCTTAATGGAGAGAATGTCCTCTGTGGTTCATATTCATTGTAACTACAACAGTCACATGGAAAAGTCATGCCAAGGAGACCCCAACACCTGAAATAAAGCACTGCCTGCCTTTTGACATGATCACAAGTGATGTTCCCTAGGCTCAGTACTGGAGCCTGTTCTGTTTATTATTTTTATTAATGGTCTGAAGGAGGGAATTGAATGCCCTTTCAGTAAGTTTTCAGATGACACTAAGTTGGGTGGGAGTGTTGATCTGCTGAAGGGTAGGGAGGCTCTGCAGAGGGATTGGAACAGGCTGGATCGATGGGCCAAGGCCAATTGTATGAGAGACAACAAGGCAAAGTGCTGCATCCTGCACCCGGGTCACAATAACCCCATGCAGTGCTACAGGTTGGGGGCAGAGTGGCTGGAAAGCTGGTCATCAGAAAAGGTCTGGATCAACAGCAGCTGAACATGAGCCAGTGTATGCCCGGGTGGCCAAGAAGGCCAATGGTATCCTGGTTTGTATCAGCAATAGTGAGGCCAGCAGGACCAGGGCAGTGACTGTCCCCTGTACTTGACACTGGTGAAGACACACCCTGAATCCTGTGTTCAGTTCTGGGCCTCTCACTGCAAGAATGACCTTAGGGCTCTGGAGCATATCTAGAGAAGGGCAGCAGAGCTGGTGAAGGGTCTGGAGCACAAGCCTGATGAGCAGCAGTTGACAGACCTCAGGTTGTTTAACCTGGATAAAAAGAGGCTTGAGAGAGACGTCAGTCCTTTCTACGACTGCCTGGAAAGAATTTGTAGCCAGATGGGGACTGGTCTCTTCTCCCAAGTAACACGCACCAGGACAAGAGGACATGGCCTCGAGTTACAACAGGAGAAGTTAGATTGGGTATTATGAAAAATTTCTTTGCTGAAAGTCCAGTCAGGCATCTGAACCGGCTGCCCAGGGAAATGATGGCAAAATCATCCATGGAAGTGTTCAAAGAATGTGAGGAGGTGGCACTTGGGGACACAAGTTTGTGATGAATCTGGTAGTATTGAGTCAACAATTCAACTTGCTGATCTTGAAGGTCTTTCCAACTTAAGCAATTCTATGATTCCAGATTCAGTCATTTCCAAAGAGAAATAGCACTCCTGACCAAGCAGATCTCCAATGACCACTAGCCGACTGCAGTCTTGAGAACTAAGATAGGAAGGGTTTCTCTTTCACCATTGCCGTAACTCCCATCTCTTTGGGGGTAATGTTGTTCAGGAATGTCAATCAGCCCCTACTCTGGCACTGGCTTGTGTCTCTAATGTTTCTCTTCCCCAGAAAACATATCTCCATCTGCATCATTATTCTTCTCTTTGTCTGAAAAAACACTTGAAACTGCTATCTCTAATTTTTGATTTATCCTCTCATTTACTAGCACTCTGGCAGACTTCTTAGTTGCTATACAGCAATGTGAAGCATCTTATTTTGGGAAAATGCTACATTTTATCTCCTCTTTGGGGTCATATTATTTTCCAGAATTGGCAGACTTCTTTTTAAACTTGGTATTTTTTTCCCCCTGATACTCTGTTATAATTAGCACTAAATCAGACACTGAAGGCACTAGAGCAGAAGGCTGAGAAAGGGTTTCCTGGTAGTAAAAATATGAAAGACTGAGATAAAGATACTTCTGCTCCCAATATTCCCTCCTGGAAACTACAAATCCAGCAGATGAGAAGCCATCTGTGTGGATACCTTGTGATGAATTTTAACACTAAAATAGTAATTGAACTGCACTTCTAGGGCTTCCCTTGCCAGCAGCCATCCCTGGAAATCCCCTGTAGGAGTGAAAGGATAGATAAGGACAGTGCCATGGAAACAGCTGATCCTTCCCCTACCTTTCCTAAATACACTAGCAACTGGAGACTAACTTGCAGAAGTCAAACTAACTAACCAAATCTGCACAAATCTAAATATTTTGTGCTCAGTTTCAGTGTAATATTTAAGAACTATGAGAAAATACACTGAGAGAATACACTAAGAAAATATGAGGTCTCAGTGCTTTTATTCCTGAAAACATATATGTTGTCAATACCTCTTCGTGGTGAGATCTCTAATGTTAGATTTGGTGTACATTTTGACACACCTTTATCCTTGTGTTTTAGAAATATTAAAAAAATCAAATAGGCTATACTATTGAAAAAAATCTGCTACATTTTTCTAGGGCACAGATTATTGTAGAACAATGCTGTAACCCTATAACCTTCTAAAGAAAGCAACAGAGAGACTTTTGAACATCATTCAGGAAGAAAGACATTAGGGAGAAGCTGCAGCTTCAAATTCATGAGTCTCACACTCACATTTGTAATCCAGTAGAAAACAGAAATCTCTGCCTTTTGCCAAAGTGGTATTTTACTGCATTAGCTGATCAAATGCACCTTGCAATCAAGGGGCAGTGTCCTCTGGTTCAAGCTGTTTCTTCCAAGGGACTTAACTCCTAATCTGGGAAAGAAAAATACAACCTGTTTCACTACTGCCGAAAGGCTGCTAGCTTTTGCTCTAGGTGATTACACTGTATTTGTTTTTCCTGAAGAATATTATGACAATATGTAGGTGGGAGAAAGAAAGACCCCTGCCGCATTCCAATTAACTTTTTCGTTCTATTTAAAAATTACTTCTAAGGTTGCTAATTCACCATGTTCTGCCTTAACTAAAAACTGAGGATAGTGGTCTTACTACGATTTATTTAATTTCATGTTATGGTGAAGTGGAACGGCCTAACCCTGCCCTGCCATACTCTGGGCAATTTCTCCCAATTCTGCGACTGCATTGCCCACATCTGCTGGTGATACTTGGAGTCACCGAACACCGACAAACTCTCTGGAGCTAAGCCTCAGAAAAACTGCAGAGAATTCCCAATGAACACTGAGACCCATAAAGCATTTGGAGATTCTAAGCATGCCTGACTCTCTTGATGACCTCTTCCCAAACTTCCCAGCAAAGAGCCGCAGGCTTTTAGCCTTCTGTAGGTATTAGCAGAAGCATTAGCCAGTAAAGTCCAAACAGGTGTTAGACACGCGTCGTGACTGCTTCAGAACATGCCCAGCCAGGGCCCAGCTCTCGGGATCATTAGGCTGTGTCAACAGCACCACATGGACTGGTGACTGCAGGGGCCTGCACACAGCATCACATGCAGCACAGGCTTCTTGTAATCACGTTTTTATAGTTCCTTCCCCTGTGCTGCTGTAGGCAAAGTTTTCAGATTGACTCCTACAGGCATTTTTACAATGATTTAAGATGGATGTGTATCAGCCTAGCCTGTGAAATAAGGCAGAAAAGAGAGACCACTGATTAAATGAGAATAAAAAGTAACAGATTCATTTCAGTTTGTAGACAAAGACTTAAGGAAGAAGGTAAAACTGTACCATGTATACATGGTTCAAAATGGATTAGGACTGTCCACACAAATTAGCAGTCCTCGTGTTAAATGAGCACAGGGAAGTTCTTTAATTTAATAATTTAAATTTAATAATTTAATTAAACAGATGCAAATATGGGAAACAGGCCTCACCTTTGGAGCAAAATGTATTGAGTCAAGACTAAAAGCAGCAAATGTATGAACACATACTTGACAAAACACCTTCTTTATTGATGGTCTTGGATGTTATTTTAACACATTAAAACACTAAATGCTTTCACTTTCTTTAAGAAAACAAAAGAGGAAGTAGAAGACACAGCTACTAAAGCTTGAGTAATGAACTTCCTCAACTAAACACAGTCTTATGCAGAAGGACAGGTTAGATTTTTTTTCAGTTAACTGAATTTAAATCACAATTTACACACATTGTGAGTACTGCTTAGCATTAAGCTAACCCGTCTAACACGAGATAACACACTTTTCCCCCCGTTATCTAGCTCTGTTGAGCTACTCAGGCTTCTTGTCCTATAAATGCTAATTGATTTGCATGTAAACTGTAATTTTGTAATGGACAGAGATATCAGTTCATGTAGATGCAATGACAATACCAGATTCCTAGTTTACTTGCATCATATTGTTGGGTATTGTCTTAAATGATGTTTCTTTGGGAAAATGGAACAAAAATTAGCTTTCAGAAAAGAAACTCAGACCACTAAAGTGTGAAATGAAACACAATGAAGCAAACTGTTTGTATACAGATACAAAAGAATCAGACTACGTAAACACTTATTTAATAGCACTGAAGGTTAATAAGACTGATTGTATTTCTCAGTCTAAAAGTACTCCTTTTACATTTGATTTGTGGTAAGAGGAAATGTTTGATTTTTCACACTGAACAACAAAAGCAGTTCAGAAGTTCATACTCTGAATAATGTTACTTTTGGTACTTTCTAATGCTACTTTGATTGTAGCAAATGCATGAATGTTTGAGTCACAAAGGAAAGGTTTATGATTAAAATAATAAAATGCAGTGCTTTCCTGGATGGTGTATATACACATTCATTTCAATGACATGGCAGCCACGCTCATCACACAACTAAAGCTGGTGGCATTAAGAAATTAGTCTCCTGGCTTAAAAGGAAGACTGCTCTTTTATCTTCAAAACATATTTATGTTGACAGATATGTTATTGTAGGACCAATGTTTCTATAAAACACTAGTGTTGTGTAACCTACTTCAGTAATTCTAAACAGTTTGGAGGAACTCAAAATCAAACCTGAAAAGAAAGCACAGCTGTGAACCTATTGAAAGCAACCTGCTGTTTCTGCCTGTATCTTTGCCTGAAATTTTAACTTTATGATGATTTTACAACCAAACGAAGGTATCAGTGCCATGGTTTTTCTTGATGGAGCAGAGTGGCCAGTTCACAAATGATGTCGGCCTTCATCCTGTAAACACTTGTGCACAAGCTTAGCTTTTGTACCATTGACAGTGTCATTGCATTCAAGGGGATTATTTGAATGTTTTGTGCATCAGCGCTTGCTGTATTCAAGCCATTGCTATAACATAAATGTTTTGAGGGTTGATAAAACGAAACTCCACTTGTGTCATCTTGTAAATGCTTCTCCATTTTATTAACACACAAAGTGGATAGCAGGACCCATCTCTTCACTGCTACCACACGGCAGAGAAAATAGGAACTTCCACACAATTTACCCCATCGTCGGGTCGTTCCTGACCTCAAAACCTCCATAGAATAACACACAGCTTGCGGAGAGGCCAGGCCGCTCCTGCTGGGCCCTGCAACCCAAGGGGAGTTGGCAGGGCAGGGCCACGGGGGCTGGGACACCCCCTCTGGAAGCTGGGGCGCTTCCCAAGGGAGCGCGGCCCCGCGGGGTAGGTGTGCACAGGCCCCGGCAGCCGCGGGCTGCGGGGCTGAGGGAGGATCGGGGAGCCCCGTTGTGCCCTGACCCTGCTCCCCCCGCCCCGCTCCGGGCCTGCGCGCCGCCCTCTCCCCTCACAGAACGGGATCAGATCCGGGCGCGTCCCCGGCCAGCAGCGGCTCAGAGGGGCCGGCGGAGAGCGGCAGCATCCGGCAGCCCCGCGGCCTGCGGGCCCTGCCCCCAGCACTGGGCCGCGTCTCCCGCGGGAGGCGGAGGGAGCGCAGCCGAGGGAGCCTCGCTGCTCCTTCCTCCTCCCCTTCTTCCCCGTCCCCCTCAGCCCCTCCGCAGGGCCGGGCCGTTGCGGGCGGTGCAGCGGCGCTGCCCCCGCCCCTCGGCGCTGGCGGCCGGGCCGAGCGGCGGCGGGGTCACGGCGGCGGCCGGGTCAGAGGGTAAAGGTTGCTCCCCCAGCATCCTCCGTGCTGGATACTCAGCCATCTTGGATTCGCGGGACAAGAAAATTCATGCGGTGAGTCCGGCCCCGGCCGCCCCTCCCCGGCCCCGCCGCCGACCCAGGCCTCGCCGCCGTCCCGGCCGCGGCCCGATGTGGGAGGCCCGGGCGGCGGCGCGGCCCTCGGCGGGGCTTGTTGGGCCTGGGGCCGCCCCACCGGGTTTCCGTTTGCTTTTGTCTCCGAGGGGGAGCGGGGGGGACGCGCGGCGCCCGAGCCGGGGGCGCAGCCGCAGGCCCGGCCCGGCCTGCTGCCCCCCTCCCTTCTCCGCGGCCGCCGGCGGCGGCGGCCCCCGGGCGCCGCTCTGGGGCCGGGCGAGGCCGCGGCCCGGCGGTGCCCGGGCCCCGCATCCCTGCGGCCGCCGGCGGCAGCTCGCCCTGCGGCCCGCTCGGCCCGCCCGGCCCGCCCGAACGGCTCCTTCCCGCCGCCGCCCCGGCGGCTGCTCCCGGGCCTCCCCCGTCCCTCCGAGCCCGGCCCCGCAGGGCCGCACGGCCGCCCGGCCCCCGCCCGCCGCCTTCCCCAGGCCCGGCGCCGGGGCAGCGGAACCTGCCGCCCACGGCCGGGGCTGCGCCGGCCCCGCGCTCCGCCGAGCGGCCGTGCGGCCTGTGCCGCGCGCCCCGGGCCGAGAAAGGGGGTGAGACGGGGGTGCTGCTGGCTGGCTTTCGGTTCAAAAATATATATTTTTTCTTTTTGCCTGCGCCTGTTTCACTCTCCTCCTGGCGGCGGTTAAGGCAGTGTGTAAACAGGTTCTGGCTTTCCCTCGGACGTGTTTGTAAAACAAACTTGAAAGGGAGAGAGCGCGGTCGCCGAAGGAAGGAATGAGCCTTCCCCTGCCCGCCTGGGCGGCGATGACAAGCTCTGGCGTGAACCTGACCCGTGCTGGGAGAGGAGGTGGCACAGGGTGACAGGTTAGGGATAACAAGGCGACAGTAGGGCGGTAGGGAAGGATGCAAGGGTCAGTGTTAGCAGTCTGGTCAGTTTATGTATGCTACTGGTGAAAACAAGGTACCAGCTAATGGGTATTCTCGGTTTTAGGGTGAGTTTTTCTTGGTGAAGTTACAGGTAACTTTGTTTTGGAGGCTCTGTAACGTGGGAAAATGAAAACATTCTTGTGTTAGGTGTTAGGTTGCTTCTTATTCACATCTAACACAAGCATGTTTAGTTTCTGCTGTCTTTTTTATCGGGCAGAAAGTTGTTTCCAACTTTGCTATGTTTTATCCCCAGGGGAGAATAAGAGCTTTGTGTGTCTTTCATAAGTATATATGTGTGTGTGTGACTTGAGTGTGTGAAGGAGACACTCCTGTGTGCTTGCACAGCAGCAGTCTGGTGCTGGTGACTGGCTGCTAGTCTAAACTCTTCAGCTGGGGAAAGATTAAGATGATCAAATCTGCTGTCATATCTGTTACTGAAAAACTTTGCTTTGGGAAACTTGGACTTGTTTCAGACTGTTAAGACTTGGGAAGACCTGCAAGGGGAAAATAATTGTAGACGTTTATATTGCAAAGGCATCTTCCTTTGGACCTGGAAGAATTGTTTTGTATGTGTTGATGTGCTTTGAGTTCTCTTATAATGACAAATTAATAGAACATAGCTCACAGGAGCAGGTTTTGTGATCTTGAACATGATGTATCTGTTCTATGCCTTTTTTTCCTCTTCTTTTTGCCCCCAACTTCCCCTGTTGTTTATGTTGAGTATTCAGCTGGTATGCTAAACTTCAAGGCGTTGACTGCTTCTGATTTTAGAAAGGGATTTGAATACTCACTTATCAAGAGCTGACTGACTTGACTTGCAAGTGTATTTCCGTTTCATTTTCAGGAAGCTGTTGATAAAGCTAAGAGTGTAGTAGGAGATAAACCTTGTCTACATATCTCTTCTAGAAATTTAATATTGCTGTCAAAGTAGTCATTGTTATTGCAACCTGTTTGTGTGTCAGTTCTGTCAAGAAGTGAAAGAAAAGCCCTTGGTTAAAATCTGAAAACAAAGAAACCCCAGAAACTTATATTTAAAATGGATTTGAATTCTCTTTAACAGAATCTAATTTTAGATAATTGTTATTTAGTGGAAAAAGTAGGACAGTTAGTGTGTCCTAAAGTTTGATGCTAAAAAATTGTCCCATAAATGGCTGTTTCCACCTGAAGATCTTGGTCTTTACCTCAGTCACTTCATATGAAAATTCTGAGTGCCTGCAGCACACTGGTAGATCTCAGAAAGTATTTCTGTTGTATTTTTTATGTTTCTAAGTGCATTTCTGTCTGGATAGAGATTAGCGTTTCAATCGGGAACATTATTGCTTTTTTAGTGTCTGTTGTAGCTTTCTTAAAAATTACCTTAATAGTCATGTTGATGCAAGGTCTGTTGTGTAGTAATTTGCTAAGTTGTAACCTCATTATGGTTTTAAAGGGGCCTTGTATCATAACACTGTTTATTCAAAAATATCTTCCACCTCCTTCATTTTATGAACTCGAGAAGTGAATAGAACTTAAAAATGCACCACAGTTGAATTAAAACAGAGGTTTCTATCACCTGGCTTTCTCACTTTATCTGGAAACTGAAAAGAAGTATTGAATGGCTTGTTTGCCTATGAGGTAGTATAGAAAGTGTGCCAAGTATAGAATTTTGTTCTAAAGGAAGTAAACTCCTGTATCTAACTTTCTAAAATTATGTCTTCTCTTAAAGCTTTAATGTGCTTAAGTAAAAGGCACCTTAAAAATGTGTTATTTTAAAAAATAAAAGAAAAGATCTTAAATTCTTTGCAGAATATTTGCCACATTTGTTGTGTGTTTATAAATGTTAGCTTGAATAGAAAGCCCTTTACCAGTTTCTATGGAAGTACAGTACTTCAGGAAGTCAAATCAATATTTTTATGACTGATTTAAATGATTGCTCTGTAAATTATACAGATTTTCTCATTTTAAATTACTATCAGTGCAGTGGGTATGTAAATTTCAAGGATTGACAAAAGCATAGAAGTTGAAGTTAACTTTGCTTGATCTGAGCTTTTGAGACATAAATAAGTAAAAAAAATGTATGTGAGCATTCTTCTATACAGCAGAAATCTGCAAATATATTTGCTTGAAATTTATTTTTGTATCTCAGTTGCACTGCACTGAACAATTCAATACAGCTTGTTCCAGTTTTCTTTCCTGAGTAGAATTTGCCTTTTTTTTTTTCCCCCAGATGTGCTTTAGCACGTAGGTGCTATGTTTGTGTGTCTTGTTGATCTCCTGACCCAGGTTCCTGGAAAAGCATATGAACACCTGGAAGTTTGTGTGTAGTCTCCTTGACTTAGAAGCCTCTGCTTACATGCTGATGGTTAACTTGTGTGTGAGTTTTCAGGATGGATGCTGTATTTTGACAGCTAACTATGCTTTTATTGAGCATTATAATAGCGTAGGAAGAATTGTGTCAAGTGAAAATACTGCACCGTAGGTATTTTAAATTGTCCTTGTGGAATTATTTTGGTTTTGGAGCAGGTGTGTATACACAAGCATGGTCTGTGCTAATCAACAAGAGATTCTTGTTCAACACAGGATTGAAAGTATTTTTGTATTTGTATATGCAAATATGAAAAAAAACCTAACCAAAACCCCAGCCATAAAATGTTCATATTGCTTATTATATATATTTTATCTTTCATTTTTAATACTCTCAAAAAATACAACATTTTTGTTGTGGTGGTGTGCAGTAGCACATCTTCTGGTCTGGTTGGGTAATGGGCTCCAAGTCAAGGTGTAAGTGATTCTTGCCCAAAAGGGTTACTGAGAAACCTTAATTTGTCTTGCTGTAGCATTGGATATCGTAGCATTACAGAAAAGTGTGCATTACTTTTTCCCCCTGACTTGGTTACTCTGCCATCTGATTGCTTTTTGCAGTCCTAATATGTATAATTTCACAATTCTGCATTTCCTAGGAGGATTCCTTTCAAATTATGCTGGTAGGTTAAAATTTGATTATAATGAAGACTTTTTTCAGACACATCCTTCTCTTGTTAAATTGCAGTGCAAGAGTTGTTAATCAGAAATGCAGTAGTAAGTAAACCATTGTTTCTTCCTGTTTTCCTTTTGATTTGGGATAATTTATGGGGCGATATTTTTAGGTATTATTTTTTACCCCATGCCACTTGGGATTTCTTTTTCCTGAGTGGTTTTTTTTTTTTTTTTTTTTTTTTTTTTTTTTTGGCTTATTGAACTTCAGAAGCATTTTTTATCTGTGCTTGAGACCAGTCAATGATGTTTGAATATAGTTAGCTGAAGTCAAGTTATTCATGAAAAGGTGTAGTTTTTTTAAACTGAAAACTGATATAAAATGCTGCTATATTTGTAGTGCATAAAATGGAAACTTTTACTTTGCATTGCTGTTGCTGAGTAGACAGTAACCCCATGGGCTGAGCTGGACCACGCTTTCTGAGTTACCTACTGAGGTGATGGGTTACTCTGGGTAAGTCATTTAACCAATTCCTAGCAAAGCTCTGGTCTGTGGTAAGAGGATAATGGTTTCCTGTGTTTCACTTGCCTTGTTCAGGACTTCTGTGGAACCACACACTGCTAGCAGTTGATACATATGGTTAGCAAAACCAATTTTAACCCCCCCCAAATGGCCCTATACCGAGTTCAGTAGGTGACACTTGTCTGGTTTGTCCCTTATGTGTTTCAGAATGGCATGTCCACAGTATTTTCATTACAATCTAAATATGTGTGCATTTAGAAACAATAGCAGGGAGTTTTCAGGCTGCAAAAAGAGGCAGTCGGACTCATTATGGCCAATTATTTTTAATTATAAAATGTTTACATTTAGATTTGTAGGCAATGTCTTGGCAAACAAGCTTTTCTAAAGCTGTCTTTGTAACTCAGACAATGATAATGTAATATCATATATTATCTTTTCTGTCAAAGGGTTGTAGGAAAATGCCTGTCCTGGTGTAAAATGAGCAACTAATGCTTGTATCAGTGGACTGTACTTCTCTTGCAGTCTATATGACTGTGTGAGTTTTGGCTTTTGAGCTTCAGTGGAATAGTATTTTTCCCCTTCCAGCTTAGGAAGACCTTGCATTATTTCAGGCAGAATGAATATTCCTTGTAAACATTTTTTATTCGAATTGTAAAAACTATTCTTGCAGAGGAGATGTTGCCAGAGAATTATAATGATGGAAAAAATGTCTGCCAACCTTCCCTCTGTTGCTCTACTGTGTAGGGGACTTGTTTGGGTACATGCTTGAAGTCTTTCACCATTCAGAAGTCATGAGGTTTGTGAGAAAGTACTTGTTGCATATAAATACTTATTTTTTGAAAAAGTTATAAAACAGGAAAATAGCTTGAAGCAGGTATTTTATGTAATGGCTGAGTAAGCTAAAAAAACGTATAGAGGAAAGTTGTCTCTTGAATGTTTGTACCATATGTTGTGATGTGGAGAAGTGGAAATCTGAAAGGTTTTCAAATAGAAATCAGCTGTAAACAGTGTCAACTTTTGAAAGACTCACAAGGTGATGAGCAATTCTGAATGTTAAAGTACCTCATGATACTGTGTCCACCTGTAAAACTGTTTGATACAAACTAGCTTTTTAATGAGTTGTTTGATTATTTATTGCAGTGTTGGTACTGGTCTTGATACTTTGCTGTATGGTGTACTTTTCCTAACATGTCAGAAGCACCCTGGTAAAGCAGAAGGGTACCTTATGTTGGAATCTTAATTTGCTGGCTTATTTTCTGAATGTGGATGCACATTTCCAATACATCACATTGATTACAACCAGCATTACACATGTAAGTAAGTCAGTATCACTTTTTATTTCATGGTGGAAGTCAAAGTAAATTCAGGAATTCATGTTCCTTTGCTGCTGTGGTATGGAGTTAATTTTTTGTTTGTTTGGGGTTTTTTGGGTTTTCTTTTGTGCGTGTTTTGTTTTTTGTTTTTGGAAACTTTTTGGAATTTTCAGGATGATATGTTTTGGACAATAAATACATGTTTTGTTTCCTCCAATGTCCCTGGAAATTTAGTTATGCATAAATGTTGTGAGACATCTGTGATGGAACAGGGACTATCAAAATTCTTACAAATTTAGATTCAGGAGTTTGGTGCTCTTCTGAGCTTACCTTCAGTCAGTGTATGTTGTGAATACGAGCAGTATATGGTTGATGGCAAGTAGTATTTTCATGAGGATTAGTATTTTAATTAGGAATTGCAAGCTCTTAAAGTGAGTTGTGATCCTAATCTTTTATCGTCTCTGAAAGACATGTAACTAGTTTAAATCTTTTTTTTTAAGGAACTGGCAATTCTTTTATGTTCCACAGGGTAGATTCAGTTTCACACTGGTGTGAATTAGGTTTTATAGCAAGAATTCAGCAAGTCTTGAAAACTGGGATGGCCAGGTGTAGGTCTCGTTGGTAACCAGGAGTGACTCACTAAGAGCAGGCATCTTTAACTCCCCCTTAAAAATGTATTCCAGTGTACAGCTACTGGCCTTTCCTATAGTAATGAATACCTGCATCTCATGAGCCCAGTTATTAAAGCAAAACCATTTTGAGCAGTGTATTTTAAAACTTGGTAAACTAAAGGTACTTCACAGGCCCTGGTGTTAATGTAGTTGGGAGAGAGCCTGGAGAGGAATAACAGAGACTCCAAATGAATAAATGGTGATAGTAAATGAATAAACTGTTGATAGTAGAATGTGCTTCATGGGTTAATTTATATTTGTAACTGCAAGAAACATAAAAATTTAAAATAAGTCAAATATATATTGGTAACCTAACTTTTGAGTTAACTCAGATTTAAGCATTTAACTGAATTTATATAAATATGCTTCTATATGGAAACTGAAATCAGAAGGAGAAGTTAAAATTCAAATTATGGTCCTACAGACGTCATACAGTTGTGTCTAGGTGAAAGAAGGAATTTCAAACTAGTGCACCTTCTTAGAAAAGAAATAGTGAGATGATCTGGTGTGTATTCAGTAGGAAGGCAGCTGGTTAAGCATCCTGTAAACACATGCAGACTCTCAGAGTGTCCACACCACAACTCTTTTCCCTGAAGTGGGGGAAAAGTCACAGAGAGAAGTGGAAAAGAAGGAAGTTGTGAGTTATCATGGTTTAAGTATTAAGACACAGAACAAATCTTTAAGAAACCAATTTTTATTAATTCTGCTGCTCATAGCAAAGGTCTTTATGATTAGTAGGTTTTTTCTCTATCTACTGAATGTAAATTAAATTTTATAGTCTCAGATGGTTCAGTATTTTTGGGACTGTCAGGAGAGAACTTCAGTCTGAATGGAATCTAATATTCTGCTCCAAGTGAGCAATTGTTCTTTGTGCATATTGATGTAACTGTCCATATCTCTGCAACAGATTCCAGTGCAGTACTTAATTTTGTAATGTGCTTCTAAAAATAAGTGCATAGTCTTATGTAACACATCTTGTATTGTTAGCACCTAGAGGCTTCATCCCCACTGGTGTGAAGTGGAACACATCCTACATAAGTTTTGATTGTGGTTATTTACATCTGAAATACTTTCTCTGACAGTGTCTATGGGCAAAGAGTAGCTTTGTTTTAGGAATGAGCAGTAGTTTCAGGAGTATCAGATACCTTGTTTGTATGGTGAAGTATGTTACTCCTCTGCATATCTGAGCAAAACAACAGTTGGAAAGGTACTGTATAGCTCAGTAGACATCTCTGATCCACGAGAGAAGCTCTGTGGATTCCTGCTTGCAGGTATGTGCACTTTCTCAGAGCTCTCGCTTAATTTGGCTCTGCAGTGCAACTATATAAGCATTCTGAAAGTCTGTGGATGCTGCAGACATGAAAATGAGATGTTAATCATATTAATGCAGCTTTGAGGGCAAACTTGAAATCTTCTTGAAAAGAAAGGTGACATTTATGATCAAATTACACTGTTGTGTTAGGTTTTGTACACCTCTTGCTGTAGTCTTAGCAATGTTTTGATCTCTTTAATGTGGCTTTTCTCACGCTTTTTGAATTCAGGCTGCAAATAACATGTTAAATTAGATGATAAAATGCATGATGTCTTGCTGATATGTTGTTGTTTAAATTTATGGGGGGTTCCCGGGGAGTGCCCCCCGGAGACCCCCGGGGTCTTTAGGGGTCGTGGTGTTCCCGGGCTTGCAGGCAAGGAGACTCAGACGCCGGTGGGATGCTGATGAGGTGAGGGTTTATTCACTGAGGGAGAGGGGAAGGGGGGAGGGGGAAGGGGGGGAGAGGAGAGAGGAGCGTCCGGACGCCTCCAGGGGTAGAGGGGCAAGAGGGGCAGAGCCTTCTGCCTTAGCATTCTTATCACAGAGGTTCAAAGGGGCGCGGTAACATTCTCCAACCAATGAGGTTACAGATACAGGATACTGCAGGGAGGGTACAGACTGGGGATAAATCATACATTTTCCAAGGGTGAGCCAGAGCAAACCATTTCCATAAAATGCAATTCCACAAGTCACCCTTTTTTTCTTTAAAATGTGAGAAGAGAAATATGACATATGACAATTAATAATTTAAAAAATGAAACAGTAATTACACTTTTGCAGCATGAAACTAAATACAATTGCAGTAAGGATTATGTTATACTGTGAACAGTTGATCTGACCTTGTAATTGCAGTAGACGGGTTATGTGAGTTTATATTGCAAGATTTGAAACAAGTTAACAAATTTGTTTGAGCCTTTCCAGCGTGACTGGCCTAATAGTGTCTAGTCTTTTCCAACTGGCTTTTCAGACCACCACAGCCCCCAGCTTAGGCTGTGGCGCTGACTATGCTCCCACTCTAGGGATAGGAAAACACGTGGAGTTCCCCGGGCTCCACACACGGCTTCAGATTCTCCAGGTGGCCTGCTGCAGTTCCCCCATTGGGGCCGGGCAGGGGCAGTGAGGAATTTAAATCAACTCAAGCTGCCATTGATTTGTCACGGAATTCCCGTAAGGCTTGAACAGCAAGTCACCGACACTCACGGATCTGAGCCAAACCACTCCTTTCACTTTCCAACTGGTTCAACCAAAAGACCCCCAGTTTTAGGTCATCAAAAGAGAAACAAAAGAAAAAAACTACAAAAACCGTCAAATACTTTCTCAGACACCAATTTAGGTTATCAATCACCCTCAGAACTAACTGAGGACAGCATAAACCCAAAAGCGTTACAGATTCAATAGTCTACACTACTGAATCGCGCCTTACAAGAAGACAATTCAAAAACTGCTTCCCTTGGATCTACACTTGTGACCTGAAAAGGCCTCTGCTTTCTAAAACAGAAAACAGGGGAATCTGCAATATTTACACACACAAAACTAGAAAGGCATAATTGTAAAACTACTTCATGGGGATGGGAAGGAAATGGAGGGGTTTGGGACACCCTGCTGTTTGGCCAGAACAGCTAGGGACAGGGGCAGAAAAACAGGGAAAGGGAATCGAAGTAGCATTAACAATTATACAAGGCTGTAAAACTGGTATTACAAATTCACTTTAGCTTTGGGGTTTGGTTTCTTAGCGTTTACCTTGTGGGACTTGAAAAACGGAAGATGGGACTGAGAGCACGTGGCCATGGTGGCCATGCGGTCACAGCGCTGATAGGATGACACCTGTACAGAACAAACTTCTCATATGTAAATAATTTAAGGGACAGAAATCAAATTTATCAAGAATCACAGCTTTATCTGAGTAACTTGGTTCTCATTTTTCACCACTTCTTGAAGTAGGTGCTGTGCTTTTATGTCAGGGGCTCAGCTGAAATTTCAGAGTAGAGGATTGAAAGTTCATCTCAAAGTCCGAGGCCAAAGCAGAAGCAACCATTCTTTATTCTGTTAGTGTCCCTCTAAAAGTTAATTTTCTGTAGTGTTGTTTACTGAAACCCCAAATGCTTCACTTTACGAGGTTCTTCTCTTTCCCTAAGAGATCTGGTACTTCAGTGAAAAATGTATTCAAAGGGATCTGAAGAAATAACTAGAAATCTGGAGAAATCTGTAAAGCTAAACAAACAGGTTATCTCTTAATTAGGTTGCATCTTTATCAATAAATGAGGTGTTTGTAGATGTTTTTGATGATTTTTTTTATCTGAACAACTCAAGTTATTTAATTTTCTAGCAGTACCTAGGCCAGGTATCCATTGCTTTGGGGCAGGAGAAGCACTGTCAGGGAAAGTACCTTTGTCCGTCCTGAGGCCAAACAGCACATGTACATATTCAGGTAGTTAGATATGTGCCATTTCTACATGTATAGGTTTTGGGTTTTGTGTAGAAAGGATGAGAGTCTGCCGGATCCCCAGTGGAGCTGCCATGCACCTCTGATGGGCGAGGGAGGGAAGCATCCCAGAGAGGAAGAGCCTGTGTGCAGACCATGCCATGTTATTCTGATCCTGGTGCGTCAGCCCAGGCCTAGCCTGTCACTTAATACTGTGCTTGTAGAGAAGAAATGCAGTATTGTTATAGCAAATATGTTTTTCTGTTCTGTCTGGTATTATTTCCTTTTTCTTGAGTAAGTGTCCAGGGAGCCGAATGCAAGAATAATGCCTTGGTTGTGTATTTCAGCATTTTTGTGTCAGCCCTTTTTTTTTTAAGGAGTGTATCACAGAGTTTGCTCTCCACAACTGCCTGTCATCTGTTTGTTCACCAGTAGGAGAAGACTGAAGGTGAAGTAGGTCCTGCACTGAGCCTTCTTAGCCTGGTTTGAGTAGGGCTATGCCAGGAAAATGTTGGTATCACCAGGTTCATGAGGGATTGTTAAGTGAGAGGAGTTTAATGAAAAGAACCTGCCATTTATTTTTATGTGCAGAATCAGTACATAACTTCTTACTTTAAACACTTAGTTGTCCTGTTAATATAATTTATCTTTGTGAAGTTAGTGTGTTTATCCCTCACTAATCATATAACTTGCTGTTTATGAAAAGCTTCAGAGTTTATGGAAGATGGCATAACCTCTATTTCCTGTCTAATTAAGCAAAACTTTGAAGTTTTATGTGAGGTTCCTTCAATATCTACCTTTTTAGCTTGCAGCTTGTACAGTGAATGGATAGTCTATTTTATTGATTAATGGAGGGTCAGAATGAGCTCACATCCCTCTAATGTTGCCCTTGCGATGGCATACTATAAAATTATGTGGGTATCTTTTGATCCTTGTGAGATATGAAGATTTTGGCAGTGAACATGTTTTCTGTGAAAACTTTTAGACACTAACAATTGTTGTGACACTCTAAAGTATCTGTTACTGTTTTTACTGGAAAAGCAAAAAGTGCATAAGACCACAAGGGAATAATGGATTTTGCTTAGGAGGTAAACTTCTGAAATTGTTATGCATGAAAACCATTCAAAATAATTCAGCTGTCAGTGTTAAACCGATACTGAAACAGGGAAAAAAGGCGAAAATGGTCTTGCTTAATCAGTTGCCCTCCTGCTTTGTGTCAGAAGACAAACCAAAATTGCCTTGGTTTGCAGAAGAAAGTTCCCTTTTGTAGTGTGCTTCTTCTGTATAAATGCAACTGCCACGGTTCTGCCCACAGTATAAAGCTTTCTTTTCTTTTTTTTCCTCTCTCTTTTTCCTCTCAGAGGTGAGAGGCCAGTGGTGGTAAGGATGCTATCTTAGAACAAGATAGCTGCTAATAGAATGGGTTCCACAGCAAGGCCTTGTCATTCCTGGGAAACATCGCCAGGTCCTGCTCCTGTCAGCAGTCTGACTTCTGTGGAAACTGCCAAACTGGCAAAGTAAAATGGGCAAAAAAATCAGAATTATAAATGGCAAGATTACTAACGAAAATGTGTGCCTTGAGTAAGTATGGGACTCCTAGTGATACCTTGTAATTACACATTGGTTATGAGAATCTAATCTAAATTTGCGGTTTGAAGTGATAGAAATCTATGCAACACTGCTGAGATGGTCATATTCTTCACATATAGGTTCTTTAATATCAGTTGTGCTTTAAAATCTTAGCTATTTAGAAGTTAATTTTTTTTTTTTACTTAGTGTGAGAAGCTTTGAGTTGAGTTAGTACATAAACCTGGAGAGGAGCAGCTTGGTTCCATCAAGTCATGAAGGCTTTCCAGTGTTAAAATATAGGCACATCATGCTGAGGAGTAACGTTTTATCTGAAGACAGCGGTTTAGGTAAATGCAAGACACTCCAGGTAGTCTTTTTTTGTCTCCTGTACTCCCAGAATACTTTTTTTTTTCTTTTTCTTTTTTTTCTTTTCTTTTTTTTCTTTTTTTTTTCTTTTTTTTTTTTTTTTTCCCTGAGGTATTCTTATGATTTGTTGGTTTGTTTTTGTTTGGGTGGGTTTTTTTTTGTTGTTGTTGTTTGTTTTTTGGGTTTTTTTTTGTTTGTTTGTTTTGGGTTTTTTTTTTGGTTTTGGTTTTTTTGGGGTTTTTTTTGTGTTTTTCTTACTCTTTCATTACTTCTTTTCACTGGGTTTCATTTCTTTCCCCACAATTGAAGATTCAAAAGTGAGGTTTTGGGTCACCTTGTTGTTGTTCCTGATGCTTACTTTTTGTATTGCAATGTCAGACTCATCTCATTTTCAGTTCATAAACTGAGAGGGATATAGGTCACTGTTTAAATGAGAGTTTGAAGTTTTCTTGCAAACAAACCCCTCCCTCAGTACATAAAACCCTGCTTCAGTGGCCATTAAAATTGCAAACTCAAGGGAGTCTGAATTCAAGGAATGCTGGAATGAAGGTTTTTTCCCATCTTGATTCAGGTTCCATCTGCAAGTCACTGTTACATAGTTTTTTTGATGAAATAATGTTTTCCCCAGAGCACTCTGGTCTCGTTGGTTGGACAGGTTTCATGGTGTTCTCATACTGAGGTTTTTCTTTTTTAATCCCATTGTTCAGATCATGCTATCCAAATTTTTAGGCAAATACAGGATTAATGTTTTCTCTCCAATTTCTTCATTACAGTTTCATGGAAATGCTTTATAATACTTTTTGGAAAAGTTATATTTTTATATTGCCTCTCTGAAGTGACAGCCATGCATTACAAATAGAGAAACCGAGACATTGGCTTAGTATTTCAAAACAGAAATATCTTCATTTAATTTGCAGATGTGAATAGTTAATACTTCTCCATAGACACATGAAGTCTATGGAGACACATGACTTCAAGCAGAAGTCACTTGTGGAAATCTGTGTGTGGCTCCCTCAGCATTAGTTAAAAAAAAAGAGAATACAAACCATAATGGACAGACATAAAATTGGTTTACATATGTGGCATTTAAACATCTTAGCTAGACATATTTTCTTTCTGTAGTCTCTGTGTCATGATTTAGAAGAGGATAGAGCTAGATCTTGATAGTGGTCCCTGGTCCATTGGCCAAAAGAATGGGAAAGCCCAGAAGGGGTGGGTCCGGGATCTGAGGCTCTGCATGCTGTAGTGTTTGGATTTTTGGGACTCTCTGCCTACCCATCAGCATCTTACACATCTGTCTCTTTCTTTATGCAATTTCTTTTTCTGTTCCTGTTCGGAACTCCAATTCCTCTTCTGCTTTCCTCCCTCCCTTGTGTTCTGGCTATTCTCCTGCTAGCACCCAACTGCTATTTAACTGGTATTTAAGACAATGATAAGCATTTCTCAGTCCTAGGATGCCGGGTCATTAGCTATCATGGCCAGGCTTACATCCACACCACTGCGCAGCAGTCCTGTGCAAGAAGGGGAAATGTGTTGTAGAACAGCAGAGAGCCTGCACAATCTTGGTGTAGCATGTGAGCAGGGTGGTGCAGAGCAGATTTGAGCAGGTCTTCACTGTGGTGGTACACAGTGGCTTCCTAAGACAAGAACATATTGCACTCATCAATGCTGCACAGCATTCAAGTACTAGAGCATCCAAACAGACTAGATTTTAAAATGTTTTCAGCTGGAGGGGGGTATTTTTCTCTTGAAAACCACTGAACAATCTTAGCTGCTCTAAAAAGATTAAATTTGATCAGTTTGGCCTGAAAGACGGTTAAAGGTTGTGTTTGGTCCTAAAAAGCGTATGCATTCTGTAATTTGGCCAAGTGAATGAATGTAGGGGTCTTAATGACTACTATTGTACATTACAATATTACTGCCTGTGCTTTCTGTAACAATTTAAGTTGATCTTAATTTAGTAAGACTGAATCGGTATGTTTTCATTGTTTTTTCTTCTTCCAAAGTAGTGCATTTGAAGGCAATTTTAAACAAGGCCCAGATTAAAGTGTATTTTGTGTGCATGCAATTTATTGTGCTGTTCTGAATATGAAGCATGAGAAAAGCTATAGAAAATTTCTTGAAAATCCTTAGTTTAGAAATGTTGGCTTAAACTTTAAATTACAAGATTTTGTTTGGAATTCCTAACTTCAAAATACACAGTTATCAAAGGGGGCTATCTGTCCAAGATTTCTTTTGAAAATGGCTCTGGAGTTAAATTCTTAGAAAAAGTATTTTTGTGCTCTAGTTTTTTATTTTATTTTCTGAAAGGAAGTGTCATTTAAGGAGATAAGTTGTGTCCATAGGAAAATTATTGATATTTTTAGAAATGGATTGGAAAGCAGTTAGCTGTAACTTCATGGTTAAGGAATGACAACCACTGTTTGTGTTGTAAATCAAGATAACTTTCTGTGTAAGGGTATAGGAGGATTATGTCATGAGAAAAAGGGTGAAGCTATTAAAAGTGAAAGTGTTACAAGAGTGAATGTTCTCAGATGAGGTGAAGGTTTTAGTTTTATTTGGTGTGTTCACCTGCATTAAAACTACTGTGAAAATAGTAAAGATGTTTATTTAAGGAATACATGACTCATTTTCTTCATTTTGTTTTTTACAAGTGAGACTTAATACCCAGACTCAGCTGTAAGTCTTGGGGTGTCAGCTACAAGATCCAGATTTATGCCACATATCTTTCTCCACTTAGTTTTATTGCTTTATTGCCATTGAGTCTTCTGACTTCAGCTAGCTAATAGGTAGGCACGTAGGCCTCTGCAAGTCTGGGTAAAGACGTACAAGAACTTGAGCGTCCTTGAAAGTGCGTGTGCACAGGAGAAGAGAGCATTTGCTCTGTGAGTGAACATGTGTACCTGAAGGAGTCCGTGTGTACGGCAGTGTGTGTGACAGGTCACCGAGACATCGAAAATGTTGCTGTACCCTCGTCTTCCTTTTCAGACTGTGCTTGTTGCAGTACACATAGAGCCAGTCTTTATGGTGTGCACATATGCTGCAAATAATAATCCAGGATTTTCACTAGGATGGACCTAAATGTGTGAGTTGCTGAACTGAAACTTACCCTTTTTATGCTTTCATTTCCAGGTAGGGATATTTTTTCTTATTGGGCAGGTCTTGTTTTCCGTGTGTAACCAAAGGTTATGGTAACAATTTTCCTATGTAAATAGACAGTAGAGCTGCTAGACCTGTGCTAAAGCATAAGAACCCTAATAAACTTGGTATCACTATAGCAATTACAGTATAATAATGATTGAGAAACCTTTGAATAACCTTAAAAAAAACCCCAAACCAAACTCCATGCAACAATATGTAGTCAGTAGGATCCCTATGGGATTCTGCATTTTTTGAAGACTGCCTCTGTGTGCCTGTGTGAGTAGTGATTATCGAGATCTCAAATGAGAATATGGTTAGCATATTTGCTTGTTAGGGATCAGTTCTGGACTCATATTTTCTTCTCCCCCACTGTATCCTCCCTGTGTTGTGGTGCTTGTCCTTCTTGGTGAAGGGTCTGTATTGAATTATGGTTTGTTTACTAGCTCTTCATGGGCTGCTTACTGCCTGTTTTTTAAGCACAGCACCTCTGAGATCTTTCTTCTTCAACCTTCTTTGTCTGGAAAAGGCAGAGTTGGTACCTCAGAAAATTTATTTAGATTCTTTTGGTTGAGAGATGTGGTGATTTTTTGATGTATGATTTTATAAGGATGTGCAGTGTTGCTTTTGCAGTCTCAGTGTGTGCTTCCCCTTTCAGATGCATATATAAATGGTTACCAGTTCTGACTAAAAAATGTGTTTTTTACAGTTTCATGCCTTCTTTTTCTCTTTTTCCTTTTTTTTTTAGTGAATCAGAACCATATAAATTGGATTAAGAGTAGAACATTGAGAATAAAAAGTTTGCGATATGTAATTTTTTGTTCAGTGACTCAGTGTCCTCTCTATTTGTGCACTTCTCGTGAGATCTTAATTGTGAGAAGGTCCCTACTGGGCTGGGCCACCATGCTGATGGTATGAAGTTAATCCAAGGTACAGGCTTTGCTTGTAAAAACCTCCTTAAAATATGATCTGTAATACTTGCCACCAGTTTGTGTCCTAACAAAGTTCAAAATCAGGCTACGTTGTTTTCCATTTTTTTTAATGCTTTTTTTATTGTATTTTTTTTTTCAAGTATGTAACGTATTCAAGAACCACTGAGTTTTATCAGTGGTAATTTATCTTTCTGATCTTTTTGTTCTTTAAAATGTCTATTAGGCTTTCTAACTGTAAAAATATGCTTGATACTGATGGGCTGACATAAACTGGTTGACTTGCTTATAAACAGTTACTTGAATTTTTTTAAGCGTTCTGGATCATATAGAAATGTAATGGAAAAAATCAAATTTTTTGAAAAGAAATAGGTACATTAATGGTTAAGGGAGCATCTGTTAGGGCAGCAGACATACATTGCTCCCATATACATCACGTATGTATAACCTGTTAATCATGATGTGCTTCAAAGGAGCAAACTACTGAAACAATTTCTCTCATTTGGGCTTTTATCTAACTAAACCAGTTAGAAAAGATCATGACACTCTTTCATACTTCATTTAAAACTTTTAACTTACGTTTCATGTGTTTTTGAAGATTCTTGAAGGGTCAGTTCTTTTAAAAGGTGAAATTTCTGTTGTATTACATGTCAGCCTCAATGGAATTTAATTTCAGTATTAAAACCAATAGTTTCTCAATATTGCAGTTGATAAATTTAATTGTGAAGATTCCTTTTGTGTGTGTGTATGTGTCTTCATCCTCTTACAGAGAACTTGTGAGATTTCTGGATTTATTGTTTTTTTTATTTTTGCTAATTCTGTAGTGAAGAGTATGTGTTTACTCTTAATTTGCAAACATGAGTTGCAGTCTCCAAACTTACATGCCATGAGGTATATATTCTGAAATTGGACAGTTGGGTTTTTTACATATAGGTTTGTTTTGAGGGATGATATAACCTGAGATTGTGAATGTGGTACATTTTCCTTTGCAGAATTAAGTAAGCAATTCTCAAGTGAACATCTTCCTTATAGAACCTTCTTATGTGAAATACACCAAAATTAAAAGCATGATATCCATTTAAAAATATCTTTAGCTTGTGTCCAGGTAGGAGATAGAGTACTGTCTTCTCTTTGTTTCAAAGTACACCTTTGATAAGTGAACATATTGGATTATTGGGATGCTTAAAACTACCTGATGACCTTTCTGAGTAAGGTTTTGTCTCTAACATCTTTGTTAACCCATTAAGTAAATAAGGTCTCTTAAAGGGTTAACACAGACATTACTTAGGCATTAAGTCTTCCTTTCCTCAGTTAACTCCAAGGAAGCTGCCATAGGGTTGTTGTGAAAAGTAAATGACCAGGTCCAGAGATTCCACTGTTGTGGGCTGAGTTAGGAGAACAGATTTGGAATCTCCTGTTTTGGCTTTCAGTGTCCTGGAAGGAACTAGTAGTTGATAAACAGATACCATTAATGACTGTAAGAAGGGTGTCCCCTGAAAGCTTTTTAAGGGTTTATAAAGTGGAAGTTACTATTATTAAGCTGTTCTTCATTTATGTGATTTCTCTGATTCCTTGCAGCTGGTCTTGTGGCTCACCATCCTAGGGGCAGAGAGGAATAAACTTCATCTCTTAGAATTTTTTTTACTTATCTGTCATATCTTGAGAATGCTGGTGGTAACCACTCATAGCCTGCAAAAGGTGTTTTCTACAGGCAGTTGTAGTGGATTTGGCTGTGAGGAATTCATTATCCCACAGCAGCCCTCGCTGTGCTGTGCTTTGCATCAGTGGCTGAAAGGGGGTTGATAACACACCAGTGTTTTGGCTACAGCTGAGCAGCTCTGGCACAGCATCAGCACTGTACCCGCAAAACAACATTTCCCCCACATCAGTAGGCTGGGGGTGGGCAGAATCCCGGGAGGGGACACAACTAGGCCAGCAGACCCAAAATAACCAAAAGATATTCCATGCCATATGAAATCAGCTCAGATGTAAATGCTGAGACAAAGAGGAGGAAAGCAGGGGTGGGAGGGGGATGGATATTTGTTATTTTACCAGGTTTGCCTTCTGCAGCAGTTGCTACACGTGCTGAAGCCCTGCTTCCTGGGAAGTAGCTTGCTGATGGGAAGTGGAGAATTAACCTTTTTTTTTTCCTCTTTACTTCTGCATGTGCAAACTTTTGTTTTTGCTTTAGTGAACTGACTTAACTAGAGTTGTTTTCCATCTTACTTTCTCTCCCTTGTGCATGTGGGAAGTGAGAGCAACAGAGCAGCTTGGTGGGCACCTGGTATCCAGCCAAGGTCAACCCATCCCAGAAGCAAAAAGCATTAGATGGAGAGATTTTAGAAAACTATGGGAATTAAGTTTTCGGACGTTGTGGACTGTTCAGAACAGTGTCATGTTTTTCTCTTTTGGAAGCAAGACACAGAAACCATTTATGCAAGATGCTGGTTTCCCCTGGACAGAGGTCATGGAAGAATAGTATAAACATATTCTGTGGTGTCAGCCTTCGGAGTGAAGTATCAGCTGCAGAGCAGTCACTTTGATACAGCCATGTCTGAGCAAGCTATTTATGATCATTACCAGCACAAAAAGCTTTGTGCTTCCATTTTTCCCTGCCTTCATAAATGCTTCCTGTCAAACAATGATCTGCCAGCACGGGTACCTGTATGATAGGGAAGCGAGCAACTAAACAAACCCAGGAGATCCGGCCAGTCAGTAAACTGGATGGAAAGCTGCTGTGAGAACCAATGGAGAAGCTGCTTGGCAGAGCCTGCTCTGATAAATGAGGAAAGTAGTTTTTAAACTTGCTTGCTAGACAGGCTTGCAAGCACTGCCTTAGGCTCTGACAGTTATCTCTGATTTCCAGCAAGGTGGCTGAATTAAAGAGAGCTGCTACATCAGAAAAAGAAGAACAAGTTTCTAAAGAGATATTTCAGGTAGTTTGCTGTGTTTTTCTCAGTCTTAAGAATGATCTAGGAGGCTATTACTGTTCTTTGGGGTTCTCACAGAATTAGGTTTTGGGGGTTATAGATGGGAGTATTTCATAGATGGAGGAAGATTGATTGGGCAATTAATTTAAATGTGTCATTGAACTAAAATGTTTTTTGTCTGCTCATAGTGTGACTAATGTGGTATTTCACAGATTATCCATTGGAAATTTGCTGAGTTGAGGTGAAGTCCAAGATTCATTCTATAAAGGATGCCTTTTTGTGTAACTGTCTGTAGCAAGTATACTTCCTTTGCATACCATTTCCAGAGTAAGTTCAGCTCTTTACAAACATCACTTAGTAAGCTAGTAGCCCAAAATAGAACAGTTCAGTTGGGACGAATTTGCAAAATGACTTACAGCAAAATTAAACTTCATGGAGGAAAATCTTCAAATCTGCCATCTTATGTGCCTCTCAGTGGTTTTTATACTTTGGTTTTGTTCAGGTTTTATCTGTATGCCTGTCTTATCCAAAGGTAGTTTTCTGATACTTTCCTAACAATCAAATTACTTGTGGGCTTCAAGTGTGTCTGTTTCCTGGAGCCAGACCTATGTAGTAGCAAGTCCTAAATTGAGCTCTTGGCTGCTGTAGGCTGAGCATCCATTATAATAGACTTACAGAATTTATTTTGCTAAGAATAGCAGGTTTTATGGTAAGTTCTGTTTGTCTCACATCTCAAGCTTTAAATGGAGACAGAAGCTGCATTCTTTGCGTTCTATCCGTAGTGAGGGAATGAAGGAGGGAACTTGTGCCTTTCAGTAAAGACTATAAACCTGGGATTTGCTCTTCTGCGTAGTTGCAAAACATGCTAACAATTCCTCATAACTTTTATTTGTGGTACTACGCTCAGCTGATTAAGATCTATCCAGTACTAAAAAAATTCAGTGCAGAATTTTAGCTTTAGAGACTCTTTGATAATACGCAAAGGAACAAAAAAAAATATCTCCTATCATGTTAATTCTCATTGCCAGTCTTACGGGTTTACAGCATTATCAGTCTGTTGCTCTCAGTGTTTAAATTGTACTGTCTGAGACCTCTGGAGGTTTTTCCTTGGTCCCAGTTGCTCTTTATGCTCTTTCTGCTCAAAGTGAGCAAAAAATGAATATAGGCATGTCCAATTCAACTAAAAGCAAACTCAGAAAGAGACCTATTATTTAATCATATTCTTAATTAAACATGAACCATTATGTTATGCTTTTTTCAAATATCTCAATTTGTTCTGTTATGCTTTTTTGTTTTAAGAGTGTGTTAAACCTTCAAAAAATGTTTTGCATATTGATACTGTAACTTAAAACATACCCAGAGTCCAGATATGTATAGTAACAGCATTATTTTTTAATTGATTTGCCACGGAAGGGTTTTGAATACTTGTTTTGTTATTGTATTGTTACAGCAGTTATTTTTAAGGGACAAAAGGCTGACAAATAGGTAGCAAAAAGTATTGGAATGTGAGGTAGCCAGGGATGAAACTATTGGGAAAACTTCCTAAAAATACTATATATTTTTATATTTAAGTCTGTATAAATATCATGATCTCTAGCCTTGGCTTTGGAGCATTTTTGGATGCTTTTTGATGATACATATCTTTTAATCTTAATTACATACAGTCAGGAGACTCTCTGGATGCACATTTCTAGATGCCTAATTAAATACTGCAAGAGAAGGATTTAGCATACATAGTGACATTTTTAATAATGAAATTTGACTTAGTCTTAGTCTTAGTTGTAGTGTATCTTACCTTAAAAGAATGGTTCTTAATATATTGTAAAATAGAGGAGTGGTCAGTATAGCTTGATTTGTAAGAGTGCCTGTGTAATGACACAATTTTAATTACAAGGTCATTGTGCTTTCAGATGTATCTGTGCTTATAGTAAAAAGTTTATTTCTTTTTCTTTAGCTGCCATCTGAATGATACTAGTGCCTTATAAAGTAGTAAGTGGAATTACTGTTCTGGTTCATCAAGAATTTGAGTGTGGGGTAGCATAGACAACATAGAAGCAATAATTAGACCCAAAGAATTTTCGCATGATCACCTGCAATGCATCAAAAGAAAAGTTTGCCATTTAGCTATTCCAATTTTAAGAGCAAAAGGCTGGATCATTCACTGACTTGAGAACTGAGCAGGTTTATGAGACATGAAATGAATAAACTTCATGTTGTTTCTAGGTACTTCAGATTTACCATTCAGGAATAAAAAGGTGTTTTCTAATGAAACGCAAAATAACCTGGACACTGATCAGCTGTAAGAGATGTGCAGTTTGCTTAATTGTCAGTACTACCTTGCTCCATCTTATTAAATGAGTTTAAAATCTGGATGGGCCCTGGAATGAGTAATTGTAGGCTTATTTTTCATGTTAAGTGCAGTTAGATTTTTGTAATTTTGAGTGAGAGTTACAAGTGGTCTGCAAAGACTAAATTGTTGTATCTGTTAACCAATGTCTAAATATAAGCAGTAAAGTCTAACTTGTTAGTGTACCTGGTCAAAGACAGCTTTCAGTTAAACATTCAGCTACAAGAGACTGTGCTGTGATACTTAATGTGAAACACAAATTTTTTTGAAATTTCTGCATTAAGGATATGTATTTATGGGGCAGTTATATATCATGGTGCTTTTTTTGTATTTTTCTCCTTGAATTTTTTTCTCTTGCTGTCTGTTTAAAACAGGAGGAAGGAAAGGTGAAAGTCTCTTCTACAGCTGTCTTTCCCTCCCTACAAAAAGGGGTATGGATACAACTTAATTTAACATAGTCTGGGCCCTGTTGGTATCAGTAATATTCTCTGTGTGTAAAAGCACTTGCTTTGGGAAAGGGGTTGGCCCCAATCCCAGACTAAACGTAGCTTGATTTCAGTAGTGAGTTTCTCATTTGACTTCAGTGAGACTCGTTGTGCATATAGCACTTCAACTTTAAGAGTATATTGTGTAAAAATAAAGTAGTAGAGTGATTGAAAGGGCACCACTGATTTGTTTTAAGTTGATATTATCCAGTAATGCATTTTGAATACTTTACCATGAGGCCTTTTTATTAATTCAGATACACTTTTTTTCACCAGCATATGACTTGCTGATCCACAGTCTGCTGCAGAAACCTTTGCTAGTCAGCAGAGGTATCTTGCTGCTCTCCTTGAGCACCTGTGTCTCTCCAGGGATAGGGTTGTTGCTCTTGCACACTGGTTGGTCTGGGCAGGTGGAAGACCATGAGCAGAGCCACCATCCACAGATGAACCACGAAGGGCCTGTAAGAATGAAATCAGTGATCTGCAAAGTGTTCTCAAGCCAAACAAGTATAAGGCTAATGATACTTAGAATTAACTTTCCTCAGTAATTTGGCATTTGTTTCTTAGCAGGTCTGACAAGAGCATAAACCACTGTTTCACGGTTTAATAAAATCCACAAGGGGTATTTTGTGAGGTCATGTGCTCTTGATTCTCTGCAGAGTATGTGTAAATTAAAGGTGAAGGAATACCTCCTTACCTTTGTATTCCTGACTCCTGCTTAGCAGATATGTAGCTGTTTCTTGTGAATTGCACTTTTATTTTGCTCTAGTGTTGTTACTGCATTACTGTAAAGTTCCTCTACTGAAAACCTAAAAATAAGGGCATTTTGAAGTTATCTTAATATCCACTTAAACATCAGAGGATAAAATTCTTGAAACATGCATGGGATAATGTACTGTGGAGTTGAGTTAAATGGAGCGATTGGAGAAAAAAGATACACCCACATTTGGGCTGTTTTGGTTGAATAAATTAAACAAAATGGATCTGCATCAGTGCCTGACTGGGCTAGGCTAGCACAGGTGTGTGCTTATAGCTCCACGTAAATATATGATGCGTGAAGAATTAGTGAGAGAAAACTTGCGGAAGTTAGAATCTATTAGATGAAATAGAATGAAATTCAGTTTGAGTGTATTGATTGATTTAGCTTCAATGGTGTATACTGACCAACTTCAACAAAACAAAAAAGGAGGAGTATTGCAGATGTGCTCAGATGGGTGCTGACTCCCAGTGTCCAGGGCCTGGGTTGTTGCTGTTGAGACTGTCTTGATTCTGTTTCTGGACACGTTGTGCCAAAGGCTGCGTGCACTCTAAAGCTGGAGTTTGGATCCTGCCTACAAGAGTTGGACAAATTCTTAGTTAACCTGTTAACTTATTTGCCCAAGCATCTAATTGAATGCAATACTTCTTTAACTATACTTAACAGACAAAAAAATTTTTGCAGGTTCTTAACAGATGTGAAGATTGCTTTACCTTTGAGGCATGAGTCACATAGGTATTCACACAGAGATCCTTGTATGCTCGCAGCTATTTGAATTAGAGACCTCTTCTGTTTGTAAGGGGTATTTAACAGGAGTATTCTTGGTGCTCTCTCCTGTTTGCTGACAACACTTGGCTATTTTTGTTTTTCTCTGAGCTGCACAAGTTTTTACTCAGAGTTTTTAGCCTTTAAATCTCTTTGCCCTGCTTGTCATTGGCATCTGTGGTCTTTTCAAGCTCTATTTATTGTAAGGCAGGGCCAAAACATGGTGGCAAGGTGCAAAAGCTTCTCAACAGCAGATGAGATGGATGCTTGCTTATTTAACCTGTCTGAGCATGTGCTCCGAGCTGCGGATTTGTGGGGCACAGTAGTGGATCTCTCTTTCCCACAGCATCTGGGAATGAAATAACTTTATAATACAATACGGGTCTGCAGTCATCTTTGTCCATCAGAGAGAGCACAGTCTCCAAGTTTTAGCAGAATAATGGCTTTTCTTCAAGGATTTAGCTGAAGGCATGGCAATGGTCTGTGTATTAGAAATAGAAGAGGGAAGGGAAGCATCCTGCAGCCTCACAGATGCTGTGTGGTAGCTTGATAATTCTTACCTATAGGTATGGCCGAAGCACAGCTCTGTTTCACTCCTGATTTCTGTTTCCTTGGCTGTAGGAAAGAAAGGTCAGGAGTTCTAACCTTCTAGGGGGGACATTTTTGGTGTTGCCTTCGTGTCTGGCTGTCTTGACACAGAGAAATGTTAATAGTTGGAGTTTCGGGATAAGCAGGTATATACCTGTGTTTTGCCAAAACACTTGTATCTGTTGTAGAGGATCTGCCTATGCTGTTTGACCTGAAAACAGATGGTCTCTCATGGTGTCAGGTTTTCTAGCTGACAGCATCCTTTCTTTTGCCTCTGTTATTTTTTAGGAGTTTTTTTCCCCCCAAAAAAGGTGGCTTTTACACTGCTTGGAGACCTTGGATTCAGCTTTTCCTTACTCTGTTTTCAGACACGAAGAAAACTAGTCCCAGTTGAAGGCTTTATAAGCTTCACCTCCACCTCTAATGACCCATTTTGTATTCACTCTGTCACTGTAGGTGTTCCAGCAGGTTCATATTGCCCACTTTGTCCACCCTGCCTGCAGTTTCCTTTCTCTAAAGTGAAAAAATACCCAAACCAGACAGCCAACCCAAACCCAAAACAAACTCTCTCTCTCCTGTTCTTGATGCATTTAGCCACAAGTCTTACCAGTTGTACGATGTCCTACAGTTTGCCACTACCTTTATCTTTGGGGAGTCACTGTGGAATTTTGCTGTATAAAATTTTATTACACTACAGAGAGAAAGGAGTTTTTCCAGCCTGTTTTTCTAGTATCAAAATGGAGGAGAAAGATGAAATAATTTTATTCTGAATCATTCATCTTTTCTTCTTCCTTCAGGCTTTGTGATTAGCCATTCTCTTGGCCATTCAGGAAATTACTTGGTGTCTCTCTTGATTTCAAGACACTGCCATGGAAATAGCTGTATTTTTTTAGTGATGCAGATCTTCCAACACTAAAATACCCAGTGCCCAGAAATTTTGCCTATGCCCTATTCAGTTGGATACAGCTGACTGGGGTAATTTGCCCTGCTACCTGGAGTAAGGCCCTTAGGGTTGTTTTTCCTTTCTCCTTCCAATGTAAAGTTTAATTAAGATTAGTTTTACTTAATCTGTGATGGGATGCACAGGTCTTGCACTTTAGAGTTGTCCACTGCAGAGAATCAGAAATGTTACGTTGTCTTTCTGTATCTGGTCAGTGAAGTGGGGGGACTGAGAGGTTGCTGTCTTTGGGTGTCTATGATGGTATATATCACTCTATGTATTGAGTGTGTAGCAGTATTGAAGTATTGAAGAAAATGCTGTAAAGTCACATGATGTTCATCAAGACAAAATTATTTAACTTGTCAGGTATGGAGTTTGTTTTTCATTGTACTCTGGATGTTGTGAGTACCTTAGCAAAAGTCTCAGTCACTTCATGGCTTGGATCCTGAGTGATAGATTTGGACCTGTGAGATAGACATCTACAGACAGGACTGTCATCTCTGTTAGGCATTCAGAGAATAATTCTTGAAATATCAATTCAATTTGTGATTGTGCTGAAGTGGTGTGTGTTGTGGTTTGAACGCCTTAGCACAGCAGGGTCAAAATTTGCCCAAGACCAGTGAGAAAGTTTGTTGCTGTTTTAAATAATATCTATGCTCCCAAGTCCCGTTTGGTCTTGCTTCGGCCTATTGTTGGAAGCCCGAATATACTTTCCATTTTCCTTTTTCCAGTAGTAATGTCTTTCAGTTTTTAGGATAATATTGTCCTAATACTTCTTGAATTAAAATTTGGGATTAAAATAGTGATCACCTACAATAGATATTTTAAAATATCCTTATTGAGAAGAAAAACACTATGAAACAGCAGAAGGATTTGGGTAGCTGTAATTTCCAAGTAACGGAAGAGAAATGAGACTGTAGAAGCAGGTAGTATCAACAGGAAATTGTGTGGTTTCACTGACATTGTAAACACTTACTTATGCTGGCCCAAGCCAGAGTCACCTTTCTTATTTTTCTCTTGTTGTTTTTTGGGTTTTTTTGGTTGGGTGTTTTTTTGTTGGTTTTTTTTTTTTTTTTTTTTTTTTTTTGTTGTTGTTGTTGTTGTTGTTGTTGTTGTTGTTTGTTTGTTTGTTTGTTTGTTTGTGTTTTTTTTGTTTTTTTTTTTTTTGTTTATGTGAAGTTGCTTTCATCTGCATGTTTATTCTCATTTTGGGTTATTTCAGCACTGGAAATGGCTCAATAATTCAGTGATGTCAATCAGCCACTTTTCTCACTTTACCCCCTACAGCACATTAAGATTTTCTTGCTAGTGTATTGTCTAAGCAGACTACTGGTATTCATTCTTACCATTCCTCCTTGTACGGAATCGGTTACATCTGTGCAATGTGGACCAAGTCAGTGTCTTTAGAATGCTGTGTTTTTATGAGTTTTTGTGGTGACATTTACTTGCCTCTTTTTTTGTTTAGGAATCTGAAATCTAATTAAATGAATGTTCTGAAATTTTTAGTCATCTTCATTAAAAATAAGTAGTCTTTCCATTGGAAATTCACTCCCCAGATGAAATCTGCACTGTATACATTCTCCCAAATACTGAGAAAGACATGGTTTATGTGCAGATAAGAGATGTTGATATTAGTTATCTTGTCAGAGGTGCAATATGTGGAGGAATTAAAAGTGAAAGGTGAAAAGGAGTTGTCGAGTCATACAGGCTCATGAAGAATTTTGAAAGAAGCAGTTGAGAAATGCAATTGAATGTGAATATGGTTAGCCAGAAATGGAATATTGTCTTAGGTTATGTGAATTTGAATATTGCTCTTTGTGATCTTTTCAGGACAGGAGGGATAAAAGAAAGTTTGCATTATAAGAGTTTTATATTAAAAACTTCCTGAAAAAATCCTACCAATTGGTAACGTTTTTGAAATCTGTGGTCTGTTGGGAGACCTTTTTGTTGAGGTCTGCATGTACATCCACGTGTGTGTGTGTACTGTTTAGATGTTTGTATCTTGATCTGTGGATTGTTATACCCCTGTCCCCTAAGTCTGGTGAAATGAGAATGTTTGTTTTGCTGGGATTGTTAGGTTGTCCGTGAATGCAAGTGAACACAGAACAAGTGGTTGCAAGGCACCAAGTAGAGAGGTTCATTTCTGTTTACAAGTATACTTTCAGAAAAGTATACAAAAATGTGCATGTTTTAGGATTATCTCTCCATTAATATGTCAGAGCTGTGTTATTTTTCTTTATAATTATCAGATGATGACTCTGAATGGAAACCATTGTTGTAATTCTGACCTACGTATGCAAAGAAAAACAATGGTGATTTTATTTCATGAAGTGGTTAAAGGGGAAACTGATGCTAGAACAAGCTCCAAGTATTTATTTTTCCCTACTTAATTTTACCTGGATAGTCAGAAGATTAACTTGGATGTTTCTGTGCACCTGTACCTGCTAAGTGTGACACTCACGTGTTGGAAGTGAACTTGTCTGCAGAGTAGTGGTGGTTTTGTTTTGAGAGCTGTCTCCCACTCAAGGTAATAGTGGTAGTATCTGTAGTAAAAGATCATTCAGGGTTACTGGTCGTTTGTGCTTAGTGTTTGTTTTCTCTTAACTGTTTTTTGTGTAGTTATTTTGTACACTTGCCAAAGCTCTGCATGTTTGAGCAGTTTATAAATAATTTTTGATTGTCCTAAGTGCAGTTCATTGATACCTGTCCTACTTTCAGGCTAGTGCTGCACTCTGAGATACTAATGTCAATGTAGAGCTGTCTTACACTCACCTAAGATGCAGTTGAAATAGAATATGGGAGGGAATAAATAAATGAGCTACAGATAAATACAAAAAGTGGTAAACTTTGTTTTAGCTTATTGTGTGTGGTTATTCAGTTATTCATTTTAGATACTGATTGCATATCTGTGTGACAAATAAAATGATTGTATTCCCTTTAGCATGAGCCGTTAGAATTCTGGTGTGACAAATTTAGCATTATTGGCTTTTTTCCAGTCAGTAAGATCAGAGGAAATGTGAAGTGTGCTCTGTCAGATGGAGTGACTAGGTCTGCCTCACTTATGTTTGGCTACTGCTAACAAGTTTGAAATGTGATTCATCCCTTCAGACATCTTTTACAGGCAGTGCCTTGAGATCACTCCAGGAGCGATTCCTTCCCTGACGCTTCTCTTGCCTGTTGGTAAGGCAAACTTAGTTGTTGGTTTTGAAAGCAGGATTCTTAATGCAGCTGTTTCTGAGTTCTTCAAAGAACTTGTACTGCAGACTCGGTTGGTTTGGTGGAGCATACAAAAGGGCCTTATTACCTAGAGAAACCTTTTTGTTTTTATTTATGCAATAGTACACGCAGGATAACAGTGCTATTTCTCTGTAAGGACAAAAAAAATCTCTGGACAGTTTCATTCCTGAAAATGACCTGAAGTGATTTGTATTAGGATCACTGATCAGATAAAGGTTTTTCAAAGCAGTATAAAAATATTTGAATTTAAGGAACAATGCTGGAATAAAATTAATATTCAACTATGGCAAATCCAGTTCAAAATTAAAAATAATGAAATTGTCCATCCGTCAAGCTTATTGAGTCTGAGGCTACGGAGAAAATATCTTTCAAAGTAATTCTTCTGCAGGGAAAAATGCAGGCAGTATTCAAAATACAAACATTAAACTAATGTATCTGAAATAGAAGGAGAATATAAAACTATATCTGAGTTTAGTGTATAGGAAATTCTGCAAAATGACATGCATATTTTAATGTGCTTCAGTATAAGCACTGTTTTGACTGAAATTCTTACTGGAATTTGAAAATTAAATAATGAAATCCTTCCAATAGTGAAATACTTTCTGTTGTCTTTGCTCTGTGTGACCTAAGGTTTTAATGTCAAAAGCATCTTTGTTTTAGCTTTGCATTAATCTGTGTTAAAGTTTGGAATGCTTGAAGAAACACTTTTCAGTTTTTCTGGCCCTTACCATGTGTGGTTTGGTTTTTTCTTTTTTTACTGAGATTTCTTTGTATTGAGACAGTTGTCCAAACTGTGTGGTCTGAGATTCAAAGTGGGACTTGTCAGTGAGAGTACTTCAGTTTTTCTGAAAATCAAATGGAGGAGGGAGGAAGTGAAGCTGTTCTTCAAGAAAATGTTTTAATTTTTTGTTCTGTCAAATCTAGTATTAATATCCATTTTTTCTTTTTGTTTTTCATAGATTTTTATTTATTTTTTTCTGTGACCTCTACTCTGTCTTACTTTTTTCTAAAATAAGATAGTTCTTAGTGTATGTTTTCTTTTGGGGGCTGTTTGGTTGTTTGTTTGTTTTTATAATGTTACTGTTAAGATTTTTAAACACCTAACAATGTTTTTTCTCAGTTTGTTAAAATGGAGAGTGAGTCACTTGGTTAGGGTTTGTAAAGCTAAAGCATAAACTTAGGTTGCAGATGTAGTCTGATTGGGTGTTACTCTTGAAGCCTATTTTGAAAGGTTTTGTACAAAACCAAACTTTGCTGAAACAATCCCATGTTCCGCAGTGCTAGAGCAGAATATTTGAGTAGAGAAGCAGTAGATCCTGTATATTTCAACAGGAGCTTTTGGCATACTCTGGTGTGGTCTACACAACTTAGTTAAGGAGTGGTGTTATAGACTGAATCTTCTGTAAGTTGTTTGGAAAACTGTAGTATGAATATTTCACTGGGAAATTGTAGGGAAATTTCAGATTTTGTATGCATTTTCTTGAGCCTAGTACTTGTCAATACTTTTCCTGAATTACTGGCTAATAGAACAGAAAGTAAATATATGCACTTTGCATAAAAAGGCAAATACCGAAATGCCAAACAGTACAAATATGTGACCAGGAGTACTGCTGAATTAGCAGAAAAGGGGGTAGTGCTTGCACTGAGCAGTAAGACATTCAAACCTGCAGTATGTTACTGAGGGAAAGAGGGAAATTGTCTGGGATGTGTTCATAGGAGTGCCTGTGTCCAATCACTAGTGAAATGCAGCGGCTGCCTTCAATGTACTTAAAGGAGTATATTAACTGTTACAAGGACTAAAAAGGAATAGTTCTAGCAACTTGGACTAGAAACACAGAGAGAAAGAACTGGAGCTGTGCAAAAGGGAAGTGAGAGGAAAATGGAATGGACAAGATTGTTGTAATACTTTGAATAAAAGGATTTTTAGGAAGCTGGAGAGAATTTAGGTGTGGTCAGATGCTGGGGATAGGTTCCTCAGGGAGTTTGTATAAGGGTTTTAGAGCCATTGAATGGTGCTGCCCAGTAGATACTGGCTCCTACCGTATGGAGGACTGAAAGCTCAGGAGCCAGAAACCACCAGCCAGCCAGCAACTGCTCCTCTTGAGTGTGAAGTATCTCTTTGCTAGGGAGAATCTCATGTTTCCGGCAAAATTTTTAATCAAGTTAACATCTAATTTGGAAAAGAAGAATGCAGTTTGATGCACAGCCTTTGGGCTGAAAAATTCTTATTTCCTGTAAAACACGGAAAATGAGGTGAAACTAGGGTGATTTTAGTGAGAATAGAGTTTTTGTTTGTTTTGGTGAAATAGCCTACTACTTGGATACATATGTTGCCTTCTTATTATAACATTATTTACATATGTAACAAAATAATGAAGATTGGCGATTTCTCATGCAAAAGGTGTTTACTTCTGATTTGGTTTTGCTATAGTGCTCTCAAGTCTTACCTATTTTGGTACTTGAGTAGGGTCCCATGAATGCTTTATCAATCTGTATTCAAGGGATGGTGAGGCTGGAGTATTGTGGAATTTCAGCAATACTGTTCTAATTGTTCTGGTAAAGTTCACATTGTAGTGGTGTGAGAGATGCCTTTCTTCTATTGGAACTGAACAAAAGGCTGCTTTGGTGTAGCTTTTTGATGCTATGAAGAGAGGAGAAGGAGGAGCTCAGTGAAACCCAGCTCCTTCTGTGACACTGCCTAGAGAGGCTCTGCAACCCAAGGCCTTTCCCTTTCTGCAAGACAAGGGAGCAATCTAGTTTTATGTTGAAATTTTGACACTTTAGGGATTATGCTCTGATAGCAATTGCTTATGCTGGGATTAAGTTTGTCATGTCTGTTCAGGGAAAGAATATAACCCTTCCTCTCTAATTTCTCTTACGACTTTATTACTACTTGCATGCCAGCTATGGTGCATGCTTCCATCAATAGGTGTATAAGACTCGCTGACAGGAGCCACTCCGTGTATAGCAAATCTGAGCTTAATGTAATAAAATAAATCTAATACCCTCCTAATGATTAGAGTGTTAGAAGAAATACTTAATATTGTTAAGTATAGGGATGCTAGAATTGAAATAGTAACATTTTAAGGCAAGTAAAGAAAGCAGAATTAGGGAGTGTGAGGTGAATTTAGAATCTAGCTAGAAGGGAGTTTTGAAAGCTATAAAGTTTTATGTCCTGTATGTTGAAGCTCCTAGTTGAATTACCTAGTCCCTTTTCAGGCAGAAGGATTGTTCCTGTAAGACTTAGGTGGCATAATTAGTACTTTTTTATAGCCAATGAAGTTGTTACAGAAATCTCTTCCTCAAAAAAAGAAACTTAAGGGTTTTCCACAGTATTTGATACCACCTCCATTTTGTCAGACAAAGAGCCAGCTGTCAGACGCATTCTTTTATCCAGCAGTGCCAAGTGCTACTTGCTTTGAGCAGCAGTACTGCTCTTTGCTAGTGCTGGTGAAGGGAGAGTGTCTCTGGATTATCTGTTCTTTATTATCTGTACATAACTGGGGAGGCCAGGTTTGTTTGCAGAACCAGGGGCATCTGAAACTTCCTGCTGGCTTTTTGGTGGTGCATGTTGACTTTGCAACCTTTCTAAGTGGAAAGACAAGGCAGCAATTTGCCTGCTGTCCTGCTGTTTCTTTGCCGGATGTGATGAGGCTGAGTGTGGTGTAGCAACATGGGAGACAGCAGCCTGTGCTGCTTTTCCTCCTCCCATTGCCAAACTGGGTTGTGTTGCATGTTGTACAGGACCTGGGCCTGCACTGGAATTGCTCAGGAACCCAGGGCTGACCACTTGGACCTGGGCAACTTGGTTGCTTTCTTCAGGCTTTCTTCTAGGCTGTGTTTGGTGGTAGCCTCCTTGAATAGGTCCCCTACAGTGTCGGTACTTTGGCAATAATTTCTCTGAAGTGTTTTTGTTGAATGGCTTAAAAAATTTTGCAGAATAAGAATGTCCAAATTAGTTAGCAAATGGACTTTGAAATGTTGCCACTTTTCTGAGGTAAAGAACCGTGTCGGAAAGTATTGTGAGAAGGGATGATGCAAAACGCTTGGTGGAGTTCTGCCATGCAGCTGCAGGACCTGGTTGTGTTATGCCTTTTCTGGGCATCCCTCTTACAGTCTGGATATGCTCTTCAGCTTTTTGGTAAAAAAATTACAACTTTGTGATTGTGTGCAACAGCAGGTTCCTTCTCTAGACTCTGAAAGGTTACCATCTGCTTTCCCAATTGCTTTTTGGTGATCTTTTGTGTTTGTTTTTTTCTTCATTTTTCTTTCCATTATTTTCTCTATAAACTTAAGTTTGCTGTTGGGGATACTTTTTATTTTCCTTCTTCTCCTTTGGATTTGGAAATAGGGCTTCTGTGCTTTCAGCTTCTGCTTTTGTTTTCCAGTCATCTCTGAAAATGACTGGTTCATGAATTTGAACTTGCTCATTTACTATCCCAAGCATAGAGTTTGAAAGCATTTCTGTCTTTTTGTAAGGAGGAACAGTTCTCTGTAAGGTGGATAATAGAAAGAGTTGTCAGTATTCAAGTTCTGTTGGGGTTAGCAGAGAATAAATTACACACAGTTAAAAATAATTTCAGGACCATTTGTGATTTCTTATGTGGTTTTCTTATGAGACAAGTCTGTATTACTAGAATAACTTGTCTGTACAGGATCAAGGCATCTATGGCTGTCTGTTTGGAGAAAGGATCTCTAGATACTGTAGATCTAGATCTCTGGATTTTCTTTTTTATGGGAAAAAAAGACTCCAGCACTTAGCTGCTGATCCATCTTTTTCCTAAATCTTCAAGCAAGTAATAATTTTGTTTTTAAAATGAAGTTCCTCTACGTAATGACTCCTGCTTTAGTTTGACTGTGATTATTGTTTTTTATGGTATTTAGGTTTTGCTTTAAAACTACTCAGAACCTTTTTAGTTTATTTTCATTTTATTTTCAGTGTATAAAATGTTTTCAAATGGATTTTTTTTTCCTGTTTATGGAACAGTAGGAATTGTAAAAAGGTTGGAAGAAGCAATATATTTTACTAGTAGTATTTTATCAATTATTTTATTAATTTACAGGAAGCAGTCATTGGTCAAAATTTGCTTCCCTGAGCAGATACAAAAAATTAATGGGCAAAAGTATGGTGTGTAGTTGGGTTGCATATTTTCAGTGCACTTAAAGTTCTTTGAAGAGAACCTTATTCTGAGGGAGTGGCATTAGCTCTCAAAATGTAAGGTTTTGTTTTTTAAAATATTTAGGTAGTAGTTTCAACAGTGACGTGTTGAAGGAACTGGCTTTGACGTACATTAATGTGCTCCCTACCATTTTGAGTTTTTATTAAAAAGTGACATGGAATGTTGTGTATATGCATTTGAGAGGTCAAGAGAAATTTTAAAAAGTCTATTTTACATGTACTTTAAAAATTTTTGCAAATGCTTTTCTTTAGGATTTGTAAACACAATATTCCCAAAAGTGATAGTCTTCCCAAATTTGAACATTACTAATTTATAAAGTGGTTTGGCATCTTTAGTTGTTGATGGACAGTGTTTTACTACATGCAGTGCATTGAAATGTAGTGCAATAGTTGTTACACTTCGGTATCATTTACTTCAGTCTGTAATCATAATAAAAGTTAGTCAAGGTTCTGTGACCGTAAATTTACAGCAGCTCTACCACACAGTGAGTGGTTGAGTTCTGCATTTTGGAATATGAATAAGAAATACATTTTATTTATCCCCTTAAAAAAAAAAAAAACCCTTCATATTAACAGTCTGCTTTACACATAAACATTCTTTGGAATCCCTAGTGTTCATTCACCTGAAATGGCAAAGACTAAAAAGATCCACAAAAACCCCCCTTGGTTTGCTCATACAGAAACATATGTTGTTATTAATTATATGAAATACTTTGGGATAGCATTGCGTTTAATTCAATAAAATAATCTTTGAAGATGAAAGGTTCAATTTCAGGACTGTTTTGTTTTTTATTTTAACATCAATAAGTAGAATTTCAGTGGCTTTGTTTTTTATTGCAAGTCTCAAAGTGTGGTGCTATGCAGTGTAGCCAGTTTTTATATTTATGGCCTAAACATAGAGTAGGAAGGAGGTGACGTTCCTAAATTGGATATTATACCATTTTAAATGTAAAATTTCTTACTTTCTTGTGAATTAGGGAGGAATTTGGGTGGACTGGACTCTGTGGGTTAGTAAAAGCTGACAAATTGTTGAGAAAAAAGTGAATATGATAAAGAATTAGGTTAAAAACAGAGGAGATAGCTTTGGGGTTTTGCATGCCAAATTGCATTTGAAAGTAGCATGGTCACGTTCCCAGGAACATGTCATGACATGCTTAGGATTCATTAAACTGAGATGAGCAGAAGAGTTGGTAAACCTCAAAAATAGCTTGCTTTTGTGATTACTCTGCTTTACATTTTGGCAATATGTGTTTGAATTTAATGATACACTGTGGAAAGTCCCAGAAGTGATTTTGAAGAATTTTTCTTTTCTGATGTCATGTGTTGTTTGTTATGCTCAGTTAGAATTCAGTTTGAGGATTTAAATGGGAATGTGAATTTAAATGTGAACTGTCTCCTATGGGCTCCTAGCTCTTGTCCCAGAATCCCAAATGGTTGGGAAAAAGTTGTGCTTGACACAGGTTGGTTTCTTGTTCCTAAGGGTAATTTATCGGTGTGCTCTGTTTGTATCCAAGATAGTCTACAGATTGTTTTGGCTTTCCTAGAGTAGGTAGGTTACCAGGTTCTAAAAAATGATTTTTAGCAGTGTGTTTCTCCTCAGTTTCCCATGTAGTGCTTAAAAGAAGCTGAGACCAGAGAAACCTGTGGTATGGAATTGCAGTTCCCTGTGCAGGTGAGAGCCAGTGTTTAAAGTGCAAGCAAAGGTGTGTGCAGACTGGTAAGCAGGAGCTTGAAAAGTTGTAGTTCCAGATATCCTTGGTATCAGGACAACAGAGGTTGTCCTGACTGCTGTGATAAGGAAGGCAGGTGAGTGTTCTCGTTGATGAATTTATATATTCTGAACCAGGCAGTAGGCTCCCTTCTTAAAGCCAGTAGTGCTTGAGACACATGCAGGTACCAGGGCAAGAGAAATAACCACTAGTAGCATTTGAAAGCCCCATGGAATGTGATTCAGCGTATTTAAATTCGGACTAGATCTGATACTTCATGAAGCAGTACCAGACAGACCTGTTTTGAAAAACTGGATCCACAGATGAAAAGTCATTCATTTATTTAGATAATCTTCAGCTTTGTTCTTTCTGAAGCATTAAAATGAGTTTGCCTTGTAAAAGAAACCTTTGGTTGAGCACTTCTGTATCCATGTTGTGTCTCATTTCCAGTCTATCACTTTTTGTACCAAGGAATTTTACAGAAGCCTCTCATCTAAGACTGTATGTTTTGCTTCCTTTAAAAATAGGTATTTTAGAATAGGACTTAGAACTGAGGGATGCTTTTGTAAGAACGTTTTCAGATGTAGTTTTTTGTTTGTATTAAATCCTTTGTTGATTTGAACAAGAATGAGAAAGTTGTATTTGAGAGCCCCTAACTCAAGATCTGTTTGTCCCTATGAACATACTATGGGAAGAGGGAGCAAACTGTAAAGGTCTACTTTAAGTTCAAGTGCAAGGCCAGTTACAAAATTTAGTAATCTTTACAGAAAGGGACTGGAAAATTTCTAAAGAGAATAGCATGCATACTTTGCTGTTGATGAGAAGAAATTTAGGAACATCAATACAGAGTAAAAGATAGATAAGTACTGGAAGTCACAAAGTTCCCAGGGGGGCTCCTGTCTTTCTCCTAACTAGACTAACTAGACTTCTCCTAACTAGACTTTCTTCCTTGTTTGTTGGATCACTATAAATAATTGATATTTGAAATAATTTTTCTTCTGAAATTTATCAGCATTTTAAGGAAGAAAGCTGTTAAACTGGAAAACAGTAACAAAAGGAGAAAAATAGAACTGACCAAGGATGCACTTTCTACACAGAAAGTAGAAAAACCTAAAGGTTTTAGTTTCAATCTTTTGTCAGTTAATCTGACTATAGAAATGAATACACAGAGGATTCAGAGAATACTTTCAAAGTGTTCAAAGCCATAGTATAGTGAAAGTCTTCATAGAAATAATTCTTTGTAAATAACCTGAAACTTCTAAGTTCTTTTTAAAAGAAAATTTACCGCTCCTTAATTTTATCTCCTTAACTAGGGCTGTGCACGCCCAAACTAACTATCTAAGCATTTAATTTAGAGTTTAGAAAATTTATCTTTATTAACAAAAAAAGGTGTGCTTCAGATCATGCATCTTTTCTCTGTATCCTCTTCATGGCTTGCTGACAGATTATTTTCCTTTAGTGTTTTTGAACCATTAATTAATGGGCATTCATCAATATTTTGTTCTCTTCAGTTGAAATTTTAGACTGGGGATTAATGTTTGACCTTTTGTGAGAAGCATGAAGGTAACAATAGTTAAGATCTACTACCTGTGGGTATATTAGGGTTTTGTTGTCATTCTTTCCCAGTGAAAAGACAATTGAGCAAAAAGAAAATCAGGTGCTGGATGCCAGCTGGCACCCTGGGCAGGGGAAGTGGGGTGGTGCATGGGGTTACCCCCCTCAGCTGTGCTCTTGCTCCTGGCCCAGAGGTGTCTGTTCTCGCTCTAGGGATGTTTGCACAAGGTATTGTAGCAAATCCTGTGTGAACTTCAGTATAACCTACCAGAAGTAAATCAGTGGTACATCAGTTGCTAGTGGTGTTTGCAGCTTGTCAGCAGCCCTTGAGAACAGGCATGATGGAAAAATTTAAGGTGGCAACTTCGCAGGTCACCCTAGTTCAATTTTAACAATCAATTACTTATTATACTTGCTTAATAGTGTTTTCCATCATACAAGAATTCATTCTTTTAGTAAAGTGAATATGGACAATGGGGTACTTGCCTTGATCTTCAGATACAGTTTCTTGTCTGTTAAGATACTGTAAATGGGGGCTGTGGCTGTTACATTGTCCCACCTGCTATGGCACAGTGTAACCATGGCTGTAACCACACAGCACAGATCCCAGCTGACTGAAAACCTAAGGAGCCAGCCAGGAGCAGGACTGTCACAGTGGACTTGACGTTATGCCTTGTGAAAATTCTGCTCAGTGGCAATTCACACTGTAGTGAATCTTTCATTGTAAAACACAAAATCTTCCTCTTCAAAGTCTTAGTATAAAAATTACATTATTTAATGTAAGAATTGTCCACTGAATGTGTAGAAGGTTTCTCTCTGTCACTTCAAAATCCAAAGAGCTCGCTTATCATTAAAATTTTGTAGTTGCAGTCTGTAGTGGATCATGGTTATGGGTTTGTATTCCGTCTTCCCTGTACCTGATTTGCTGTCACTGTTAAGCTTATTTTAAAGTATCTTAAACTATCTTATTCTCAAAGAATGCTTTGAGACTTAAGTAAGTGGTATTCTAGTACCTATCTGTAGGATATCTGGTTTTCCTTGTTCTGCTTTCAAAGCTTTTGTTAGGTGTTTAATTTATTGAATCATCTAGACTTTTCTTTGCAGTTGCTAAAAAAGGTCATGTCAGTACTTCAGAAGTAGTAGATCCTCCTTTCCAGGAATCTCCAGTACTGAAGGCAAATGGTTTGTGTGCATTAGAATTTATTTGATAGCTGTTGAAGTTCAGATTCTTTTTAAAAAATCATGTTTCTGACCGCTTCTTTTTCTGTGTTTCACTTAGATATGGGTGATACAGTATTGTCAAGGTTTTTTTTTTCTGTTAATAAGCAAAAAGCTTTTGATGTATCCAGTCACTATGAAATACATATTTTCAGTTCTTTTGTACTTACCTGTAAACAGTAATGGTATTGCCATTTCTGAACTAATTTGAAGATAAATTCTGGTCGGAGCTAGGAAAGCATTCTTTTTTTGTGTGTAGCTAGGTTTTGGGAGTTAAAAATTGTGCACTGTGCTTGCTCTATAGGCTATTCATTTATGCTGCCTCCGGGAACATTATTCTTCCTAGCAGTAAGTGTTTGGGTAAGTTCCCTTTTAAAACGGGGGGAAGGGGTAACAAAAGCTGCAGGGAATATATTTAACAGAAAGAACTTTTGGCATCACAGAGATACATAAACAGTTTTTTAAAAATGACGGTATTGAAGGAGATCAAACACAGAGATAACTCAGTATTTGTAAACACTTTTGACATTTGGAGTTTTTGACAGGTAGTTACTGTACGCTTCAGTCACTTAAAGAGAGCTGCTATATCTGGGTGGTATCTTGTTTAAATTAAGAAGAACTATAAACTTAGGCAACATGTGGCTGTCTCCAGTTACCTGGTGTATAGGTCCATGATGAAATGTATGACCCTTCATATTTTTGCCAGCCTGATGCCAAGAGAAAGACATATGCATGACTTTACTGCATTCATTTAGACTTTGAAAATATGGTAAAGAAATTAGTTTTTATCTTCCCTGAACAAGATTCAATTCTGGAACAATGTTTCTTTTTAAAACAAAACTTCTAAGATTCTGCTTCAAAATTGTGCAGGCCAGGGGAAGGCAGGAAAAAGGGATTGTAAGAAGCAAGAACTTCTTTCAGGACTTGGCTGACGCTGAGAATACTTCAAAGAATTTGGCATCAAGTTGTGGTGTAGTGATTTAAATCTTCTGCTTTCTCCATCTGCAATACTGGTAAAATATGTTGAGAGTAAAATTCATTTGACTGTTTTGCTGTTGCAAGTTTAGATGAAAGTGAGGTAATGCTGCTGGTCAGGATAACTTCTGAATCTTGTGAAATCAGAAGTAGGAACTGTGAGCAAAGTGTATACATTAGCTGAAGACAGTAGTCCCAATTTCAGTAAAAGTACTTTTTTTTTTTTTTTTTTTTTTTTTTTTTTTTTTTTTTTTTTTTTTTTTTTTTTTTAAATGAGACCAGAGTAACAGGAAGTAATACCCTGTTATTTGTTTTACCAGGCTGTAGAGGCACTAAACATTGCTGTGCTATTTTGGAACTCTGTATCCAATTGTTTTCTGAGAAACTGTGAGGATGGTATGAGATGGAGGGGACCATCCCAGGGCGGGGGCTTGGGCCAGGTCTCAGCAACATTTGCAGTCAGAGCTTAGACTGCCAGTTTGAAGTAGCTCTGTTTTAAAATGTTGTAAAGTCTGTCCGTTCCAAGAAGAGATGTTTTGAATTTAAAATTGGTATTTTATTTCAGTTTCTGATATTTGAGCAAAGTTTACAGCATAAAGGCAGTTTTTTTACAATACGGGAATCTGACTAAAGTCCATGTGCATAAATAAGAGATTGCATAGCTAGTCTAATTCAATATTTGACAACTTTGATGGACAACAGAGTGATTGGAGAGGTTTAAATTAAATGTATGGAAGATTAGTACAGTGGAAATGCATGATAGATGCATTTACCACTTCCTTAATTTTACTTGTTGATTGCATTTATGATTGTGTGGTAGGGAGCTCAGTCCATAATTTCTTTTCCACTTTGGAGTAGAATCTCTTAACACTTAAATAATGAAAAATAATGAGGAATTGCAGTTCAGAAATTTAAAGTCTTAAATAATTGCAATACTTTTTACATTATCTTTTTTAAAAGAGCAGCATTTTTTTTAAGACTGATTTGGCCTTGTACTTCAGATATGATGTAAAAACATTCAAAGTTGTTTTGTCATACTTTATGTCTGAATTTGGTACAGCTGTAAACACAACATAGTCTGGCTGTGTGATCAGAAGGTGAAAAGAAATGGGCCCTGGAATATTTAGGAAGCATCTGAAGAGTTTAATTTAAGAAAAAACACAATAAATAAATAACCAAAGGGTAAAAGTCTGTAATTTTGACTTGGTTTTTTGCATTTGCCCTGAAGAATCACAGACTCATACGTATGTTTTAGGAGGACACTCCAAAAACCCATAAATGAATTTAACTTTAACCTGTCTGTGCTCCTGGGAAATGTTTCTGCTTTTGCAGACTGTAACATTAGTCTGGAGAAGGAGAGGCAAGTATGCTGCCAGGAGGTTGTGGCAGCTTCTAAGTACTTCTTTTCCTTCAAGGATTCAATATATTAAACATACTTAATGTTTTGAATTTTCCAGTTGTATTTTAAGTTAAGGCAAGATGTTTGATGTGCTGTGTGTGCAGAATAAAGTTTTTGGCCAGAATATTCTCAACTATTTCTATTTTTAGAATACCTCCAGGAAAAAAAAAAGCCCAAACCAAAGGGAAGCCTGTATTTCTTAAAATTCAACTTAAATTAAAAGTACTGTTATTATCTCTTTTTTGAGGGGCTTCAAACAAATGGTTAGCAGCTTACATTAAATACTGTATGTGTGAATATACTGATAGAAGATAAAAAGTAGCTGCTTTCTTGTTCAAAGATTATTTGTGCTCCCTGTACAGAAAGGCCCCCCCCATGCAAAACACCAACACACCTTCCCCCACCCTTGCTCAAGCTGGAGTAGAAATGGGTCTTGTATTGATTTATTTAATGTCAACAAACTCCATCAGAGTAATGAAAGAAAACAGTATTCTGTTGTTACTCTCTTATCATGCTGTACGTCTCACTGTACAGTGCTTAAGTCCAGGAAATGCTCAGGAACCCAGGGCTTGTTTAAAATACAGTATTTTAGATTAACCAAGCATGAAAGTTGTGACTCTATCCAGGAAGAAATAGGAAGGCAGTGCAGCTGTCTCAAAAAGTTAGTGGAATTGGTGCTGTGCTTAAAAAACCAACCAAACAAAACAAACAAAAAACCACCCCAAAACCAAACCAAAAACCTGCAGTATTCCTGGAAAGAGGAGCCTGTTCAAAGTCATCGTGGATATGTCCCAGCTGGAGCAATGGTTTTGCTTTTAGCTGTAGCACAAATGCAGAGATCTAGCCTCCTGACTGTCTCAGCTGAAAGCAAATAAAAAGTCAAAGGAGCCCTATTTTTAATTTTTAATCTTTTATTTTTCTCATACAATAAATGAGATTTGACATGATGAAAACATCTAAATCGTGATTATGAACCAAAATTGAATTAACACTTCAAAGTTTCTTTTTTCATCTCCATGTTTGCATATAGTGCAAAAGTTTTTAAACAGTAAATGAACCAACAAAAACCAGTGTCCAGTGAACAGATGCAGAATACCTAATAGATATTGTCATCTAGTAAGACTTAACATTTTGTAGGAATCTAGAAAGCTTATCAATGGGCATTTTTGGTTTCAACTGATTTGGGTATGTAGGAAGTGTTAAATGTTGCTTGAACAGTGTGTAAGGTACTACAGTGGTAGCTGGAGGCACTTAGCAGATGAAGCTCTGTCAGCTTGGCTTAGGTGTGATGTAAGGGACCACAGTAAGATTAAGAGAAATGGGGAAAAACCACTCTCCCAGCAACAGAGCAGGCATGTGGTCATGGTACTTGCTCACTGACAAGCGTATCAACACTGTCCTTGCAACCATCTTCCCTTGCCTGTGAGGCCCAGCTGACCTTCAAGTTTCCAACTCATCCGCTCCCATCCCCGTGCTACTGCCTCCTGCCCTGACAGTGTCCTTGATGCAGGCCATTTTCACTTTTGACACCCTGCAGGGATACAGCCTCCCTAAAATCTGAGAGTGTTGTTTTCTCTTTCCTCAGCACTAACTTTCCTTGTAAAAATTTCTGATTTGGCGGATTCTGATTTCAGTGTAAATGTTTGCATGTTACTCCTCCAAGGGTTTTCTTTTGTTTTGGTAGCTTCTTAGACGATTTATCAGCATAAAAGGTTTTTGAGATGCTCCTTATAACGAAACCTTTGTATCATTTCTTTTATGCTGGGAGCAGTTCTCTCTGCTTCAGAAGTCAGACTGTAGTGCAGGCTTGGAGTAGACAAGGACCTGGTTTGTTTTCCAGTTTAAACTGTGTTGGTCCATTTGTGCATCGTCTGAGTTGACTGTTGTTTGTGGAAAATATTGTTTAGCAGCTGTGAGTGATACCAAATGTCAGAGGTGGCAAAGTATGTCATGCTGGTATCAAAGCTGTAACACTTAACAGAGGAAAAATAATTTAGCACTGCAGCTCTCTTAATTGTGAAGCTGGAGTCCAAACTACTTAATCTTACTTAGTTAACATCTATTATAATTGCTATTAGAAACATCTTTTTTGAATATGTGATGACTATTAAATACCAATGATGAATGAAAAGTCATAAAAGTGTTTTTCTGCTCCCAGAATTGTTCTAAGCTTTTTATCAAAAGTCATGCTGTATTTCTTTGTATTTTTTAACATATTTGACCTGTCTGGGGATTCAGTGAATTAAGATGCTAGAATTCCAAACCTGGCTTATGGCCTGTCTGATTATCACTTAACCTGCTTAGCTCTCTTCATAGGAGTGCATTTATGTCCCTTAAGAATCTTTCCTCTGCTACGTGCCCAGACACGTGTCATGAAACATGTATTAAACAACTGCCCTGTTTTGGGGCGTTCTAGCAAAGGAGGAGTACTACCCAAAGAGAGGACCAGTACTCTGAGGTGAGAATGGTATGTCCCTGTTAAAATCCCATTTTCTGTTGCTAGTACAAGCTACAACAATTTTTTCCAGACTCAAGCTTCTTATTCCCCGTATCTGCTTTGCCTAGTCTTGGCACCCCTCTTTGAATTTTCAGCTGAAGTTACTTACATCCAGTTCTATGACTTGCTTCATATAGAAATGAATTTTTAGAGTAGGAAGTGCAAACTTCTTTGAACTATTGGCTTTGGACAAAATTTCCTTTTTTTGCTTTCATGAGAAATTTATAGAACCTGTCACATTTCTAAGTACTTCAGAACAGTGTGCGTGTTCTTAGTGTGATTTTGCTTTGTGGGTTCATTTCCCCAGTTACCTGATCCTTTCAGCTTTCAGACTGCACGTGCATCGTGTGAGTTTGGCCATATGCACAGTTTCCTGTAACAGAATTTTGCTGAACACAGAAGTTGCATTTTTATCAATTTGCTCTGAGGATCATAATGTTTAAGAAAATGCCGAATTCCAGCTTCTCTCTCTGTGGCCTGGAGGGAATGGTAGGATTTTGTTATTTCTGAAGAACTTAGTTGTAGTAGGAATTTTCTGATATTTTAAAGCTTGGCTTTACAATTGTATATTATCTATTAAGGAAGTCTCCAGAGGGTATCTGAGTAGATCCAGAATTTCTAATTGGGTAAATTGTCTTTTTATTTATTTTATTAAAATAACGTGCCACAAAGCAACAAAAAAGGCAAGCCCAGGTATGAAACTGGAAATAAAATTCAAATAGAGGAACTTGCTGAATAAAAGATTCTCCTAATCTAATTTGTTATAAAAGGGTAATTTCTGAAAAAAGCAAAACTTGTATCAACAGAGAAATACTCAAAAGTATTAATGCAGTTCATATGACAAACTGCAATATTTTTCAATTACAAAATCAATTTTTAGTTTAAACTTCAGGTAATTTTCAGCCAGTATGTTTCTGAATTACGTAATGGAATGAGTCAAAGGTTATCAAGCAAAAGAAGGTAGGAAGGTGCCATTCTGGTTCCTTCCAATGGCAGTTTTTTATTATGGCTGAAGTGCAAAATACTGGTTGAGAAAAACTCACAAAATAATTTTTTGAGGAGCCAGGAAAAGTGCCACTGTAGTAATATGCTTATTATGAGGGTATTTGAAGACATTTCATTATCTTTCTGAAATGGAATTATGAGGTTTTTTGCTTATTTACAGACTTTACAGCTCAAGTTCTCCTTTCTGAGATTGACCCATTGCTTCATTAACCAAGTACCAGCTTTTATAGGGAAAGTATATTTTTGTAATTATATCAGACAAGTAGTTACTGTTCCCAATGGACAAAATTCCTAAACCATGTCCTTGACAGAAAACACAGCTGTGTGTTTTAGAGTATGTATGTGGGTGTGCAGATGTGTGCAGTAGTCAGGACGTGTGATCTCATTGCTGTGTCTACAAAGGAGACACATTCCTCCTTCTCAGGTCATATCACTGACTAAGGCAGAATTCATGTGGCATCTTGATTTCTCCCCAAGCTGCTCTAGATGGAGTGTGAGTTTGTTTGCCCTTGTTCCTTCTGCAAATCTCTTGCTGCCTTTCTTGGACGTGTTTGGATTTCGTTGAATGGTCTGTCAGAAGATTATTTTCCTTACGGGTATAACTCGTTGATCCGACTCAGAAAAGGCATCCAGCTTAATGAAAAGTCATATCCCCAGCTACTGTTGGTTTCTAATATCGTCCAAGTGTTGTGCCTGTAGCAGGAGGAGAACCTGCAGGACTCTGCCCCAGGATGGGCATCGTGTCAGCCGTGTTACAAGACCAAATGGAGTTTCTTGTAAGGACAATTTTCAGGTTCAGCTTTATTTATTTCAATGTTGGTTTATTCTTATTTTAATGTTGGATAGTTTTTCCTACTCCTCCTGTGCTGATCTATTTCAGGAGTGTTTTAAAATGTTTCTTTCATAAGAGATGGTTACAAACAGCATGTTGAACTTGTTCAGGGAGAATTTCTGTGGCTTGTTTGATGTTAGGGACTGCATTTCTTGGATATAGTTTGCTTCCAGCATAGATCCACAGTTTCAGTTTAGCTTTTGAAAGCATTATTATACATTACAGAATACTTACAAAACTTCTATATGTCGTTATTTCTTTGATGCTGAAAAATTTTGTGTGGAGTTCCTGCGGCTAGGTTGCTGTGCATATTGTCTGTCATAGCTACTTTTTGAAAGGAAAGGCTATGCAGTGTTGTAAGGAGATCAGTAACATCTTCAACTGCTTGGAGACTTGACCTGTGTTACTCTGTAATTGCTGTTGTTTTCTACAATGCTGTGTGAATTTGGAACCAATTTATCATAGGACACAAGTACCTGGAGTTTATTCTGAAGGCTATAAAACTTTAAAGTTTTTTGACAGATTTGTCTCTCGTGTTGTGGTGGTCTTTTAGTCTTCCATGTTTCCGAGATTGAAACTTAAAGACTTACTTAATTTAAAAGATGATGAAGCCAGTTGTTAAAGATCACTGAATCATTAGGGTTAGAAGGGACCTCTGGAAATCATCTAGTCCAACCCCCTGCCAAGGAAGGGTCACCCAGAGCAGGTCACACAGAAACAAAACATGAACAAAGTACTTATTATACTATTGTATTCTTACAGTGAGTAAAAACTGTGCCAGTATTAAGCTAATCAAGGAAAAAAAGCCTTATAAACAAAAAGAGAAATAGAACTATCGTAGCATAATCATGCAGTGTACTGGTAGAGGTTATCATTCACCTTGAAGAAGTGGACAGACTTTGATTATGAAATGAGAGAACTAAGGATCTCAACTTCTAGTTTTGTTTTGTATTGCATGTAGAAAATGAAATCTATTTGTGCCAATGTTGTTTTGTTTTTTTAATAGCTTTAACTTTGGTTTGGGATTTGAGAGATTTTTTTTGCATTTGGCAACTTGGTAATATATATATTCTATTGTATATCATCTCCACTTAATATTAACTAGGAATTATCTTTGACACTGAGAAATACTACCACAAACACTAGTAGTTTTTACTAGCAAACCAAGTGGTGGAACTCCAAATTCTATATTCTGACTTAAATTGCAGGCTCATTTGGTGATTCCTGTGATTTTTGAGAGACACTTATTATGCACTGAAAGGCTCATTAAGGGTCACTTTTGTAGATACTTCCAATGTGCAGGTATGTTATCTTCTGTGAAAACAGTGATTTGTGACAGATAAGAAATAGAGTAAATTGTTGGCTTTGCTTATTAATACCTAGGAAGCAAAATCAGAAGCAATAGTGTATAAATGGGTAGAAGATCTGTAACATCAAACTGAGATTCCAACTTTCAATTGCTTCCATGTAATGGTAGCGTGCCTGTTGACAGACACTGTAATCACTGGAGAGGCAGGAACGGGAAGATATTGCTAGAATTCCTAAAATGGTTTCTTTTTTTTTTTAACTTGTATTACTGTGCATAGTTTTAATCTCTCATGAAGACAATGAGTTTAATGAGTTGTAATTCTGTGTTGGTTTTTCTACTCTATGGAAAATTAAAAGTATTCATTCTCCTGTGAGATTTTATAATATCATCTTAGATTTGGCTGTGTTAATGGTGTGAGTGGGCTGTCCTTGGGCACTGCCTATAGTAATATGGCAAAACAAAAAATATAGTTTTCATTTTTTAATAGTATAATTTGCTTCAGGCTGTTAAGCTAACATTGATATACAATCATAGAACCACTTTATAAGTTAATTTTGAAGATTTTCTTGCAGCTTAAGACAAAACTTAATCGTTTTTCCATACAAATTCAGATTTAATAAGATATTTTCAGTTACTGGTGAGACATTTTTGTTTGGTGAATTATGCTATACTGCATAATATATGCAGTGTTCATCACAATTAAAAATACTTCTCTTTAAATCTTTTTTTTAAATAAGTGTTGGTTGTTGTTTGGGGTTATATTCTCAGCTGAAGGAGAAGGGTCAGTGACCACAGCAAACTGTATGTTAGATCTTTCAAGTTCGTAACATTTGTGCAGTGCTTCTAGTTCTTCTGTAGTGGTTGTTAGGAAATGTTCCACCAAAGAATTTAAAGGTCTTACCAGGTTTCTAACTGCATTTTGCTTGATGAACATTAGCCTGAAGTTGTGAGTTTTCAACATAGAATCATAGAATGGCCTAGACTGGAAGGGGCCTTAAAGATTATCTATTTCCAGACCCCTGCCATGGCAGAGATACTTTCCACTAGACCAGGTTCACAGCCCCATCCAGCCTGAAAACTCTGGGGATGGGGCATCTACAACTTCTCTGGGCAGCCTATGCCAGTGCCTCATTATCCTCACATAAGGGATTTCTTCCTAACATTAATCTAAACGTATTCGCTATCAATTTAAAGCCGTTCCCTGTTGTCCTGTCACTACATGATCCGTATTTTTTTTTAGGCTCCCTTCAGGTACTAGGAGGCCACAATTAAAATACCCCCAAACTGTCTCTTTTCCAGGCTGAATAATCCCATTTCTCTCAGCTGTTCCTCATAGGAGAGGTGCTGCATTCCTGTGATTATCTTGGTGTATCCTTCTGTGGATTCATTCCATTAGGGCGGTGTGCTGGGAACCCCAAAGCTGGGTGCAGCCCTGCAGGTGGGGTCTCACCAGAGCAGAGCAGAGGGGCAGAACCCCCTCCCTTGCCCTGCTTGCCACACTGCTTTGAATAGCCAAGATCCAACTGGCGTTCGGTCTTTGAGTGCTCGCTGGTGGCACGCGTCCAGCCTCTCGTTCATCAGCACACCCAAGTCCTTCTTGGCAGGGCTGCTCTGTTCATCCCCAGCCTGTGTTGATACCAAGGGTTGCCCTGACCCAAGTGCAGCTCATGCTTTGAAAGAATCACGTGTGTTCGTTTGATCAGAAATGGATGTGGCTTGTGGCCATGTGTCTGGTGAGTTCTCTTAAATCCACCCTAACATTCCCTTTCTTTTCTCTGTCACCATGAATATTTTCTAATAATATTTTGCATGGGACTACCAGTGGGAGTTGTAAGTACTTTTGCAACATTACGCTAAAGAATGGATTGACCTAAGTGCACCGTTTTTACATTTTTAATGAATGGTTACATTGCCAATATGTCTTGTGCAACAGAGAACTGAGTTCCCACAGTAGAAAAGGAAGAGTAATTAGAGGATTAGGAGAGGGATCTGCATGACATTAGTCTGAGAGACAAGAATTCTTTGCGTAATAAAATTGCCATGCATTTGGCATACCACTTCTGTGAGATTATGTTGGCATGTCTGTGTGTGTGTGTGTGTGTGTATGTATATATGTATAAGAGGAACTTAAATACAAGAGCTGATTTCTACCTTTCTTCACCTCACCAGTCTATACCCTGTATCTGAAGGTCTAAAACCTCAGGTTACTGTTTCTTCCCAAAGGGATTAAAATCTGTTTGTAAGGGCTTCATGAACTTTGCTGTATTTACTTTCATAGCTGATTGGGCACTTATCTGTCAGTCTGTGAAAAGGGAGCTGCAATAGCTTCTTCTAGGAAACTTCTGCCTAGGAAATAAGCAATAAGTTCCATCTGCAGATCTGCCTGCATTTGGCACAGACCCAGTTCTTCTCACACCTTCATACAAAGAGTACCACAACAGTATTTTTCCAATATCTGTGCATATGCTTGTAGCATGAGTGACTAATGAGTGTGTTAGTGAATACTGGAAGAAGTTACCATGTATCAGAAGATGCCTGCTGCTAACCTGGCAACAGTATGACACTGTCATTGCATAAACCCACTATAATATAAGTGTCTGCATGGGGATAAGTGCTCTGATTCAGAAATCTGCCAGCCTTTTAACTGTCACCAATGACTATTGGGAAGTAGGTAAGTTGACTGCTGGTTGTAGCCTCAGAATGAGCACAAAGCAACCTGGCTACAGCAGCTGCAGTTTTAAGTCTCTAATCCCAGTTCCTGCTCTTTCTGTTACTGGTTTTTAGCAGCTTGCCTCATGTTATTGTGCTGTTAGTTTTGTGAAAAGGGCTGGATAGTGGTGTGAATTGTACCACCACATTTCTGTGTTGTCATCTGTGCTGTGGTTCACCCTAAGAACAGGTGACAGCTCTTTCTAGTGGAGTGGAATCCTGTTAAGGATGCAGGCAGTTGCCAGAATGCCCTCCAGTGCCTATACCACTTCCCTCAATGGGAGTTTGGACAGCTTTAACATTACATGCGACTGGTTCACTTGGCAGTGTTGAACAACACAAAATCTTGTACAAAAATGCTGTTGGGAGGACGTGTCAGTCTCTGCAAAAAGTCTTCAGAGGTCTTCAGGGTAGTTGGGTGCAGTGATGCAGCTGGGTAGCAGACAGGAGCACTACAGGCTCCTCAGCCTTCACCTCTTCCCCTACAGCTGCAGCCTGCTCTGTTCTCTGGAGTTCATCAGCACAGTTCTGTTAGGTGTCATGTAGAAATAATAGATTTCAAATAAAAATATCAATATCTATCTAATTATTAAAAGTTTCCTTCATTTCTTTCTTTATAACCATGCTCTTGTCTGACTCCATATTAATATCATTGTACTTCATCAATCTTCAGGGAAGTCTCAATTAGTTTTTTGGGCCACTGTCATATATGATTATCAGTATAGAAAATAATTTTTCAGAAAGTTTGAATTTAGTGGAGAATTTAAAATATCTTTCAACTTTTCAATAGAAAGACTGTATTTGGACATACTAACTTTTTTGCAGCAGCTATAGACATACATTTTGAGAGCTCTGACCTGCTGACTCAGAAGTCTTTGTGGTACATATGTAGCCAGCCACATGTAAACCTTTGCAGAAATAAGATCAAAATCTGCAGGGTCAAAGACAGAATAGTTTTTACCCCTTATATAGCTCCTGTAATGCAGCTCAGGATTGCTTATTACATTAGTACAGTACCACGTGTGCATCAGTGACTTGCTTTCTATCACAGTTCCCTTGTTAATTCTGATAATGTACACAAGAGAAGGTTATGGGGCAAAAAATAATCCTTTTCTTGTCCCAGGTATTCTTAAAGGAGCACCAAAGAATTCTTTGGAACTTGTGAGAAGTTGTTTTTCTGTTCTCAAGAGCAGTAGTTGGGTGAGACTCCAGCTTTTCTTCATTGCTGAGGATAGCTTCACCAAAGCATTTCACTGTCCTTTTTACTGCAGTTAAAGGCAACTGCACATCTCTCTGCACTTTACTCAGGCAGAGCAAAGGACAAGATAATCCCCTTAGCCTGTTAAATGCTCCATCCCATCTGGTAGGTGATAATTGCATTGTAAGGGGATTAACACAGTGGGATATGCTTACAGTGTAATGAAAGCTTCACTCTGAGTGTGAAAGTCAGCTGATTGCATTCTAGCACTAGGGGACCTCACATTTACACATATTTTGTAAAAAACATAAAAGACAACTTTGATCTGGGGAAGGTATGCAGTACCTTTACGTGCCATCCTTCACATATTTGTAACAGATTTTAAATTTGTTCTGGAATATCGGTAGTCTGAATGTCTGAAATCCTCTCGTAGGAGCAGTGCAATAGACTTTCGTTTAGCCAAATGTTTTGAGATCATTCCGTGGAGTATTGCTACATTAAATGCATCCTAGGTGTTGGCTACTGTTTAATCAAAAGTACAATGACTTTGAAATCATGGGGTTTAATTGTTACCAGTCTAGGAATAGCCATGTTATTTGAACACTGCTTGGAAATCTTTGTCAGTAAAGGTGAAATTTGAACAAGCCACACTGTGAGGAATATCACAGTAATTTTGTGTCAGTGGGGATTTCTGTCAAGAGGATTTCTGGCTGAAAGCAACTCTTCTTGAAGCCAACCAAAATAAATATTTTGAAATTTCAGTTTCAAGCATGAGCCTAAGGTAGTGCAAACTGACTCTTAAAAAAAAAGTTTTAAATCCTATGTTTTTAAAGTTTATTTAATGCTGTCTTGAAGATAGTAAATCTTAAGGTTCAGAGCATTTCATAAGCTAACTGTGCCTTAACTTTCTTACCTTTCAAGATGATAAAGATCCTTGTGAAGATAGTTACATAGGGCAGTAGCTCTGGGTTGATTATCACCCTGTTGATTGCACTCTCTCCAGTCTCCCCATATGGTACAAGAAACTGGGCAAGTTGCTCTGTGCTGACCTGCGTGTGCTGCCTCACTGGTTTGAACATTAACCTGTTTGGTTAAAACAGGGTTTGGTTATCCACACTGTGCTGGGATGTAGCTTCATAGTCAGGTGATCAAATGAGAGTCAGGTATAGAAGGACGCACTGTGTGCAGTGGATGCTTTAGTGACGTTGCATGACCTTGCTGCAGGATTAAATTTTCTAATGAATTAGGGTTCTGTGACCAGCTGTGTGGCTGCTGTTTCTCTGGTTTCCATTTCCTGACTTAGCAGCTCTGTGTGCATGTGTGCTACTGGGAGTAAGGGTAAAATAAAATCTAGTGGGGGTTTATGGGCTGTCTGCAGGAACTTTGCCAGTCTGTGATGAAGTTATTGAGTGTGGTTAAGCTCAACCTTCTCTTATTTAATCATGGATCTGAGTGGGGTCAAGTGGAAAGCTAATTTTCCAAGTTCTGGTGATGAGACATGGATGATTTCACAGATTATTTTTTTTCTTCTCTCTTTTATTTTTGTTTATTTATTTTTATTTCTTTTAATGTGGCTGAGCTCTAAAGAATATTCTTAGTTATTTCCTTTGAGGCTAAAAACGTTTACCTGAGGAGAGGAAAACTAGGGAAGGTTGCTCTTTTATTTTCTGACATGTTGTAGTTTTAAATAAGCTTGTGTGTAAGGTCATGGAACTCAAAAAATAAACATAACAACAATCTTCCATAAATTGGAATCATGTCCCCTTTCCTTTCCTCAGTTGTTCCTGGAATATGGATTTGTCCCATGAAAATCCCTCTTGAAAAAACCATTACACTGACAATATTCAGAAAGTATTTTTAAGAGGAGTTCTCAGATATTTAGAAATGGGTTTTTAAACAATCCTTCCATATACATATTTAAAATATATACCAAGTCTATAGCAAACCAAATCATACATGATATATAATAAATTTTCTTCTTATTTAGGTGACAAACAGCATGTTTGGTGCTTCAAGGAAGAAGTTTGTAGAGGGGGTTGATGGTGACTACCATGATGAGAACATGTACTACAGCCAATCATCGATGTTCCCACATCGGTCAGAAAAGGATGTAAGTTGAATAAGCTTATTTTTCCTCCCTACAGTACTGAGATAACTTCAAGTATAAAAAACATATGTGAGGAGGGGCTTCATTTAGCTTTCAGCTGTACATGGCTGTTTCCTGTAGTAAGTGTTTTAATTTCAGTGAATTTGTTCATGTAGACTTCAGCCATATGCTTGTGAGTGGGGTTTTTTTGTTCATCTTGAAGCATTGCATTTGTAATTTAAATTGAGTTATTGACTGTATCTTGCGATTCCATGCAGTGTCTACAGGTTTTCTGCTGTGGTTTTGCATTTTACATCTTCAGCCATTTTTAGTTTCTGAAAATGCTTTGTGCAGTTTGTTTGCTGAAGTATTCTAAGTTAGGTATTTCTCCTATTTGGAATGCCACAAAGTTACAAAACTAGTAATTTCTAGTATTTTCCCCTCAGTAATGACAAATTGTATATTAGAACTGCATTGACAGTACTGAAACTCTGCTGCTTATTACCAAAGATGAATGTATTAAGCAGTAAAGTGTTTCACTTTTATATGGAGTGGCATGGAGAAATACATGGACGCCTTGAAAGCATGTCTTGAAGTTTGTTACCTGCAGGTCAGTAATATCATCTCACGGCAGGCTTGCATTTTAATATGTGTAGGCTACATGCTCTTAAAAAAAAAAATTTCATTCAAATTTTTTAGAAGGTGCAAATGCTTCAAGTCTGTCTCCAAGACTGTCTGGAAATACAGTTAATAACAGTTGTGAATGTAGTCTTGATAGACCTTGACCTGTATCAACATAAGCATTTCCTACAGACTCTTAGCTGAATTTCAGTTTAGATTCTCAGAGATGGAAATAGGTTTAGCGAGTAGAAGGCCTTTTCAGACAAAGTGAAACAAACAAAAAAGCCTAAATGCAGCTCTCCAATTCAGTTTCATAAATTGATAAGAAATTTCAGGTGACCCAGCAAAGGATTAAAAGGTAGTACACAAAACTAAATGGGCTGCTCTTTTCTCTTTTTGTTGATTACTTGTATACATCTACTCCAGATGCACATAGGTACAATGGAATATTTACGATGTTGAATATACATCCTTTCTGTGGTCACTGAGAGCTGCAGCTAGCACTCTGAAAAACAGTAGACAATATTTCACCAAAGTGATTCCTGTACATTAAATCCTCACTTTTAGATTTGGTGTACTGAGGGAAAAATCATTATGGTGTAGTAAGAAAGGTAAAGTGAGATAAATGCTGTGCTGCACAGTGTACGCAGTGAAAACTGATGGCTTGGCACATGGGTGACACAGTGAACGAGAGTTTCAGTTGCCTACTTTTTCTGTAGGCAGAGTTGCAGAAGTGGATCTTAGAATGGCACTTCAAGAGAAGGAAGGTGGGTGTTCCAGACACCAGGAATGACAAATGAGAAATCTTGAAAGCTTGTGAGAGAAGTGGCCAAAATGGGGCATAGAAGCCTGCTGTAGTTGGCAGAAGAATGATGTCATTTCGACAAGAAATGGAAGAGTGGATTTGCAAAAGCTTTTTAAAATTTTATTTCCAAAATTTTTTTAAGATTCTCCAAGCTCCTGTAGTTTCACTAATTGACCATTATGTCTTTCTGAATTTGTGCTTATGAAATTTTAAACTGTTATATGCCATCCTAATTTTTTTATAAATTTATCAAAATAAATTTACGGTTTTAATATTGACTGTACGCTATTGATCACTCATGTATAGCTAAATGTATATTGTGTATTACATGTTCTATTTGCTGTTTTGTTTGGCTAACAGTAGATAAGGAGGGTTGGAATGATAGTTACATTCTTAGTTTCCAAGTACTTTCACAGCTTTGTAAACCTTTTCCTTTTGAAAATAACCATGTTTTCAAATAGTCTTTCAACTAGAATTCAGCTGAAAATGTTGTATATGAAAGTAGAATAAATATATTGACTCTGTTGTTTAGATAACAGTATTGACAGGCTAAAATTAAATTGCTCAGAAGTTTTTCCAAGTAAGCTAATAAAGACTCATGTTCAAAACCTAGATCCAGTTTATGAACACCTAGGGGGAATATTTCAGCATTCTAGATCTTGAAGCACTTTAAATCTTTCTGTCTTCACATCTACTATGGGAATAAAATAAAGGTAGAAGAAATATTGGGGAAAGAAGCAAATTACTCTTATATTAAAGATGCAGGTCTTTTTGCAATTGAAATTATTCCTCCTTTTTCATTTTCAGCTTCATTTATAACTTTACTGAAAGCAGATAAAATTAATGTTGCAGGCTTCTGCTACTGACCTGTAAAAAAAAAATTACAGAAATGTTAATATTTTTCTCTCCTGTGTATGATATGTACATATGAATGCAGAGTCCTTAATTTATGCTTCATATATCTTCTAGAGTTCTTCACACTGAAGTAGAATGGTTTTGGTGGAAGCCTTTGTGAATGGCCTCCTTAAATACTGTTTTTCAGAAAAGGCTAAAGCCTGTTTAGTATTTACCCTTATACTGGCTTTAGGTAGGTGTTTCTGGTTTTCATTTTGTTGAAGTTTCACTGATTCTGATCTTGAAAGTTACTACTTTGCAAGCAACTGTTGCTCGTGTGTGTGTGTACTCCAAGCTGAGGTACATAGGGAATGTACCTAATATTTGTAGTAAAGGCTATTACTGCAAGCATACTTGTATACACTTCAAAACTTACTTTTCACTTTATTTTTACAGTAAAGTCAAGCCAAATCCTGTCTTAAATTTCTGTCTTAAAGGCTTTTGACATGGGCAAAGAACTAGCAGCAAATAATTTTGGATGTCTTACTTTTATTTCAGCCTCAGTGTAGCTAAGAGCTAAAAGTTTTCTTTTAAATTACTTGTTTTTTCACTAGAGAAAGCAGCTGTAGATAAACAGGATTAATATGATAATTGAAATAGAAAAGTTGCATGTTACTCACATGCACAAGTGCTTCCAAGATCATATGGATACTGATTGGGTAAGTTATTTTAGGCTCACAGTTACGATTCCTTAGATGAGATTACATCTTGCTCAAGCCATTTTATGCTTCTTTTTTTACTAAATAAGTTGCTTTGACTTGAATAATCATGTGCTTGCTGAACTAAGTAGGGAAGAGGAGCAGAGTATATGCATGAATGCTTTGTGAATTTTTCTGCATTTGGTCAGTGCATTATAACCAGGTCAGTAATCCTTTGGCAAAGAAATTAGGTGTTTTATAGCACTTTCAGAACACAGAACAGATTAAGAAAATAGTTTTAACTTTTTGCTGGCAAGAAGTGGGATCCTTGTAATATAAATTGATAAGATGATGCGCTGAGTGCCCACAAAACAATTTCAGGGCTTTCTTGTGGTTAATTTCACCAGCTTAATTGAGCTGTCTGTGCACTCTGCAAAATAATTTTCAGGACATGGATACATGTATTTTTATTTGGATATAGTGACAGTGGTAGAAGTTGGTAACTCAAGGCCCTCATGTACTTTTGAAACTACAGTTGTTAAACAAACAAAACAAAAATGTAGACGAGCTTTTAGAAAAGATTGAACTGATCCAGTCTGAACTTCTTTGATTTCTCATGGGAATGGGAAGGGCTTCACAAGGTTTGATCAATCTAGCCCAATCCACTGAAAATGTGTACATGAGAGTATAAGATCAGGGCATCTTCTGTTGCTCTGAACTGTAGTCATAAATCTGACAGTAGGCACACATGCATTTTAATGAAGATCTACCCAGTCAGAAAAGTTAGGAGACTTTTTCAATTAACATTTTTTTCAAATCTTGGCACAATCTTTTGCTGTTCCGTCTCTTTTCTGGTTGCTCAACAGATAGTAAAATGCTTGCAGTAAGGTAATAGTAATACTTATGGATTGTACTTTTAATTGTGGCAGGTGAGATCCAGCTTGAAGATTAGATTTATCTCATTGCAATTGTTTATCTAGGTCCCTAGCACTAGGAAGTCCTCAGATTTGGATACTGAGTACAGAAAAATGGGTTGCTGATTCTAGGAACCTTCTTTCCAGAGATTTCTTCCATCCTGAGCTGAAGCATGTCTGTGATGGATGAAATTCAAGAGTTCCTGTGCCATGAGACAGTTGCATGAAGGCAGATGTCAGTGGTGCTGATACAACAAAGCCTGGTCAAAGGCCTTTTAGTGTGATTCCATGAAACTGATTTTCAGAACCTTTACTTTTACTGTGTTTTGAAGTACTTGGCCTTGCAAGGAGATGGTACTTTTACAAGAGGGAAAACCCTGAAGGTTTAGCTTACCATTGTGGTTGCTAAGTTTTGGAAACTAAGTATTTAAGAGTTTAGACAGTTTTTTGGAGACAACTTTGACTTTAAGGCCACTGAACCTCATGAATCCAGATGAATTGCTGACTTCACAATGCTATTACGCCAGGATTCTGAGGAAACCTATGGTATCGTGTTTCCCAAGGTATCTTCCTTGCTTTAGTCATAATTTTACTTTAGGTGCTTCATATGGAGTTGTATTTAAGAATTCCCGCGAAACTTCCTTGTGTCAGGAGCAGTTGTAGCATTCACACTAATGCTGGTTGGCAGGATAGAGATACTGTACATTAACCTAACTTCTAATTGTCTGAATAGTTTTGATCCATTTGTGGAGTGAGAAAAAAACCTAAAGTTTATTTTGAGAAATAAATAAATTAATGTCTTAATTATAAATGGCAAGTGAATGTTTTCATATGCATTAATTTGCACATAAACATTCTTGTAGATTTGACTGAATAGTGAGCTGGTTTGCCCTGCTTGGTTTGTGAAACACATGACTTGGGCTTCACTCTTTGAAGTGTGAGTTACAAGGCAATAGAGTTACTTTTCACCTTCCAGAAGAGTGATTAAACATTGCTTGCATGTATTACTGAGTACACAATAAGAGTTTTTTTAAAAAAACCCAACCAACCAACAAAAGAAAAAAACAAAAAACAAAACACAAAACAAAACAAAAAAATACCCACAAAAAAACCCCAAAACAAACAAACAAAAAAACCCACAAAAAACCCAACAAAAACAAAAAAAACCCCAAAACAAAAACAAACAAACAAACAAACAAAAAAAAAAACCCCAAAAAAAACACACCAAAAAACAAAACACCAAAAAAAACCACCCACCCCAACAAAACCCCCAACAAAACCCTAATGGAAACAAACAAACAAACTTTAAATGTATGAAAAGTGCAATTCCATTGATAGTTGCAAAAGTGACAAAATAGTTGGAAGGACTTGCAGGGAATGAGATTAGTAACAATTGAAGAAACTGTGTTTTAATGCAGTTCCCTTTCAGAGCTTATCATCATTCTGCCTGTAGTGTGCATTTTCATAGGAATGAAAATATCTCTCAGTATGCTGAAAGAACAAAAAGTTTCAAATACAAAATGCGCCCTTTACTGTGTCACCTATAAGTTTGCACCTGAATGGATTCATCAAACTGATTTTGTTTAGAGACAAAAGTGTTTTTATATTATTTCACACAGTAAGCAAGTATGTATGTGAAAACATATATATCTGAATGTAACTTAGTTCACTCCTTTTACCATTTAGAATTATGTCACAATGAAATTAATTTTATTGTTGATGGCTAGTATAATTTTCACTATGATTGTGTTTGTATTTAGGCTTTTTATAGAATAATTGAATGACTATGGTAGGTGTTCTGTGCTTTTCTTTGCTTAATCTTCACTTCATCTAGAAGCTTTATTTTACTGCATCTCCGCTTCACAATGTATAAAAATTTTTATATTTCAGCTCTAGCTTTTGAAGTGGTGCCTTTAACTAGATTAATTCCATGCATAAAGTTGTGTGCGTTTTCTAGAAGGGGAATTACGCAGTAACTCAGTTCATTGGACATGCTGTTTTGTAATATTGGTGATTATAAACACACTGTTGGGCATTTTGTTTGGTTTTTGGGTTTTTTTGGTATGCAACTGATTATTTAGTTGATATGAAATATTTGCTTTGTTGTCCTAGTTCTTGATTGCTTTGGCATTTTTAATAGCATCTTTCAATGAGCTTTCAGTAGTCATTTGGCTCATTGATAAACTGTACTATCAAACAATGTCTCTACACAGCAGAATTTGTTTTTACTTGGGTAGCCACGTTAACCTCACAGTAATAATATCATTGTCATTCAAAAGCAACATCTTGTCTATGAGATCCTGGGATATTGCTGCCATCAGCAGTGTGGTCCTATCTCCTTATGCTCTCCAAGTGCTGCTGGAGGCAGCAGAAGGTCACAACAAACCAGAAATTATGAAATATGAAAGACTGAATAAAGTTTCATTTATTTTACCGTATTGCATTTGGGTTTATATTTCACAAATTATTTACATCAGTAATAATTTTTACTGGCAGATAATACCCTGTGTTTCTATGTGTATACAAGGTTTTCACTGATTTATGATACTGAGATTTGGAAATACTTTTTTGTAACATGGGAATTTTGTGAGTGCTGTATTAAAAGGTGGTGTAAAGAGGTAGACTAATAGCACTACTAAAAGACTGTCAAAGTCTAGAAAAATATGTAATTTTTATCTGTTATTTGTTGACTTGTTCTACTACAGTTTTTTATGTCACTATAGCACTTTCTTCTTTTGAGGCTGTGGGTCATATGTTGTTATTAAATAGTGCAGCACAGATGGCAGATACCAGAAAATAAACCAGTGTAAATACAAAATGATGCTGATGTTTGCATCTGTGAGAAACCCATCATTTATCAGGCCAGATATTACTCACAAACTTGCTTATTCTAACACATTTTGCTTCTAGGAGTTGACTTTGTAGTCCTAAATCAATATGTTTTAGCTACGGCTTGCCTCATGTTTAAGAAAGTAGCTTTGGGCTGTAAGTACGTAATGCAGCAGCCTTCACAGAATACTGCCGTGTGCTGCTGTGCAGCGCTGGTGGCGGGCAGCTGTCCCCGTGCTGGGTGGGGCTTTGCTTGGAAGAGGCAGGATGCTGCAGTGCACCGGGGGCAGGAACCTGCTGGGCCAGCACTGCCGCTGGAGCTACCTCCCTCTGCTTTTGGGAAGGCTATGATCTCCACTCTTCTGAGAGGGCTGCAAAGTGCAGTGTTTTCTTCACAGTTCTGAGAGGTTTAAGCATTTCATAGTGCTTTTTTATTTGAGATTTGTTGGCATCTTCAAATGAACATTCTGCAGTAAACTGATCAAGAGTAATGAAAGCAGTTACAATAAAATCTCTCAGCACTAGGATTAGGAAATTGTCTGATAGCCCCTTGCAGCTGATTGATTCTTGGTGTGGACCAGTCCAGAAAAAATTGGGCCATCTGTTTGGATCATCATTTAGTTTGAGTTTAGATGCATAATCTTCCACGATCAAAATTGTGCTGTCAGTATTTGAGACTCGTGAGTAAAATGATGTCCGTGTCTTGAGTTGAGTGTCATGAGCTCAGTCTTTCACCCTGCCAGTACTGAGTGTTGCTCTTTCCTGTATATTGGCAAAATAAACTGAAGCCTTCATGTTACACAGGGTCTTTTTTGCTCACTAGTCGCCCTGTCCCATGGGAGAGGCAAGTCTTAGGCCTCCTCTGTCTCCTAATACAACACAGGAAAAGCTAATTGAAAAAAAAATCTGTCAAGTTCAGTGATACAACTTTGGAAGAGAAGCAGAAGTCCCATGCTGGGTTTTGTGGCTGTTAACTACTAGCAAATTGATTTAGGTTGTTACAACTATAATTCTGAGCATTTTTCCCTAAGATTTTAACATAATTAGATAAAGCTTAATAGGTCTTAACAACTGGAAGAGGCTTTAGTCACCTTAGGGCTTGGTTTGCTTTGGTTTTGATTAAGGTTATGACTTTTGGCTGTTGTAGACAAAGAGAAATTCAAGTGACTTCCAGTCACACATGCAAGTACGCTCTTGGAGAATTGTTATATTTTCTGTGTCATGTAGCAGGTAGCCCAGTCAGATGAAGTAATGACTGCAAAATGCCGGAAGAAATGTTTTTAGTATTACTAATACCATTCATCCTGAATCTTCATTATCTTTGCTAGACCAAGTTTGAGTAGACTATAATCGTGTCTCAGAGGCTTCAAATGCAAGTCAAGGTGTAATACAGGTTAAGGTTTTGCTGAATTTAATTTTTGTTGTTGATCCAAATAGTGTGGAAATAATAATAATAAAAGACAATTTTAAACTGTTCTTTACTTAGGTATGACAGAAAAGCGTATTTAATAAAGTAGAGATGGAATAAGTGAGATACCCATACAGTGTATTCCTGGTCCATAAGATTTGAGAAATTCTGCATTTAAATCTGCCCAGAACAAATCCACAGGATTTTTTTATTGACTTTTTTTGAGGTTTGTTATCTTTGATGTTCTAAGTATGTTATGACATTAAATTATCAGACTTACTGAATTTAACGCTTGGCCTTTATTATGGTTTTCTATAAAAGTTTCCCTAGTCATTTTGCAATTAACTTTTCATGTAAAAGTAAGTGGCACAATAGATGTGACCTACTTTGCAATGTTTCAAAAGAAAATCCTCTTCCTAATAAGCAGTGTCCAATAAATATTATTTGCTACTGCTTTTAACTGAATTTAAAAAATCAAGTAATACTCAATTGTACATGAGGTGGGATTATTTTTTCTCTCTTTAAAGTAATCTATTGCCTCTTAGGGGTTTTCTAATTATGGGATATTTTTTACTCCAAATTAGTGTTATAAATAAAGGATTTTATGCTGAGATCTGTGCCATCTTCTCATTATTACATCATGTGCCATCACAGCAGTATTTTAGTTCCCTTAGCAGCTGTTCTTGTGGGATATTCTTTTTTGGCTTAACTGTTTCACTTACCTTTCCCAAAGGTGTTAGTACTTTTTTGATGAATGTTTCTAGTGCAGTGTCTGGTGTGTTGACTTTTATTTTTGAACTTGTGTGCCTATATCGTTGTCTCAGGAGGTGTCTTATAACTTTATGCCTCTCATTTTTCCCCAATAGAATTGCAATTTTTCTCACCTTGCAGCATGTTCTAGGGTTTTACTACTTGTCAAACCTGAATGTTTTTTTAACCTCACCATTTTACTTTGTATTTCCTTTCTTAAAAGCTACTGTGTCAGCTTGTTTTCTCAGTGTTTAATGAGCATCAATTTCTTAGGTTGGGGCAGGGGGGAAGTGTGCTTTTGAAATCTTGCCTCCCAAGTGTCCCCATTTCCGCATGCCTTGGTTCGTGTTGCAGAGTAGTTATTGGTGTGAGTGAATTTTAATCCTTCTGAATGAACACAGGTTGGAAGAGATGCTCTAGCACTGCACCAGATATGTACCACTCACTAATGGGCATCTAGTCCATGACATCAAGTGTTTTAGTTAGGAATTCATACAGGAGCTGGTAGGCTCCTAGAACCAACTTTTCTTATTACAAATGTTCTTCCCTCTGGCTGCATCACTTGCTGATGCAGATGTGGCCTGTGAACCTGGTTATATGAATACTGGGTGTTATTTAAAGTGGGGTTTTGTTCACAGTGAGTTCTTCACTAAGAAAGATGATCTTGTCTTGCTATTTCAATTCTCTTTGTATGCTAGTGTGGATGTTTGTTCCTGGAGTTGCTTACTGTCAAATACCTGCACTTTGTTCTTAATATATGTGAGTAAAATATATGCTGAGTTAGGTTCTGATATATTTTCTGGTGGTCTACAGTAATTGCCTGCTGTAATTTCTTTATTCATATCTTCTGCATATATTCAAAAAAATCATAAACATTTTGTGACTTACAGATACGAATGCTACTTTTTGATACTTACTGACTTACCCTGCATACATTACCCTGTATTCTTTCTCATTTCTACTGTCTGGATTTGGCCCCAGTATAGAAAACTAGCAGATTCGGTTTGTAAGGTTCGTTTGAATTTTACATCTCCCTAGATGATATCAACACAGCAATTTGCAGTTTATCACAGTAAAGTTATTTTGATTTGAATTCTTTACTCTCACATTGAAAACCCTTGGAATTGCCTTATGTCTAAGAATCCAGACATTCCTTTCTTTGAAGCCATCCTAAAATCAGTCCAAGTCCAGACTAATTCACTAAACGAGCATCTATTTGCCCATGTGTTGCTAAGTAGAAGTAGCACGTTGTTGTGGATGGAGGGATTAGGTCAACTAATAATCCTTCTTGCTCTGGGGGGACAATCAGCTATACCTAGTGTTAGTAAACAGCTAATCAACAAAAAGTGTACAGTGATGGATGTTCCAATATTTACTTACCTTAAGACTGCAAAGGGCTTTTTCTCCAAGTGTTTAGATTATATGTCCTGTTTCTCAAATTTATTAATACTTTACATTTCTTCAGAAGCATGGAGAACAGTTTATTCTTTTCCTCTCAGAACAATGGCTAGAAAACTGGTGTCATATGCCTACATTAGTTGCCTTCTTTCTGGGGTATGCAAACCCAGATCTCCATCTTTCTTCATAGAGGGTGATGATGGGGTTTTTTGTGTTTGGGGTTTTTTTGTTGGTTTTTGTTGTTGTTTGTTTTAGTTCTTACTCTAGCCAAGAGTCTCTGTAGTTTGTCACAGAGAGGGTGTGTTGTCTGAAAGTTGGTAAATGGAAATACTTGGTAATATGTGATTTCTCTAAAGTGGGAATGGTAGAGTGGGAAATAATGCTTATGACATTTGTAGGTCCTGTTCATATCTGTGTTCAAGCATGAAGCCAGCTCTTAGGGTAGTATATTATAAATCTTAACATTGGAGTCTTACCTGAAGCTCATATCTGCTGCTGCCTATCCACTCATATCGTAAATAATTATACCAAACTCATTTGTTGAGCAGGAAAGGATCTAGTTGTATGAGGCATGTTTTGCAGAGGAAAAAGACCTCTGATTTAAGTAAATGAGTATTTCTTTTTTCTGTAATGATGGGTCTTCTAGCTGCAAGGGTAAGAAGTCTGAAAGCTTTTAGATCATCTGTGCTCTGTGTTGCAAGTAAAATCTGTGTTTATACAGGTAAAGTCATAAATTTTTATTGATGTGTAATATAGTACAGGTGTGCAGATGTTTTGGGGAGTTTCTAAAATTTTTCATAACTTTAAATGAGTTTTCAGTTGTTTTGTTTTCTTGGCGTAACAGTGTTGTAAACTTTCAGAGCAAGATAGCACAATATCTTTGTCTTTAATAACCTCTTATTCTTCTTACATTTTAGATGCTGGCATCACCATCAACATCAGGTCAGCTGTCTCAGTTTGGGGCAAGTTTATACGGGCAACAAAGTAAGCATTCTTTTTATTAATAATGTATTTATTATTATTAATGTATGCTAAATATATTACAGTTGGACTTTCTGGAACATGCGGATGGGCTTTGTCTGATGATTGTAAAAATGACAGTGTGTCTCCTTACATACAATTATTTTAAGATACATTTTTGCTTTGCTTAGTATGCATTTTTGCAGTGTTCAGTGTGCAAAATGTCATTATCACTTTAAAACTGCTAATTATCCAACCACAATCATACTATAAAAATTTCCTGTGATTCTACAGGCTCTCTGAAGGAAAACTCCAAGAAGGAAAGCTGCGCTAAAAAGAGCATAGTTCAGAAAACTGTTAGGAATAGAAGGATATTATACCTTAAATATAACTGATACTTCATGCTCTACAGGTGCACAGTGAATCTTGTGTACATGAGTGGTAACTTGCACTTGGCAAAGAGCTTTGCCATGAAGATTAATACTTTCTGCATCACTGTTTTTTTCTTTGTGGTACCTTAACGATTTCAAGTGTCGGCCACTCATGTGGACACCGTTGCAACAGAAGAGCTACAGAGCAACAGTCATGGTGTGATACTAATTTAAGGACACCTAACTTAGGGTCAGCCCTGAGAAATGAACCTCCTGGGAACTGAGAGGTGCACGCAGGCAGTGACTTAGAATATCTGAGTTAGATACAGTTCCAAAAGTAAAAGTGGTTGGGAATATCATCTCTCCTGTGTCACTGTATGCTTTTAAATGTTTTCTGCTGTCTTGCTGAGTACATCTGACTCAGATTGCAAGAAAAAGTGTCTTCAGAGTACTTTAGAAAGTCTGGACTTTTTTATCTGGACAAACTAAACTCTTTGTTTGCCAAATGCATGGCTTTCTCAACTTCTTTTGGCTTTCTTCAAAAGGTTTTTAAAATACAGTGGAGTTTTGGGGGGATTTTTGTCTGGTTTTTGGTGGGAGTATTTTTTTTTTACATTTTTTTTCCTATCTCTGGCTGTTGATGAGTGACCCTGTAATACAGACTGCCATTTTATTATGCTACTGAGATTTATATGAGCAGCTTGTAGCCAGCCTGATAGTCATGTTTGGCTCTTGTCTTTTAGGTGCTGATTCTGGCACTGTCGAACCTTTCAGACTTTACTGTATACAGATACTGAAATAGTTTATTCATTCTGTTTGTCACAATTATTTATTTTTTAAGGTCATCTTTTCTGTCAGGTTGTTTTTTCATTCAGTTGGTTGCTGTGCCTAGCATGTAAGCTCTGTAACATGGAGACATATGCCTAAAACCTTGAAAGTAAATATTATCAAGTGACAGTTTCTACCAGACCTTGAAAAAAAAGGGGCAAGAGACTTTTTTGTTGAAGTCATGGTTATGATTAAAATACTCTTTGGGAAAAACAAAGCCGATAGTGCCTGTGCACTTTTAATCATTGGTAGCTGTCAGTTATTAAGCAAGATGTCATGTTATAGGATTCATGTAACTTAACCAGTAGAAGGGAGATTGGCCATTTCATTGGTCTGCCTCCAACATAGCCCATGTAAATCTTGTCTCAGTTAGAGAAGTGGAAAGTGTAAGAAAAAAGGGTTTGGGGATTTTTTTTGTCTTCTTTCAGGGAATATTTCCACTGCCCCTCCTTGCCAGGAATATGGTTCTACTTCACTGTAGCAACCCTTATCAATAAAAAATCTAGTTTAAAGAAAGCCAGTAAGAAGAAATAACCATCAGTCTAAAACTGGCTTTGCTGAAACAAATGCTTGCACAAAATTGACTATCCTAATTGTGTTTTTTGGTGTGCTGTATCTAGTTTGAAACTGTTTGTATTTTTTCTTTACCGTTTTATTTTAAATATACCATATAATTATTAATCAACATGAAATATTATTTATAATACATATTTATGCTCATTGGAGTTATTCTGATGCAGCAAATTGCCAAAATATTTACAGTGAAGACTTTGATGTAATCAACTTCTAATGAAATGTTAGGGTGCTTGTTATAGCAAGTCACACTACCTCTTAATCGGAATGTATAGAGATAAATCTGAGTGTTACATACTTGAGTTTTATAGCAAACGCCCTGGATTTGCAAATTGTAGGGTAGGACACAGATTGCAGTTCTTATAGTGTAAAAGCTGAATGACTGGGAGATTTCTTCAGACCTTGTCCATGGTAATAATTTGAGCATATGCTGTGTCTGTTCTTCACATTCTTAGTATTTAACCACATCATACATTTGCATATTCAGCTCTTCTGCTGGGGCGTTCTACCATGGAAGAATGCTGATCCATCAAAATTTTCTTTTGTTTGGTCTGCAAGATAAGGTTTTGAGTTCTGTCAGTCTGCCTCAGCAGCCTCATGCCAAAGCAATAGGAACTGTCACAGCCATCATTTTTTATAATGCTAAGTTTGTTATTTATTGCCATATTGCACTAAATGACATTTTCTTGTCTTTGAACATAATTCTGAAACTTCTTGAACGCAGAAAAGTGATGTGAGAATGATGAAAAACTTTATTATGTTTTTGGACACTTTGAGACAGGACAGTAACTTAATTATTTTCTGCTGTTCCCAGTTAAAGTAATTTAGTTTTTTATCTCACTGAAGTGCTTGCTTTATTCTGTCACACACAGTTGTATGTGTAGAAAATACTTTCGATCACGTTGTTAAAACCATTCTGTATGTTTTTAAAATGCTAATAGAGGGCTGTTAAAATTTTGCTTGCTTTCTTTTCTAATAAGGTCAAACTTGATCACAGATGCTGAAGTACTATTGCCATAAAGAAGCAACATGAACTGTAGAGAGAGAATTGGCCTCAAATGTTGCTTTTGTTGTTGTAAAACCAGTGTTATTGTTAATTAAAAATCCATCACTTTCTTTTTTTATCAGAGATTTGCTTAATTTTTAGCAAGGCAAATCAGTATTCTAAATACTGGTCAAATATGTACTTATTTATTCAAAAGTAATTAGCATATTTCTTGAGTGCAGTTCTGATTTTCCTAAAATACTTTTGAGATAATTTGTAGATTTTCATGTCGTTATTGAAAAACTCAAAATTCAACCCTTCATCTACAGTATATGTCTCAAAGGAAACAAAATTTTGTGACTTCAGAGAAATTCCTTAAAGAGCCTTTCTAAAGTTAAACAGAAATGGAGCTAAATTTGATAATTGAGTGTCTACTATCCAAACTTAGGATAGGACTTCGTTTTTTCACTGCACTTTCCTTCAGTCTTTACACCTTTTTGTACACTGTCAGCATAAATTGTTTCCATCTGTACCCGATGGAGAAGACCTTGTTCCTGATTGCTCTGTATCTCCACCCCTGTGAATTTTTTTTCAATAGGTGCACTAGGCCTTCCAATGAGGGGAATGAGCAACAATACCCCTCAGTTAAATCGCAGCTTATCACAAGGCACTCAGTTACCGAGCCACGTAACGCCAACAACAGGGGTACCAACAATGTCACTTCACACGCCTCCATCTCCGAGCAGGTATTTATCAACAGCCGATATTTCTGCCATTGTCTCTTTCAGCACAGCTCTTGTTAAATGGTCTGCATATTTTACAATCTGATAAATTAAAAAAGAGGAAAAGTAGTTTCTATGGACCACTGCCTGTGTTAGGGAAATAATACCATTAAAAAGTAAGGATTTACTGTAAGACAGTATTTTATTTTTGTATGTAAAGGACAAATTGCTGGCAAATTCTGCTTCAGAATGTAAGAGGTTGTTATTTGATTGTACAGTTAAAATTTTGCTAGGATGTTGTACACTGCATAAGAATATGAAGATAATAGGTCTAAGGTGCTCATTAGAAAAGAGCTGTAACACCTTTTCATATGTATAATACTTTGGTATTTATATAACCTGATGAAGAACTTGATTAGCATGTAATGGGTCATTTGGTATTTCCGAAGAAATCCAGAACTGCATTAATTATAGAGAATAATCCAAACACACTGTTTGGTCACTAAGCACAAATTAAGTTGTAACAACTCGGAGTCCATCCTGCATTAGTAATCTAAATGAGAAGCCAAATACTGTTGTCCAGATTCATCTCTGTGGATGGTTTTTCTCTTTCAGGGGGATATTGCCTATGAATCCTAGGAATATGATGAACCACTCCCAGGTTGGTCAGGGCATTGGAATTCCCAGCAGGACAAACAGCATGAGCAGTTCAGGGTTAGGCAGCCCCAACAGAAGCTCTCCAAGCATAATATGTATGCCAAAGCAGCAACCCTCTCGACAACCTTTTACTGTGAACAGGTAAGGCTCTTTAGTTGAACCATCTCTGTACAGCAGTAGACATGCTGTTCTGGAAATGTAATTTTTATCCTTTGGAATAAATCTTGAAACCTGCCTTGTGTACTCATGTCTGGGAAATAAACTTTGAAGCTCCATGTAATATTCTTATAAGGTCTTTGCAGCTTTTAAGCTCTCTTTCTGACTATTGAGTTTCTGCTGTGTCCACTTTAAAGTATGTGATGTTTCTCATGTATTCCCAAGTTTATTTTTGAAACATGCCCTGAATTTTCAGCATATGTATCTGTTTTAAAATTGTTCATCTAGGACTTTGGGAAGAAGTAAGGCAAAATTTAAAAACATGATAGTTATTCTGGAAGACTAGTAAACTGATTCAGACACAGTAAGGATCTGGTATTTTACTTCTTTTAATTCTAGAATGATACAGAGAACAGTGGCTTCCCGGTTTTTTAAGGATTTAGTACTCATTTGGATGCCAAAGTTTTCTCAGTTGCTTCTTCTCTTTTTCTAACTCTGGGAAGGATACTAACATCATAAATCATTAGGCTTTAACTGTGTTATTGTGCTGTGTTTATGCTTCATTCATATTGATAAACTTGTAATAAGCACTGTCTTAGTTCTAATTAGTTAATGTGTGTAGTCACAGCTTAGCATGGCTGACTGCTTTTGAAGCTTGGTTCCATTACCTCATGATCTCTGTGTTCCCTGTTAAGTCCTTTTTCTTCCTTCAGGCCCTTCCTTAGAGGAGTGACTATTAGACACAGCACAAATGTGATAAATGGCATTTTTCACAACAAACTCATGGTAGTCAGGTGCCACCTCTAAACCATCTAGTATTTCACAAAATAGATAAAGGAAAGTGAAGACTAACAGTTATCTGAATCTTAATCAGATTGTTTAGTTTCATAATTTCACACTAATATAGGCGTACAGATACTGTTCTCAAGCACAGCAAATAGTGATCCACTAATAGCAGTTTGTGGTCCTGAAGCATAAAAAGTCTTCGTATCTTGCCTCTGACTATATAGAATTTGCCTTTTCTATCCTGTCTAGTGGCAAGTAGAGCTGATAATTTTAAAATATTTTAAATTACTTTAATATTTTAAAGTATTTTTGAAAATAAAATAAATATTTTAAAGTATTTTTGAAATTTGATATCACATACAGATGAAATAGTAATATACTTAAAAACTCTGTGTAGAGAACAATGATATTGGATATTGATACACGTAGACAAAGTACTTGTTTAGATATCATTCAGCTGTAGGGTAGATAATGAAATCCCTGTGTGTAGGAACATTTGAATTAAAATGCTCATCTTTTACTGTTTGCATTTCTTACTTTCAGTAAGCTACAAGTTTTAAAAATTGTGAAGGAAATACCTCAAACAATGACTGGCTCTTATTCCCCAGTTTATTAACCCAAGGAGGTTTAATAGTAGTACATATCAAATGACTAATTGAGTTGTTCAACAGAATTTTGAAATTACTCTTGGGGAAAAGAATTTATGGCTTTTACTTGTTAGGTGCATGAATTACATGACTTTCAAGAAGCATTTTCTGAATAGTTGCTTAGTTGGAGCAATGAAAGTTTTTAGGTTAGGTTTTTGAACATGAAACATTTGAAGGCATTTCAAATTAGAGTTAACTATTTCAGATTTGTAACTGTAAAAAGTTTGCATAGGGAACCATTTCATATTTCTGTTCATGGAAACTTCCAAATCAGCAGCTTCTATCCTGTTACAGGGGAAAGGTGGATGTTGTGATTTCCTGCAGGGCAGACATTCAGAATTTCACTCAGCTGAGGTCCTACCTTTGGGACTCTCAACATATCCAGCTCCCACAGGATGAAACGGATTATTTGTGAAATTGTCTGTGCAAGCAGAGTAGTCCTGTATGATATTTAGATGTTTTCAAACACTTTTGCTTGACTATAAGAAACTTCAGCTCCCGTCCTTGTGTGAGAGAGACCATCTCTCTGCTCGCAGTAGTGCCATTTGTACATGGTCACGATTGTACACCGTAACTGTTCAGCTTATAAATGAGTCATGACAAATTTGGGCATTTTCATGATCCAGCTTCCCACCTGCCAATGAATGGATTACATTTGACTTTTAACTACTGCATTTAAATGCTGCTTCATTTTTGTATATGAAATTATTGAGTAGTGATCATCTTAGTCATAACTTGTTGAGAGATGTCTTAATACACAATGGCTATTAAAAAAACTAAGCTATTTTGAAGTCATTCCACTTGACCTGATTGAGCAGTGCCTGTTGCTGCTGCTCAGTGTTTTCAGAAAATAATTAAAACCAGGTTTAGGCTAATATGGGTCGCTTAGGTGGGAAATAATTTCAATTTTTCCCCCTTAATATCTTCAACTAGAAATACAAAGTATGTATATCCTTTTGTCTGACTTCCTGGATTTTTTTCACAGTATGTCTGGATTTGGGATGAACAGGAATCAGGCATTTGGAATGAATAACTCCTTATCAAGTAACATTTTTAATGGAACGGGTGAGTTTACTCTCTTTAATATTGACCTTAAACTACAGTAGGATTTTTTTTAATAAGTCTAATTAAAAATACATTTTTCTGTTGGAGTGCAACTTTTTAATAATTTTCAGATGTTCCAAAGAAACTTCTCTCCACTTGAAGACAAAGTGGGAGTAGTTCTGTAGTATATTTGCTGTACATCATGTGCCTATAGATTATACTTATTTAGTTAGAAAAGCAAAACAGCTCTTGAATTTGAAAAGGGTATTGGAAAAGAAAAGGTTTACCCATATTCTGTGAAAACATTAGGTATGTAAAAGCAGTGGGAAAGCATTTTTCTTAAATCTCAAACTCCTGAACAGCTGGTTTGTCATGTGATCCTTTCAGTCAGTTGTTTAAGTTGTGATTTTTCTCCAGGAATTACTTCTTCACCTGAATTTAATGAGCTAGAGAGGGGAAAATACCTTTGTCCATAAATGATTTAGGTTGATGTTTGTGTGCTGATGTTTCCGTATGTGGCTGCGTATATGAAGCAACCTGAGGTGCTGGTGATGTCACAGCAGTGGAAGCGTTTGGGCATTCCCTAGGACATTGTGACATTTTTATAGAGCTGCGGCTCTGGCCTCACCTATCTAGCATTTCCTGCTGCAAATCAAAAAGTGTTCCCATGTAACTTGCACTGCATTGGCTTTTCAGCTGCTTCAGCTTTATCTTACCTTGTCTAAGGACAATAGAGCTCTTTGATGCTGCCGCTAATATGGGTTATTCTCTCAAATTTCTTCTTGATCTTCTACTTTAAAACAGATTTTAAACAAATTTAAATGCCCATTCTAGAGCTGTAATTTTGACAGCTTTGCCTGTATTTTACGCATACAGTCTTTTAATTCAAGAGGAGTAGACCTTACTAAATGCTGTTGACTAGCTGTCGTTTGAGAGCAAACTTCAAACATGCTGATGCTCTTTAGGGTAGTCTTGTAACACAAAGGCTGTGGTTATTTGTAGTAATTACAGAATGAGAAACAGTATCAACTTGAAAGAAAATATGTCTTACATTTATCTTGCTCATAATGAAGCCTTTGAAAAAAATACATAAGGGAGTTAAAAATTCCTGTTTTTATTGTAGATGGAAGTGAAAATGTGACAGGACTGGACCTCTCAGATTTTCCAGCACTAGCAGACAGAAACAGAAGGGAAGGAAGTGGCAATCCAACTCCATTAATAAACCCTTTAGCTGGAAGGGCACCCTATGGTAAGACCATACTTTTGAAAGCTCTTTGAATGAAATGAAGTTTGCTTGATTCAGCTTTTGGTGTGTAAGTCAATACCTCTTTTCAAAGATGCCAGACATGTGAGCTGCTAAGATTCATTTTTAGAAATGAATAATTGATACCTGTGATTGGAGACTCCCTTTCAGAAGTATTAGAACTCATCTGTTTTAGTTTTACTGTCAGTAGGATTGTTGGGATTTTTGGTCTGTATGGTATGATTGCTCTGAGCCTGCTCACTCTAGAAATTTCCTAGGTAATAGGTTTTATTCAAATTGCATGTACACAAGAGCTTTTGATGTCTGAGTAGCAAATTACAGGAATAGTACTTTATTAGTAGAGGTGTTACTGTGTAAAAAGTCTTAACCTGTAAACATACTGTAAACTTTTGCTGTTTATTGATAGTATTTGCTGTTGTACTGTTCAGTGTCACCCTTATGATGAACATCAGATTTCAAAAAATAGCCTGCAAACATAAATTACTATCACTCGGATTCCACATATGTGTCATACAATTCTTGCTGTGCAGGTTAAAAAGTAATAAATGGAAAAACCTTTAGGTGGATACGAATCTTATTATTTGGGTCTTGAAAAAATTCAGGTAAGCTTAGGGTGAGGCACAAAACTTTCTTTTTGCTACTGCTTTAGTAGATTTTGTTACACATGTTGCATCAGCTACTGTGAAAAGTTGCCTTAATAACTAAGCTATTTTTGTGCCACTTGTCTAGTTTTGAACCAAAAATAACCTAGTGTTTTCTAACTGTGAAACACTAGTGTTTTTCAGAGATAGCTCCAACTTTAATTGGACAAAATAGATACCACATTATCAAGAGCAAATAGCCTCATAGATTTGGCATAACCAGGTCCGTCTGCATAAGATAGCTGTGAAAAAGAGTTAAACTTGTTAAACTGAATTGTTAAACACAGGAAAAAAGTGACTTCCCCAGATAAAGACACTCAAAACTCACACCAAGCATGAGTGGAGACTTAATACAGCTAGGGGCTTATGTAAGATTGTGTCCAACATTGAATGGCTAGTTCCAGCTCTGAAAAAAGAAGACAGTATGTGAAAAACTGATAGAAGATAGGGAGAGTCACACAGATGTACTTCCAGCACGGAGCCTGAATTCAGTGTTAAACAGCACTGCAGCATGAAAATATCTGTAATTGCTCTTGTGCTTACACCATTTCCCCATTTTGGTGCTAGCATAGCTGTTTGCGTGACTGCATGATAAACCACAAAATAAAAGTTCTCTGAAGAGCTACCCTGAGCATCTGCTTAGTGCAGCAGATGTGTATGGAGGTAGAAACAATCCAAAAAACTAAAATGTGAAATACATTGGATGTTGTCTTCCAGCACAAAATGTAGAGAACGCTTTTGGTTGTGGACAAGAAAGATAAGGTTTGAAACAGAGCAGAGGCTTGCTTTCCTCATGCTTAGTTATTCAGGAAAATTATACTTCAAATAACTTTAAGATGGAATAAGAGTATCCATTAAAGTTAATTCATTATCAATTTTATTCATCCAGTGGAAGAAATTGTAATAACTCTGGATGAAAAGGCAGAACAGCAGAAACAAGATAAACTCAGTGTTGGCATTTTTTCTTAAATAAAGGAACTTTGATCTCTAATTCCAGAACAGTGGAGAAAGTCATATGTTGTCATCTACTGAACCATTTTAATCCTATCCATCTACTAAGAATCTTCAAAAAGCAGGACCTAGACTTCCTTCTGACTTCTCTTCCTCTAGTGCAGTGTTCTTTGCAACCAAATCACTGTATTATGTCTCAGTAAAGTCTAGTCACCCTTGGGTGTGTGGTGTGATGGCTTTTTTGGTTTGGTTTCAACTGCCATTAAAAAAGAAGTTCCAGGTCAGTTGTCAGAATCCATATTCCAATGTGACTGGGCTGCTTTTTTTTTTAAATAAAGGCCAGAGCACTGGGAGTTGCAGGCTAAATGTTTTTCGTTTTGGTACTGAAACTAGTAGTCATTTTTATGTTACAGGCAAGTATTTCATTGTTGACATGTTCTGCTGCAAGTTAGCTGGTTGTCCTTTGAGAATACGTACCTCTGAAGAGGTTATGCAAAAAAAATTCTTCATGCACTTAGGGGATAGAGAAAAAAATGTATTACACTTTTAAAAGCAGTACATCCTTCATCAGTGGATTTACCTAAATACAGCTTTAACAATGCCTGTAAAGATTATTTGATTACTTAAATGTGTGAAACAGGTGCAGTGGATGTGTCTGTGAATATAACCTGGAGTGTTTCTCAGCTCACAAATAAGAGGCTTTAGTCTAATATGTGTGGGTGTTTTGAATGAATATGCTTTGTTTTGCTTTACCTGTTTCTTAAGTCATCGCTATACAGGTTGTGCTAATGAAAATGGACAGTAAGCAAGATCAGCAGAAGAAATTTTTCTAACTTAGCAGTCATTTAATGTTATTCTTGCTTTCATTTTGATAGTTGGAATGGTAACAAAACCAGCAAGTGAGCAGTCCCAGGACTTTTCAATACACAATGAAGATTTTCCAGCATTACCAGGCTCCAGCTACAAAGATCCAACATCGAGTAATGATGACAATAAATCTGTAAGAAAACCTTAAATCTTCTCTTATTTTTAGTGTTCATACTTCTTTTGATGTTTGTATTTTAAAATGGTCAGTAATCATATTTGTAATAAGAGATTTTCAAATTTGCCCCTCTAAATTAATGAGAGATTTTGTATAAGCAACATTTGAAATGTAGCTATGTAAATGAAATTTCTCAGCAAGGTTTTTGGTCCAAACAGTCACCCTTCTTGAACATGTCAAAACTTACTCTTGAGAATTGATAATACTTTTTAATTTTGCAATTTGTAATATTTTTTTCTATCAATTGTAGCTCATTTTTTTGGTTCTGATGCCTCTCATCAGTAGTAGTAATTTACACATTATAAGGTTTTTCTTCGAAGTTGTCCAGTCCTTTAAAAGTTAGGTGGTACAATATCGCTTTAAGGTAAAATGGTTAATGGAGATGTGAATTCAGGGGGAACAACCTCTTTTAATAGTGAGCATTGATGACTATACTGTATACTAGTGAGGTGCTTTATATCTTAAGTATTAGTATAATTACTGCACAATAGATATGTAGTTTAGAGCATAAGATTATGAGCTTTTCCTCATTGTTTATTCTGAAAGCTTTGTAATAAAAATGCTATTTTATGCAAACGAAAAGTAAATAAAATGTATATGGTAGAGGACACTTTCCTACAGGATTTGACAAAATGTTCTATTTTCTGATTGTTTTATTACTTCTAATTGCAAAAAATGTTAATGACTGTGGCATAAATACTGGTGAATAAGTAGTAGACATGACTACAAACTCATGTAAGAACTTAAAAGTGAACTGTTCAAAAAAAAGGACTAAGGAAGTCTGGCCCCCAAGTGTTGTGGGTGAGTCTGTCATGAGAAAAATGTTCTGATACAGTTAGTACTGTATACAGTAAGGAGAGAGAGTAAATGTGATTAATTGTATAACTGTAGACTTGTTATAAAGAATATTAAAGAGTAAGAAATTATACATATGGCAATACATTTTGTGAGTATATAGGTTCCTGGAGCATAGTCATTTTTCTTGCCAGCCATAGTCTGGCAGAATGTTTATATCAGACATAGTGTTTACATATTTCCTGACAGCTGCAAATGTGCCAATTGTATGTTGCTTGCACCTGAAATTGGCTTGAATATTATCTGTTACTGTGTCATGGAGTGTTATGCAGGAGTGAGACTGTAGGGAAAATCCATGATGTGGTAAGTTCAAAAGAACCTCTAGTCACAGGCACTTGGAATTTCACTGTGTATTCCAATTCAAATGCAAAATAAGTTTATTCTTTTAGACTGCAAGCTTTTAGCCTATTAATAGTAGTCCTGTATGACAAGTATACTTTTGAAAAAGGTAAATAGTATGTAAGGTTTGTCAACAGAACTCAGGGGCTTCAGCTTGATGCCATTTTATTGGACTTGATGTACTGGCTTAGAGTGCTTGACTGAAAAGATACGGTCAATAAGCATTTCCATTTTGGTTCATTTTCATACCAACTCTGCAAATTATTTTAATAGAATTTGAGTACATCAGGCAAAACATCATCCAGCACAGATGGGCCCAAGTTTCCTGGAGATAAAAGTTCAACTACGCAAAACAACAACCAGCAGAAAAAAGGGATCCAGGTGTTGCCTGATGGTATGTGTCATTCCACTTTTTCTGTTTTAAAAGTTTTGATAGGCATTTAGATGACCTTGTTGATTCCTCCACTTCTTAAAAGGAAAAAATTAATTTGTTCTTCTTGCCCAGGTCGGGTTACCAACATTCCTCAAGGGATGGTGACGGACCAGTTTGGAATGATTGGCTTGTTAACATTCATCAGGGCAGCAGAGACAGATCCAGGAATGGTACATCTTGCATTAGGAAGTGATTTAACAACACTAGGTCTCAATCTCAACTCTCCTGAGTAAGTTTCCGGGGTTTAATCCTATCTAAACTGTTGGTTTTATTACGCTGTCATTCATAGTCCGTTCACTTGACTATCAAACCCACAAGCTGGTTTGCCAAATAAAATTTGAAAATGTAATGACTGTAAAGTAAAATGTTCGTAACAAAGAGAATTATGCTTCAGGGCAAGCTTTCAATAAACCTAGTGGCTTTGCTTATTCTCTTAACTTCTTTAGGACTTTCTTCAAGGAATTGACAGTATTTTGTTTATAAATGTAATATGTACATTCCTTTTCTAATAATAATATTCCTTGGGGATATTGACACTTAACTCTTAGCAGTTTGGGGATAAATTAGATTTATATAGTGTAATAATGAACAGAACACCTGCAGTGTTAGGCTGCACTGAGGATTAGTTTAAATGAAGGTGTGGTTTTACAGTTAATGTCCAGTGACTCAGTTTACCTAAGTGAACAGGTTAGGTGGATAACCAGCCAACCCAGGATGCCTCTCTTTTTCCACTAGTTACAGAAGGAACTCAGATCAGTTTGAACAAAACTGGTGTCTTTTAGGTGATCACAATTGTGAGAAAAAAATAATTTCTGATGCTCTGACTTTCAGCTGAAAATCTCACACCTTTTTGTTTCGTCACAGATTTATATAGTGTTAGCCTTATAGACAGAGTAGTATATGTATTTTAAGGTTTGCACTTACTGTATTAAAAAAACAAAGACCAGACAGCATACACACATAGTTTCCATCTTTCATAAATTTATATGGAGCTGCATGTAATCAAGGAAGCTTGATGAATGTGGATATCAAGCACAGGAAAAGCGGCTCCTTATTCTTTTGCTTTTCTTATCAGTTGTGCTGTAAATAACTGTATTTTTAGTATTTAATTACTGCATATAGTGTAATTAGGTTCTTGGATGGAGAGGATAGGGTTAACATTTGATGCAGACAGTTCCTGTACTATAAAGTTGATTTTACTTTATGCTGCAGAAAAGCTTTGCAAGCAGCCTGTGCAGACCTCAGTGTCTGGCCTGCCATCTTTCCTTATAGTAAATGTTCTTCACTTGCTCTGTGGATTGTTGTTTGAAAAACTAAAACATATGAAAAGGCAAATTTTTTTTCCCTGTGTGGTAGCTTAGTTGGTAAAAATACTGTCTGACATAAAAACTTAGCACAATAAATGTTCTTTTAGAAACAAAATTTTAGAATTCTGTATATATTGCTAGTGGTTTCTAGCTCCTGTTTTGAAGAAGTGTAAAATCTTCACTGGTTAGTTTTAAAAAGCAATCTGCCAGTATAAATTTTTCCTCCGCTTTTAAATTATAGGCTAATAAATCAGAACACACTAGGCTTGTGACAACTATTCCTAGTTAAATTTAAACCCCGCATAATAACACTGGATACCTGAAAAATGTTGGGACCTCTGGCACCTAACTTGAAGGAAAGATAAATTTAAAAGGAAATCTTGACTCTGTAGTTTCCCATGGCAGTTTATATGCAACCCTGCCCTGCATATTGAAAATTAATAAATGTAACTGCTTTAGGAAAGTTTCCTTCTTTCTTCTCACCCCAGCTAGGGATTTGGTTGTGTGATACAGCTTTTAGGCTTGTGAAATTGTTTATGGAGGGTGTTTTTGGTTGGTTGGCTTGGAGTTTAATTTTTATAAATGTATGCTTTTCTTTTTTCTTCAGAAATCTTTATCCAAAATTTGCATCCCCGTGGGCATCATCACCTTGTCGACCTCAAGACATAGGTAAGAGAGAAATAACTATTAAACTCAATATTAATATTTGCAAATTATATTCATTTACATGTCTTAATAGTTGCATCAATTCCGATTCTTTTTTAGACTTCCATGTTCCATCTGAATACTTAACTAACATTCACATTAGGGATAAGGTGAGTACGTGTGTGTGTGTGTGCGTGCATTTTTTGTTAATTTATTACCAGTAATTTTCTAGATTTTCTTTCAGATAGGTAATGTTCAGAATCAGTCCGTTTTGTGCATGTCCTCAGTTTTTGTAGAGGCAGTGTTGTGTTAACAGGCTGATTGGACTCATCAAGCACCCATTATGTCTTACAAAAAGAGAACGGGCATGCAAAAGAATAGCTAAAAAGCACAGTATGTTTTTAAGAGTTTGTACTTCATGTGAAGTTGAAGTTTTTTGTGATATAATTCAAATGGCAAATTAAATGGAGGTATTTCTTCTTGAGATAAGCTCAGAATCGTGTTTTCATTCATCTGTTGCATTCCATACTAGATGAAAAGGGATTTTTTGAGATACATTTTCTTTCAACTGTTTGTAGGGATCATTGGAAAATAGCACAAGAAATTTTAGTAGGGTGTGAAGGGAGCATATACATGCAGAAGTTTTTTTGGGGTTTTTTTCTAATAAAGTAAGCAGATGGGAATACACAGATACAGGGAGAAAATTCTTGCCAGTTTGTTACATCTGTATTTTTCCGTTGTGTCCTTTACTTGGAAAAGTTAACTAAAAGTGAAGAGAAGTTGATTGGTTTAATAATTATTACTCGTGTTTTATTGGAATATCATTTTCAACACACTTAGAATGGAAGGATGGAAGTTCTGATGTATCCTTGTGTTAAGTGGGGTAGTGTGTTTTAAAACATTTATCTATTGTGATTTTTCATCCTCGTTTTCTTCAATCTTTTGCAGCTGGCTGCAATAAAACTTGGCCGATATGGAGAAGATCTCCTGTTTTATCTCTATTACATGAATGGAGGAGATGTATTACAGCTATTAGCAGCAGTAGAGCTGTACGTTCAAACTATTTTGTCAGTCTTATATGAGTTAATCTATTGCAATAATGAAATGGCAGCTGTTAAAAAAAAACAAAGCCCAAAAAACGGAACACCCAAACAACTTAGACATTGAAAGCGAGAAGCTTAGTCAGTCTTGAACTGTAAATCTTTTTTCTAAATACCTCCTCCAATCTTGGTGTCATTTTGTACAGTTTTTTACATTTGTATAGTAGAAATCAAAAGCCCATCTCATGTATTTTGCACTGTGAAGCACTGTGGAACAAATGGCAGGTGCCAGTCATTACTGAATGTGTAACTTACCTGTCATCAACAAAATAAGAACCAGTAAATACTCATTAAAAAAGTTTGTTGTTAGAACCTACCAGATTTGAAGTTTCAAAATCATGTGTTTTAGTTTGCGGTGTAATAACTGTATGGAAGAGGTGTGGAATCACAGGTTTAACCATGTCGTAGAAATTTCGTTTGGGATTTGAATGCATTGTACAGTTGTGACTGAAACCTTTGAAGTTAGTTTATTAAGACGATTTCAGATAACTAACACTGACTTTTCCTTTCTATTACAAATGAAAGATTTAACCGGGATTGGAGATACCACAAAGAAGAGCGAGTATGGATCACCAGGGCACCCGGCATGGAGCCAACCATGAAAACCAATACGTACGAGAGGGGAACATATTACTTCTTTGACTGTCTTAACTGGAGGAAAGTAGCTAAGGTATCTCTTTTCCCTTGTGTAGATATTTTAGGTCTGTCAGCCATGTACTTTACAAAGACGAGTAAAACACAAAAATCTTCACAAAAGTCTCAAACTTTTTAATCTCCTGTTATTCAGGTTCGTTACCTTAATTTCTGATGTCTGAGAGAAAAAAGATTGTCTGAAACACTGACTTGCTTGTGGAAAATAAGGAGCTGTCTCTTATTTCTAGTTTTCTTTGGGAGTTAGAAGGACATAAGGCTTCTTTTAAAAGTTTTGTTAAAATTGAAAGCTCTTCCCACAGCTCTTCCCTTCATAGAGTTGAAAAATGAAAAGCATTATTTGACATTTTGGAAGTTGTACTTGCAAACATTTTATGACTTTGCTTTAGAAAATTATTAGGATGCTATCACAACCTCAGTTAGAAATTTAAAATGGATGTGGGACGGGTGCAGGGAATGCGTTTTTGGTTTTTGGGTACCCGCTCTCCTTAACCATAGTTAGGAATTCCACCCTCTATTGTTTGAAAATGAGAGATCTTTTAAATAAATAACTTTTTCTAAGGAGGAGGCATATTTCCATGATGCTTGTTTTCTATACTGTAGACCAAGAAGCATTAAAAAACCAGAAAGCTATATAGCTATTTCCCTTCCTAGCTGTCACAATCCATTTATCCCATTTTGTCCATTAATAGTGTCAATAATGTTCTATGTCAGATCATCTGTAGATACTGTATCACACTCTTCTTTTCTCTAAAAAACAACAGATCAAATCAGATTAACCTTGAAGCCTTGAACTCAATAGATGTGATTCCCGCACGTTGTAACTATATTTTGTGGTTCCATGTGCTTAGGTATTCCATAGAATAAGAAATCTTTTCACCTGAAACCCAACTTATGAATTGTTTGCTGAAAAGGTGTTTCATTTCTCTGGGCAAGTTGTATCTATACACTTGGAGATTATGGAACATTGCATGACATAGTTACGTGTCTGTTGATGTGTAAACATCCATTTCAAGGAGAATAGAGTTCAGCGTCCTCCTTTGTCTATACAGCAGTTTGCCATCTAGACATTAACTAGATACATTCTATTTTTATTTCCTCCCCCACTCCCTCCACCCAGCAATTTTGCACAGTTTGTGCAAACTCCCCTCAGTAATTCACATTCTGGCTGCCCTGAAGGATATGGAAGATTCTTTAGTTCAAGTGCAGATGTGACTTGTTGCCTCTGCTGCCACAGGAAAACCCAAGAATCTGTAACTGAGTTTTAATGGCAAGCCCTGCATTTATGGTTTTTCCTAAGTGCAAGGTAATTCCAAAACTTGTAAACAAAGCACCACTCCTCAAAAAGAGAACCCAAATAAAGGAAAGTTTTTGTTTCTACTTGAATTATTCATTTGCTGCATGGCATACCTTCCTTAGGTTCCCCAAGATGCTGTTTATATGCTTAGGCAATAATGAAATAGCTGAAAAGCTATTTCATTATTGCCTAAGAACATCAGAGGGGTAGTAATTACCTTTTGAAAGGATAGATTTCTTTTCTGGAGTCAACTGAACGTGTTTCATTTATTTACGAGCAACAGGCCTCATGTAGTTTCACATATCAATGGAATTGTGGTTTTAGCTTGTGTGGGCACACAGCATTTATTTTTACTAGGAGGAAGCGGTGCCCATTGTATAAGGATAGTAACCTCTTCAGTGTCTCTTTTTTTCTACCTGTAGTAAATGTATGCAGCTGCTAGTTCATGCTTAGCATTACTTTTTAAGACAGTATTGTCTCTGTTTGGAATCCTGAATGCTATTCTGAAACTCAGCATCCAGTGCTTGAGTGATGTACACTCCATCCTCCTGCTAGGCATTTCTGAGATACTGGAGAGACAGGAACACTACTGTTCTTTGAATGGTTTTTCACAAGATCTACAGAGATTCTGTTCTTTTTATTTACATGCTGAAAGTAATTCCCCCAACATTAAGAAGCAATTGATAGCTAGTAAAGAGAGGGATAGTATTTTTTAAAGTTTTGCACTTGCAGTGGTATTGCAACAAGGAATGTGATTATTTTATTTATTCCCCCTCATTGTCCATAAGAAGCAGTAATATATTTTCTTCGAGGCTTGTGTATTCTATCATGTAAAAAATTGAACTGGAATATTATTTTGAAAATTTTATTTAACTTTGAGCAGGCAAATGGAGCATTGGTCACAGGAAGCTAGAGAATGACTTAGGAAAAATTGAGATTTTATTGCATAAAAAAGGAGTTGTGTACTAGAAATAATTCTGTGACATTTTCACTTTTGATAAATAAGAACTTAGGTGCTTGTTGTGTGATCTTAGCTTTCGTTGGTAGAGTTGTTACCTCTGGTATTAATTTCTGGAGTGAACATTTCCTCTGAGGAAGACTAACACAGACTCACCCTAACAAGAACAGCAATATATGATAACACTGTGTTGCTTTGGATGCAAGGAAAAGTATGGCCAAGTAATTTTTTTCTAACAAATGCAGAAGTAGTTAATAAATATTTCAGGAAATTAGACCTGTAAGGAGCTGAAAAAAAAAGAGTTCTGATAAATTTCAATCTCTTATTATAACTGTTACATTATTAGTGGATGCTGGGAATATCAGTTCCTCAGAAGGCCACAACAGTAATTGCTGCTTAACAGTTTCACTAGTCCTTTCTTGAAGCAGGCTTACAGGAATACTTGCTCGTAAATTACTGTCTCATATGTGCATATTCAATTATTTTTCAAGGTATTTTATAAGTTTGGTTCTTGTTCTAGTGTATATGCTCAAATACAGGGCAGCACATACTCTAATGTGTTGTGCAGATGTAGTGTATTTTGCTTTATAAGCATACATATTTATTGTCCCTATTTTAAGTTATACTGCAGTGTGAAATATGCTGCAGTGAAATACAGCCGTTTACTTTAGATAACGTGACTAAATCCTAAGACTTAAATTTGTAAAAACATAAACCAGTTGTGATTCAGTAGATTTAGAGTTCTGGATTGGCTTTAACAAAAGTAAAAAAGGCTGAATAACTTTTTTCAAGAAAAATCAAATAATATATTTATCCTTTTTTATTAAACTATAGGCTCTACTTTTATATTCTTAATAGATAATAGGCTGAAGAAGGAAATTCAACAAACTAGCTGAATATTAAGAATTTCTAAAGTATTAGGAAATAAAATCAAATTTGTTCTGTTTTGAGACATGGTAGTAAAAAGTGAAAAATATATGAATTATAAACTTCAAAATCACCTTAAATGCAAAGTAAACGCAGAAAAATTCTCATTACAGATGTTTGTTACATGGTTTTTCATCCTAGGGTATGTGGAAAGTATGCTGAGGTAAAGACACTGATTATTTTTCACTGAGGTTTTGCCTATAGTTTGCTGTTGTTGAGGAGACATGAGAGAGGAAGGGAAGTAACTCTGACACCAAAAGTGCTTTCTACATCTGCATATGTACTGAAATCCTGACTTAAGTTGTCTGAAGTAAGCTGCTTGAATTTCTCCTTGTTACTTTTCAGTAACGAGAATTAATTTAAGATTATAAAACCTTTTTACATTACAAACATGGAGTTCTTTATGGGAGAGAAAATTAAATTTTTATTTGCTTGTCAGAGTTGCTGTCTAGATAAAATTATTCCCCATCCTGTCAAGATCAGTATTAATTGAAATAGTTTCATAATTACTAGAAAGTTAAATTTATTATTCCAGTAAAGATGTGCCACAGTATTTCAGCTCAGCCCCTAAAGTGGGTCTTTATATCCATCTTTAAGTCAGTTTAAATGCTACTTTTGAAGTCCATTTGGAATTTTTAAGCTAGCCATTGGATTTCTAACCTTTGCTCTCATGGACTTACACAATCAAGAATACTTTGTCCTCAGGATGCTATAGGTAGGATGCTACCTATTGTGCCTTTTTTGTTTTGTTTTGTTTAGTTTTACTCCATAACTGCTATGGATCATCCTAAGCAATCCTCTCCTACCTTAAGTCTCTTTGCCTGTTACTGTTTATACATGTACAGACTGATGTAGCACTGCTATCAAAGCAAGTGTTCAGGATGACATGAGAAGTGGTTATCTTCTTTGCACAGAACAGTTTATTTAGTGTCACACATGCTGTAAGTTTTCACACACATTCAGTATTCGTTATTCCTGGTTAATAAAGAGTATTTAAATTTTAATTATTACCTCCACATGGAAAAGAAAGCAATTTAACACATTTATCAATGGATAAATGGAATTTTTTTTACATCTTAGTTATATCTGTTTGTGTTAAATAATGCCACTGCTGCTGTTGACATCCTAGACTGCAGTGACAAAAGCATAAACATAAAGTATACCTGTAATGTAAGTATTTTTCCCCTGTATAATAAATAATTGGTTTTTAGTTTCCAGAAATACTAGTCAATGAATTCTTTTTGAGGTATTGTCAGAGCTTCAGGTGTTCATATGTGCTACTGAATATTGAATTTGAGCTTCACTGACCCTGGGATGCAAATCAAGAAGGCTGTTTTAAGCCTGTTTATTTTAACAGTGACAGTTTGAAGTATGAACTCACCTACTTCTAGAGAAAATTTGATAGGGAAACATACTCCTTCTGAAGGAGGGACTTCCAGTTTGTGGGACACAAAGGATTGCTCAGTCCCCTACGCATTTATTCCAGACACCTTGTTTGCAGCTCCCATTGCCAGTAGAGGCTCACAACCACCTTCAGTTTGGAAAACTCCTTTTTTAGGATACTGATACTGTCTGGTTTCTGATACTTACTGTATCTTACCAGTTTAATTAGCAATTTTCTATGGGTAATTTTGAAGGCATTTCAGAGCTTGTGGAAGTTCAGTTAACTGATTGAAGCTGAACATAGATTGATAGTGTCTGCAGGCCCTTCCATGATAATGTACAAGATAGAAACTTTGACAGCCATGAAAGGTAGAGGAAGCTTGAGTGGCATCTTTTCTATTATAAAATGACTGCAGAATTACTGGAGATCATGGAATCATAGAATGGTTTGGGTTGGAAGAAACATGGAAGACCATCTAGTTCAACCCCAGTACCATGAACATGAACACTTTCCACTAGACCAGGTTGCTCAAAGCCCCATCCAACCTGCTCCTAAACCCTTCCAGGGATAGCATAGCCACAGCCTCTCTGGGGAGCCTGTTCCAGTGTCTTGCCACCCTCATAGTAAGCAATTTATTTCTAATACTCGATCTAATTGCTGCCCTTCTTCAGCTTAAAGCCGCTCCCCCATATCACTGTGTGCCCTTGCAAAAAGTCCCTCTGCACCCTTCCTGTAGGCCCCCTAAGATCCAACCAACCTAACCCAGCCTTTGACACCAAAGTGCATGTGTGGACTTGCACCCCTTGATCTTGCTTCTCACCCAAGGGGGAGCAGCATCTCTTCAGGCTCAGCACGTGTGTATCTGCACAAAAGGAGAATGTACACCAACTGGCATGCAGGGGGTTTTTTTTTGAATGCCAGAAGCAATTCACTTGAGTATATATGACCTAAAAAAGTCCAAACAAACACACCACATAAATAAATAAATAAACAACCCCCCCAAAACCAACCAGCCAAAAAAAAAAAAAAAACAAAAAAAAAACAACTAAAAAAAAAAACTTTGGTTGGAGTAGAGAGCTGGGAACTAGAAGTGAAGCAGATGTGCAGCATTTCAGTGCAGATGGCTGTAACCTCATATAGGCTTTGCTAGGGTTTTCCGGTTTTAGGGACAGTATTCTCAGGGGAGTACAGAATGCTTCACATTTTCCACTACTTTTTTTCCTTACCATGCTGAATGTTCTTTCTATGCTAAATGGACCTTGTTTTGCCTTAAAAGAAGAGACGTCTGAGAGTTGAATTTCCTAGATTTTATTTTTGTTCTTGCATTAATTTAGTACATATTTACATGTACTGAAATATTATACTATTTAATCACTTTATAGAGTGTTCTGAAATAATCTCTTAATTACTTACGTGTTTTCATCTCTGTGTGAAAATAGTGGGCTAAGTTTGCTTTGCAGATACAGATGATGTTCTGCTGAGGTTCTCCACCAGGTTAGATAAAATAAATTACTGTGCATGTCCAAAGTTGTTGTTGAATTACCAGGAAGTACCCCTAAAGAACAGCTGCTTACCCTGTTTCTTGAATGAAGATAAAATAGGGATGAGACATAGTTAAACTGCTGAAAGGGTCTGAAAATGTAAGATTTCAGGTTTGATGGGTCTAGGGCTTGAATATGAGTATGAAATGTGGAGGAATATTTAGATAAATTTTGGCTTAAGTGGGTCTCAGTACTTTGTACCTGGACATTTTGACAGAATCATTTAGGTTAGAAAAGACCTCTAAGATCAAATCCAGCCTTTTACTGACCACTACCATGTCAAACAGACCTTTGCACTAAGTCCAGTTGTTTCTTGAACACCTCCCTGATGTCCAGCCTGAACCTCCCCTGGTGCATCAGGAAGCTATTTGGTGTGGTAGTGTGACACAAAAATATTCCCAAACTTTAGTTCATCCAGAATAAGCCTCTGGACTCCTGACATGTTGAAAGACAGCTTTTGTTTGTAATTCAGCTCATGCTGTGATTGTGTATTCGTGGCTTTTGTATGTGCATATATAAAATTGTTTGAGATTATAACAAGGGTTCTGAGGGTCATGTGGCATTCAAAAGAATAGGAGAGTCTACGTGTTGCAGGTGTAATGGCTTAGAATTGTTGTAATTTATTGCTTTTTTTCTCTTTAAAATATGAAATTCAGGATAGCAAAGTCATGTGGTTTTGCCTTAGAATAAGTTAGAACTTGATCTCCTCTGTATTTATGCTTTTTAAGTATGGCTAATATACCAGGTCTTGACAGGTAAATGATACATTGTTTTATTTGGATTTGTCTTTTTTTTCTTTTCTTTAACTGTAGGAGTTCCACCTGGAATATGACAAATTAGAAGAAAGGCCTCATCTGCCATCAACCTTCAACTACAACCCTGCTCAGCAAGCCTTCTAAAGACTTCCCTTTTCTTGGGGTATGGCTGTCTCAGCACAATACTCAACATAACTGCAGAACTGATGTGGCTCAGGCATCCTGGTTTTAATTCCTTGAGGATCTGGCAATTGGCTCATGCGAAGGGTCACCATTTGAGGTCCTGCCTTACTAATTATGTGCTGCCCAACAACTAAATTTGTAATTGTTTTTCTTTAGTTTGAGCAGGGTCTGAATTTCTGTTTTTGTTTCCTTTTTTGCCAGCAGACAAGCTTGGGTCTGTAAAGACAAGCGAGTACACTGACAAAAGTTTACCACTTAGTTTTCCAAAATGTAAAAACAAAAAAAAAGAAAAAAGACAAAAAATTAGACAACAAAATTTGCATTGTTCATTGTAGCACTATTGGTAATAAAAAATGTTTGTGCATTTTTATGTGAAGATCCTTCTCGTATTTCATTTGGAAAGATGAGCAAGGTTTGCTTCCTTCATTTTACTTCCCCTTCTGTTTTTGAAAGGCAGTTTTCGCCAAGCTTAATGCAAGAATATCTGACTGTTTAGAAGAAAGATATTGCCACAGTCTCTGGTTAGTTTCCAGAGTTGTGTATTACTGAGCTTCATCTTTCCAGAATGAGCAAAACACTGTCCAGTCTTTGTTACGATTTTGTAATAAATGTGTACATTTTTTTTAAATTTTTGGACATCACATGAATAAAGGTATGTATGTACGAATGTGTATATATTATATATATGACATCTATTTTGGAAAATGTTTGCCCTGCTGTACCTCATTTTTAGGAGGTGTGCATGGATGCAATATATGAAAACGGGACATTCTGGAACTGCTGGTCAGGGGACTACTTTGTCGCCCTGTGCACTAAAGGGCCAGATTTTCAGCAGCCAAGGACATCCATACCCAAGTGAATGTGATGGGACTTAAAGAAGTGAACTGAGACAATTCACTCTGGCTGTTTGAACAGCAGCGTTTCATAGGAAGAGAAAAAAAAAAGATCAATCTTGTATTTTCTGACCACATAAAGGCTTCTTCTCTTTGTAATAAAGTAGAAAAGCTCTCCTCACTGCAGTGTTGACTTTGATTTGAGATTGTGAAATTATTTCTTCAACAATGAAAAATGGAAAAAAAATTGAAGTATTAAAACTATCAAGCTGTACAGTGGTTAAGACACTTGAAGAGTCTTTTTGCTGCTGACAAGTAAATTTATGAGAATTTCATATTCTTTTCCACAGTAAAGTTTCCACGACCAAAAACTTTGGTTAACCTTGGTTTCAGATCCCCTTTCTGTAATAGCAAATAATTTTTAGAAAGATGGGTGGGTACCATATCAAATGATAGAAAGATGCTTCGAGAATTCGTCACTTGGGAGAAGCTTGGGTTAGAACTGATCACAGCTTAGTTCCATGTTGATGTTTTCCCACTTAAAACAGAAATACATTTCATTTGGTGATCGCTATTACTTGGCCTTCCAGATGCAAATAAATGTGAATATAGACTGGTTCTGAACACTGTAACTGTTCTGAATGGAGAAAGACAGACCTGAACTGTTGGGATGGTTTTCTTACTCTAGGTATGATTGCCACTTCTCATTGAGTTGCCTCTGGTGATGCAGATCATTGAAAAGTACCTGAAATTACCAAAGCAAGAAAAGACATGTTAGTGAATCCTGGGATTTTGTTTTTCCATTTTGACCCACTTTTCTGTGTAGTGCAAAAGCGGCTTGTTTGCATGTATTGAATTATGCTTGGAAATCGAACCATTAGTGGCCTTGCTGTGGTTCTGTATCAGGTGTATGGCGAATTTTAAATTCTGAACTTTTTTTAATATCTATTTTAAGATGGTAAACATAAAAATATAAGCCTGTTGATTATATTTTTTTTCTATTATTAAAGCAAAGTTTTCCCAGCCTGAAAGAAGAGAATGATTATAATCCATATGACTAACACAGCTGAAAAAGATGGTAGCCTTTTCTTTTTCTCAAACCAAAGCAGATTCAAACTTATATTTGATTATCCAAACATAAATTTGTAAATTTTAACATCAATAACTTTCAAAAAGCATGTTGTTCACTCCACAATTAATGTTACATTTTTTACTGTCAGAGGTGATCTTTTTTTTTTTTTTTTTTTCTGGTAAGGATTCCTGTAGTGGTATTTCCTTCTTCAAATCAAATGTTATTTCTCACGTTCATGGAAATTACCAACATACGGTAAAGGAAGCAAGATCAATTACATTAAAATACTAAATACCTATGACACTTTAAAACCAATTAAGCTGAAATCGGGAACCTAAGTTCTCCTAAATAATACTTGATGATACAATTGTATTCAACTACCCAGACTTTCAAAGATGTGAAATGCCTGATTTTGGGAAACTTGTCACATGTGAGCATGGAACTGGTGCTTTGCTCCTTCGAGGTGGAAGAAGTCTGGCTCTCGTTTACCAATTAAATAAGCATATATGGAGACTTTAAAATCTGTGACTTAATTTCATATTACACTCTGGGTTGAAACAAGAGAAACAGATATAAACAGAAAACAAGGTGTAAGATTGAAACCACTTCTTAAGTGATACCATATTAATTTTAAAAACTGAAAAAAAAGAACATAACTGCGTTTTTTTACTGAAAGGAAGAAAACCTCAGCCCTTACTCATGTGGCAAATGGGTGATTGATTTGCCCTGTAGACTTTCAGACTGGCAGTTAAGGTCTGAGGCTTATTTAATATGTTTTTACATTCCACTAACACTATAAATGGGAGATACTAGAATGCTGGTTTTGAAATACCTTTATTTGAGATGGGTGTTTTTCCCCATAACTGGTTTTGTACAACAATGTTGCAAGGTAAGTTCTGAGTAGAAAACCCAGTGTTCTTGGAAGGAAGTAGAAGTATTCCTATTTCTGGCCCGTCCAACATGCTCTCACAGTCCTTGTTCCATATTGTTTACAAAGCTTTATTCAATAGTTAGCTCCACTTTCTCTGCAAATCCACTGCCTTCAGCTTCCAGGGTTAACATCAGTTTCACTGATTTGATTACACCTGATATTGTAGAAAACACTTCGTATTTAACAATTGTTACTCAAACCACCCTGCTTGTAGAAAAATCATGGGTAGCAGAGAGTCATGGAGGAAAGGGTTAAGGATGCTCCCCTGGGGTGTTTAAAAATGAACCAAAAAAACTGCCCAGGACTCAATCTCCTCCGCCTTAGTGCCTGGTACCACAAATACATAAGCACATGAGAACCTTCATAGGCTTAATTAATGTAATTGAGGACCCAAGTAATTCACGGGAAACCTGCAAATACATGGGTAAAAATATTTTTCACATGACTCTGACCTTCAATGAAGTGTCAGCTGCACTTGTGTCAGGGTTCAGGACTGACCACACCACTCCCTCATGGCTGTGACATTTCTACACTACAAAGATTTATGATCACATCACTTGGCTGCATCTTGTGTCTGAAATCCTCTCTGCCCCCAAGCCAGTACTTCTTGTACTTGTCTGTTTCCATTTCACAGTTTCCATGAAAAAAGGGAGAATGTACCCCAATACAGATTTGTGTATTGTAGTCAGAGCCGAGATTTTTGCAGTCTTAAGGAACTGTTTCTGTTGACCATGGAGAGACCAGAAACATTCTTTGGCATGACCTAGGCTGGGAAACAGGTCTATGGGGCCATCAGCCTGGTCCTGAGTGGCTCCTAGAGGGCCATGGCTATGGAAGAAGGCTGTCCATCTTTTAAATTATACTGATTAAAGTTACTAGTCACCTAAAAGAAATTTCCCCCTTTCCCCCTCCCACCTCCCAAATACCTGGTAACTTCCAATTGAAAATACTTCCGTGGCTAGACATTGAATGAAACAAAAAGGGAAAGTTGCTATCTGTCACATTTAAGAAAAGCCTCTAAACACAGCTGCCATTCTAAGCATGGGATAGCTAGATAGTGCTTTTGGTTTGAGATCCTAAATATAACAATTGCTATTAAAGCCGTATTTCAGTGTGCTTGGTTTTCAAATACCTTTTCATTGTGTCCCTTAAAATTTGCCACTGCCCAAAATTAATGCTAGTAGAAGTTGAACTCTGGTAATGCAGATTGGACTAAGAAGTTAGTCTGGATTGACAACTGATGCTTTTATTTTTATATATAGTATATGAATTAGGTTTTTGTTTCTCTATGATAAGCATGCATGCTCTCCTTTCCATAAATCTGAAAGTTTCCAGTACATTAAAAAGGCCTGAGGAAATGCAGCTGGATAACTTGCTTTGAAATTTTGGCTTTAATTGTTTCAGTAGCTTTACCACTTAAAACCACTTTACTGTTAGAAGTAAACTTTATTTTTTTGAAAATAATGTTAAAGCACATTGAACAATAGTTTTGACTGATTCAGCCTACTTCTGGATTAGCAGCGCTAACTAAGTTTGTGTATTATTTTTCTAGGCTTCAGTTTCTCATTTGCATTTCATATTGTCTTCTTGGTATTAATGAGCCAATATATGTGGCTATATGTCAAATTTTTACCGTTGAAATGACCAAAATAATTTTCTGTAAAATCACCTTTATGAGCTCCCTCTGGTTTAGCAAACAATCCAGTGAAGTAGCCAGTTTTCATGGCTGGACCATTCTGCATCAGCTGTAAACAGTCCTGATGAGGAGCGAAAGGCAGGCAGGTGTCCCAAAGCTGCTGTGGTGCAGGCATTGATGAACCTCTGTGGAAACCCTTCGGTGTCCTCGAAGCTCTTATTCTCAACTAAATGGTTGGTTTGGTTGTTCCAGAGATCTCTCTTCCCTTAGAAGGCCGGTTTACTTTCTGGTAGGCATCACAGTACTGATTTTTAAGAGGCATTCTGTTGTTTATGTAGACATTTGATTTTGGAAAATGTAGTTCATTACTGGCACTTGCCTGGAAGAGGGGCAGTCGGCATGCCAAGGACCAGCACTAGGCTTGGCAGGGAAGCAGGGGGGTGTGAGCCCCGTCCCGATGAGCGGCCTGGGTGCGTGTGGTGGCAGAGCTGCACCGTGGCTGCCCAGCCTCCGGGTGCCTGACCAAGGCAGAGGTGTCCTCAGCACTGGCCATACCAGGTGGGTCAGCTGCAGTTGGCCACAGGTAAGGCTGTCCCTTGGCTGTGGGGCAGGGAAGGGCCCAAAAGAGCAGGCAGCAACCTGTTCTTCTGCTGTTGAGATTTTCACACAGACACTGAACTTGCTGTGCCAGCTTTCTCAGCCCTGGTGGCTCCTGGTGCAGCCCGAGGTCCGGAGCCAGAATCCTCACTCCTGCCATCAGCAGGTGACAGCACAGCTAAAATCTTCACAACAGACCCCCTTTACTCTGCTACAATCATCAGGCATTGATGATCATTTTTCACTGCCAAGTGATCCAAATAGACTTTGAGTGCTGACCAAGTCATTTGTGCAGAAGTTCAAAATCTGTGAGATCACCTGGTGAATGCTAAGGACCGTTCCCAGTTAAAATACAGCTTTGGCACCTCCCCAGCTGTGGATGATGTAGGGATTGGATGCACACAGGAGGACTAACTCAAGGTTGCTCTGTCACCCAGTGAGCTGTTACCTTAATTTCCGTCTGACAGCACTTTATGTACAAGGGATTGCAGGGAGTTGAACCAAGTATGGAAGGCCAGCTGTTCAGGAGGTAAGACAGAAAGAAGCTACAGCTCATTTACACTGAAAAAGCAGAGCTGGAGCTTCCCTTTCAGATGTTCAATCCACCTGATTATAATTGTGTTTTTTATATTATGAAAACTCTATGCAACAAGCCTCCACCATTAGAGACTGCTGTCACCACAAATGCTGGCAGCAAAACCTGATGATGGAAATGGATGAACAGAGCCAAGGACTAAGCAAGAGGAGTTCAGTTTCTAGTATAAACACATAAGTAAAAAACCCATAGTCCTGGGCTCAGAGCTGGTATACTTTTCCAGAAACCCTTTGATAAGCAGGGCAGGCTACTGCAAAGCAGCTAGCCTGAGAGGAGTGTGGTAGTGCACTTGTGCAAGCAAGGACAATATTTACATCCATCTATATTCATGGCACAGCGAGGACTCCTAATAGCCTTCCTGCCAAACCTTGCTCAATAGTCCATTTGGAGAACCTATGGATCAGCTTCATTTATAAAAGTTTGACATTGCACTCTGCAGTGGGAAAGTGATTGGAACAGGAAAGTGCTATTTCTCAAACTTCCTCTGTGTTTCTGTACTTTCTTGTCCGCTGTGTCATCAAGTTCATCTGTCAGCTCTGAGGGTCACATTTTTTTCTACGTAATTGCCTGTGATAAAGATGACAGAATACAAATGTAAGTATTGCTTATGGTACTTTGGCACTGAAGAGCTTATTGTGTTGCTACAGTGGGAAATGCTGGGTAATAACCAAACTTTATTTGCCAAATAAATGTATGTTCTTGAATCAGCAGCTTTTTTTGCAAACCTGCTTGGAAGAGAACACTTCTTAGGCTGAATCTTCAAAGTTCAATACCTTCCTGATCAAAGCAATTCCTGTGTGGGATAGCTGTCATCTTGCTTATCTGTTACCTCTGTCCCTCCTGTGCAGATGCTGGTTTTGGGGCTGGCCAGAACACTTTACCCTGCACGCCAAAAAAGTTAACTTTTGGCCAATTCCTATTATGTCCCTTCTCAATTAATAAGGTGAAAAGAGAAGCTGGCTTCTTTCCTGTAGATAATTTGATTTCTTTAATTACAGATCAGTTTCCTCCTCTATGCACAGAGACTTTGCAGTTTTCGATGCCTGGGGTACTAAATGAGATTTTATGTAAGATCCAGGATTTAACCAAGCCAGTGGTGGTATGTTGCCTTAGAGAGGGTCCACAATGCACCCACAGGACCCCACCCACCCTCCCTCTTCCAAACATTGTACATTGCATGATGGTACCCAGTATTAATCCGGACTAGCCCTCCGCACAGCAAATCTGCAGGGTCAGATAATCCCGTTGCAAGCTGTCCCTTTCCACCCCCGGAGGGCCCTGAATTAGGTCAGACGGGATTAAATTTGCATTTTATTTATTTATCTTTTTTTTTGTTCGTGCCGGTTCCACGCACAGTCAGCCTCGGAGGAGGCGGGGAGGGAGGCGGGGAGCGGCGGGAGCTTTAGCCGATGGCAGTGGCTGCTGCCCGGCAGCGGATGCCAACGGCAGCCGGGCGATGGCGAGGAGCCGGGCGGCGTACGAGTACACGGAGGCGGAGGACAAGAGCATGCGGCTGGGTTTCCTCCTCATCGCCGCCGGCTTGCTTTCGCTCTTGGGTCTGGGCTGTTGCTGGCTTCGCCCGGCGCTGCAGGAGCGGGGCGGCGGCGGCTCCGCCAACTGCACGGTGCTGGCGGTGCGGCAGCTGGGGGAGCGCTTCGCCTGCACCTTCTCCTGCGGGGCCGCCTGCCGCGGCACCGCCCGCTACCCCTGCCTGCAGGTGCTGGTCCGCACCTCCCGCTCCTCCGCGCCCGCCCTGCTCCATGAGGACGAGCGGCAGCTGCGCACCAACCCCAAGGTGAGCCCCGCGGCCGCCCCTCTCTCCCCAGGCGCGGGGCAGCGGTCCCGCCCGCGGTCCGCGCCCTCTCACCGCTCTGGCGCCTGCCCGGCGCGGGGCTCTCTCTTTGGGATGTGGGGCTGGTAAGTGAACTGGGGGAGCATCCGTCCGAAATGCCACTCTGCTTGTTGCTCAGCAAAAAGTAGTATATCTCTATGGTGTGTATCTGTAAACACACCATGTCTGTACGTCTATATTTATAAGTTGTGTATATATGTGTGTGTATATATATATATATATATATATATATATAGCGTCTCAGGGAAGGATTAGGCTCGATACTAGGAAAAGGTTCTTCAACCAGAGGATGGTTGGGCACTGGGACAGGCTCCCCAGGGAAATGGTCGCAGAACGAAGCCTGACAGAGTTCAAGAAGCGCTTGCTGTCAAACACACGGTGTGACTCTTAGGGCTGTCCTGTGCAGGGCCAGGAGTGCGTCTTGATGATCCCACTGGGTGCCTTCCAGTTCGGGTATTTTGTGACTCTACATAGCATAGTCTAACATACTGTGTATAATGTATAGTGTACTATACAGTGTATGACTCTATATACTGTACTTAGTAGGATACATGCACACACACATTCACACAGACACTCTCACGCTTCGCGGCCAGCCCCGTTCCCGGCCGGTCCCGTCCGCGCCCGGAGCGCAGGGAGAGCAGCGGAGCCTCCTCTGCCGTTCCCGCCGGAGCCCGGGACTCCGCTGGGGAGGCGGGGAGAGGCTCCTGCTGCCGGCGGGGAGCTCTGTCTGCTCGGGCAGCGCCCGGGGCCGCTGCACTGCGCGTCCCGGAGGGTGCGGGACTTCCCAGCACCGCTCCCCAAAGCGCACGAGAAATGTTAATGGAGCCGCTGCTGGCGGGGAGCTGGCCAAGGGGCTGCACCAAAACAGAAGTTTCCTCCGTGTTGTTTTGACTCTTAAACTCCTCCATCACCCACACGAAAAAGGAGCAAATGAGGAATTCGTGAAAGTTGCATCTTCCAGCGAACTGGGGAAGTCTGAAGGCAATGTGTGATTTGTACTTTCTCTTTCTTTAAAGGCAGTTATTCTGCCTTCTCCTTTTCCTTTTTATTCTGGGTAAAGATGGCCTTGACAGCACACATCTGAGTGGAGGAGATCTTATTAAATAGTTTGAAGAAGAAATAAAAATGCGTCGGATTCATCCTACGTCTGAAAGAACTTGAAATTGGGAGTGTGCCGGAGAAGGAAATTTCAGCTCGTGGACCAAGCTGTGGATATAACATGGAGCCAAAGCCAAGGGCTGTGCTAAACACGATGCAGGGGTCTGTTTGCAGGGGCTGGGAGGCATGGCTGGCTGTGCAGCTGGGATGTGCAGCCTCGCATCTCCTCAGTCATACTCGCACTGGTGTGCTCTGTCCCTTGTTAAGTTCCACACTCAGGGTTTGAGGGTTGCTTTTTTACCCTTGGCAGCTCGGAAAGGTGGTCGGGGTAAAAATCAGCAGAGTAAGTAACAGGATGGTAAATCTGACAGGATTTGGATTAAATTGTTGGCACGGCTCAGAAGTGATGAGTGATTGGAGCTGCAGTGCTGGATGGAGCCTGATTGCAAAGCAGATGAAATGTTGGCCTGTGAGGAAGCTTTGCAAATCTTTTCCTGGGAGTGCTGCTGCCAGGCTCCCTGTGGAGAGGGAAGTGGTGGAGGGGTGTACCGGGAGTGCTCCAGCTGCCCGAGCTGCAGGACTTCTCTAAACAACTCTCCAATTTCAGGTGGGCAGGGGGGAGTTGGTAAAACGCAGGAGAAAAGTCACCCTTTTGCTATGGGGTGAGGCTGACATGGCTCTGCAGAGGGTGCAGCGTGGCTCTCCCCCAGCACGGTCCTGTGGCTCTGTTGTGCCCATCTCCAGCAAGGATGGGAGCTGGGGGACAGAAGGTGGGAGGTGGGGGGTGAGTGCTGATTGCCACCAGAATGCCTGGGCTCAGCAACTCTGGCAGCATCCTCAGGTTCAGCAGCAGCTTTCAAACTGAACTGTGGCTGCAATACCTTTCTGAGTAGTCCAAGTGTTTAGGGTAGTTTTGGTTTTTCTTCTTGACCCTATTTTCTTCTGTGTTTCTGGAAGTGTGGTGGGAAGATAAGGATTGCACCTGCCCAGGGGCTGAATTGCAATTGCAGGGAGACACTCTGAGATGCAGAAGTGATGTCTGTAAATGTCACTCAGAAAATTACTTTTATTTAACAATTAATTTTATGTTAAATCTTAATAAGAAAACAGAGCTGTTGGCAGTGTGTGGTACATTCCTGCTTTTACAAATATCTGTTTTCTTTACCTTCCACCTCTAGGTGTAAGCTGTTTACTATGGAATGTTGATTACTGAGGATTAAATCTGATTTACCAGATGTGACCAAGCAGAAAGGATGATTTTTTTTTTTTGATGTAACTGTATTCTTTGGTAGTAATTGAACTTATCTCAGTGGAAAACTATGTATAAAAAAAGTGCTCTAATTATTTCCCCTACATAAGAAGCTTATGTAAAACAAAATAAGAAGAAAAGTTGGTTAGGTCTCATCAGGAAAACATACCTTTGTAAAGGACTGAAGTCTGTATCTGTTGATTTGGTTTTCTCATGTTTTCCCTAGTTCAAAGACTGCAGAGCCAAACAGTTGTACTCTCCTTTAATTTTTGATTTAAAATCTCACTGTCTTTAAAAGCTTTCAGGATTTTATGCTGAAATACATTAGTTGGAGCCACAGAGTAGGAATCTGCTGGATTTAATGCTCAGGATCCCGTACATGTTTATGAACAAACACTTAGAGCGCTGTTAACCCTTCCTGTTCCCATCACATTTTTGTACTACACTTCCTTGTGTTCATGCACTTAGACATACATATGACATGTTAATCAGTTTCAACTAGCCAGAAGGGAAAAAAATACCCCGATTTTCTTTTGAACAGTTTTTAAACTTTACTTCCTGCTTAGCTGCTTCTCTTTGTAGGGTAGCAATTTTTCCCTGTAAAGCAATAGTGTGGAAAAGGTATAGTTCAGGCTCCTTACAACACACAACTATACTAAATCAGTTGGGAGCTTCACTCTCCCCAAAAATTCCCAGTGTATTTGATTAAAAAAATCTTCTATTTTCTGTAGTAGAGTGGGCTGACATATAAACACATCACAGATATGAATCTGTCTGTTCTAATGAGGAAAGACCTTTTTCTAGATGTAGGAAATTTTTTTTCTTCTCCTGCTTTTTAAGATAATCACATCATTGTACAGCCCAGGATTCATTTTGGCTCTTAAAAGATTATATAGCTGGGTCAGAGTTAATCCAGGAATGTGTATATAAAGCACCGGACACGATTACATTTGTGTTCAGTCTGAGTGATCTGTGGACTTTTTTTTTTTGACTGCTGTCTCAGAGGAAGAAATTTATTGGAGTGACAGTGGCCTTTCTTCAGCTGCCTTGATAGCAATAATAATCTCTGAGATAAGGTTTAAGAGGGATTAATTCCAAAGTCAATTTGTGGCTATCGCTCTCCGGCCATCGGTGGCGCACACAGCCAGCGCAGGGACCAGGCCACTGCTCTGCCTGGGGAAAGCGCCAGGGCAGCCTGGCAGCAGCTGAACAGGTCTGCTTCCTGGGTTTTTAGACATTTCCCTTCCCACATCTGCAGTTAACTGCAGGGTTGGAGGAAGGTGTCCCCTGTTTTGCCAAAGAAACTTTTAGGGGAGGGATTGGCAAGACAGATGTTGACAGCTGTGCAACAGGACCTGGTTGTCCCCATCCCTGTCCCCAGGCAAGGAGCAAACCAGCTGCTGCCCCTTGTCTGCACTGCACATCTGCCCGTGCTCCTGTCACACTTCTCTGTATAATGGCTCCACCTGACAAGATGATGTGCAGTCATCTGTGCACTTGTAAATAGAATTGGGCTTAATGTTTAGACTCTCCTAAGTATGACCCATGGCAGAGGAGGTTTCAAAACAAAATACAACTTCACAATAATTTTGTGAGAGTCTGGTGCCTCTGGTGAAACATTCAGACTGTGTTTGGGCTGGTGCCTGCGACAGGCAAACTATGCAGATACTGCCCAGCAATTCCTCTGGAAGCAGGCCCAGGGGCCATGGACAAACTCTATCACCCACTTGTCTCACGTGGGGCACCACTCCCTGCCTCGAGCCCCTGTAAGGGGTCATGGGTTTGATTGCTCCCAGTGGGTTGTGCTGATGATGATCCTCACTGATAGATGCAGGTGAAAATCAGACATGGTGCTCAGCTCCCATTCCCTCAGGACACTCAGCTGGAAGTGGCAATTTTTTGTACTAATGAAGTGAGTCCACCTTCTCCTGTCCTGCCCCAGGGGGATGGCTGTGGCAGCCCTTCCTCCCTTCCATGCCGTGAGGGTAACCCAGTAGAGAACTAGTGACACACACAAAGTTAGAAGCTCATATATTGCCTGGTGTGGTGGATTGACCCCACACCTGGCTGGACTTCAGGTCCCTATCCAAGCTGCTGTATCAGTCCTCAGGTGGACAGGCGAGAGAAAATATAATGAAAGGCTTGTGGATTGAGATAAGGACAGGGAGAGATCACTCACCCTTTATTGTCATGGGAAAAATGGACTTGACTCAGGGAAATTAATCTGCTTTATTGCCAGTTAAATCAGAGAAGGGTACTGCATAAATAAAATCAAATCTAAAAATGCCCATCCCTTACCCATCTGTTCTGTTCTTCTTGAGCTTTACTTCACTCCTGATTTTCTTTACCTCCTCCTTCCCACCAGCACAGAGGGACAGGGAATGTGGGCTGTGGTCAGTTCATCACACTTCTTCCTCCTCACACTCTTTCCCTGCTCCAGTGTGGGGTCTCTCCCACAGGAGACTGTCCTCCATTACCTTCTGCAATGTGGGTCCTTCCCACAGGCTGTCCTTCTTTATCAAGTGCCCCAGCATGGGTCCCCCACAGGGTCACAAGTCCTGCCAGAAAACCTGCTCCGGTGTGGGCTCCTCCCTCCACAAGATCACAGGTCCTGCCGGGACCCTGTTCCCGTGTGTGCTTCCTGCAAAGTCACAGCCTCCTTTGGGCATCCCTTTGCTGTGGTGTGGGGTCCACCATGGGCTGCATCTACTCCAGCCCGTGTTGTGGGGCTTTGCCACACCAAACAAATGGTACATGCTCTGTCCCATAGTTCAGCAGGAGCCAGGAGGATGGTCCTCCACATGTCACTTGGAAACTGAGTTTGAAGTTGCTCTTAAATTACTTTGGTTTATCTTCTGTTGGGCTGAACTGCTTCTAATTTTGGCTGGGATATCTCTTGGCATTTGAAACTTTCTTGGACTTGTCTTGTAGTCTATGAAGTCTGTCTTTTTTTATTAAAAATGTGGCTGAACTAGGCAAGAATTGATTTTTGAAAAGCGTGGAATGCAACCTGGAACTTAAACCATAGTCAAGAGTTCATGCTTCTGTTCTTTCTCTGTGATATGGAAGAATATCTGCCCTCATGAAGTGTTCAGAAGGACCAGGAATCTTCCCATGCATCTGCAGGGACACTGAAGTGGGAGCATCCAGCAGCAAACACAGATACAAATCCTACAGAACCTTGGTGTAAAGATGTATTAGCTGTTCACTGACATTTTTACTGGTTCTAGCTTGCTTTCAGCCAGCATTTGTTTATGTTTTGACATCAGTATTTCATGCCACGTTTTGTAAGGGAGGACTACAGAATTAATGTCTCAGAAACTGCCTATTGCCAAAGTGGAAGTAATTTCACATTCATCCATCAGCTCACAGCAGCAGAATTTGTGAGGATATGATCTTATCTGCCTGCTGAATCTGCTTTGGAGGGTGATAGAGCTGGTCAAGCAAAGGGCCCTAGAAGTGTGCTTGGGAGGCTGAGTAAAGAGAGATCCAGCCCCTATGTGGATCAGAAAGGGTCAAAAAGCACTTTGGGTTGGTGGGGGCTGTGCTGGCATCCTGGGGAGGCAAACAAGGCCCAGTGTTTGTGCAGCAGCCAATATGTTCACACTGGGATTGCACCTGGGGTGTTTCCTGGGGCTCAAGGCCTTTGTCACATTGAGTTGATGTTTCAGGGTGGCCCCTGGGATTTGTATTTGGACAGGGGCCACTCCTCTCTTGAAGATTGTTAATCCTCAACAGGCAGAAACTGTGAGGCCACATCAATTTATGGTAAGACCCCAGGTGTCTCCTTTGTGTTTCCCACATGAAGATAAAGAGGAAGAGGTAGAAGTGTATCCAGCATGCTTTCAGTCAGTTGAGATTACTTGTGCATGGAATGGTGTGAAGTTTGAATTATGGAAAGCACTCACGTTTTGCCCAACTTCCAGGTGTCCCTCCTGTAGATACTGTCAATACTCCCATATTCTGTCTTGCTCTGGCATGGGAAAATACAGAAGTGTTGCCTGGAGAAACTGTCTGTGGGCCCCTTTACATCTTTCAGACAAAGAAAAATCCCTGCCCTGAAAAACTCAATTTTTAATATCTTCACATTGAGCTAAGAGCATGGGAACTGAAGGGAAAAAATGTGAAGCACTCTGTGATGAGATGTCCTGGGAGACTGTAAAAGCCTGATACTTGTCTGTTCAGATGGGCATCTCTTGGGAAAAGAGATCTCTCTGGTTGTTTCTAAGCCTGAAACCCAGGATGGGGCTAACAAACAGTTCACCAGGTTATGAACTTTGTGAAGGATTCAAGTAATATTTTGTGGGGGTGGAAGGTCTCTGAAGGATCCAGAGAAAGTTTAACCAGGACTGGTGAGGCAGTTGCACTTTCATAGCAGAGGACAGCAGTAGGCTCAGCCAGGAGGAAGAAACATTTCAAACATTCAAAAATTTCAAATTCATATCCTATTTCAGAGGATAGAGGAAATATGTGTAATGGAACCAGCAACACAGGAATAGGAGTTTTGAAACAGCTGGGTGAGTTTAGGCAAAATAATGTCTATTGGTACTTAGCTGTTTTGTCTAATTCTGCATTTTGTGTGCTGGCTAAATGTGGCTGGTTTGAGAGCTCTTTCTAGAGCCCCTAAAAGCTGGGGGCTGCCTACAAGCTGGGGGCTTGGGAAGAGCAGAGTGGTGATTACAGTCAGATGCTGGCAGTGAGTGCACAGCTCGTGGGATATGGTGCCATTTCCAAAGCAGGAAATGCTCCATAAAGGAAAACATCAGAGTGGAGGATTTTGGAAGTGCTGGACCCCGGGCCAAGCAGGGAGAAAGGGACCAGCTGCGATGGTGCAGCATGTTGGTGCTGCCAGGGGGCCAGAGCAGAGCCAGCAGTGCTCTCAGGTGTCTTTGTGCTGAATTTGCTGACTCTGCCCAGCTGCTGCACAGATGTGTTTATGCACTGGGAGTGTGGAGGAAAAAGGGGGGTGTTTGATGCTCCCAAAGCGGACAGCCAAGACAAAAATTCTGCTGACCAAGGGATCTTATCTAAGATGGCAAGAACAGTGTGTGATGAACCCTGCATTCTGGTTTCTGAAGTAGAGTGGTGGTGCCACTCATTCCTGTCCTTCATCAGCAGCAGTGGGACAATCCTGGTTTAGGGTCCTGTGAGCAGGGAACTAAAGGGAGCTCTGTGCCATGGCAGCACCAGACAGGCACCCACGTGAAAATGGGGATCCTTGCACGTGGAAAAGGTGGGTTTCAGTTTGGAAGCAGCAAGGAAGAACTTGTAGATTCCTTCATTCTGTAGCATGCATGACATTGGCAGCAATTGCAGGTGCTGGCAGAAGTGGTCAGATTTTACATGATGAGGGGAATAAAACCCCCAGATTTCTCCTTTTCCCCTGGAATGGCAAAGCTTGGAATCCTCAAGCTGTTGTATGGTGAGCATGGACTTGTAGGTCTGTACCTCTTAGGTATAGTGTGCAGCTGAGGGTAAGATAAGCCCCAGTGAAACCTCAGCAGAAGGCAGCTCTCACTAGGCACAGTGAGTCAGGGTGATCTTTATTCTCATGTTAGAGAGGGTATCGCTCTCCTTGCTGTTTCTGCCTTTAGGATACTGTGGAGAAATTAATGTTGTGATCATATGTGAGCCCCCTTTAGGGGCTTCCCACACCCTTCACCTCTTGCTTCCTCATCCTCCCTAAGTAGGAGGATTTTTTGCTACCTTCCCAGTCACACATTTTTTTGTTTGCAGCTCCCAATTTAAAAGGAATTAAAATCCAGTGTGTGCGCCTGGGGCCTTGGCATCCACATGTCCTGCCGGGTGAAAAGCCTCTGTATTATGGGAGGATCAGTTCAGCTGTGTTACTCGGTGTGGTTCATCATCTCCTCTATGGATGCCTGGTGAAAATGAGAGGGATTGTGCTTGGACACTGGACTATGACAGTGCTGGCACTTGATTCAGTGCACTATTTGCTTTCTGTTGTTTAAATGCCTGTGGCTAGGAATTAAGGGTGGTGTGCCAAAGACTTGGAAAGAAGGGGGGGGGGTGTGTGTGTGACCCAGAGGGGAGCCTCTGAAAGCCCAGTCCCAAGGGCACCAAGCTGGGGGAGGAATTTCCCTTGATCTCTGGGCTTTGAGCAGATGTTTGAACGTGAGCAAATGGCTCAGCTGCATGCTCAACTCCCCTTGACTTCTGTACAGCAGAAGCAGATGCTGAACAGCAGATTTCTTCTGAAGCAGGGCTGTGAATCTTATTTCTTCTTTCTTTGTGTTATAACAGTGGAACAATACCTTTTATCAGTGAACAGCAGCCAGATATCCCATCATCTGGGAAAGCTTGCTGCACTCTTTGGGTTATTTATTAGCATGATACTTAACAAACCTTGTGATTACGTGCCTCACTGAAAATAGGAAGTTATTCAAATCCAATCCATGCAGCTGGCTAGGAATACATCAAAATGAAATGATCATTTTCACATTCATCATGCCAAACCCCAAGATGTTATGAGGTGTTTGGTATAAGAGTGGAACAAACATAACAAAACCTTTATTTTGTTTCATAACGCTACTATATTCTTTTCCAGTACCTGTACAGAATAATTAGCAATTGAAGAGATGTTCAGCTAATGTTTCTTTTCTGTTTCTTTGGAGGTTTTGCCTATTATTCTCTGTCCATTTCAGTCACCCTGGTGTCATGAGGAGAACGCAGAGAAGTGATGCCCTGTGTTCTTGAGCACAGCAGTAACTCTGTTTTGCAATGTGTCTTGGCAGTGTTCGTACATCCCTCCCTGTGCAAGAGATGATCAGGAGAACTCTGAGAACGTCACGTACAAGCAGAAATACTGGAAAGAGAAAGTGGGTTCTCAACCATTTACATGCTATTTTAACCAGCACTTGAGGTGAGTAATCTCCATTTGGCTAGGCAGGAGTGCTCATGCATCTGCTTAACAGCTGTACATTGGCTCTGTTTGAAAACATATAAATGAATGCATATGTATATACACACACAGAGACCCCCCTCCAGGGCAATGTGGCTTGATCACACAGAGCTCAGTGCAGAACTTTGCAAGACAGCTCTGTTGATGAAAAACTATACAGAAAGGAAAGGAGTATTTTTACCACTTGGAGTAAAAATATAAAACTCTGAGAAAAGTTTTCCTTGAAACACACAATTTTTATAGCAAAAAGCTTCTTGACTTTTAACCCTCAGATGGCAGATTTCTGGTGTAGATATTAACATTCCATTTGTCCATAGAAAAGAAACCCTACTGTGTTCAAGGAAGAAAAGGGGAGATCAGTAAATACTACAAACTAACTCGTAACTGTGTAATAATTGTGCAGTTGTGTTCAGAGAGGATTAACGGATCAGACATGTGTAATAAACAGCAGCAGACCTGCCAGGTTTCATACATCCTTGCAGAGTAGAAAGTTGTAACCTAAAGCATCTCCCCTTCTCTTACAGTTCTTACTTTTACTGCCAGTGTTGATGTGACTTCCATGTGTATGAGAGTGATGGGTGGTTTCCTTCCTTCAGTAAACAGAAAGGGGAGGGAGTCCTTTTTCCTCTCTCTTTCTGATGGTGATATGCCAGGAAATAAAACGTAACACGGCTGGAGGAGGAGGTTGGTCCTATCACACAAACACTTGTAAGTTAAATAGATGAGGGAACAGCCCATGAGTTGCAGGTGCAATTCAGGGCTCAGTGTGGGGGTGTGGGCACCAGATATTTAAGTTCTTGAGAAAGACAAACAGGGGGAAAATGGATGGCAGGCAGAGAAATGCCTGACTCTCCTGTGGGTGATCTGCTGAGTGCCTTGGGAGCTGCAGGTTTGTCCCAGGCTGGCTGCAATAGCTGTCTCTGGAGAGGCTGTAGGCCTCGTCAGCACGCTCGGATGATTTTGTTGTCCCTGGTTAACTCTTTGCAGAGGGACAAGACCAAAACCTTGTAGCAAATTTTTGTTCTTTAGAGGGGAAAGAAACATTGCTTACAGCATGCAGAGGTGAAAACTTAGGGCACTCCGTGTGATGGCATCAGACCTACCAGGGACCTTCTTGGGAGTCCTCTGGTCCACAAGGTGCCAGTGCTTGGATCTGGTAACCAGGAGCCGAGTCACGATTTTGGTTTTTCTGGGCAGGCAGCAGTTGCCACTTCCTTGTGCTCCTTTGAGCTTGGAGTGCAGCACCTACTGCCCAAGTGAGCAGGAGAGTCAGAAACATGGGATTGTCTGCAGGAGAAGTCATGGCTAGGATACATCTAAACTGGTGTGGAAAGGATGATGTGAAAGTTAACTTCTTTAGTCAGTGGAGAGAAGCAGGAGCCCTATATCTTACCCCAAGGTAAACGCCTGATGCCCATCAGATGCCCAGAGATGTTTATTTCTCTCCTGTAAAGGAGTGTAGGGTGGTAGGTGCTATGTGAGCTGATTCTCACATTACATTTTGGTGAAGCAAAGACAAAGCTTTTCTGAGGCTGCATGCTGCCTAGCGTCTGACATTTATGTAAGCTGGCACTGAGGAACTGTGCAGCACTCAGGAAGGGTTTTCTTCCCTAAAGATGCTGAATCCTATACTGCTAAAAGCTCTTGCCAGCACAATGGCTGCCTTGAAACACTGCCTTTTGCTGATCATACAACAATTCATACACAGCATAAGAGAGGCTCACTGCCAGAGATACTAGAAGAGAATCTAAACCAAAATGTGTACACTGTCTATTTTCTTCTGGAGATAGCAATGAGCTTTGGGAGATAAGTTCTGCTGACTAGGAATGTGCTTGCTTGGGTATACTTTTAGAGCAATGATGACTAAGCAGCCTGCAAAGCAGTAAAAATTAACCATAACAAAGTGAGGGAGAAATCTGTTCCTTTCAAAATAGAAGTGTACATATCTTCTGACAGTATTTTTTTCACTGTGTGGATAAGCTAACTGTTCTGTCACTCTGTATAAAACATATAGTAAATAGTTCCTTAGAGAATGTAGTATTTGTAACTTTAATATTCCTTCTTTTGAAATAGCATAATAAAATTCTAGGTAAATATACAGGCAATTAATGAACATCATCTCCTCTTCACTGTATTTACTTCATCTTCACTATCAGAGCTGTTGTGGCATGCAGAGTGTACCTCTTGGGTAACATCTCCCTTTCAGTTTGGTGGTTTCAACAGGTTACTTTAAAAAGATGAAAAGAGGGGGTAACATTCTTACAGTTCAAAGTTATACAAAAGGGATGAGAAGCAGACTTAGCAACTTCAAGCATTCTTAGTTACTGTAAATCAGCCCAGCAAAATTAGCTGCCTGACATTTATCTTAGGAAATCCAAGTGCAGCTTATCTCAGAGCTCAGTGCTTTACTGAAGAGTGAGGTTTTGCTATGCCACTGTAGGCACTTAACTTTCGTGTCCCACTCTTCTCTAACAAGCTTTGGGACAAGGGCTTCAAGCTGCATGGGGAAGCTGCTTTTTCTGGTGAAGGTGGCTGCCTGTTGACACGGTGATACCCCAGCCTGAGGGAAGCCCACCTCAGCAGAAACCAACCTTCCATGTTTCAGACTCTAAAATTAAGGACAAATTCAGATGAAGTTCTCAGGCTGCTGCCAAAGGTTTGGAAGGCACTGAGCTCTAGGGCTTTGGTGTTCTGGATCTCACACTGAGTGTCCCAGGGGTCTGCAGTCATGACCTCATGCAAACAAGGGCCACAGCTGCATGCCCTGAAGTGGGAGCCCTGCAGGAACAGGCAGGATGGGGGAGATCCTCTTGCTTTATTTCTTCAAATTTCAGGTCTCATTGACATCCACGACAAGAACAAAAGGGAGAAACAAGGATTGCCATGAGCTCAGACCTCACTGTCTCAGACAGGCAGGCAGAGAAACCTGTGTCAAGTTATTTCTTATTAGTGGCTGATGTATGTGGTGTTATTGCTTGTTAACTCTGGGTTTGTCCCATATGCAGGAACGGTCTGTGTTTCCTTTGCTGTGGCACAGCAGATGAGCCAGCCATGTTTTAACCTCCTCTGTGTTTGCTGCAGGATGCTGTACACAAATTTATCAGAGATTTGAAGAGCAAACCCTGTCAAGTGATTAATGAAAACCTGTATGTTGTTGGGGTGCCCTGCAGGATTCCCACTTACCTCAGAATAATTATGTGTGTCAACCAAGGGTGCTCAGGTAGCAGGGCTGCTCATCCATAAAATGTTTGAATATAAATCTTGGTTTGCTCTTTTACTTCACAGTTTTCTAAATCAATTCCCTCCACCTGTGGAGCAGTGCTTCGGCCCGGGGGGGGGGGGGGGGGGGGGGAAGGACTTTACTGTCAGTAAGACACTGTGCTGCCTCTGCATGCAGCCATCCAGCTGGGGATCTCTGCATCTTGCCATAATAAGGGGAAAAATGACTGTTTGTCAGAGCAAAGGGATGTGAACATCCGTGGGGGAAAAAAATCAGTGCATGGCAAACATCTTTAAATCCAGATTGTTTGAATACAAAAATATTTGTGCTGTTTCCCTATCCTGCACTCCACCTCTGTCAGCTATTGCTGTGTGCCATAAGGTTTGCAGTGTGGTTCATAAGGGATGACTGATATGTTTATGTGCCTATAACCTTTTGGTCCTATGTGACTTTTTGGTAATCCCTGCCCTGCAGTCTCCCCATGGTGTCCAGTAATTGCTCTGAAGGCTCTGATGGAGGCCTGTTTTATCTGGTGTCTGTTTGAACTACCTGGCAGAACCTAACAGGGATGTTTTGTACAATGCAACAACTAATCCAGCTAGCCCTGCTCAAAGCTCCACAAGGGTCTAGTCCTGAGCTCAAAGTCCTGCTAAAAATAAGTCCTGGTCTCACCTTTTAGCAATGACAACAAAATTCCTTCCTCCTTGTCTGTTCAGTGAAAGGGAAAGCTGTATTTTCAGAGTTAAGGCAAAGGCTTCTTCAGAGGTTTTTTCCAGAGTTGTTTGGCCTGGGACTGCTGCTGGGCAGTGGCCATCACTGTTTGCAGCAAGAACCAGGTCTGAATGCCCGAGCATGGCTTGCAATCATTTCCCCCTTCTGTCCCACTAGGTCTCTGTCTTGCCTCTGCAGCTGTTTGTGCATGGATAACTGCTATTAGGATTTTGGGTGTAGCCCCTCAAGAGGCTTTGCATTTACCAGAAACCTGAATGGCAGCATTGCTAGAAGAAGAGACTGCCAATAATCAAGCTTAAGGGGAATACGTACAACCCCTCTGCCAACATCTTTGAACAGAAGTACCATATAAAGTCACAGAGCAAAGACAGGTTTATTAAAGACACTGTACTTACAGGAGCAAGGCAATAAATTTAATTGTATGTACTGATTTTCACAGGGAAAAGAAACATGTTTCTAGGCATGAGAAAGGTGTTTCTACTCCTTTGGGTTCAACATCACTGCCTCAGCTCCAGGGGAGTGATGCTCTTAGCCTTTCCAGCAAAGAGAGGTCTTTACCATGAGAAGTCTTCCTCCAAGGACAGAACAGTCTTCCTTTTCTGTTTCCAAGTAAAACAACAAGCCTTCAGTCTGTGGGAGCAGGCAGGTCACCTTTAAAAAAGTAGCATGAAATGTCAAAACTGCTGGCCTTGCCAAGCAAACCCAAAGCAGTTAGATTACTGTGTTTCAAGTGCCACAGATTCACAGAATACTTTGAATTGGAAGGCACCAACAAGGATTATTGAATCCAGCTAATGACTCTGCACAGGACCGTTCCAAAGAGTCACATGTGCCTGAGACCACTGTCCAAATGTTTTTTGAACTCAGACAGTCTTGATGTTGTGACCACTTCCCTGGGGAGCCTGTTCCAGTGCCCAACCACCCTCTGGGTGAAGAACCTTTTTCTAAAATCCAACCTGAACCTCCCCTGACAAAGCTTCGTGCCATTTCCTTGGGTTCTGTCACTGGGCACCACAGAGGTCAGTGCCTGCCCCTCCTCTTCCCCTTGTGAGGAAGTCACTGCAGTGAAGTCGCCCCTCAATCTTCTGCTCACTGAACAAACCAAGTGACCTCAGCCACTACCCCTATGGCTTCCCCTCAAGGCCCTTCACCATCCTCACGTCCCTCCCTTGGGTGCTCTCCAACAGCCTAACATCTGTCTTGTATTGTGGCACCCAAAGCTGCACACAGGAATCAAGGTGAGGCCACACCAGGGCACAGGGAGTCCTGCTGCACCTAAAAATAGCAGTAATACTTATTTAAACACAAACCTCAGCTCAAGACTTACTAAAAGGTTTTGTTTTTGACTCTTCCCCGAGAGGGAAACTCTTTTAACTAAGTCACAGTCACATCTATAATAGTGTTTGACATCCCTTGCTGCTACCTTTGGGACCTATGTTTTTCAAAACATTTAAGATTCATAGATGCTGCTGGTGGAGGCAAGGAGGTTCAGACCTTCATGGGAGTCTCAACAAATTGTCCCTGTAGGAGCCTCCTCAAGTCTACTGAGGCACTGCTGTTTGCAGCCCAAATCACAGCTTATTGCTGAAACAGCCACTGCTGGGAAGGAGCTGAGCTGGGAGCCTTGGCCACCCCGGGGCAGGCTGGGGTCCTCCTGGGGATGGACTTTGTGCAGGCTGCTGCCTGCCAGGGCAGCTGGGCTGGCCTGGGCCAGCAGCAGTCCAGTGCTGAGGACAGGGACCAGCTCCCTGCCCAGACCCAAACCAAGCCAGGGCTTGCTTCATCAGGAGCCTACATGTGGCCCCATGGACACATCAGTGGTCAAAGATAACAGCAAGGCTTTAATTAATCTTTCAATCCATTTCACAGGGCCTGATAACGTTTGAGGTAGATATGTATAAATGCTGCCTGGTATTGTGTTTTTGCCAGAGTGGTTTTGCAATCCACAGTCAGTGTGATACTGTATCCCTCATGGCTGTTTCTGATGACCACATTCCCTGGAAGATGTAAAGCATCAACACTTTTCTTTCTTAATTTTTTTCTTTTTTAATCCAAGTGAACTTGTTAGCCTGTAAACACTGCAAGTGGAAAGCTCTCACAGTCTGCTCTGAGTGCTGGTGATAAAAAGGCAAATGCCAGCAGTGAATGAAATGGCCTGTTTTTAATTTTCTAACACTTTGGCAAATAAAACACCTTTACTCTTACCATGTTAGATGACTTCCTCTTATGATGAATTGACAATATTGTGTTGATTTATGTTTTCTCTATCTTCTGTTCCTCTTTACAGGCCAGATGATGTGATGCTGAAGCGCACCCATGATGAGACTGTTCTCTTGCACTGCTTCCTCTGGCCCGTGGTGACTTTCCTGGTTGGAGTCCTCATCGTGATCCTGACCATCTGTGCCAAGAGCTTGGCTGTCAGGGCAGAGGCAATAAAAAAGAAGAAGCATTTGTGAGTGGCAAGGCTGCTCATGGAAAAGAAAAACCTGCAAGAAGGTCTCGGGCAGGGCAACCTGACACACCTGCAGGTCTGCGGGAGCACCCGGCTGCATCTCCTCCCAGGGTCTGATCTCTGGTGGAGTTGCTCTTGTCTCAGGATTGTTCTTGGGAGACTGCCCCATGAAATGCCAGCTAATTGCTTCTTCTGCTATAGCACTACATAAGTATATTCTACCAAAAAAAAGAGAAAATCTACACTGCACCAAACATGCTGTGTGTTGTTAGTGCTGAAGAGCAGCCACCCAGAATTGAGGGAGTTATAAAACTCCATGATGAGTAATCTTTGGTAATGTTTAATACTGAATATTTAAAACATTTACTTTAGATAGAACGTATTTCCAAAATAAGAAAATTTTATTGTTTTGGAGGTTTTAACTTTTGGAGGGTTTCTTTTGTTTTCTTTTTTTTTATTATTTTTCTTTTTATTTTTAGCTTTAAGGCAAGCCTAATGTTGTGCTGATTTGGTTTTTTTTCCTACTGTGTAGAACTTAATTTTAAAATTCAAACTTTACCTTCTGTCTAGACAAAATCTTTCATCGTCACCCATTCACTGTGATGAAATGTAGAAATCTCTCAGAAATACTTCTAAAAAAAATGAAACAGTTATTGGAAAAGATGATTAAATGCTGGATCTAACTTTGTTGCCTCAGTGGTATTCAGTCCCTACAGTTTCTCTTGTCCCCTCTCAATACCCTCTTCACGAATGCTCCAGGCTGTGAGGAGCAGGGGTTTTACAGTAATGGTTCTACATGAGTGTGTTCACCATCTTCTTGCCCCAGTAGTGGAGTGTCTGAGTGCTTGCTGAGGAGAGCCTGTGTGTTACTGGTGTGACTCACACCACCAGAGAAGGACATCAGCTCCTTGTAGGGCTGTTTGCTGCTGAGCTGCCTATCCCAGTCACACCAGCTCCATGAAGGCCCCCTCCTAGGGGATGCGCCAGAAAGGACAGGGCAGTGTGTGCATGGAATCTTGCATGGAATCTTGCTGGGTGTGCTTTCTCTGCTTGCCCCAGCTCCTTGCTGTGTGTGATGGGAGTACCAGCCATAGTCCACTTGCTCAGCACAGAGAGTTCCCTGTTTCTGGCAATCTCTCAGAGCACATTTTTGTGTGCTGTGTTCAGGGTCTGGGACCAGAGCAGTTTCATGGCACTTGTCACTGCCCCCCCAGGGCTGCCCCCCTGGGACCAGCTGTGCAGCTTGGCAGTGCTGGAATGCAGCAAAAAGGAAAAGCCATGTGGCTTGGGCAGGAGAGTGAGTGATTACTGGCAAAGCACTTTAATCTACATTAACAATTCTGCAATTCTGAACACACTGTGCATTGCACTAATCTCTGATATTCTTAGTATTATGTGTAAATACCTTGGCGTTTTTTGTGATTTTAACACAGCAGAAATATTTTCTGAGGATGAGAAAAGTGCTAGATTTGAAAGCCTGTTGGCACAAGGCATGATAACAAACCTGCTTGTATTGCCCAGTGTCCTTTTCAGATTAATTGTATTGTGTGTTTTAGAGTTGATTTCCATAAGGCCTCTTGTATGCACTGTGGTGCCCATTGATGAGGGTGGTGCATGGCAAGGGCAGCAGAGTGACCGGACATCATTCACTGCTTCCCTTCTTGCTGTGTGACTTTTGGAGTGTCCTCTGGTCCCAGTCCACACTGGGATAGCTCTTCCTTCAAAGCAAGTTAAGAAAATATATTTGTAGGGGCAGGAACTTGATGCTTCTTGGCACATTACTCTGTATGAAAGATCCAATTGACATTGGTCGCATATATTCAAGCACCTCCAGTCCTGTAGATGAAAAATACTCCTTGTAAGAAAAATTTTCAATTCCATGTTTTAAACATCACCGCTTCGAAGGTGCCTGCTGTCCAGCCCACACTGGTACCTTCTGTCTCAGCCTACTGAAAAGAATAGTGCTGGATATACTGGGTGCAGAGAGATTGTCAGCTCTCAGCCTCTCAGAGGAAAGTCTGCAAACTTCTGAAAGAGCTGTCCTGCAAAGGCCACTGTGTTTTCTTTCACCTGTGTCTTTCTGCTGTGGCCTTGTTCACACCCACTGCAATTCTCTTGCCTCAGCAACCCACAGAAACACTGCACTCTGTGTCTGATCTGAGGGCTTGGTTGCTATTTTTTAACATATAAATTTCTTATTCCCACTCTCCACATCACATAAAGCTGCAGGTGTGGGGTGGTTTAGTTATCTGAGTGAGGCAATGCCAATTTCTCTTCATTTATTTCTCTTTGGTAGCTTCCTACAGTTAAGAGGAATAAGCCTGATTTTCTACATACATTCGTCCTTTGTTTTCCCAGGGGAGAAGGAAATACTCAGTGACACAGATTCATCATGAAATTTTAAACCAGTACCTTGGGGCTCACAAATCCAGATTAACAAAATCCTCTCTTGCTTTGCTCCAGAAGCTTTTGTGAGTGAATCGTACAGCTGGTTCTCTGAGCAAAAGGCAAGAAGCAAATTGAGTGGATGCAGCTCACTTGATTGGCAATCATATATTTTAATCTCTTGGAAATGCCTTTTGCAAAGGCCTCTGGAAGAAAGTAATGGCTACAGAGGTGATATTAAATTATTTTGCTATTTGGGAGATTAGCACCCCAAGTTAGATATCTAAATTGGTACCCAAAGACTAGCAGTAGGTATATACCTGGCATGGCAGTATGTGATGCTAAGGAGGAAACTCAAAATCCTGGCATTCAGTCTTTTGTCTCATCCCATCCCTCACTTATTTAGAAATGTCTTTGTAATCTCTGTACTTGGTTGTGGAAGCTGGGGATTTCCCTCTAGTGGATTATTCACTGATTTCCTCCTTGGCCTTGCAGATTTCCAGGTTTTGTGGTATATTCTCTGAAACATATTTGCAGCCAGAGCGGCTGCTTTTCTCAAAGCCATCTGCAGAGTTGGCTTTTGCATTTTATTCAATATTTATATGCCATTGCTTTGAGGAATTTTGTTCTGGCATGCTGTCTACTGCTCCACTTCAGTAAGACCTGCCTTCTTTCATGTAGTGCAATTAAGTCAATTTGTTTATACAGTATCTTTCTCTGTTAGTTTCTTACCCTCATTTTAAAAGTTGTAGTAACAGAAGCTCTTTTTTTTTGTTGCCTTTTCCCTGTCTGTGTGTTTCTGTGTTATAGACAAGATTTCACAAAGTTAGAAATTTTAACTGTTGAATGAACACCTCAATTCAAACTCAGAGAAGATGAGGGATGCCATGGGAGAATCCAGAGGCATCTTAGAAGATCATTACCCATAATCTCTGCTATAAATGTAGCCTTTTGACAAGGTACAGCACAGACTGCTGGATTTGAAGGGCTGTTTCCAACTCAGCTCTTCAGTAGGTGCAGCAGGATGCAGGTTGGGAAGTGCAGTGGGAGGAAGCACACATCTCAGATTCCAGACCTGCACTTCCAAGTGTGTTTTGAGGGATTTGTCCCAGAACGGAACAAAGACATCTGCGAGGTGTGAGAGTGCAGAGCTCTCCACGCATCTGCTGCCGTGGCTCAGCCTGCTGTGCCCACCCCAGCCCCGGTGCTGCCATCTGGGCTTTCCTTGTCTGCAGCTTGCTTCTGGGAACCCTCCTGGCTGAGCCCCGCTGTGCTGTCATGCCCACAGCAGCAGGGATGTCTACACAGGGCTGCCTGGGGGCTGCCACACAGCTCTGCTCATTCACACACAGCACGAAGGCATCCATCCAGCGTGTGTTATCCCTTGGGGTCCAGCTGGGAAATGTGGAAGGGGAAACACTGGTCAATGTTTAAAACCTTTTAATAGATAAAGTGGTAGGGCTTCAGTATTCTTGATGAAGTGTCTAACGCAATTTTCTAAGGCTTATTTGAAAAATGTAAACTATTAAATTTAAAATTGGCAGTGGGGCTGGTCTGACAGTGGGATGGGGAATTGCCTGTGAACAGAAGGGAAGTGCTGTGCAAGCATCTCTGCTCAGCACTGCAAATATGGGAGCTGCCCACCAAATCAGAGTTTCTGCAAACTTCAGCCTAAATGGCCAAAGTATCAAGAACAAACATGTGGAAGAGGAGACACCTAGAACAGCATTAAGTAAGAAAAGAAAAACACTTTTGCCGTGGCTTATATTTCAATAATGAGATGAGAGGAAGCACAGCTGAATTTCTAATTATGACGCCTCTTATATCATGCAAATATGGTCTTTCAATCCCTGACAGAAATCCCATAGCCAGAGTTATCGACTTATTCGTGTGTGTGGTTTTCCTCTGAGAACCAGAGCCTGTTTGGTTTGGGGTTTTATTTCCCCCCAGCGTGGAACAGCTGCTGCTCCCCCATTAGCCGTCAGTCAGAAACGAACCGCTTCCCTTTCTGGCATCTTGAGAGGCTGCTGTGCTGATCTGTCAAGCTAACAATCTTTGCACAGAAAGCATGAGCAGGAAAACCTCTGAGGGAATGTGTGTGCAATTAATCATACTGCCTTGTCAGGTCACAGACCCGCTGAATGAATCAGCCCCAAAGTTTGATATTTGAGAGGCCGTGCAATCCTTGTTCTGGTTTGATACGTGAGCTCAAATGCTGCCACTGCTTGCACTGTGCTTAATCCACTGCTCTTTGGTGATCTGATGGTTTGAAGTCTGGTAAGCCAAACAAATCACTCTGTGTGCATTGGGTGCACGGCTGGAGATGCTACAAAAAGAAAAAACAAATAGCTCATTACACTATATAGCTGTAATTTGCATGTTAAAATATATCATAAAATATGTTGGCATAGCTGTAAAATTGCATGCACACCTACAGTACACAATCTCCAAACAGCACATACAGTAATCAATCAAAAATAACTCTCCCAGGAATTCAGTACTACTTCTGACATTGCATTAAAATAAAAACAAAGCAAACTCTGTAATTTAATTTAATTAGCTAATGGAGCATCAAACTTTACTTTTAATAATGTAACTTTTTCATAACATTTCAGCTGGCATAAGTTCTATATTTATTTTTATTTGCATGCCAATTGCCATTCACTAAAAGCAGTTGGAAAAAAAATCAACCCGTAAGCTCTTTCATATAATTGCTTGTTCAGCAGCTGAGGGTTTCTGGACAAAATACTTCAACTATTTGGACCCCATACAGCAGAATCAATTCCTTTCCCCTCTTGCAGTAAGCTGTTTTCTCTTGCAGTAGGACAGCCACCCACTCTCCACTGCTGTGTCCATCCAACAGCATCTCTAGGATGTCATTTCTGGCCTTTGCCAGGGGACTGGATATCAGGAACACTGCCAAGGTGTGGGGCTGTGGGAGGGAGCATGACCCAGGGGCATCAGGAGACAGCTCCCACCCAAGGCAAATGGGAAATGCTGGAAGGGGCATGGTTATGGCAAGGAATGAAATCTTCCATGGAATCTAAAGGGCTAAGCTGTATATTCCTGCACTATTCCTCTGAAGAATATTTGAGACTGTGCTGGTTTGAAAGCAAAATCAGTGAGACTCCAAGTCAGAAATAAAATTTAATAGAGAGAGACCAAACAACAAGAAAGATAAAAATAAAATAAAAATAAAATAAGATAAATGCAATAGTACAAAGGAGCATTGACAGAGCTCCTTTGAATGCAAACCTGACACCCTGTTGGTCAGGGTGTTGGAAGCAGCCTGAAGTAAGCCCTCCCAGAGTGACAGATGTGGCTCCATTGAAGTAGAGAGGATCCTCAAGAAAGGATCCAGTCATCCTCTTGGAATCCAGTGGAAACAGGCAGTCTTGGTGTTTGGGATTGCTGGTTTTATCCCAGTGGAAAGGCTTTGGCTCCTCCCACTGGGTGGAGCATCTCACAATGGAATGAGGTGATGTTATCAGTCATGTGAGAGGCCTTAAATGGCCCATTCACAGGGGATGTCCCTCGGAGCAGGATGGGTGGAGGAAGAGATAAGAAGGCACTGCCTTATCAGGTGTTATCAGGTGTCCCATTAACAGAGAGCCTCTGTCCTCTTTCCCCCCTAGAGTTACAAGAGATAAAGAACAATATCTCCCAACCAGCTTCAACAGATGAAAATAGAACACACATTTTTGGTTCCATTTTTCAACCCGACAGAGACGATCCAAAAATTCCTATGAAATTTTCAGGAAATCTGTTCTTAGGCAGGGGGAGAGTAGTTTGGAAGGACCAAATGTACAGCACACCTAAACAGCAGGTAGCCTAGATCCTTAACTATATTTTTCCTGAAAAATGGGTCTGATCCAAAAGGAAAAAATATATGGAAATTATGGAGTTAGCTAGCATCTCTTGCTTTTGATGGAATAATTTTCAATCCTTTTCAAAAATATAGAGCATATGTTATGAATCTGCAAGTATCTGGACAAGTGAATCACAGGCAGTAAATTATTCTGCTGCATTAAATATAAATCGTATCCTGTGAACTTCTCTGCTTTTTTGTTAATGGAGATGTATACGGGAAGCAATAGCTCATAGGGAGCATTTAAAATATTATCTCAAGATCTTATTGGTAAAGTTAATTTAGTTCAGGCTGGCAATAACAGAGAGGAGACCGAAAATGGGCTGCAGAATTGTCAGCACGAAGCAATAATGAAGAGTGAGCTACTGAGCACAGGTGTGGGGTGAGGTGTCTCAGTAACTTTTTTCATGATATTAAATGGCAAGATTAAGGGCAAATTGATTGAATTTTTAAAAATATGCCAGATCAGGAGATTTATGAGCTTCAGTTTGATGGGCAGGTGATTCAATAACAAACATAAGGAACTAAGAATACCAGCAGAAGAATAAAATGTCTTGTCTATTCTTGGAAAATATAAGGTAATAAATAAAGATGAAAGGTACAGACAAAATGTTTTGGTGGGAGGAAACATCTCAGCAAGCAAAACTGTGACACTAAAGCCTTCAGGTAGCTGCTAAAAAACACTGGTGCTAGCTAGTCCTGGGTTTTGATGGCATTTAGCTGATGTTTTGGGGCTGAAACTGTGGCCTTTTCTCTAGTAGCTGTCACTAGGTGACATTTTGGGGACATGTGGGAGTACCATGTTTTTTTAACCCGTTTAAACCTATTTTTTCACCTGTTCTGCTCAGAGCAATTTATTTCCCATTCTTTTTTGTGTTGAAATGTCTGGGAAGTTGAGAGTAATGTTGCATGGGATTGTTTGCAGCAATTTGGATGGTTTTTGGTGCCTGAGGAAGGATCTGAAACAGGCAGAACCCAATGGAAATAGCCCCATCCTGTCTGGGTCCAGGTAAAGCAGAGTAGCAACTTCTACTGCCAGCTTCAAGCTCTGCCAATGCAGCATCAGAACCATCATACTGATTTTTGTCTCCAAAAAGCAACACATTTCTGCTGCAAACCCATGCATGGCCAGAGGACCCCTGCCTAAACTCTTGCCAGAGGAAGGAAGTTTGCACAGCTGGATGCAGCAGGCAGGACACTGCTGGGGGTGAACATCTCAGTGTTCACTGGTGTCAATGGCAACAGGTTTGGGGCTAGGTGGGCTTTTCCTCCAGACTTGTTTTGGGCATAAGCCATATATTCATCCACACAAGTTACTTGACAGTAACCTGTCTTCCTCACTGACAGGACATGCATGTGTGCCCACAGAATTTTTGCTATGCAAAGCAAAATTGAAAATGGTTTAGGCAATACTCCGTATTTCAAATCAGTTTTTAAATTATGCCTTGAGCTATATTGAAACTTTGTGGGAATTACTTTTATAATACCTATTCAGATGTACAGCCCATTTTAAAGGAGTAGAACAACTAATGTATGGCTGCACAGTGGAAGCTTATTGCAGCTCTAACTGTGCCTCAAAGTAAGACGGATTGGAAGTTCTTCCTTCCTTGCATCCTGCTGTTGGAGTGACTCACACACGCTTCGATTTCCCTGTTTCTTCCTTGTTAAGCAGCCGCTCTCCAGGCACACAAACACATATATATTGTGCAGTAAGTGTTTACCAAATTCATCATTATTCTGCATTCATGCACACTGAGCTGTCTTTCTCAATAATTAGCTTTGTAATGATCAAAGACATTCTGTACTCACTTGCATTCCTCCTCATTTTATTGTTCCTCCATCACTGCTAACTCTTCTTATGTTACGTTTCCAAGGTTGCTTTTATTGATAGCCCAAACAAAAAGGCAAAATTTAAAATGAGAAGACAAATTGATTACTGTTATATATTTATTTTCAAAGACATATTAAAATGAACTTTTTGTTTTGTTTGATGTACATTCTGTGCTTTGCTAAATAACCTTGAAGACTGTGCCAAGTCAAGCATTGCTATTAGCAATACTCATTCTATAGTTCAAAAGTGTTCTGATAATTCATCCCTCTTTGTTTAAAGACTGCCTTTTATACCCTAGGACATTTGAGAAAAAACACAAACATTAGAGCTGCAGTCTTGTTGACAGTGAAACATTTGCTTCCTCTTTCACAAGAGTACATTTCTGGCAAATGTATCATATTAAAATGTACTCTGTCCTTGGATGAGGAAGAGGGCTGGCAGTACAGTTATTAATTGGAGCTAGGTCTCCTCACAATTCCAGGAAGCTGAACTACTACATGTAGAGTTTAGATTTTATACAAAAGGCTGGACAGTGAAACAGAGACAGATATGAACTGCAGGGATCCTTGTTTCTTAGTCCCTGCCTCAGAGACTAGCCCAGTTCCTGTCCTTTGCTGGAAATATCTGTGTGAAAATGCAGATATCATGGAGCAATTCAATGTTTCTGCATATCAGCAGCCCAGTTAAATGCTAAAAATGCTCTGGGAAACCAGCTATGCAGGCCAGGGTGTGAGGCTGTGACTGGCAGTGCTTGCTGCTGCTTCCACTGGATGCTAGATTGACAATGAAGATGTGGTTCTCCACGTTGGCTGGGGTTGGTACTCACCCATCTGAGGGAAGGGAGACAGCTTTTCTTCCCTTTTCCTCCTTCCCCCCACTGCTCTATCCCTTACTATTCCTCTGAACAATGCCCTCACAGTTTGAACTCATTTTCTTTGAACTGCAGGCGCTGCATAACTTATACTTCTGCCTGTTACTCCATCCCTAAACATTTGCCATTATTTATCAGTGTGGTTTAAACTCTTTATGTTCGATTTATTAGTCTCTCTGAGAATTACCTCCAGCTTTGTGTGGAAATATGTTCAGCACTGGAAACAGCTGCAGGGCTCCCCAGCTCCTCTTGTGATGGATTCCATTACAAGATGACCTCCACCATTCAGAGGGTAGGATTTGATGACTTTGCCATTTTCTTGGACAGAGGCTGCAGACCCATCCAACACAAGCTAGTGCAATCTCTTTTACCACCTAGGTGTAGAGTGAAGATGCCTTTAATGCAGATCCAGAGGCAAATGCTGTTGGTGAACACCTTTTCTCAGTAATGCTGGCAAAGGTGCTCCCATTCTCGCATCCTGCTGGATGTGCCACAGTGGAGTCCCACCACACAGCACTCCTCCAACATGTCTGGGGACGTGGCATTTGTGCTGCCAGCAGCAGTGACAGCTTGTCCTCACCCAGCCTTGCCCACCGTGGTCTTAAATGCAAGGAAGATAGGAGGAGAAGGGGCTTAGAGCTTCTCACAATTTAATTAAGATCTCTTCTTGATTTATATCTCTTCTTTTTGTGTCTTTTCCCCTTACATTTCAGGCTTACAATCCCTTTACCATGCTAGGGTGAAATGCTTGCTTCAGTGCCCCATCTTGCC